>NC_088889.1:79414344-80054552 GCF_037157495.1 Lathamus discolor | reverse complement strand
CGCCCAAAAAAACAACTCCATGAGTTTAGTGAGAACCAGTTGCTAGATTTTCCAAGCTGTTTATTTTGATTTGTCAGTTACTGCCTTTCAGTCCTGTGCTTTATCACTGTTCACAGATGTGCCAGTGAATTTGGGAGATACGTAAGAGTTGCAAAGTGAATTTTTGTTCAAAGACTGAGGAGAAAAGAGCAAAGGGCAGCTTTGTATGTCTGAGCTCCTTCAGACACATGCCTTGGTAATACAAATAAGTGTATTTCAATGCATGACAGCTGTTGCTGCCAAAACTCTGTTCCTAGCTTGAAATCTAATGGTGAATGAAATTAAGGTTTTGGAACTGCCAGTACAGTATTAGGCCTCAGATACAGATGGTGGGATAGAAAACACCACAAACCAGAAATCTTTAAGGGAAAAAGAGTTTTGTGGAAAATAGTTTACTTGATGGTACTATGTGGGAAAGCCTGACCTTTAAACTTGGCAGTTTCATGAAGCTGCTCTCTGCTGGTCCATATTTCCGCATGTTCCTGCTTATACTGTTTATTTGGATCTTTACAAGGATGCTCAAGTGGAAAAGAGCAAATAAAACTACCTTTCAGTGTCTTCCCTCTACTTTTCTCTTCTGTACTTGCCTGGCTGGGATGGGGACAACTAGTTGGACAACCAGTTGAAAGCTAGCATGTAAACAAAAACAAGTGAGGCAACCTGCCATGGAGGAGAAAAATGTTATTTCTCTGGGAATGTTACTTCACCTATATTAAAGTACAGCAAGGGAATAGAAGTAGGTGGAGAACTCAGAAATTAGTCGTCCTCTTGCCTGAGGCTTAGTCATGTGGTAACATAAGCAGATCTGTAGATTAACTATACAATCTACTAGGAGCTTGAGCAGAAGCTGTTCGTTTTATGACCTAGGATGCTGAAGGAAAAACCTAATCACTTCCTGTACTGGTCTTAAAAAATAAATCAGATGTAAATATGTCATTGTCCTTCTTTCTCCTGTCCTATCTACCAGTCTGTTTTGACTCCAGCAAGGAAGCATTAGGGCCCTGAGTGAACAGTAGTGGGCCCTAACTGCACTGAGCAGTCTCAGCTGGCCTCCTCCTGCCTGCTGGATGTTGTACAGGTGTTTCTGAGACAGTCTTATTAATTTGTCAGGATGATATAGAGATTCCAGAAATTCCCCAATTGCAAAAGCTTGTTAGTTCCCTACAATGTTCACAGAGCATTTAGCATATTTCATTTTTGAGAGGTATTTCAAGGTCACAAGCTTTCTGACTAGCATCTATTACTTGCATTCCTTGGGTGAGTTACCTTTTGCCTGGTTTCTGTATTCAAAAAGATACTCTGGATTATTTATCCAGAGATGTGTATCCTTGAGGCTGCTACTATCAAGGACTTGCATTGCAAAGAGTGTCAGGGGGCATAGAGGTCATTGTGACACAGCTGTAGAGTTGTTTTGCCAAGCAGTTTATGGCATGATAATCAGTGTCTGAACTTCCCCTCTGTTAATTTAGAAAAACAGATCTGGTTTCCCTGATTTGGGGAAGGGTGGTTCTTGTGGTAACTTGATTTTTCTTAGAAGCAACAACTTGCTGAAGAAAAGTGTGAACCACCGTCAAGCTTTTCTTTGGAATTCAGAATGCAAGCTGTAATTGTTTTAAAGTTTGAGCCAGCCTGATATCTGCTGAAAATGCAGAATCACTCTTCAGAATGCTTAGCACATGGCCTGTACTTCCTTCAAAGACTAAAACTGGGGAAAGTGGTTTTAATACCTTTGGCTAATTGGCACGTAAATGATGCCTCAGGAAGCATGTTGTTAGAGCTGTGGAATGAAGGTTACTTTGAAACTTGTATTAAACTGCTATCATTCTGATAGTCAAGTCCAAACTCCTTGCAAATTAGGAAGTCTTTATTAAACTGTGAATGGCATATTTTGCACCCTTGTCCAGTCTGAATCGCACAACAGAAGTACAGGACTAGCCAACACAAATGGCTAGTAACTGAGAACGCAGAGATGCTTCTCAGGTTCTACTCTGTATTTGTTTATCTTTGTTTTCAAATGGGTAGTCCAGATACTTCAAAATAATCTTTTGAGAAATGTTACAGTTTTAGGGCATGTAAACTAAAAATTAATTTTGTGCTTAGGTATGTTTAATGTGATCATGTAAGCAATATTCTGTCACAGCCAGGGTCCTTTCAGTAAGCTGACATCAAAGCACTTAGGCTTGTGCAAATGGTGAAGAAAAGCTTTCCTCCAGATGACTTGAAACAGCATGCGAGAGAACATAAACTGTTTGTTATCTACTTATGATTTTTCTGTTTGCTGAGGGGGTTCAAATCAGTTGGAAGCAATGTTTTCAGGCTTTATGTAACCCTGTCCTGTTGATTGGGCAGGCTTTTGCTGAGTGGGTTCTTGCATGCTGCACCAACACATCTGGTGGTGTGTAATTCTGCCAGCCAGTCTGTCACTTAGGAGACTGTAATTCTATGCAGTGAGTTTACAAGGTATAGTTGTGCCAAAATGGATTCTGACCTTCTGATCTGTGTAAGTCTGGAATTCCACATGAACATGGTTTTGTGTCATGTCAGCCATAGTATAATATTTTATAATATTTTCTCATCTGACTCATTATCCGGGGCTTTTGAAACACTAAGTATAATAGCTAAAAAAACCACCCACAAACCAAAAAACCCCAAAACTTCTATACAATGTTTTTTTTTTTTTTTTTCTCAGAAGGAAAAATGTTTTTCAAGAAAAAAAAAAATAAAAGATCACCTGTTGTGCTTCCAGTCTTTCGGTAGTGGTTTATTACATTCTGGCAATTTAAGATTCTCTTAAAAAAACAAGCAAACAAAAAAAACCCAAACGAAAAATAACAAACACCAAACCAACAAAGACAGGAAAGACCTTGGGATTTTGATGTTTTCTATAGAATTTTAAATATGATAGACTGTTCAATAATCCTATAGTAATAGGCTGCCTTTTAATAGGTTCTCTTTATAAACTTACTCAGTTTTTTAAGGATTACGCAGATGGAATGTGGTGGTAGGGCGGGTAATGCTGATAATGGCATTATCTACTTTGTACTCAGCAGGTGTGAATCCATGATGAATCCATGAATCTCCTGATGAAACTAGATAATTTGGGATGCCTTCTTGTAAAAATTGAAATGCTTTTTCCTGGCCTGTGTTTTAATATGAGCCACATAAGTGATAATGTTCTTACTCTGCTCTCCAAAGAGTGACTGTTCATTGCAGCAGCTTGAGAACTGGATGATCAAATTCCTCAAAACATTTTAGGTGTTGTTATCAATTAAATGGGAGACTGAAATTTGAGCTGAAAAAATCAAGCAGGGCAGGAGGTGACATGTATTGGTAGTTCCTACCAATAACTGCCCACTTGAATGGATGTTTGACAAGCATATTCAAGGGATGAATAGGTCTGGGTGCACTGCGACTGATGTGAAGGATGGAGGTGGATCATAGAATACATCTTGTATGCCTTATGTAGCCACAGGGAAAACAGTAAATGCTTTGGTTAAAAATTAATGCTATTGTTCAATTAAATACCATATTCTGTCCTATAGGCAGATTAGTGACATTAAAACAAACCAGCTCTTCCAGTTGAATGCTTACATTCTCTACTCTTATTCAACATTATTAAGGCTCAAGGTTATTAATAATGAAATGCTCAGGACTTGGATGTTAAACATTGTTTAATTAAAGTCCGTAGTGCTGACTAGTGATAGGCAAGATGTTTAGTTAAGGATTTCAAAGTGCTACAGAAAATTATACAGGAATAATCTACTTTCTAATGAGAGATTTCATCTCCGCTCTCTACCTGCAGAGTTCATGGCTTGGTAAGGATAATGGAGAGAGAACTCCCACACATATAATGGTTTTGTGGCAAGAAAAATACTGGGTCAACAAAGGGAAGAATTGTCTTAATAACTGTGTTTAATGATAAGTACAATTTTTGGTTTAACTTAAATTTGTTGAAGTGTAGAAACAAAGCGTCTTTGTTTCTAATCCCCTTTGACTTAAGAAAGGAGTTTTGGAAAGTGGATTAAAATGTGCATGTATATATCAGCCATAGCTGCGCTTGTCTTGCATAATGATCCTGCCTTGTCATCAATTAGGTATGGTGGCAGTGAGAATTTAAACTGATATGTTACCCTGTGCAGAATGCAACTTGTAGCTTTGGAGAGAAACTTGAGGATGCAAACACTGGCCTGTTTTGATACTCCAGGGCAGATTGTAGAAACCGTATCATTTGATCCCAGATTGGAGATACAAGACTTCACTGTCTGTGGGTAACCATGTGTCTTTAGACACTTACTGAAGTCCTGTCACATTTCTGGTGAAGTTTGATAGGGATATTCTGATGTTTGATTCGTTCTGAAGGATTTAATAGTGAACTACATATTCTATCATATGGCTACCATAGCAGATATAGCTGTTGCCTTCGAGTGTTTTTCCTAAACTGCAGTCCTCTCATGAGGTGCACATAACATGCAGGGACTGTTATTGGGAAGGACGATTTGAAAAGGGAGAAGAAGTTTGATTTGTAACAAAGCAGGCATTGTGAATACGTAAATATCTTTGCACCAGAAGGGGAGATATAGATTGGATAGGATTAGATTAGATGTAGCAAAAAGTTTTTCTCTGTGAAGGTGGTGAGACACTGGCACAAGTTGCTCAGGGAACCTGTGGCTGTCCCATCCTTGGAAGTGTTCACGTCCAGGCTGGATGGAGCTTGGAGCAGCCTGATCTAGTGTGAGATGTCCCTGCCCATGGCAAGGGGATTGGAACTAGATGATCCTTTCCAACCCTAACCATTCTATGATTTTGTGATTTCTACAGTTCTGTCTTTTGCCAGATCTAACCTATTACATGTCATCTGCAAGGGGCTGTTTTGAAGTTGCCATATTTGGCATGAATCTAGTTCCAAAGCACTCATGAAAGCTATAGAGGCCTTTGCAAATACCTACAGCCTGTTCCGTTACCTTTTGAAGAACTTTGCAAAGGTTTGTAATCGTGCCCCTAGAAACTCAAATGTCTCAACAGTTCTAGGCAAAGATATCACTTTGGTTTATATGAGGGCATGTGAAATATACAGAAGCCACTATGTAAAAAGATTATTTCTCTCTCTGCTCCTAGTACAGTGTGCTATAAACAATGGAGTCAGTGCCTCTTGTGTTTCTCAGTGAACATAATAATAAAGAATAAAATATTTATAAGCTTTTAGAAGTAATTACAAAGATGAGATGGGGAGGGTAATTTGGAAGCAACAGCACAATAAACAAAAAATTAATTTTCCATAATTATTGGTTCGTTTTCAGACTTATTAAAAAAATAACTTCTCTTCCTTGTAGCAGTAAGATGTGCCAAATTACCTGATCAAGGTAAATGTACAGTTCCATTCTCCTTCCATCAATGGAATTTTATAAGTGGGTAAGTTGTCTGTTGTTGTTTTTCATGTTCTTGATCAGAGTACATATGAAAAGAGATCTGAGCTTTTACTGCTGATTATATTGCCTTTCATTGGCAGGACTGGCATTTTATGTTCTCTTGGAACATGAATAGACTTACAGAGCCTGTGTTTTCACTGGAAAGAAGGCATACATTAGAGGGCTTTAAATCAGAATATTAGTCTTACATTGGCTTGCAAGTGAGGGTGAGCTAAGGGAATGCAACAAGTATTCCATTAAACATTAGAGTGCTCTGATATAAATGTCATTCTGAGGTAATACCCATCATTTTACTCACTAAGACACTGAAATCTGTGAATATTCCAAACTTCTACGTCATGGTAGTTGTAAACTGATTGAGCTGAATTGCAAAATCACTTTGGAATGGTCTAACTCTGCTTAGACTGAACCTGCCTGCTTTCAGTGGGAGTACAGTTAGGTGAAAATATAATCTCTTGGCTGAGCTGTCCTTGAAACTAAAAATACACTGTTTTTCTAGAAGAGTTCAACAAAGGGATCTTTGCAATTTTTAAGCTCTGAGAGATTAAGTAGGATGAAAATGACACATCCTCTAGAAACCTGCCATTCTACAGGAGATGATGTTCACCCCCTGAACTGAAACAACTATCCCTGGTATTTCAGTTGCTTATTTGTAAAGGGGATGTGGTGAAATGAATCTTCTTTACATCTGAGTGTGATGAGACTCAGTCAGCAGGGTTTTTTCTCTTTTTACCTCTGCCCAAACCCCTATCTACTCCTTGGTTACTTGCGTGCAAATCCTGTGGTGCTTGGTGGAGTTCAGGCTTCGCAGCAGGAGACAACACAGTTCTGTTATGCCTCCAGCTGCCTCATAGTTTGGTGTGTTTTGCTGTTGAATGAAAGGTGGAGACAGAGAAGTGCAAGTTTCTTTGCCAGTATGATAGACCATGCAAACATGTGCACAGGAGTCCAGAGCATAACATAAATAGAACTGTAGCTGCTATCCCTCATGTTCCTCCAAGCTGCTGCTCCCCGTTTGGTTCTAGGTAAGCATTGATCTTATATTTTCTTTGATGTTAAGAGTAGACACCCCTGTGAGAAAGTAAACAAGGGAGAAACAAAGATGCAATGGAATTTTAGAGTTAATTTTGATAATCTGCATCAGAGAATGTGTTTTTCTCGCTGAGTTGGAGCACTGGTGTCTCAGTACAGTGCTATAAGATGCTCAATGTACTTGTACTTAACATGCCTTACAGTCCAGAAAGAGATACTAGAGTTGGACTGACTGCTGTGAATGGTATGGCATATGATACCTGTGGAAGTCTGGGTATTCTGTTTTGTTGTTGATACTTTTGCATATTTTGGCAATGATTCCAAGCAGAAATGTCTTGAAAGCAGCTTGTGCGAAATATCCCAAGGGCTCAAAGCACTTTGTTACTCTGTTTGGCATACCTTCTGTGTTAATGGTCACTTAGATTTTAGTGAGTTGTGTTAATTGCTGGTCTCTTAGATTTTTAGTGAGTTGTGCTAATTGCTCTCTTTGGCTCATGATCAGTTTTGTAAAGGGTTTTGTGAGGAACCAACATAAGACTTGAAATTTAAAAATGCTTATTAGATGCAAAGTGACTTCTCTTGAAAGTAGGGAAGAGAGTGAATATGGCCGAGATGCTAGCTGGTCAAGTTGGAAAGTGAAACAGTAAATCAGGCTGACATAAAGCAGGAGATGCAACAGTACAGAGCAATGAAGGCAGCTAGGTATGTCTGTAGCACTGACTCTTCTCCCAGGTTGATTGCTTTATCCTCTTAGGAAGTTTATAATGACCTGAAAGATTAAGATTGTGTTCCTGAAGTGAGCTCCATGCATAGAGCCTGGAGCTCCAATGAACTTTCAGGGTACTCTAATATATTGCAGAGCTGCCTTATTTCAGGGATCCTTTTAGTTCAACATGCTGTAGAAACATAAAATATGATTACTAACTATTCTTGCCATGCAGTATTTGCATGCTAAGTAACAGGAAGCAAAGGCCTGCTCAATCTTCCTTCCCTGAATACCAACAGAGAATTTGTTTGTTGTCTCATCTTTACTCCTTTTCTTTGCATGAAAATGTTGACATTTAAAAAAAATGTTTGGTTTTAATTAGAAATAAAAATAGAGTATCTGTCTCTGTAAATTTTAATTGCTTCAAAACCAGAAGCTATGCTGTAGAAACAAGGAACTGGATATTTTATGTTTTAATTTGGAAGAAGCAGACTCTGCCTATGATCAAGACAGCCTGGAGACAGAAGTGTGCAAGGAGCCAGGCAGCTGCCTGGCAAGCACACTGGCAGGAATGTGGCTGGAATGGTTCTGCCTGTGTGGCTGCCTGGTTCTGCATCAAAAACGAATAAAATACTGGTAGAACTGGCAAGTTGTTGCAAAGCACTTGGATTCTGTGAAATCAAAGCTTTTGGATGGAGAACTGATCCAAGCAAAATTGATGCAATTTACTGCTCTCAGCCTGAATACTGTGATAGTTAAGCTGACATTTTAGTTTCAGTAAGGCTGAGGAGTATGTAGAAATGATAAACTAAACGGAAATAGAAAACAGGATTAAAGGATGTGGTGGGACAAGTGTAATGGAAAAAGCAGGTGTGAACGGTGGAAGAGAAAAAAGAAAGCTTCAGGCTTTTGCCGTTTGACCACTCCTTCTGTGTAGAGCTGCACCTTCCAGTGTGGGGAAGATCTGAACAGTTGCAGAACTCTTGAAAGAGCTCCAAGCCAGAGGAAAAGGTGAGAAATGCCCTTGGAAGTCATACTTTGTTGAACACTGGAAACACTGGGCAGTTTTATGGTATTCATTAGTCCACAATTGACTGGTCACCACTTCTGAAGCCTACTCCTAAGCCCTTGACTGGAGCATATCTAGATATTTGCGGAGGGCTTCTTAGGGATTTACTTCACTGTACAAGTTATTAAGAACCTCTGTTAAACCTACAAGCCCTTAAGCAGGAGAAAACAGAAATACTACCTTTTTTAAATTCTACTTTATATTGCCTTCTATTGTGGAAAAAATGCCTTTCAACAGCTTGTTTTTTGGTTAGCTAGCTTCAGAACCATGTTCTCCTGCCTTAGCTTGTGGTTGGCCTGCAGAAAGTATTTAATATGACATGCATCATCTTGAAAAATCATTGGAAAAAATGAGGTAAAGCAGCATATTGTAGTCTATATGTGAGAGCGGTAGGTTACTTTTTTCTTAAAGCCCAGATGTTACACCAGTCCTTTGATATGTGTTGGTGTTTTTTTTTTTAAATTGGCTGAAAGCAAAAGGATCTCCAAAAGGTCATATTGGACTGTTCTAATCTCATTTTAATCTCATTCCTGCAGCTGTAGGACCAGAGCACATTATGCAAAACTGATGTGATAATGTGGAATGTGGATTTAGAAGATACAATGGTAATTTACAAAGTAATGACACACTTTAAAAGAAAAAGCTATAATGAAATAATTTTGAAAGAAGCTGTTTGGAACTAAAGAAATCTTTACCTTTTAATGGATAATCATTCTTGCCATCAGTAACAGTATAATAACAAAAAAACCCCACTGTGTCCCTCGGGCAGAGGTAAATTTGGATTTAAAGAAGGTGCAGAAAATATTTTGTGCTTTAAGGAAAGGCAATTACTCTGGATCAGAACAGGAATACAAGGGTTTTGGTAACGTAAGCAGTAGGATTGTGCATACAATCAATATGGGAAAAGTTATTACTTTTTATTAGGTGCAGAGGATGGAGCATAGAAAGAAGCTTGTGCGTACCGTGCACTGGAAGCTCTCCTCGGGCACAGTGCTACCCAGTGATCAGGAGAGGGCGGCAGAGAAACAAAAGTGCTATGTGCAGTTCCTGCAAAGGCTTCGAAACACCACTGAAATTTTTAAGAGGAGCGAGAGCACATCGTAGCTC
Organism: Lathamus discolor; assembly: GCF_037157495.1. Lineage (NCBI taxonomy): Eukaryota > Metazoa > Chordata > Aves > Psittaciformes > Psittacidae > Lathamus > Lathamus discolor. Next base: position 80,045,173 of record NC_088889.1, on the reverse strand, counting down.
TCAGAAGCTAAATCCCCTTCAAAAAGGCAGCTTCATCAGTCTTTAGAAAAAGTCCATAACACTTTAAAAATGTCAAATTCCGGTGGCAGCCCAGAAGACGTGGTGAAGCAGCGAGGCAGAGATGGCAAGATGAGAAGGGAAGACATGGATGATTCTCAACCTGAGGGGAAGAGGTTGAAGCTGGTGAATGAAGGAGGAAACATTGGGAAGGACAGAGGAACAGCAGTAGCAGCAGCGGAAGAAATAATGCCTTGTTTAGGCAGAGAAGAGCCTGTGCCTGAAGGAGGTGGTGAAGGCAAAAGTGTAAGTGAGGATCTTTAGTGGCTCCAAGCTGGGAAAGGGGGAAGAGCCACGAGTTTGCCTTTGAAATTATTTGTCACCCTGAAGTTGTTAATCTTGCATCAAGAAGTGCAAGACAAATGTAATCAAGTGTCCCATCTCAGCGAGATTATAAGAATGTTACTCTTTAGTTTTTTATCTTGGCTACATGCTTTTTAGTGGAGGAGTGTGTATTTTAATCTGGCTCTCGCTGTTAGCTGCTTGCAAAATGTGTATGTCAGAAGTGATTTTTTTTTTTTTGGGGGGGGGGGGAGTTTGAGGTCAGAAGGAATATTAATTGCTAAAGCTTGTTTTTCAGCTCCTTATATTGGGTAATGGTTGGTACACTGAATTGGACATCGTGGGTTATCAGTCCATTCAGACTTTCAACTGCATTTATGTTGTGGAATATTATTTTACAGCTGGGGGTGAGGGTAGAGACTGCAGGGAAGAGGAGAGTTGGTGGTTAGAGATCTCATCTGGTGAGAGAGCAAATCTCATCTGTTGAGATGTAGCAAAAAAGAGCTGCTGAACAGTTGTCTATAGAAATATACTGTTACCAGATCTTTGTATGAGGTTAACTTTGTCAGTGCTGCTTGACTAGTCGTTTAGCTCAGCTGCTGTGCCTGTCAGCAGGTTTCTGAAGCTTAGCAGAAAACTGGGAAGGAGAGGGGGTGAACATATGGATTCCCATCCAGCTGAAGCTTTTCCTTCTGTGGTGCTGTTTCGGCCAGGTACTTTTCTGGACACATACTGGGTGCTTACCTCAATCACAAGTGGAGGGGGAACAGTGTCTTGTGTGTACATATTTCCTGTTTGAGTGGTCATAAGGTGAGGGTGTAGCTTGTAGAATTCACATAAAGCTGCTGGAAATTTTAGCATACATATTTTATCTAGAGGTTTTCCAAAATATGTCTTTTTCTTTCTTTTCTGGGATTAATGTCCTGAATTAAGAAATTCCTCTCCAAATAAGGACTCGAGTATATGCTCCAAATTTCAGTAGGATTTACATTTTTCAAATAATTTGAAAGGTTAATTTACTCAGTTCATTCTGTCAGAAGGTCATCTCTAATGCATCATCTCTAAATGCAACAGTTTTCCTGACTCACGAGAGTCAGGAATATCTAAGGTGTCAGTTTATACATGTAAAAGTATTTTTTTAATCAGTCCATGTAACCACATGTAATTGCATTTTGTTTTAAATCTGCATTTTGGGCTTCAAAAGCTTATGAAGGCACACTCTTTTTAACTCTTGGGATCAAAGTAGTGCTCTTGTTCTGATACCAGTTCTGCTACAAAGACTCTTCTCCCTCCTGATTTAAGATACACAATATACGAGCAAGTTACTTGGTCAGATCATAACCCTGCTTTTGTCTGGTTTAGTTTTTGTTTGTTTGGGTTGATTTTGCTTTTCCACTGAAAGTAAAAGCTTAAAATCCATTCCATTTCAGAGTAAATATCCTGGACTACCAGAATAGGTTGTGTCAGTGTCTTTTTGCTAGTACATGTTACTATATATTTAATTAGGCAGTTATTGAAAAATGAGCTTGAATTGAGCAGGTTTATTTTCTCTTTTGTGGGATCAATTTTAGAATGTAGAATATACTAGAATGATGCATACCTAAATCACTGGGCACTGCCCCATTTGTAGGGCTTGGTTTACTCTTATCCTACCACTCATCTGCCACTACAGGAAGTTCTCTTGTGATGAATATCTGTCCATTTTTCTCTTTTTTTTTCTTAACAGAGCAAATGTGACAATGAGCATTTCACTGTCTCTCCCAGAATATTCATAAATACTTTTATAATAAAATGACATTTCTTACAGCAATTCTTAAACAGAGTTTGATTCAAAATTCATTGAAGTTCACTGAAGTTCTTTCTTTCCACTCACTTCAATAGACTCTTGATTGGGATGTTGCACTGCATTTTGTATAAAGTTCCAGTAATTTTTCCCCTTCCCATTTAAAGCAGTGTCACTGAATTGGGGACATTATTAGAAATAAATTGTGTGAGATTTGAAATTCTGTTAACATAAAACTCTTTCTAAACCCGATAAAAACCTTATTCAACAGTCACTGTTAAGCGTCTGTCACCTTGTAGAGAGCAAACTGCTGGAAAAGATGGACTGTGTGCCCTTAGGAAACACTGGAATGACTTCATTTCTGTGCTTAGAAGAATATTTTAATAGGCATAGTGGTATGGGTAATCAATGCATGCACTGGAAGAACATTTCCTAATAGTCCATTATGTCTTCTATTTTAAAGAAAGATATTAAAAAAAATTATAGGCTTTGACTCATTTTTGGACTAGTAATAAAAAATCAGCACAGTAAGTGTGCTATTTCTTTATTCCACTGCTATGTGCCTGATTCAGCATCCATTCTTTGGTTTAGAAGAAGATCTACCTAGGTCATCTGCTCTAACTTGTCACTTATTATGGAATCTTGTATAATGAGAGAATGCAAACACCATCTATATTTCATGCTTGTGAAATGATGCAGAATACTTCTGGGCATTTACTTGGCATTGTGTATTTATAACAGTCGCTGCTGCTGTGCAGAAGTTGGTCGCAGAAGGATGTTTTCTGCTGCTAGCTTCACTGGACAGAGCTGTTTTGTTTGCCATGGGGATGAAGGGCTGCATTTGCCAGTAACTAGTTTGCAGTGGTATCTGGAATGATTCCTTCAGTTACTACTAGTATCTAGTTAATGTAGTAACCTGGGGTAAAACTAATTGTTAATTTAGACATCTATTAAAATAATTTGCTTCTTGCTTTCCTCTTTACTTATATTTATAGTCAGGAAACTGCTCACAGCAGGTATGAATCACATAGTCTAAGCCCATGTAATTTTTCCCTCTAATGTTTCTTTTTGGCATATCATCAGAATGAAGTATTTGGTTCAAACAAAATGGAATGCAGCCTTTGTAGTAAGGTTCAACTTGAGAAATTTCTCGTTTGATCCAGATGGTGCAGAATTAGCATTTGGAAGAGCTGGTGAGTCACCCTTTTTATCAAAAGTTTGGGTAAAAGTATTCAACTAGGGTCTCTGTAGAATTCAGTCTACCTTTTGTATGCCTGGAGGATGACCGTAACTATCAGTTACAGAATGTTCTGTGGCCATTTGTCACCCTGCATGTGCTCCAGCACATAATGGAAATCACTAATTTAGTGTAAAATAGTATCTACTGAAATAAAAAGCATGTGAGAAGTAAGCATGCAAGTAATGATTTTTTTTTTATTTTTTCCTAGGCTGATAGACATGTTCTCCCACTGACTAGCTTATATGAGTTATCCATGATTTATGGTCATTAAGAATGTGTATCCTTGGAATCCTTTTACTTACAGGATACAGTCTTGTATGGTCTCTTTACCTGACTGTTACTCGATCTGGCCAGGTGGATTTTCATAGAATCACAGACAGGTTTGGTTTGGAAGGGACCTTAAAGCTCATCTAGTTTCAACTAGACAGGGATACCTCATGCTAGACTAGGTTGCTGTGAAAGCCCCATCCAGCCTGGCCTTGAACACTTCCAAGGATGGGGCAGCCACAGCTTCTCTGGGCAACATATGCTGGTGCCTCGCTACCCTCACAGTGAAGAATTTTTTCCTAAACCTAATTTAATCCTATCTAATATAATCCCCCTTTTGATATCAATGTATTCATAATGCCTTCTCTGTTAAAAAACAAGCTTCTTTTCCTCGAAGTGTATGTGCAAAATTTATAGAACAAGGCCAAATCTCTGGGTTTGATCTCTCTAGTGGTTCGTATAGTTTTAACCATGTTTTTGTATGTGATGTCACCTGTGCAGGAATGTGTAGGAGAGAGCTTGAACTTTTATCCTTTTAAACAAATTTCAGAAAGGCTTAATGCATTTGGGAATTAAAGCACTGTTTCAAATGTTTACAAAAATAGCCTTGCCTCTGTGAAGATAAGAGGAAAGTGTGGAAGTACAATGAAGAAAAATTGCAACTTTTTGTTAATGTCAAAAGTAATGTCTTTAGTGGTACTGTCATATTGTAAATGAAAGTGAGAAGAGTATATGAAAACTTATTCTTTAACACCTTTGGAGGAGGAGAAAACTGATTTTGCTGAAGAATTGGCTACACTAAACTGGTAGCATGTGACAAATCCAGCCTTCTGAATATCAGATGTTATCATTTTAAATACAGGTTAGGACAGAAGATGTGGCATGCTATGTGATGTCCTCCTCTCTGCATACAGAACAAACTGAGCATTGTTACTTTTTTTGTCAAGTGCTGGAAGATCCGCTCCTTAAAAAGACTTAATCTTTAAAAGCAGGCACCAATTTGTTGAGAATTTTGGGTCAATTAAAATTGAGGGTTGGACTAGATGATCTCCAGAGGTCTCTTCCAGCCCTAATGATTCTGTAATTCTACGGGGAAACTACCTTTCATGTCTGATTAAATGTTTGGCATGCTATTCCTATGCTCATCACTGTGTGCATGAGACGTTTGGAATAAAGTTTCTCTCCAGTTGCTGTAAGGCCTTTTTTTCTGTTATCCACAGTAGCGCTATCAGGTGCTGTCTAGATCCTGGATGCCTGGTCTAGCTGGGCTATGGTTAGGGATAAGGCAAGTTTCCCTCTTTCATTGTTCCGTAACATCTACTGCTGCTTCATGTTAAACTTGTATTGGGCCCATTTGATAGAAGCACTTTGCTTCAGCTCTTTGCTGTGTACCACTATTCCCAAATTGTAGAAGAACACAGCTTGGAAAGCTGATCATTTAAGAGGCTAGTTCTCAGGAGGAGAGGAAGCTTAGACCTTAAAAGTCCTTAAAAGTTCAAGATGAAATTCCCTCATGTGAGGAGTAGGTCTGGATTCACAATGTCAAATTAAAAATTCTATAAAGACCAGGTGAGGATACAGGAACTTAGCCCTGCATCTGGCTTTGTGCAGAAGCTTTATGTGACTTTAGGACTGTGAGCTGCTGTCATGCAAGTACTGAAGTAGCAAAGATACAAGGAGGCATTGCATATGAGAATGGTGTTAATATAGGTAAATGAAATGCACATTTACTATCTTTTATGTTTAGTTCAGGTTATATGAAAAGTAGTGGTTTGGCTCAGTAACTTCTTTTTCATGAAATATATGGATCAGCATAGAGTCAAATCTAAGAAGTGGATCTGAAGCCTGACTGTTTGCATTGTTTGCTTCTGTGCATTGCCGCAAAACTTACACTGTGTTAATGCCATTACTCATACAGGTGTTTTGTTTTGTTTAGAAAATTTATTTGCTCCTTCCAGTTGGTTTCTTAAGAGAACTTGTTTGTGTGTGCATGGCTTTGTGCTCTTGATGATATTTATGAATATTACTTTGAAGGGGAATCATGTTTAGAGAGGGAGAACCTCAATTGGTGAGTCCGTACTGGATTGAGAGTTGAATTTAAGGTGCTGGTTTTTGACTTTAAATCCTAAGCGGATTGAACCATTCTACTGTCAAGGCTGTGGTTTAGGTTTTTTCCCTCCTCCTTGTAATAATGTTTAAATCCATTGAAATTTTTTTGTCCTCAGAGGTTATGGAAGGGAATAGACCTCTTTTAAGAGGGCACTGTAGATTTGTAACATTTTGAACAGCATGACATTTGTAACGTTGCATAAAGTAGTCTGTTTGTCTTTCCTCTCTTGCCTATTTTTGGCTCTGGTTGCCTAATTAGAGGCTAGCTTAAGGATTGACTTGTTAGTCAAAAATTGCAATATACTGGAATTAATGTTTTTGTTGCTTTGATTCCGAACACAATCAAATTATGCGATCCAGGTCATTGGCATTATTATTAGTCTTTAGAAATGGAAAGGAGATAATAATTCTTTAGAAGTGAATGGTTGTATTGATATAAGCTGCTGGAGTTACTTCCACAGGAATATTTACTAAATGCTAGTAAGAGAGCCTTTTGTAGAAAGATGTGAATAAATTATCTTCAAAAATTGGTTTGGACTTGATTCCATGTCCAAGAACAAGTCAATGGAAAATGTTCTCCATGAAACTGATTTATCCCCCTATTAACCTTCTGCTGGTTAATGCCCATGTATGTAAACAGTGTCTCTGGGACTTGAGCAGGAATAACTGCAAGTAAGGAATTGACTAAGGCAACTAAAGGCAGCAGAAGTAGACCCTTATGGATGACCTCATTTTAACATTTTTACTGTAGTTATTGGGGCAGAACACTAGATGGCAGGGGGTAAGTGTACGAAACTAAGGACTGCATATGGATTGCCTGATTGTTTTTATATGAGGGAAATTCAATTTTATTCAGTGAGTGGCTGGCTATTTTTAATATGCAATTGCAGCCAAGAGTAGCATAAGCCCTTTGTATTTACCCATTGGAAGTTTCATTTCATTGATAAGGAACATTCATGAAGCATTTGTCTCAGTTTGAATAATGAGTTATCTAATATTGATCTTTGTAGAGTAACTGGAATACTAGTTGTGATTGAAATCAAAAGATCTTCTGAGGTGTGAAAGACAACATTTCTGGTCTACGCAGTTGAATTAGTGGAGATGTGAAATTAAGGTATGTATGCATTGCTCTTACTTGCTACTGTCTTTCTGTAACCTGATATAGGTTAGTGCGCATTGAATAAATTCCAGTCATTACGAAAAATATTTTTGTTTCAAGTCTCTGAGAAATTGAAAAATTATTTACTTGCGGGGTGCTTGGGATATTCTAATGCTTGCAGTCTTGGTCATTAGTCTGGATTGCAACGTTAGGGAACATGCCATGGGAGCAGTGTGAAAATTGAAAATGGAAGCAGGCTGGTGCTTCACCAGATTTTCCTTTCCTGTGGCATATTCAATGTTCAGACTAATTTGTGAGCGCATTATTACTAAAGTTGCCTGTTTTGTTCCATTAAACTGGACTACTACCTGCTGCACTGCCACCCATGTAATTTCTCCTTGGAGAATGCACTTAATGCGTTCTAATGCTTTGTCCCCTGTGCAGTTCTTAAACAGCCCAAGGAATTATACATAGTCCTGACTGCACTTGGAAGAAATTTATATTTTAAATTAAAAATACAGAACATTTACTTTTAATAGTTGTCTTGTGTCCTGAACTCTTTCCTTTTGGCATCTTAAGCTGTTATTTGAACTTAACTCCTTCAACAGTTGTGAAGCAATCTTCTAATAGCTTGGTGTAGGAAAACACAACAGTTGAGTAACTTAACCTAATGTCATTGACTGTAAGGGGTAGATAATGAAGTAATTCTCAATTAGTTGTACTGAGATTTAATTAATAAAGGTTCATCTAAGATTCACAAATCAATGAGAAGCGGCGGGAGAGGACATGTTGGTATCTGGAGTCCTTGGAAAGGATACTTTCATTCTAGTTCTAAAACAAAACTTGTTTAAAGTGAAAACAATGTCCTAAGCACAAAAATTCGTATAAATCTGTCTTCTACCTGATATTTTCTTTCCACATGCTTACAATATAGTGTATTTCAGCTGTATTTGATTAGACATTACATGGAGTTGTCTGATGTTAATGCGAATGTTTATTTTGCTGTCTCAGGTACCTGCAAGGGAATGTAGACTGTTGTGCATCATTGTGATTCAAAAGTTACTGTGTATTACAGATCACATAGGATCCCTAGCAAGTAACACAACTCTGGTACTTTATTTAAAGAAAATATTATTCTTTAAGTAGTTGGTAACTGGACAGCCAAACTAAAGGCGAGGGAAAGAGAAGCCTGTACTTCTCCAAGGTTATATAGCAAGTCATTATCTGAAATGCTCCAACTGCTTTAGTTCCAGGTCTCAGTTATACCCAACCTGTGACTTGGGGTAACATCTGAAACCTTTAGTTATTCTTCATCTAATAAGAAAGTGAAGGCTGCCAAAGGAGAACAAAGTTAAGTAGCTGTGGTCTGTTACTTCCTCAGTGTTGTTGCCTGAAGGCTAGCAGGAATTGTGCAGAGTCATAATAGCCTTTAATAATTGAGCAGGGACACAAAAGAATCAGCCATCATTGGCATAAACTTAAAGGGCTGTATGTTTTCACAAGGTCAGAGTGACCTTGAATAGTTGGACAAAGATAGCATAAACTCAGTTGTTAATAGCAGACACTTAAAGGCCTGTGTAATTCCCCAGCTCCTGTAATTATTTTGGTGGTATTGGTTACCTTTGATAGTAACGAGATTGTTAATGTCTATGAATAGTGTGGTAAATGCCTAGTTTACAGAAGCAGTGCTATCTCTTCAGTCTCCTTGCTCTGATCCTAATTAGGGATTTTAGTAAGATGGTATTTAGAAGGTTTCTCTAAGATGAGATTTTCAAATAATGTGTAAGCTCATAGCTGTGTAAAATTCTTATTTGTAAGTCAGAATGACTGCAGGTTGTGGGAGGCTGTATATAGCATGGACCATTTCTGCAAGATCTGAAGGTCAAAAATGTGATGGGTTGTCAAATACTACCCTGGTAATGATGTGTGGGTTTCTTAAAAAAAAAATGGTTTCTTGCATCTTTCTTACTGATATTCTTGTTGATACCTGAATTTAATTTAGTGCTTCCTTTTGAACAGGTTTCTTCTAACTGGAGCTTAGCCTTGCTAGTGCAAATGCCAAATAAATATGTATTGCCTTAAGTGAACTCACGGCAGAATAAAACAGCAAAGATTGAATTTCATCCAATAAATTTGTACTGTTCTATAGCGTAATGTATTGGAGTTGCTTTATTCTACCATCCTACTCAGTGAGCGTAATTACATGTTTTGTGCAGGTCCAAAAAAAAAAAAAAAGTGTGTTTATTATACTAGTCCCCAAAAGTCACGAGGTGACTGGGTGTGATAGCCAGCTCTGTTTAGAGTCCCAGCAAGAAGTGATGTTTGGAAGTTCCTGGTAAGCTGTAACTGTATTTTTGTGGGTGATTAGGATGAAAGTTTTGCTGTGTAAAGAATATAACGTAGCTGCACTTGTACACTGACAAGTATTTTGCCTGTCAGGACAATGATGGAAAAGTAGGTCCTGTGCTATACTGAAAGAAGGGTAGAAGAGAGGCAGTGAGACAGTCTGATAGCCTTCTGTTGTGTTTAAATCTGTTACTCTTACTGAAGTGTACGGCCCAGTTCCACTTGCACTATGCAGACTTTGGCATCCTTTTTATTTAAGTACACATGTTCCTTATTTTTTTTTATTGAATTGATACATATAAATTTCTGTCACAGTATGAATGTTTCTTTTGCTAGTTGAGATGTACTGTGCATTCAACACATTTTCAATGAATGCTATTTTCCAAAACGAGATGGCTAATCACAAAAAATATAAATGGATTTAATGTGTAAAATTCTGAACTATCACCACACTGAGATCATGTTAGTTTTGAGTTAGGCCATAACTAAGTGGAAAGTAAACATTCTGAGCAGTAATACACTGGTGAAGTAACCTCTGTTCTGACATGCTGAGAAGCTTCTTTTCTTTAACTAAAATACATATTTCAACTAAAAGCTCTAATCTTTTCACTGTCTCCAGAGAGCAAAATCATGGAGTCTTACAGTTAGAAACTGTGAATTAAGAGTCTATATAAAATGGAAAGAATGCTGCTTGAGCAATTTATCACTTTTTACTTAAAATAAATGACATTGGAGAAAGCTGTTGCATTAGATTAGAAAAGAAGACTGATTCTTGGAAAAGCATCAGAACAAAATTTTTTCCTCTCACTGCAGATTGGTTCCCAAATCTTACAGGCACAATAGTTTTTCCTTACGTGATGTTTTAAGTGTAATGTCTCTGTGTAAGTACATGTTACATAAAGGTATGATGCTCTTGGCCACTAATGTGTTGGCCGTTCTTGGATATCAAGGCTAGAACTGACCCCAATTTCTGTTAAAAGTTAGTACTAACTCCATAACTTCTGTTTGATGAAGAACATGTAATTTTTAAAAAACAGCCATTTTGGTTAAAGGCTTCAGTTCATGGGTGTAGATAATTCTCACTGTAAACAAAATAGAGTTGGAATTTGCCCAACTGCACATGCCAGCCCGCGTATACTTGTTGCAGCAGACCTTACTGACTCCCATTATGAGAATAAAGTCATTGCCTTCTCTTGGATGAACTAAATAAATCTATCGGTGTACTTTGTTTTCCATCCTAAGGGTCTGTGTTCCTCATCTGAAATAATTGATCTCCACCCTCTCTGGCTCTTTGCAAGTTCAACATTTTTGAACAACGCTGGTTCTGCTGGATGGTCCCGTATTAATATTTCAATGGTTTAGGTACTGCTCTGCCTTGGATTTCAGAGTCATTTACCAACAACTGCAAAGTAACTTGTTGGTACATTGCTGCTGAGCAGAACTACACCCTTCTACAGTTTTTACAGTTTTTATAACACCCATTGTGCTTTTATCACAAGCACAATTTGTCCGTTGTTTGTCCATATAGAAATGCATTTCTTTCAGACAAGCCCAGAATGTTTTGCTGCTATTGGATTTAAGTTGTCCAGAAATTATCAGTGACTTGATTTATACCTACACACTTCCTCAGTTAATTGAAAAAAAAAACCCAAACCAAACCACTGAATAATAGGGGGATTTTAAAGACCTAATAAGGTCTTTAAAGGGGATTTGGAGTCAGGTTGATGGAATTTGATTGCTTTCACCTAGAAAAGAATTGTATTTTAGTGAAGTAAAGCCTCACAATTGAAGAGATGAAGTAGGTTTCTGGGGGAATAAACAGTGGAAATTATCTGCTTTTATCAACAGTGTCAAGAAGAGAGGGAATTAGTGCAAGGAACTGTTGTGAAACTCCCAAGGTACTTCACTGTTCTTGATGCTCTTGGAGAAGAATGTCAGGTTCTTTGTGTAAACAGCTTTGCTTTGGTTTTAATGATGTTCGCATTATTTGGTACTCACCACAATGTTTAACTTGTGATATTTGTTGTGTCTAGAGCTTCTTGATTTTACCTTGTTGGTACTGGATGTTACTTTGTAGGTGAATGGCAGAAGCCAGTGCTTTAGTGTCTAGTGTCCCAAGATCTATTTTTCTTTAGGAAACCAAGAACAAATTGCAGCTGTGTATCTGACTAATGTTTTGTTTTCTCCCTTTGGGTGGTAATTTTCCTCCTACATTTTAAAAAGTTTAAACTTCCTTGCCTTTAGCTGTACTAGTTCAGTCAAGGGCCCCCTGCCTCCAAAAGTGGCTTTCTTAACACAATTTGACAAGAATGAGTTGTTTCACATGAAGCAAGTAGTTAAAATTCTCATGTTTTAGGATTAGCTATTTTATAAATGGCAACAATAACATTTAACATGCACACCTCCATTAAGTTCAACTTAAAGTTTGAAAAGCATCATGAATTTCTCTGATGAAAGGCCTTATGTAAATTTGTGAAGTGTTTATTACTGCTGGTAATAAAAGCCCAGTTTCTTCTGCAGGGCTTATATGTTAACCTACAGCTTCCAGGTGATTTGGGGCTATATTCAATTACTCATTGTCTGTATTCAGTGCCAGGAAGCCCTCCAAAGGCCAGGCAGACTCCCTCACCTTCAGAATTAATTTTTCAGTAACTGCAGTAGAGTTTGATTTGCAAACAGTAACTAATTTTCCTTAGTTTAGGCCTGAGGGGGATGATCGCTTTCTGTATAACATTTACTAGACACATTTTGTTTTCACTTAAGCTGAAGGAGAAAGCAAACCTCCATAGATGATACTAGAATCCTCTTAAATCTCCTAGGACCTGAGCCAGGTCCAGTCAACCAATTGTGATGTTTTTCTTGATTTCTTTTTTTTTTTTTTTTTTTTTTTTAGACATGGTGTATTTGCATGAAAAAAGCCTAAATGGCTCCTCTGTTCCTGCTGCTCATTCCTCAACTGGAGGCACAATCTTTGCTCTGATTTGCAATTAGTTTACTATGTAAATAATGACAATGTCAGAGTTAGTATTATGCTTTCAGGTGGAGAGGGAGCAGCAGGAGCTGATGGATACTTAAAACCACCTAAGTGTTACAAAAAGATCTTTGCTAGATGACACATGCTGGTGGAAAGATGCAGTTGAGAAGCCACATAAGTTGAGTGGTCTTTAAAACACTATTTTGAATGTTTTCATCCCTCACCTATCACTCATCAAGCCAGTGTTTGATTAGGTACCAGTTGTATCTGTGCTGGAGCAGGAACAAAGTTTAGTGGAACCTGTAGGGATATGTCAACAGATTTTTTATTTATTTGATTATGGTATTTGGATTTCTGTTATCTGGGGAAAGAAATCATCACTTCAAGGCATGCATCAGTTTATTCTGTCACAAGAATGGTGGCTTCAGCCAGGCACCAAACCCATCTCTCAAACACAGAACAAGAGATGTGCATTAACAGTTTAAAATTCTATGATTTCTGTGAGAGATGGTGAAAGGTGTCTTACCATACACGTACATAAATAGGTCATATCCCAAAATAACATGAAGAACTTCCGAAGCAAATTGCTGAGACTATTATGACATTGCCTTCAATTAGGGGATTTCTCTCATGAAGTCCTAGAATGGTTTGGGTTGGAAGGGACCTCAAAGATCATCTAGTTCCAGCCTCCCTGCCACAGGCAGGGCTTAAGCTACCCACTAGACCCAGTTGCTCAAAGGCCTGCCCAGCCTGGCCTGGAACAAATCAATGCTTCAGCCTGGCTGTCCTTTCTGAAGCTGTTCTTACAATCTCGGTACTTAGGATTCCCTCTGACTAGGTCTTATTTCCTGCTTGCCTCTTTTCAGCATTTTCCCTGCCCTATTGCCTCCCTCTTTAGCAGGCTGTATATGGTTTATAGTATCCAGCACAGTTCTCTGAGGTTTTGGCTTTCACCTCTTAGACTTCAGTAGCTGGAAGAGAAAGCTTCTGATCAGAGAACTGACTTTCTTACCTCAATGGCCTGTTCATCTGCAAGATGCATGTGTTTTCATCACTTTGAGTGATTACAGAGGCTGAATGTAGAGCTTGCTTTTATTATATTTTTAGTATCAGTGTCAATTTGCTTTCTTCTACTTTGCTTTATTTTTATAGATAGGAGATAGCCATTTTAACTATTGTAAATGCTGAAGAGTTGCAGAGGGAAGGGAAAGTATCCAGCACTGTGTACTTTGAAGAATAAAGAAATTAAATAATCCTGAAGCTGTTACATTCTTTGGGCTACACACTTTGTGGGGAAAAAAAATAAAACTAGTTTCTGTAGGAGTAGGGACACTTGTATCTGTGGGGACTGAACTGCCCAATGTCACCTTAAGCATTATAAAACATGCCACACAGCTTAACATTAAGAAATGCAAGAAATTATACAATTACATTGAGAAAAGTGTGTCTGTGTATATATATATATAAATGTAAGATTCTCTAAATATTCTATCAAATATGTCAGATTTATCATAAAGCTACTCTTGGATTCAGTATTCCAAGTAATAAATTGTAAGTAAACCTCTTTTCAAATCATGACTTTGCCTTCAATCATATTTTAAAAATAGTTATTTTAGATTCGTATTTTCTGTTGCCATCTACATTTTAAGCTTTTTGGGTGATATTTTAATGACAGATTTATCTGTACAACTGCAAACAGGAATGTAAGCTGCTACACAAGAATGTAAATTAAAAGACAAAGTTTTAATGAAGTGGAGTATCTGAAATAATTCCATCATTTCAGCAGTCTGGAATTCCAAGAATAAACCAAAGTGTTAATGAGAACCTTGATTTAAAAACTGGGAATTTAGAAGCATTGATACTTGCTTGAAAGAACATTCTTTTAAATCAGTGGAAGTTATAAATGAATTGCCAGATCCAGCTTTACTGTGAGAAATGCCTTTGTGTATCCTCTTTCAGTTGTGGCTTGTCAGGCACATGAGCACTGTAGCGTCTCACCTCCTGTTTCAGCAAAATGCAGAATGCTCAGCTGCTGGCAGTAAGTGTGGGTCCTTTAGTTTCCTTCAGCAGTCTTCCATAATAATTTATGAAATTGTTGTACATTTGAGGCAGGATGAACTAAAGCACTTGATAGAATTTTGAATTAATTTCTGTTTGTTGGGGTTTTTTGTTTGTTTGTTGTTGTTGTTGTTGTTTTTTGGGTTTTTTTTTTTGTTGGTTGGTTCGTTGGTTGGGGTTTTTTTGAGAAGGTATTGAGGACCAGTGGTAAAATATTACTGTTATTATTTTGAATGGTCTTTGGAGCAATATTTCCATTGTTGCTGAGTTGAAGATTGAAGGGCAGTTTTTGCACAAGTTCTCGATTCTCTTTTTTTCCATTGTTTATGAAAGATACAGATAGTTTGATAAATCATTTTAATACTTGGAACAATTATAGCAAGATAATCTTGACATAACTCATTCAACAGCAGATGAGTGTTCTGTGCTTGATCTTGTAGACAGCATCCTACCTGTGTGCCATCATTAATAGGCTCACTGTGCTGAGGACTCATCTTCGTAAAAAAAAGGCTGTACCTCTCTGTGAAGTGATGAACCAGATGCCATCAGCATTTTTTAAAAATAATTACAGTAACAGCATTTTTCTGAGGCACAAAATGGGCAACCTCTTCACAGTTTTGAGAAATCCACTATGTAAGTGCAGTACTTCCATTTATCAATAGAAAAAAAAATATACTATAAAAAAAACTTTAAAAAGCAATTTTTGGAATAAAATTTAAGTGGAAGCAGTTAATTAAAAAAAGTGAATTGGGATAAATCAGATAAACCCAAGAAAATCAGCTCCTTAAGTCATGATTGCCCAACTTCTTCAAGCAAGATGGTCACAAAGTTGATTGTGGTGACAGGTGAAAACTGGATGCTGTGTTCTCTGCTGCAGCATGCCTGATGTAAGGTATGAACTTTTCTCTAGGGTAGTGCTAATACAGTGTTCTTTCAGAGCAGCTCCTCACTCACAGAGAATGCCTTACTCCGTTCTGAGAATGCATACGAGTATGAAATACAAAATGCTAACATTTTTTAAACTGTAAATAATTTCTGTAGTCACTCCTGTTGTCACTAATTTTTGTGTATGCTTCTGTGCTAGTACAGTAACATAAAGACACTTACAAGTTGTTTTTTCTTGTGTTTTTTCTTCCATGTGGTCAAGCTGCTGAATTTTACTCTCTGTAAGTGAGGTCATATTTGTAAGGTCACAATGACAAGGGGATATCCTTCTTCAAACAGAGGCTTTGATTTGGCCTTGGAAAGCGCTTGCACGTGCTCTTCAGTGCTGTGTAAGTTCCACTCCAACCAGTGGTACTGACAACATACGTTAAAATAGGGTGGATGTAATCACATCCTGGAAGTTAGGTGCCTGTTTCATTACTTCGCTGAAGAGTAAAGAGCATCTTGTGCACACTGCAAGAGGATCAAATTTTTCCTTCTACGGTTGTGAGCATAGTGAAGCAAGTATTGAATTGCAGCAGAGTGTTTCTAAGGAACTGTAGCTTGGATTATGTGTCCTTCTGCTTAGTGTATGGGGAAAATAATATCAAGAAATTTTTGTATCTGTGTATTAGTTAACTTAGGCTCTTGGTGAGCTGTTTTCCAGGACTCCACTGTTTAAAAAGTGATAAAATGCATCTTCAGGTTTAGTGTTAATCTAGCAGCTTAAAATTAGCATCTTAAAACTAGCTTGACTAAATGAGGTGAATACAAAGTGTAATGTGCTTGCATGGGTACAAGAATTGCTAGATGATGCATTAGATGATCATAGGAATACCACCTGGCTTCAATATTTGCTTATCTATGAAGCTACTTTATTACTCAGATGTCTAACAACATACAGATATGTGTATTAATGGCTTTTGTCACATTAAAATGCCAAATTTATAATTTTGCACTTTATAGACTTGGTAGAATATAGTTAGCAAACTATGCTGTTAGAAAACAAGATTGCAAATCAATTACTTCACGCTTGACCCTGTTTGGATCACTGCTTTGCTAAGATCCTTGTTCAGCAGACACTGCAAAAGTGAACACACTTGAGAGTTGGATCTGTTTTTCAGAGATAGATAACTGCAGACTAGTAACAACTTTGATCATTGAGAAATCTAGTCCTTTTTTTTTTTTTTCTTTTTTTTTTTTTTTTACCCACAAGACAGCATAATAGCCCAGTTTTATAAACTGAAATTTATCGGCTTACCAGACCTAACATTCAAGCTTTATTTATCTGGAAAATTCAGACGAATCCTACATGCAGAACAATAGGCACTTTCATGAAAAAACCCTGTCCTTTGCTGTAGTTTACTTCCTTGGGAGGCAAAATGCAGAAGGGCTTATTGCTGGAGAGCAACTGCAACTTTCTCAGCAGAAGTAATTTATCAAAATACTGGTTTGAAAAATGACATGCTTGTAGCCATTTTTCAAAATGGTAGTTTCAGTGATAGTGAGACTTCCTTGTAGTAGATCTGGTTAGTGTGATTCAAATGCTCTTTCCAGACTGTCAATGCAAACTTCAATCTCACAGTTATTCTGTATTCCTTGAATGTTAAGATTATCCACTACTAAGTGGAAGGTGGCTGGCTGCACAATGAGGCCCTATATATTACTGGAGCTGCCATATGGTGAGCCAGCTTTGCTTTTAGATTTTTCAATGTGTATAGTTTTATCAGAGTAATAATGCTTAGAGATTTACTGTTTATTTTCTCAGGTTTAATATTGCAATAGAAATCTTTAGCTGACATTCACCATGTTGTTAAGCAAATGTTCCGGTGTGAGGCACAATTTATTTTTCTTTGAGTTATGTGATTATACTTTCTTTCAAAAAGAGCAAAAAAAACCCACCAAAACTCTGGATTTAACATTCTTCGGGTTTTTCTTCTGCTGTTGAATAGGGAAATCAGTTTAGGTCCCTGTTATTTAATATTCCTTTAGGGGTGATAGCTGAAAAATCCCCTTGTTAGTAATTAAAAATGGCTGTTATATGATAACGGGCACTTTGGATCTAATGCACAATCAAAAGCAGTCAGTAGTGAGATTCCTGTTGCTTTTTTACATCCATGATTGCTCATTTGAGTAAAAATTTAAGTTATTTCTCTTCTCAGAATTAGGCTCTGTGCTTCTCAGTATATGCATTTGTTTGTATTGTACTTATTGCTGCTACTTCGCAGTGATGTGAACAGATCCTGGTATGGATGTGTCTTCATGGAGTTGAAGACCCTGGAATTTGTGGGTGGTATAAAACCGGGAGCATCTGATCACTTAATGTTAGTTTCTGAATATCATAGGCCTATAACTTGTACTCAGCAATCTCCAGAGTCTGGTAAGATGGCTTTGGCAAAATAATGGAGTCTGAAGGCTCTCAGTATTTAATTTTGTGTCAGGAAACTGAGACTGGATAGAGAATCCCTCACTTCTTTGAGATGCTTTTCTCATTGTGAATCACCCTGACTGTTTAGAAGTATACAGGTTTAGAAGCAGGTATGGTATACCTGCTTTTTGTTTCATTTCATTTCACTGCAGATTCTGGGTGTTGGTTCTTGTTTCATTTTTTGTGTACAAAATTTGACATGTCTTTAATACCTAGGGATTTTTGTTTGGTTTTTGGGGTTGGGTTTTTTTTTCCAGTTATGGATCATCGTAAATTATGACAAACACTGGATTTGTTGACTTTAGAGGCTGAATGAAGGGTATTTTTTAGGCATGGGACTACAGATATCTAAATGGAAATAAGTGTAAATGTTTCAGTAAGTGCTGCAAAAGCCTGAATCCTGCATTTGTAGTACATAACAACTGGAAGATTTGAAAGTACATATGGAAATATATTTTCCTCATTTTAACTCCTGCTTCGACTCATTGGTATGCAACTACCAAGTAATTAAATGTAATTGAAGTGCTGTGCCAGAGGATGTGTGGTGCAACAGTAATTGCTACTCATGTAATACTCCAGTGTGATCTAGATGCTGAACTTAATTGTGTAGTCGACCTGCACGAAATGAATAGCAACCACCATCTTATACTACACTTGCATTTTAAATGTTATTTAATTAGTCAGTGTTAAACTAATAATGAAGCAGCAATAGGCACTACTGACTGTGTTTAAGTGAATGTTAAATTGTATTGAATGCGCAATGTGCCATCAAACTATAGAGACAAACCATTTTCTTACCTTGTTTTGTAACTCAGGTTATCTAGGGTTTCCATATGTGTTCTTTCAATGACATGAAACATCTCTGAACTTAGTTGTTCTGTGGAAATACTGCTGGGTCTAACCAAATAATCTTCTCTAAGTGAGGTGCTTTATAGCCTCTGTGTATTTGTTGTAGTTTACATTTGTTAGGACTGTCTCAGACTAAGTCAGTTAATTCTTTAAATTTGAGCCTATATAAATAAAGGAAACTTGTGTTCTGCTACAGGGAGTCCTGGACCAATAAGAAATAGAGAGAACTTATTATCTTTGGCTATATCTCCATTAGCAAACAGCAAGACCCAGTTACAGTGAATCTTTAGACCAAAACTGTAAGTGCTAATGACCCACTGATATCACTGGCTGCCTTTAGAAACACTGAAGCACTTGGGTACCTTTTGGAGATTATGCCAAAGTCAGTGTTTTCCTTGGGTGAAAGTAGTCTTTTGTTCCAAAGTATGGCAGGAGTAAGAGCTGCCTGTAATCATGATGCTCTTGGTAATAGGCTATATATAAGAAAAGAGAAAAAAAAAAAAAAATCACTTGTCAGTCCATGTCGCAGAATTCACAACTTCCTAATCAGTAGGCTGTTTTCAGAGGTTTTGGCCTGAGAAGCACAGGGAAGGCATGTCTTGTGTCCAGATGAAGACTTGAGAAAAAATAACATTCTGAAGAGTTTTGCTGAAGCAATCTTCGCCAGACAGAAATGTGAGTTAAACTTCTGAGTTAAATCTGCACAGCTTTGCAGTGAAGAAGGGAGAAATGAAAGGACATAGGGTGAAAGGAAACAGGATGTAACATGATTTTCCTCTTGGGTAATAGTGGTAATGGAATAGAGAGTAGACTCGATTTCTGATCTGTATTACAAGGATATTAATGAATTATTGCTCTAAGTAGTAACTACTTGCTCTCAGCATGTAGTGTACTTCCTTCCAGTATGCAGATGGCACCACATAGCTTGGTGGTGTTGGCAAAGTTGCTGAGCACACACTCAATCCTACTGTCACTGCTGCCCACAAGGATGTTGAACAGTACAGGTCCCAATACTGACCCTTGAGGAGTGCCGCTTGTCACTGACCTCCACTTGGACATTGAGATGTTGACCATAGGTCTTTGAGTGTGACCATCTGTCCAGTTCCTTATCCACTGAGTGGTCCGTGTGTCAAATCCATGTGTCTCCAGTTTAGAGACAAGAATGTCATGCAGGACAGGGTCAAATGCTTAGCACAAGTCCAGGTTGTGTTTTGGAGATGACTATCTGCAACTTGTTTTAAAATAAATCCAAAGATTGGTGGCTTGAAAGGGATTTAATGTCAAGAAGTCACAAATGGTTCATTGCCTCATGGAAATAACAGGTATAATTGCAAGTCTAATCTGTTCATGCCTTAAAATTCAGCAACCTTAACGACTGGGATGGAAATTGCATAAACTCCCTTTTCCAAGGTAGTCTGGTTGATGCTTATTTGCTTGATTGATATCTTCTTCTTGGACACATATCTGATGCTGAGCAAATGCATGATACTGTTGAATTAGTTCAAATCCTGATCTGTGTTGTATTGCTCTGAGGAGGTAGGTAACTCCAATGGTGACTCTTAAAAATACATGGAAAAAAAAAAAGAAATCAAGGCTTGCCCTCAGAACTGTTCCCCAGCCTATAAATACTGGAACTTCAGCTGTATTGTAACTGTAATTCAAATAACATTGCCAGAATTCGTATAGCCAGAAAATAACATTTGTGGTTACAAATATATGAGAGGGTGGCTTTTGACTATAGTATGCTAAAAAGGTGTAGCTTTTACTTGATCTATCATGATGCATAAAGTGCATTTTAAAGAAAACACATTTCTTGTTTTGGAAAAGTGTGTGTTAAAGTTCATTTTGATATTTAAAGCATAATTTTTGTTTTATATGTTGCTGCTTTTTCCTGCTGTGATTAACTGTCTTCTGCTGCTTTCCTTTCTTAAAATACATAGGCAGTACAAGACATGTCAGTGTAAATCTTGTGATGTTAAACCATTTTTGGAGTGGTGATCAAAAAAGCTGGCATATGCTTCCAGTTCACTTTGGATTAAATATACTAGAATGCCCACTGATTTCTGAAAGTCAAATTTGGCGCTAAAGTTAAATGGGAAATGGCTTTGTTTGGGGTGGGGGAGAGGTGGGGTTGGGGAAAAAAATTAATTCCCTGAGGTCTGCTTGAACTCAAACTGAGATGATGCCGGTGATGGTGTAGCCATGAGGCTTTTGTGTTGTACTTGTCCCACTCTCCTCTTGGACATTTACTGAAGAATCCTTAGTTATTCCAATAAAAATACCCTACTCTCCAGCACGTATAAGTAATGACTCTGCTCCCATCCCAGTTCCCCCATGTCTTCTGATTTAAGGCTGCAGAGTTCTTAGAAATTCCACCTGGCTAGAATACAGTTGTTAATAAATGCTAACTTTCTAGATTTGTTTTGGAAATATAGTGGACTCCTATTTCCAATATTTCTCATAAATAGAAATGAGATGGGGATAGGTGTGCTTCAGAGTGGTCAGTAACTTGAACATGCATTTGAGGAGTAGCAAATACATGTTTGATATGTGTTTTATTTAATTCCTAGAAGGTACTTGACCATATCTTTATTCTCAGCAAAGCCAGAATTTAGCTGTTGAAAGTCAATTCTTCTTTGTGCTGGAATTGCCACACATCATTTAAATAATTGAACTTGTGTCAGGCTGGAAAAAGGTCTGAATCTGTTTCTCCCCTATCCTGGAAAAGAAAGAAGCATTGGAGTCTTTTGTTTACTGTTAATTTTAGACAGTGTCTTGAGCTGAAAATGTAATTTCAAACAGCACTTCTTTGGGTCTCCTGTTGTAACTTGTTTAGTTTGGTGCAACGTAATTAGCACAAGCTCAAACATTGTGTTAATAGCTTGAGTTTATCACCTCCCAATTAGCTCAGTGAAGAGAGAGATAGTGTTTGCCTCTGGCATTCCTGTTTTATTAAGATGTATTCAGTAATCACCAAGCTAAAGGCTCTGAAAGCAGCTCACCTGCATATTTGTCCAGAAGTCCAAACTCTGTTTTAAGACAGTTTGCTAAGATCAGAATTAATCTCAAATTTCCTAGTGCTGCTGCAGCTTCCCATTATTCCCTACTGCACTATAGTATCTGAAATTGCTTTTTGTTCTGCATGATACTGGAAAAATTCAGGTAGAACGGAATCAAGGGCATGAAACACAAGCACTGTCCTGTGACTTACCTTCCCTTGTCACAGTCTTTGGTGTCCTTGGTGGATCATTTGTCTGAAAAAGTTAAACTCATACTCGGGGGGTGGGGAAGACTAAAAGCAGAACAAAATGATGACTAAATGTCATGAATGACTGCTGAATATTTTAAGTTGTGTCTTTTTTCTGCTGAGGGTTCAGAGTTTCCAATATGGGAATCCTGTTAGACAATCCATGAATGAGGCTGAAGTGAGCAAAAGCAGCATCTGCATGGATATGTGATCCTGTTCAGCTCAGAATTTTCATTAAATGCAATTTACACAAGCTGAGGCAAATACTCATATACTGAGAAAAGAGTGTATGACAACAGTGCTGTGCGTACACTGGTCAAATGTAAAGGCTTGGGAATGTGTTTTTCTGCTTTTAGTTCAGCTGCAGGCAGATGACAGGCACTTTGCGTGTCTCCCCTTTGCTGTTATGGGGACCAGCATTGATTTTATTGTTTCCTTTCTTTCTATGGATCCCTATTTGCTACTGCCCATAAGGCTCACTTACTCATGCTAGGTTTTGAGAGAGGAGTCTTCCTACTTCCCACAGACACTTCTTCAAGGTGTCAGCTATACTTAATGTAGCTTTTTGTTGAAGTACCTCACTTCCAAATCGGGAGTGTGGAAGCCCATTTCTCAAGGCTATGAGCATTTGATAGTCACTCCTTGGTCTCTTCACTTTTATTCCATACCCTGGGGCTTTCTTTGTTGTGTATCTTGAAAGAAGGAGCAATTTGGGGTCAGCATAGAATGTTCATGACCTAAAATACAGCGATGAAGATGCATTGTGGTGAGATGAAGCAAAAATGTCTTTAGAGGGCAACTGCAGAAGTTGTAGCCACCAGAGCCTAGTTAATAGATCATAAAATCGCAGACTCATAGAATGGTTAGGATTGGAAAGGACCTTAAGATCATTTAGTTCCAACCCCCTGCCATGGGCAGGGATGTCTCACACTAGACCATGTAGGCCAAGACTCTGTCCAACCTGGCCATGGTCAAGGACAGAGCAGGAGAGTAGGAATGGTATTGCAGGCTGTGCCTTTCTTTAAGGGAAGGCGTTGTTTTTTCTTCTGAGCTGAACATCTCTGAACTTGAATAACAGTTCAGTAGAAGACAGTTCACTGTTTCATGCTTCCCAGTACTTAGTATGGTGTCATAGAAGAGAAGATAAAAAAAATATATTGGGAATTGCTCAAAAAGCTGTCAATAACATTTTATTTCTTCTAGAAAATGTTGATGCTGAGAAAGTAAGATGAACTCTTATGCCTTCTTGATAAATTCCTACCACAATGTTTTTTTAGTACTGTTTGCTATGCATGGCAGCTGAAGCTGAACGTCTTTTTAGGGGAGGATTCATCACTGTAAAATTTGATTACATAATATTTATAGTAAAAGTATTTTAGGATCAGCAGGAAAAAGCCCAATTATTACAGCCTTCTTGCCACAAAGCATGGGTGAGTTCTTGTGCCTCGTCAGTCACAATATGACATGAGCATTTGTAAGCCATTTATTTATCTCCATCAATTAGACTGTCTATAAAAGGAGTATTCAAAACCAACAAAGTCAACAGTTAATAATAATGTATTTTGCTTCATTTATAGAATACATCAAATGTAAATGGTTCAGAACTTCAGCCATCTTTTCAAAAGTGATCTTGATATGCAAGATTTTAAATCTCAGTGGAAGGGAGCTGATTTTGTACTCCCATGTCAATCTGTTCCAGATCTTCAGATATATTTGAGTGCCTTATTGCTGTTGACAGTCAGACCAGACTTTGATTTCTAATTAGATAACAATCTTTCTATGAAGTTCTTACCTGAAGAAAAGATAAGTTAAAGATGACATTAAAAATTAAAAAAACCCCATAGCCTATGTGTGGTAAACCCTGACTTCCTAGTCATGCATGCATTATTACTTAAGGCAGTCCCAGAGCCTTTGCAGTGTTAGAGTTTTATTGGATTCCATAGCTCAATAAAAATTGCTTTTCCGACAGCTCCAGTGGAAGGGAATTTAAACACTAAGGTTTCAATAGATGTTACCTAATTTTGTTCCTTTTTATACTTTCTCTGCACTATCAGGTTGGCGTCCTTCTGGAGAGAAAAGGGACACACAGTCTTTCTGCAGATGCCTTTGGAAAGTAAGATAATGGACAAGGAAGCACTCAAACCCCTATAAAGAAAGCACTGGCTATTTCAGTATTAACAAATGACCTGTTAAGTTGCACTAATTCTGTTAGTGCAGGTAAACATTTTAATTCTGTGAGCTTTTTTACTGTAAAATAATTCTGTGTTGTATGAAAAGACTACATAATTCAACTGGATCTGGATATAACAAAATGGGAAATCTGGAAGGTATCAACTCTTATGACTGTTTTCCTGTGTTATGAATGCAGAAATGTTTTTCTAGGATTTGTATTTAGGAAAAAAAATAAGGTCACTCTTAAATTCGAAGTGTGATTTAAGATCAGCAAGCTTCAAACAGACCTAAGTCCTTGAGTAAGGATGCTTTGTTAAATCAGAAATCTAATCCTCCAGATGCTCCCTCCCAGAGCGTATTGATTTTTCTTTAAGAAGCTGGCACGCATCTCTGAGAAGAGGTCTTTGATTATAAACCTTGATCAGAGATATTCTCTATGGTACATGCAGGTAAAAACTGTAAAGTTTTTCATCTAAATTGTCAGACTAATTTTTAATTTGTCTATAAGTAATGGAATGACTAGACAAAAAAAAAAAGGATCCAAATAAACATGCAGCTGATGACTGAGTTACATATTGCAAACTCTCTAAACTGAATTCAGCATAAATATCTGTGTAAGGTGAAGTATAAAACATTTGCCATGGTCAGTAGGCCACCACATTTAATGACGATAAAGTTCCTGATTCTCTGGACCAACAATGAAGTTGCATTGCCACAATTCTAAATCAGTTCTAAAAATGTTGTGTAAGTTTTACCATATACCTCGTAAGAAGGACGCCCAGTTGGATGTTTGTCTTTTGTTAGATGCAGTCCTTTGTTATTGAGAAGATGACTGAAAACTTCTCAAGGATAACTCTGGTATATGAGAAGGCACATGACATTTTAGCCTATCACAGTTGATTGAGAAGTTTAATTTCGTCAGCATCTGTGCTTTTGGATGGTGGATTTTGTATCTCTCAACCATCTCTGGTTTTGTAGCTTTTAAAACGAAACATAAAACATGCTGCCTGTATGATTGGGCCACAGCTGCAATATTAACAAGGGTAGGTGAATGAAGATGCCAGCACAAATTACATGTACTGCTGTCATTTAGGGTTTGAAGTTCTTACACCTCTGTATGAAAAGTAGCAAATGCCCCTGTTACCTTGAAGTAAGCCTTATGATTTAAAACTAGCATCATCTGTTTCTCAGCCCAACAGTCTGAATTTGCTAACAGGCACATTTTTCAACGCAGTTGAGGTGAACAAGAAACTATGAAGGGAAAATTAGTATCTTAGGGGTGATGTTTCTGTTTGTAGAAGTAATCTATATCTATATATTATATATGGTGTGTGAGCCTTCAGAGTAAAGAGAACAGAAGATTGGGAGTGAGTGACTTCTCCCCCCCCTCCCTTTCCTGATTCATTTGCCATAGACAGGACGACAAAATGAACAACCTTTGTCTAGGGAGATCGTGTCCTGGGGAAGGTAAGAGTTTGTGCATATAAGATTACTTAAAGGTAACCAGACTGTTGGGTGTTTTTTGGATTGTTTTGTATTAACAAGCTGCCATTGCAACTACTCATTTACTAAATGTTTTGCTGTCTGGTGTTACTCCATACTGCAGTGAAGATGGTTCTTGAGCTGATTCTGTTATGGGACATTAGAAGAAGTTAATAAAATACAGGTGCCAGTGAAGTTGCCAAGGTCTGCTGGTTGAAGTATCTGATGTTACAGTGGGAGCCCTTCATGAAAAATCATGATCTTAGCACAACTGTTTCAGTCATCTGGAAACAGTCTGTAACGCTGGTATTCAAGTGTGTGGGTTGGTGCTCTTTTGAGCCTTTAGTAGCATTCTAGCACTATGTAAATGACAATAATAGTTATCAGTGGAGTGGTGACCTGCAAGAGCCAAAAGCCAAGATGATTCCAGGAATCTGCCCCAGAGAAACCAGACACCTACAGTAATAGATTTGAGAACTTTACGATCTTGCCCATGCAATGCACAAATGAAAAATATAGTTTAGTACAGTTGAGAACCAATATAAATTTCATTATGGAACTTCCAGATTCACTGTTATGTAACTGAGAGATGGATGTCTGTAATGATGTTTTAAGGTCCTACATTTAAAGCTTTCTGGCTGATTACTGACTTTCCAGTGAAGACAGAAAGTTCAACTTTGACCAGTTTTCAAAGTGAATCTCAAGGTATTTGCAGATTCAAACGTTTTGTATGACGATAAGTTTGATGTGAAGAGAAAACCATCCTGGAGGAGTACATACTATTTTCATAACTTACGACTAGTAAGAAGTAATGTTAATTTATTCAAGGGAAGTGATTGGAAAATTACTTCTATCTCACCTCAGTTGCTTTTAATCAGTGATTTCCCAACGCTGTTTCCTGTGCACTGTAGGAGCTGAAAAAAAAAAAATCATACTACAGTCTGTACCTGTCACTGTTTTCTGTAAACTTACTTAGATTCAAATTTGTATTTCATAGAATCATAGAATAGTTAGGGTTGGAAAGGACCTTAAGATCATCTAGTTCCAACCCCCCTGTCATGGGCAGGGACACCTCACACTTTGCCATACTGTAAAGCACCCTAAATCTTGTTAGGCAAAATAAAGCTATGTTTCCAGCCTACTGGGGGCTCTCTGACTCCACTGTTCAATGCTGTTCAGGGAAAGGATGTTCAGGAATTTACTGTAGCTATAATTTTAGTATTATTTACATTGATTAGTGCATGTTGGACAGACAGTGCAGTGATGCAAAGACATTAAAGCTGGTAAATGAAGTTCCAACCCTGCTATCAATAACAGGTGGGCTGTGCTTCTGTATCATTATGATGCATTTAATCATAATGATATAGCCACTGATCATTTGAACTGTTGGGTTCTTCCAAAGAAAAATGTAGCCAATTATTTAAGCAGGCTGAAATTTACTGGCTGAGAACATTTAAAATTAGGAAGTTCTTGTTTAAAGATTATTTGGCATTCAGTACAATACTAACAGAAATCAGTGAATGCATGTCCCTGTAGTGGGAGCACTGTACCCTCCAGAGCATGTTCAGTTACTTGTCCAAACAAAATTCATTGACCAGATTGTTTGCAGAAGGAAATAGCTGACCAAATTCTACATCTGGTTTGAAAGCGCTGTAAAGATCATTGCATTAGCAGTTTTCTATGCTTGCTTTTGTTGCTTAACACAGTCCTAATGCAGTTTTCCACTCTCTGATTAATGCTTAAATACTTGAAACTGAATATTTGAACCTGAAAGAATAAATAGCGCATATGTATTATTATCAATATTTATATTTCAATGACTTGTATCTCTTACAATATTTAGATATCATGTTTAAATCCTGCTGTCAATGTTCCGTAGTGCTTGCTAAATGAGGAAATTGGGAACAAAGTAAATAAATGCTCTCTGAGTCAATTTAATGTTTTGCGGTTTTGTGCATTTGGAACATCATATATAACAATTCAGTTACTAGGTCACATACAGCTGCTGATATTTTTGCCTTCGGAGGTCACTTCCTGATTCTTCATCTTAAAACACACAAAGAAGGCATTGGGAGACCCTGGAACATATACAGTGATACAACTGTTAGTCTGCTAATGATGTCTGTCTTGGTTACTTGCTTTCTTCAAGAAAGCAGGTTCATACTTTCAAAACCTTGAGTTTTAAGAGCATATTTGTTGGGATTGTGCCACCTCCACCACCACTACCCCTCCACCCCATTTGCTTTTCCTCCTTATGGAATTATTTTGTTGCCTTCAATTTATGCAATTACTATCTTTTATAAGAATTACAATGCTAGAGAAATATAAAAAACTTTTAGGAAATTTGGTTGGTATTCCTGCTGGAGTGCTCTCTTTTGTACATTTACAATGTGAAGCTTAAATTCCTGTCTTGGGCTTTTAGTTGTAGCTCTCCTTACTTCTAAATCAGCTAGAAATAACATAGGAAAAAAATGTATCTGCGTGTTTTCTGCCTTCTGATTCTGGCTCCTGCAAAGACTGCAAAGACACTTGAAAATGAAAATTAAAGAAAGGACAGTTTGCTCTGTTCTTTATTTCTAATAAAACAGGGATTGCATTGCTTATGGGATTCTAAGGAGACTATGAAGGAGAGCTGATAGCTATGTGTGATTTCCAAATGTAATTCAGTATTGTAGCTGTTCCTATGGAAGCTACATGTTGCAAATACTGTGGGCTCAAAGAGGGCAATGCAAGATTCCTCATATACCTTCTGCTGCTAGTAGGTAATAGGGGTTTACAAAGAGATTTACATTAAATGCTAACAAATTGGAGTGTCTTCTAGCTGCTTGCTTTCGGAGGTCTAGTACTACTGCAGCTCGCTTAACTCTATAGATCTATGCTGTTATTGTTGAGAATATTGTTTCTTCACATTCTACTACATGTGTATCTTTTTCTTTATATGTAATTTTCATGTTACGTTTATGGAACTGTCTTGATTCTTAATGCTTTTCAGTTCATGTAAATTTCCACTGAGCCTGCGGCACTTAAATCCAGTGTTTTGTGCAGTTAACGTCTGAACCTGAGTCCTGAAACATATCAGAGTTTGCTATGTTTAGGATGAGATTGCATATAAGTTTAGAAACTTACATCCGCATCGTCAAATTCAGTTTATTTTCCATTGTCCAGTAGTTTTTCATCAGTGTTTGTGTAGCAAACCTTAGAGGGAAAAACAGAGGATTAATTTTTGAATAATGCTCTTTCAAGTTCTTTGGCTCTGAAAGTCAAAGAAATCTCTTGGATTGTCCCACTCACGCTATTTATGTCTTTATATATACTTTAACAGTATCTTTCCATCTTTTAGGTATGCTAACAGCTTCTGGGTTGTCATCTTCAATTGCCCTGAGGTTTGAAATTGTTTCCAATAGCTGCTATTCTTCTGTTTACTGTCTTTCATTTCTGAGTTGCTGAGAGTTGAAACTCTCAGCTACTACAACTCAGATATTTGTTTGGAAGAAATGTTTGCACACTTGAGATATATTTTCCAAAGTCATAATGCAGATTTGCATGCTGGTTTGTAGCAAGGGATGATAAGAAAAGCACCAGAGCTCTCTGCCTGGCTCTGCTGTGGCTGCTCTTTGTATCTAGCAAACTGTGGATGGTCTTCTGCTGGGTAAATGAGAGGTATTAGAAATGAGATAAATGAGAGATACTAGAAAGGTCTTTCTTTGCTGGGGCAGATTGCAGAGGGCATATATATCTGCTGTGTTTCACATAGAGGAAAGAGTATTTGGAGTGTGAAGAGTATTTTCTGCTCTGTGGACTAGCCACAGCATGCAGCAAGAAATGGATTTCTTCTACAGCCTTGCACTGCACCAGAAAGTCTCTGAAACAGTGGGTGAAGCAAGGATTTTTCACAAGTCAAACCTGCTATGCATCCTGTCAGAGTTTTGCTGGGGGAGATTAGCCTTGCAGCTGCTTCTTCCTCCATAGTTCTGCCTCTGGGCATCTTGGTTTAGCCTTTGGTTTTCAGATTTCTTGCATGATTATGTGCTGCCTGTGTGCTTCCATTACATCTGTTAGCTTTTCTGTTCCACTTCAGACAGTTTCTTCTTCCCTGTTTGTCTGGAATTAAGCTGCACCAATAGGCATGAACTTTTTCTGAGCTAAATGCAAGCTGTAGCTCCCTTGGTACCTGTAGGGATTAAGCCCTCACCAATGAAAATCTACTGGATTAGTGGACTCGAAGTATTCTTGTGTTCTCTAAAGTCACATAAATTTTTTATTAAACGTGGCATCCCAATGTAGATCTGTGATGCTACCTGTTATTTAAACCCCATTTTTGTTCTTGGCAAATGAAGTGTTGGCAAATGGCATCAACTCATGTTAGTAACCCCACTTCTTTTCAAATATTGTTTTTCTAAGGAAAATTCTTTCTTATCTCACAGAACAAACCTTGTATAAATTGTGCCTTTTTGCATTTAGGAGGAAATAAATCAGCGCTAAGTAGCCCTTCAAAGAAATCATAAAAAAATAGTCCTTTAGAAGCTGCTGTTTTCAAGCCAGTAGTCAAACATTTTCATTTCACCTCCACTATACGAAATTTTCCACAGGAAACATGCCTCAAACAATAAGCCAATGCATCTGTCTGTATCAGAGTTAAAAGTGAGGGAAAAAAGTGCTCTTGAAAGCTGAAATGAACCAAGCAAATGAATGTTCAAAATAAGCTTAACTCCAAGTACTGAGCAAAATTGTCTCAACATGCTTTATTTGACATGCAGAGCTACTGCTTGCTTTGTGACACATAAAGATGCTAAACATCATTTAAACATCACTTTTTATAATAGGCAAGGCTTTTCATTGTCAGTGTCTTCAGATGTCTTATTTTAGCATTTAGATTTATGAAGAAATATGTTTACTGGGGTGTATTCTCAAAGGTTCTTTGCAAATTTGTGCTTAACTGTTAACACTAAGAGTAATTCACAGAGAATAAAAGAGAAAGCTGCCTTCAGTGTATGATGTCTAAACTTGTGTTTTTCAAAATCACATCTGTGTACATTGTTTTTGAGAGAGAAATATTTTGAACAGGTTGACAGAATAAATGAGCTATCCAGGGAATCTCCTCTAGAAAGTAATTAAACTGTTCAAAACTGTTAAAGAAATGCATAGCTTAATTCTTCTGAGGTCATAGAACTTTTGGGTGTGTAGACAGGAGCTGAAGAGAACATCAGAGATGTTCAGTCCCTGATGACTGGAAGTTTGTGGTGTTTGCAAATGAAATAATATCCCTGAAAGTGTTTCTGGCATGCCAGAACTGTGGCAAGGTTTAGTTCAGTGCTACCAATGTTGCAGTACTTGTATGTCATATTTCACAAGGAGGTCACACCAAGCTGTCTTAGGGATTGCCACTGAAGTTTGTCTTTGTCCTGTCTCATAGCCAGCAGTTCTGATTGAATTGACTTCAGTTAGTTTGGGTAATTTTGTTGACTATGTTGACTATGTCAGCTCCAGATTTCTAATCACTCACCTCTGTATGTGTTCTGCAACAATTACAAATTTGTGTAAGAGCCTATTTTTTTTTTCCTCATGAAAATACTTGATTTTCAGTATCTGTGGATGGTTTCACTGTGGAGTAGAGGCTTGTATATGTGGGGCCTTTATTTATGATAGCTCTTGAAGAACTTATATGTCAGGACTCTTTTTCAGCAAGGATACTGCCTTATTTTAGGTCATCCACTTTAGGTATTTTTATTGTGAATAATAGCACAGTTATTTGTACTCAGTGTAATTCTGGTTTCTCTCTCCTGTTTGACAAGTTCTCTGCAGTCTCACTGGGTAAGATATAGGTCATGTGAGATGGATACTTGCAGTGTTTTGAGAAAAAGGAAGAATTAATCAGGCTCAGTCCTGCAGTCTTTGCTAAGATGAGTGATTTTACTAAAGGCACATGTTATTAAGAGCCTAGAATTGGGCTTTGAATGATATAACCTTCACATCAGGAACAAATGAGTTGTTTTTTTGTTTAGAAAAATAATAAATTAAAAAACCCCAACAAACAACTTTAGTTCAGGCAAAGAGGAAATGAAATACTCCCTTTTGTAGTATATCAGGTTTCTATTATTTCAGCTGACACTTGCACAACACTAATAGACAAAATTACACTGACTGGTATATAGATGAGTGTAGTTCAGATGTTGGGCATTAGAGATGTATAGAAATATAGATCAAAGGCTTTTCATTAAAGTTTCTTTCATCGTGCACATCAATAAGTTGACATTACCTGCAAGTCTGAAAACACTGGTAAAAAAACTAATAAGATCCAGTCAGAAGGGCTTCTAAGGATATATCCGTCCAGTGAAATGAGTCAGTGGGCTCTTTGATCTAGTGCTTGTCTAAGCTTCTAAGTCCCTTCATTACAATGCGCTGACACACAGGAGGTATTTGTGGGGCACCTGAAAATATTAATGCAGAAAGAGCTGTGAGCTAGCTAGCTTTGTCTCAGCCTTGGTCACAGCACAGTGTGACTTTGTCACAACTTGGGATTGCCTACAGCTCAAGTCAGCATAGTGTTACTCTACCTTTTGACTCCGGAAGAGGATAGATGAAACTTTGCTCTGGATAGTTTATATGGGTTTTAACTCTCCAAAAAGCAGGGGAGAAGGGAATGATGGCAATCAAACAAAAAAGGAATTTCTAGCATATATGGGTTATATCACTGACAAAATGAAAAACCTGTAGGGTGTATGTCAATTTGAATTTTACTAGGAGACAGACTCAGGCAGGTCTTTTGGGGGGTGAGGGAAGGAAAGGTATGACTGCTGTAAGGTTAGACATCAGGGCTTACACTGATCAGACATGAGTTCTACTTTCTTTTCAAGAACTTTTTTTGCTACATTTTCTCATGGTATCCACGTGTCATTAATTTTAATTGCATAAAACCTGCTGGAAGGCAGTGATCAAGACTGGCTGGAATCACACTGATGTAAACTCATAGTAATCATGTTGAAGTCAGCAGCTCAGCAGGAGGTACATACAGGAGGCTGCAGAGCAGGACTGCTGTGTGGGTATTACTTAACATAGAATCACAGACTGGTTTGGGTTGGAAGGAACCTTAAAGCTCATCTAGTTCCAACCCCCCATGCCATGGGCAGAGACACCTTCCTCTAGACCAGGTTGTTCGAAGCTCTGTCCAGCCCGGCCTTGAACACTTCCAGGGATGGGGCATCCACAACTTCTCTAGGCAGTGTGTGCCAGTGCCTCACTACCCTCATAGTGAATAACTTCTCCCTAATATCTGTTCTAAGACTGCCATCTTTCAGCTTAAAGCCATTCCCCTTTGTGCTGTGGCTACATTCCTTTGTAGAAAGCCCCACTCCAGCTTTCTTGTTGGCCCTTTAGGCACTGGAAGCTGCTCTGCACTCATCCCAGAGCCTTCTTTAGGCTGAACAAGCCCAACTCTCTGGCTGTCTGCATGGGAGAGGTGCTTCAGCCCTCTTTGTGGACTCCTGCGGGCTTACACAAGGAGATCCACATCACCCTGGAGTTGGGGGCCCTAGAGCTGAATGCAAGACTGCAGGGGGGGGCGTGTCTCACAAGAGTGGAGTAAAGGGGAAGAATCCCTGCCCTCTGGACATGCTGCTTTTGATGCAGCCTGGAACATGGTTGGCTTTCTGGACTGCAAGCGTGCACTGTCTGGTCATGTTGAACTTCTTGTCAACCAACAACCCCAACTCTTTCTCAGGGCTGCTGTTAATCCAGCCTGTATTGTGCTTGGTATTGCCCCGATCCAGGTACAAGACCTTACACTCAACCTTGCTGAACTTCATGAAGTTTGCATGGGCCCACCTTTCAAGCCTCAAGGTTCCCCTGGGTGGCATCCCTTCTCTCTATATGATGACTGTACCACAGAGCTCGGTGTCATTGCCACACTTGTTAAAGGCACACTCAATCCCACTGTCCTGGTCGTTGACAAAGATGTTGAGCAGCACCAGTCCCAATACTGACCTCTGAGGAGCACCACTCATCACAGATCTCCACTTGGGCATCAAGCCGTGGACCACAACTCTTAAGTGTGATCATCCAGCCAATCCCTTATCCACCAAATGGTCAGTCCATCACATCCATGCCTTTCCAGATCAGAGACAAGATTGTTGAATGGGACAGTGTCAAATGCTTTGTACAAGTCCAGGTAGATAATGTCAATTGCTCTTCTCTTATCCATCAAAACTGTAATCCTGTCATAGAAGGCCTTTGAAATTTGTCAGACACGATTTGCCCTTAGTGAAGCCATGTTGGCTTGCAGTTGCTAGTCACCTTCTTTTCCCTGTGACTGGCTGTGTAAGCTCATCCAGCTGCTAAATGAGGATAAGTGTTTTGTCCCTTTCTAGAGGCTGAATAATGCAACAAATGTGCTTCTGTATTTCTGGATAGAAGTTGCAACAGAAATGCAGAATTTGGTTTACTTCAAAGCTCAGCTTGGTAAATGGAAGCACCTTTGCTGAATTGGAAGGAATGTAACAGATACACTCAGTCATTATAACAAAACTGTCTAATTGCGTGGTCTTCTGAGGGGGAATGCTGGTGTAGTGTTGAATCGCTCTGTTCAAATTTGTTTCAATAAAAACCCCACAATGGCTTGAGTTTGTATCAGTAGGCTTTATGGCAGATCAAGGCTCATCGATGTAACATCAGCCTTTTGTCAACAGACTGTTGTTTATCCTTTTGTGTAAATTCTTACCATGCTGCTGGGATAATATGACTGATTCAAATCAAATTTGTCCTGGTGAGTGATTCAGTAGTGCACAGAACTGACATTTGTTATTGTGAGATCGTGGCCTCAGTACATGCTTATGATTGATGCCTGTTTTAATTTTTTGCCCTGTTGGCCTTGTCCTGGCTTTCATTGATGCTCATGGTATGATGAAACCTAAGTGGAACTGTTTAAAATGTTGAAGTCTAGGACTTAGAAAGGTTAGAAATCAAGTTAATTAAGTACCTTATGTTATTTTATTTGTGGGAAGAGTGCAGACAGAAAAAACACAAGATTTGAGTAAGACATTAAGATGTAGAAAAAAAGACAATTTTACTGGGTGTTGCAGGAGTTGAGAGAAATTGATATCAAAATCAACATTGGACAGAAAAAGGGGCTTGGTAGTCCTTTCAGTGTCAGTATCGCTTTAAAATGAGATTTGCACATCTGTAATTAGACGGTTATTTTACTGTGTACAAAATTAACCGTACTTATTAAATGTGGAATTTATTGAGGTATGATAGATGTATTTAAAACTCGTAACTTAGCCTGAGCAAAAAAGTTTTAAATTCTTATAACCTCCTATACAAGAGCTACCTTTGCAGCGACTGTATGCCAGCATTCAGAACCATGATTATCTTATGTTTCCTAATACAATTTTTCTTAACAAAATATGCCAAAATACATAAGCGTTATGTGCTTATGTGATTCAGTTAAGATCAGGGTTATTATCTGTTTGTAGATCACGTGTACCTTATATAATTGCTCAGTTACTATTGAATTCTTGAATGCAGGAAGTGAACCCGTAACGGATAAATTCAGGATTTCTTTAACTGATTGCCTTGCTGCTTAATTCTGGTTAGTAAGGTACTTTGCAACTCTGCAGGCTGAAAGTTGGGAGCAGTTAAAATCTTGCTGTCCTTCCCTCTTCTCCTATCTTTCCTAACATGTGGAGACATGCAATTATGCAACATGCTAAGGCACATGAAAAACAAGGTGCTTGGTGACAGCCAGCATGGCTTCACTAAGCAGAAATCCTGCCTGACCAATTTGGTAGCCTTCTATGATGGGGCTACGGAACTGATGGACAGGGGTAGAGCAGTTGATGTCATCTACCTGGACTTGTGCAAAGTGTTCGACACTGTCCCAAACAACGTCCTTGTCTCTACATTGGAAAGACATCAATTTGGTGGGTGGACCACTCGGTGGATAAAGAACTGGCTGGATGGCCGCACGCAAAGAGTTGTGGTCAATGGCTCAATGTCCAGCTGGAGACCAGTAAGGAGTGGTGTCCCTCAGGGGTCTGTGTTGGGACCAGTCTTGTTCAACATCTTTGTCGCTGACATGGACAGTGGGATTGAGTGCGCCCGCAGCAAGTTTTCCAATGACACCAAGCTGTGTGGTTCTGTTGATGCGCTGGAGGGAAGGGATGCCATCCAGAGGGACCTCAATACGCTTGTGGGGTGGGCTGATGCCAACCTTATGAAGTTTAACCGTGCCACATGCAAAGTCCTTCACCTGGGTCGGAGCAATCCCAGGCACAGCTACAGGTTGGGCAGAGAAGAGATCCAGCGCAGCCCTGTGGAGAAGGACTTGGTGGTGTTGGTCGATGAGAAACTGAACATGAGCCAACTTCAGTGTGCGCTCGCAGCCCAGAAAGCCAACCATATCCTGAGCTGCATCAAAAGTAGCGTGACCAGCAGGTCAAAGGAGATGATCCTGCCCCTCTGCTCTCGTGAGACCTCACTTGGAGTATTATGTGCAGTTCTGGTGTCCTCAACATAAAAAAGACATGGAATTCTTGGAACAAGTCCAGAGGAGGGCCGCGAGGATGATCGGGGGACTGGGGCACCCCCTGTATGAAGATAGGCTGAGAAAGTTGGGGCTGTTCAGCCTGGAGAAGAAAAGACTACGTGGAGACCTCATAGCAGCCTTCCAGTATCTGAAGGGGGCCTATAAGGATGCTGGGGAGGGACTCTTCATTAGGGACTGTAGTGATAGGACAAGGGGTAACGGGTTAAAACTTAAACAGGGGAAGTCTGGATTGGATATAAGGAAGAAATTCTTTACCATAAGGGTGGTGAGACACTGGAATGGGTTGCCCAGGGAAGCTGTGAATGCTCCATCCCTGGCAGTGTTCAAGGCCAGGTTGGACAGAACCTTGGGTGACGTGGTTTAGTGTGAGGTGTCCCTGCCCATAGCAATGGGGTTGGAAGTTAATGATCTTTAGGTCCTTTCCAACCCTAACTATTCTATGTTTCTATGATGTATTGCTGACCCAAATGCTGCATCTTTCAGACCTATTTTCTTTCTTTTTTAACTGTCTCCAAAATTAAAGGTCAGTCTGTGATTCAATAAAATGTACTTTCAGCTTTCATGATTTTGAGAAAAGTGAAAACTGGTGAAGTGAGCTTTTGAAGTCAATGCCCAAATTTGATTTAAAAACTCCAGCTAAACTAAATATGTACAAATAGCAAAATTTCTCTCCTAATCGATTTTTGTTGTAAAGGCCTGCTTTGAGGATAAACCTTCAGAAAACGTAATGACTCAGAAGGTGGTTTATCTTACTAATGGGTACAGTGGAAGCTGCTCTTTGAGTGTGGAGCCTCTTCTGGTAGGTCCTTATTCAGTTTTCTTCATGTACTTAAATCCTTCACAGAATATAACATGATCTATTTAGTGTCTGAAAAGAATCACTGGATCACTTATTTAAAAGTCTGAGAGAATTCATCTAATGTATTTGGATCTTTCTAGGAGCATTTTCTAGCATATACTACTGTGTGTGGCCATCCATTCATTTTTATCAGAGTATCCAAGAAGTGTATGCTGGAGATATGAGGTAAAAGGGATTTTTTTTTCCTTTCTTTTTTTTTTTATTCCTTTTTTTTTTTTTTTAAGAGCTCTCTAACAGTCCCTGAGAATGTTCTATTTTGGGTACATATAAAAAAAGGCATCAATAATTACTAGGCTATATTTGGAAAAGTCAATGTCTGTAGTCAGCAGGAGACTTGGCAAGGAAGAAGAGAGTTTGTATTCTGCCCAGAATAAATACAGTGTTTCTAAGTGCTTTGCTGCTTCTCTTTGCAGTAGAGCTTTTTGTCTTTTAATGCTGCTCTTATCAGGTTTGAAGATACCTTACAAGTTGGTTTCCCCCCCACCCCCCATTTCTCACTAGACTCAGAGAGTTACTTCTTTTGTTTAGTTTGAGAGTGATTTTTTTATTTCTTGGAATGAGGCATCGCTCTGAGTAAGCCAAGAGCCAAAATGCCATGGAAGCACATGTAAGTGAGGAGCTTGTAAATAGGAGGTAAGTTATCTGACTGCTCGGTTAAATGCTTTACTGTATTGGGACCAAATGATGGTAGTGAACTATAACTAAATGGATTTGAACTGACTTTTAAGTGTTATTTTATCTTCTGGGATGTTCAGGTGATGAACAAGTTTTTTTATGCAGATGTTTTGATCCCCTCAATCTCAGGCATCAAGGACTGGTATTGTTCACACTCACTTCTAGTTCAGTATTTACTTCATCATCTTGTGTCCAAGCATCCTAAATGGGTTGTTTTAACAGCTCTCACCGAACATTGATATAAGAATATAAACCCCCTCATATTTACTCTTCCTTTAGGCCAGAGGATGCATGGTCAGAGCTTGATAAAATTTCTGGGAGGTTGAGGCAAATTTGGAATTAATTTCTTATCCTGCTGCTGGCTTCAGGCTTTGCCTTGTTTTCGTAACCTGTTCTTATTCCTTGAAGACTTTATATCTTTAATTGGAGACATGACTTTCTAGCTCAAGTAGCTTCTTTATCTGTTTGGAAGACAGATGGACAATTAGCTTTTAAGTGAAAGGAAAGCTCAGCGTTTGAAACTGCAATCTCCTTTACCTCTACATCAGCGTAAGGAGAGATACTGCCTTGAAAGGAACCTATGTCGAATCAAGGAGATAAATTAGTGTAGCTATTCCTGTATTTTCCCGGTGGCAAAATCATTTTATTATTTGCATCTTTGTGTAAGCCAGGGGGTGGTGTTGCTCAAGAAAGGAGGCTAGCAGAAAGTTTTTCGGAGAGCACCTGCTTTTCTATACGTCCTACATATATAATAACTTGGAAAGATAGCACTTGGGACTTCAAGGAAAAGGTGGGAAATGTAAAGTAAGGAAGAAGTGGTGTGAAGGTAGAGTTCTCCTAACTAATCTGAAGAGTGCAAGTTCTACTTACAAGGAACACTGGAAAGTATATTATTAAATAAAAAAGCCAACATGAAACCACATAAATCAAGCCAAGTTAGGAATGAATCTTAGGAAGTAGCTGTTTGTGCCAATTTGGAAGGGCAAAGAGTCTGTGCTGTGATGGCAGAGGGCTGTGCTTCAAAGAAGTGACATCATAGCCACTAGGTCTTGAGGAGTTTCTTGTGATACATGGAAGACGATATAGGTGTCAAAATAAATACCTTCTGTGGCACTAAATAGTACTTAAGATCTAAAGAATGGTCTTGATAGCTGTGGGTGAGAGACTTTAGGAGACCTTACTCCTACTCTCAGCTATCAGAAGATCTCAGTAAATCAACTGGCCTTTCTGTGACTTGATTTTTTCCTTTATATGAATGTCAATAATGATGCCAACTTTTTCAAAAAATGATTCAGAGGTGGAAGGTGTACAGTGTATGAAGTGGACAACAGTGGCAATTCAGAAATTGTTCAAAACCCATATTGCTCATGAATAACTGCTATCCTTCCTCTCACTGTGAAATAGGCAGTAAAAAGGAGGAGTCTGCAGTACGATTTAAAGTTTTTGTTGGATGAGCCAGTTTGGAACAATTTAGCCATTCCAAATTCATACTGTCTAAATTTTGTTTTGTATTCAAGCAACCTTTATTTTGTACCCTGCCAGTAATTGCTTTAATACGTTGTCATTCTACTTTTTATTGCTCATTGGGTTTTATTTTTCCATTGGGGGAGGGTGTGTGTGGAGTGATTTCACAGCCTTTTACCTGCTCA
This sequence comes from Lathamus discolor, assembly GCF_037157495.1. NCBI lineage: Eukaryota > Metazoa > Chordata > Aves > Psittaciformes > Psittacidae > Lathamus > Lathamus discolor. The sequence continues at coordinate 80,006,133 of NC_088889.1, read as the reverse complement.
GTCATTTCTGAGTTGTAGAATAGTGCTCTATAGATATTTCATTGTTTCATATACCCAGCAGTGCAGGGTGAAGTACTCGATAGGGATCAGAACAACTGAGAAATAAGCTTGTAAATGTGCACCTAAAGTCCTGGGGAAAAAGTAATCAAAGGAAAATTTTTTTTATACAGTATGTCTTCAGAGGGACAGTACTTCAGCAATGTGCTCATGCAGTTCATCACTGGGGTGACAATACTCTAATGATGTATTAGCAATACATCACTGGAATGCTTTCACGCTATTGACGTATCGGAGATCATAAACCATAGAGGGCAGAGTTGCAGACTGAAGTGTCTGCTGAGCCCTTTCCAAGCCTGTTCAAGTTGTCTTATGGAGAGAAGTTGTCAGCAAGCACACTGAGCTTTTTCCATTGCTGTGTGCAGTTGCATGCATGCATACACAGGGAGCACTGGTGGGGAGAGTCTAGCCATGAAGATTCCTGACTTTTGGTGGCAGATGCTGCAGATTTTATGTATGTCTTCAAGCAGTGGAGGGCTCCTGATAAAATGGTTTGATGGCTGACAGACTGGGCCTTAGGGCTTAAGATGTTACTTACTGGGGGCTTTTTAATTCCTCTGATAGACACCATGAAATGTCTTTGAGCCTTGACATCTTGGTGTGCAAACACTGGGCCATATGACATCCCTGCAAATCTCAACTGTCATGATGGGGGTGGGAGGAAACCCAAACCCTTTCTCCTTGGCAGTACCAACTACCTGCTCTTCTGGAATCAGCATGTGGTTACACTGTAATATCACAAGATTTTTGTCCCTCTCTGGAGAGAGTGTTAAAGATAATTGGATAAAGTTAAATGTATCTTTTTTTTCATCATCCTGATGTCAGCTACTTTGTCTACATTGTCCATAGTGTCAGTAGTACACTTGCAAAGAAAATAAATCTGCTTTTATTTGGGTTCGATTACCTTCACCACTCCTTCAGAAAGCTCTCAAAACCCAGCCTGGGCAACCTCCAGGGTAAAGGCCTAAAAATGAGTGCTCTGGGGTCAGAGAAGATCAACTTGGGTTAGCAATGTTTCTTCCAGCTATTCCTATGCTGATGTTGTATTCATAGTCAGCTCACAATTACTTGATGTTTGTTTGTTTTAAAAACAAATGGGTTGTTTGTTTTTATTTTTCTACAATTGCATCCTTACTTCCTGAAGAGCCACCAGCTTTATCCTTGTGTGTGAATTGTTCTGGGCAGCTGTTCTTGCTTGTGAGCACTGCAACAATACAGGTTATGGCAAGTCTAATGCTGGCTTGATTTCAAAATGGTTTTGACTTAAAGACTTTTGCAGAACTCTTGAAGCTAGTGTTGAATGGAAAGAGATGGTGGTGCCAGCAATATGAAAATAGATGTTTCAGTATCTTCTGAATCACCTTTGCTAGAATAAAATGTGTTGTGAACCTGAGACTCACAGCCGCAACCCAACGAAGGAAGTTTTGACCCTTTTAAAAGCTTCCTGGGCCTCTTCCCCTTAGTGAACTCTTACTGGTAGATATCAAGGAATTTAATTGCAACAAACACCACCTGAAGGCAGTAGTAAACCATAACCCGTTTTATGATCAAGAACAGAAGGTAGAGAAGTTAGGAATAGTTGGAATATTACTAGGTTTTATGCATGCTTCACCAGCTCTGTAAAAGGCTACTGGGGTCCAGAAATACTCAGCTTGAAGCATTTTACAAATCTAAGACCAAATTTTTGGCTGTATGACTGTATATACAGTGCTTCCATTGACTTCACTGGATCTTACCTAGTGATGCTGAATTTTGATCAGTATTACCAGAGAGGAGTTTGGTTGTTGACAGGGAAAACAAAAAAAACAAAACCCTTCGGTATGTGTGGAAGTTAAACTACAACTAAAAGCTTGGTTTGTGTCCCAGCATGGGAGTTCATAATGACAGATGTAGCATATAGTCCACTATACTTGCCATTTATTGGAACTTCCATAAGCAATTTAATGTCACTTTAAAGGCCATGGGTCTGTGGAGACTGGGCTTTTGGGGGGTTTTGATTTGTTGGGGCTTTTTGCTTCTACTTTGCTTAATTTTTATAGTACAAATACATTTGTACAGAGAACATCTGGCCCTTCACCTCATAAGCAGTCTACCCTTGTCTCTGTGGCACTGTGGGTTCTGTAGACATGTAGACATATTTTGCCTTACACCTTTCTGAGCAGAGATTGCAATTCCGAGTAGATAGACTTTTAAAGGACCAGCGTCATTAGAATATATCTGCTTGAAATGTAGCAAAATGAAATACCCTTGTCTTTATGTTAATAAGTTAACTGTAAGAAGTTAACCGTAGCCTTTAAGAGCATGTAAAATACGGTGGTTTTTTTTTTTTTAACCTGATGCTATGAAAATGTATGTTATTTAAAAACATTCATGTCAAATATCTCTATTTAAATAGCTTCCCCATGCCCTGATGTAAAAGAAGCAGCCCTTGCATCTGTCTGGAGTCAAACCACTTTTTTTTGTATTTTAGAACAAAAATGAAATTGCATGGGCTGAGCTGCACTGTAAATGGCTTCAGTTATTCCTTTTTAGCTTCAATGAGAGGTACTTACAGCATCAAAGTTAGTGGGCAGAGCACAATATATCTGCAGGTATTACCCAAACAGCATCTGACGTTTCTCTGATTTATCTTGATTTGGCAATGTGTTGATTCACACCTGTGGCTGTAAAGATGAACAGCAGTTGGACTGGGGATAAATATCAGTGTTTATTCTTGATTCACAGAAAGTAAAAATATAATGTATAAATAGAATATAAAATATAAGTCAAATAATCATAATGTACTGTGTTGCATTATATCATATCTAGAAGCTAGAAACAGGCAGTCTTTTTGTCCTAAATAATGTGAGGCCCTTTGTGCTGTGCAAGAGAGCCCTGAGCCTAAGAGGCAGCACAGTAAATCGGGAGTAGTGGATTGGAAGAAAGATTTCTATGCTCATTTTACAAATGAAACTGGAGAACAGAAAAATGAAATGATCACTCTAAGGTTATGCATGGAGGCTGAAGCAAAGCTGAGAATTGATACCAGATCTTTGGCATCACAGTCATTTTTCCTAGGTTGACAATGATTCCTGTCACAGGTCTCCTTTCATACAGCTCAGTTTAGTGGGAGATGTTAGAGAGAACAAATCTTCCAATCACTGTTCCAGGAGTTTCTCCTAAGACTTCCAGTTCTATTATAAAGAAAATGCTGAGTCCATTATAAAGGTATTTCAGAGAATAACATAAATATGCATTTCAGTCTGAATAACATCCTGCTTTGAATTTTTCTTTTGACTTTGCTTTGGTAGGAAAAATAGAAACTGTTGATAGACTTTTTTCTATGCATCATATTACTTTTAGGTCCAAGTGAACTTTTTTGCATCCACAGCATCCTGAAGCAACGAATTCCACAGTGTAACCGTGTGAAGCATGAAACAATATTTCTTTGTTTTAGATGTCCATGCTGATAATTTTACTACTTCCTCTCTAGCTTTCCTGTTGACAGATGGAGTGAGCTACTTTCCTTTCCACCTTGCATGTGCTGCTCCTGGCTTAATATACACCTGTTTGGTTTGCTCCTTCCCAGGATGAGGTGCATTTGATTTAAATATTCTTGAGATAACTTTGATCATCATTGTTGTTCTCCCTTCTATTTTAATTTTAGTAGATCCTTCTAAGGTAGGTGAGAAGCAAAGCTTCACAAATTTTGGACTCATCATAGGTTTATTCAGTGCTGATAATGATGCTTCCTGTTCTGATCTCTGTTCTTACTAGTAATTCCTAAAATGCTATTTTCTTCAACTGCTGTTGAGCATTGAGCTGACTTTTTTATTTGTCGTATTACAGTTTCAAGGTGCCCTTCCCCGCCCCGCACTTGATAATGGGTTTTCAGATTTTATCAACCTAGGACTATGCTGCTTCTTGTGTGCATCACTTGACATGTCTGAGTGAAATCTGTTGGTGCTTATGGCAAGTTTCCCATTTCCTTCCGAAAGAGTTGCATCTGGCCTTTCTCCTGTAAGAGGTTTTTAAAAGTTCTGAATGGCATAATCTTTGATTAACCAATGCTAGAGTAGCTGTGGTATTTCTTTGTCTGTGCCTTTCAGGAGATACCATACAAACAGCTCATGTAAAAACTAGTTTGATAATTTTCCACTTCATACAGAGTACTTGCCAAACTTTTGTCAAATGATAAAACCTGTCACAATAACCTGAATTTTCAGATTTCAGGTTGGAGGAGAAAGGTTTCAAATATTTCAGGAGTGGAAGTGTATGAAGAACTATGTTTTGTTTTAGAAACAGTAAGGCACGGTGTGAAATAATGTTTCCCCAGTGTGCTTACAATAATTTCTTCTGTTGCACTTCTGGAAGCTTAAAACCGAAAGTGAGCTCTTCCTGCAACTGGAACAAATCTAATGTATGAATTGACCTGACTGATGACTAGCTGGGCTCCAGGCATAACTCTTCATAGACTTATACTTTATTAGAATATGTTTTTTTTTTTTTTAATTGGAATAGCAAATACACTGTAATGGTGAAATGAACTTTTCAGCTCCGTTTCCCAGGCAGATTACCTTGAGTGATTTTGAACATGTGTCTCTGGATCAGTGCACTCCTCCTGTGTTGCACTCAAGGGCACATAGTGGAGAGTTTCCTGTGTATGCTCAGGTAGCCCAGTGGGTTGGGGAGACTGGCTGGAATCCCTGTTGGAACCTTGTGCTGCTTTTGGCTAGGAGACAGTTAATTTCCTTTCCAGTATCTTGTGAAGGGTTCTGTTTCGGTTATATGCTGGAGTCAGTATTGATAACACAGGGATGCGTTAGTTGTTGCTGAGCAGTGCTTATACAGCCTCAAGGCCTCTTATGCTCCTCATCCTACCAGCGAGGAGGTTGAGATGGGTACACAAGTATCTGGGAGGGGACAGAGGCGGGACAGCTGACCCCAACTGACTAGAGGGATATCCCGTGCCATATGATGTCATGCTAAGCATATGAAGCTGAGGGAAGAAGAAGGAAGAGGGGGAAACTTGGACTGATGGTGTTTGTCTTTCAAAGTCTCAGTTCCACGTGATGGAGCCCTGCTGTCCTGGGAATGGCTGAACACCTGCCTGTGTTCAGGTGAGGCAGGAAGTGGGAATGTGAGGAAGTGAGGAATGAATCCCTTGGTTTGGGAAGTGAGGAATGAATCCCTTGGTTTGATTTTCTTCTGTGCTTAGCTTCTGCTTTAGTTGTTAAAATGCCTTTGACCCTTGAGAATAAGTTTTCTTGTTTTTACCCTTATGACTCTCTTCCCCATCCTACCGTGGGGATTATGTGGTGCTTCGTGGTTGTGTGGTGTTTAGTTGCTAGCTGGGATTAAAACACAACAAGCCTCTTTACAGAACTTATCAACTCTTCAGTCCATGATAAAAGTGCAGAAAAAAAAACAGATGTGCTGGATGGCTGGGATAGGTAGTATTGCCTTTTCTGTCTGAAATGGGGTTATATGGTGGTTTGGGTGCTGCTTGTTTCTATAAGCTGATATAGAGTCCAGAGAGATGAAAAGCTTTTTTAACAGACTGATTAGGAAGCAACCCATGTTTTTATGACCTCTCTAACCCCTGACGTCCTAATGAAATCCTCTTTCCCTAAAGTAAAACATTCTCAATTCTAGTTATTCTTAAGTGCTTCCAGAAGCCCCTTGTCTATTCTCTGTAACACTCTCTCTGCTTTTTACCTTTTTGTCCTTAGCATTCAGTCTGGTTTACTGCTTGTGATGGTTCTCCCTTTACCCATCACTTCATAAATCTCAAGTCTAAACCTGAGACTTGTGAATTTTGAGTGATGCTTTGATGTTTTACAATTATTCATACTTTACGTATTGATATTGTACTTCTCATTCAGAACATCTTCAATCCCTCTTATTCATGTTCCTATTCTCTTTTGATCTGTATCATTAGTGCGTTCTTATTCTCTGTGTGGTGTTGATACTTTTTTCCACCCACTTTTACAGATCTTACCACTTTACTATTGATTTTCTCTTCTCTTTTTGTTTGAGAGCCTTCTTTATCCTTTTGGATTGGATTTTTTTTCCTTTTTTCAGCTGAAGTGCACATGTTTACTTTTCCACCTACTTGATCAGGTATCTTTTCCTTATGACATTTTTACCTAGAAAGCACCTTGTCAAAAAGAAACAGACAAGAATAGAATCAGTTCCAGGAGAAGTTTAATTTAAAATGAAATCACAGGAAGATGCCCATTTTTTTTTCCCTGCCCTCTTGCCCTCCCCCTTCAATAAATTATCAGAACAGAGGTAAAATATTCATTGTTGTTTGAAAAGAGTCTGATGGGAAAAGGTTTCCAGTTCATCACTTGGTTTTTTTGTTCGTTTTTTTGTTTGTTCGTTTTTTTGTTTGGTTTGGTTGTTTTTTTGTTTTTTTTTTTTTTCAGGGGTGTGGCAGGGTAAGGGGACAAAAGCATTTTTAAAGGTGTTCAAGGAAGACAAATCTATTATAAATAGCCACGATCTTTCAGCTGTTCATTTAGGACTTAACATGGGTTTTTTTTACCTTGTGTTCCTGGAGATATTTTAATATCCCACTAGGTCCACCAAGAGAAATCTTTTCTGATCTAATTGTTGAGTACTTTCTGCTGTTTGTTTGTGGATAATTTAGGAATACAGTAAAAGAATGTTGTGCAACCTGTCTTGGCTAAGGAAGACTCTTGTAAGCCTGTCTGAATTGTAGGCAACTCTGTCTTCCACTTTTTGAGAACAAGGTAGAACATTAATTTGTTCTTCTTTGAAAAGTTTGTTATCAAGGTAGACAAAAATGATGAAGGAAAAGAAAAATGCTATTTTGTGTTTGATGTTAAAGGAGGATGAAGTGAAAAATCCAACAATTAAAAACAGTCAAGAATGTCTTCCAGAGAATAACAAAGAAAACTTTTTCCCATCTTCTGTTTAATACCCATCTATTTGAACTCAATCTTACAAATAATACTATAGCTTTTTTCTGTTGTATAGTTACTGAATACAATGAGAGAGGTATTTGCTTTCAGTCTTTGGGACTGGTGTTGCATATGTGATGCTCAGTATCCAGTCAGTCTTCTAGAGGCAACATAGCAAGGAGCCAACATCCTCCCTTGGGAGGATGCACTATCTCAAATATTTGTGGCATTTGGGTAGGTTTAACCTCTTCACCATGCAGGAGGCATTCGTGGACTAGAAGCACTAGGCTGAGGCGGAGCTCAGACTCTGTGTATCTTTCTCCTCTGCCCATGTGTTCCTTTGTCTCTCCTCTTCTCTTTCTCTCTCAGTCTCACTTCCTCCACTCTCCACACACACCCCCACATCCCCCTCCCCAGTCTCTTTCTTTCATATCTTCAGGCAGCAGTGTTATACTAGCTTTGTCTCCTAATGCTATAATTGGGATTTAAGAACTAGGTGTACCTGACTTTCTGGGCAAGCTACATCATTATGATGTGCTGCTGTCTCCAAATGTTGTCTTGGTCTGGTAGCCACTGACTTTCTCTGAGACAGGGTTTCCTGGCAGAGAGAATTAACCAGATGACAAGAATATGCTTTATAGCCTGGTACCCTGCAGACACAGGATCACAGTTTTTCGCTTTTCCACAGTCTTATGGTAGATGACTTTGAGCAAATCACTTAATTACTCTCTGCTTCAGTTCTCATCTTTCAAAGGAACAAGGCTGAAGGCTCTTCTGTATTTCATTAGACAAACCTGAACTAGATACATCAAAAACTGTATTGGGACACTGCAGTGCTGGAGTGTTGGAGGCCATACAAATATCTTACATGGACTATAATTTTTAACTGACAATTATAAATGATTTTTGCTTCATGTCTAGGATTATTTTACTTTATTATGGCTCTTACCTTTGCCAAGAGTTACCTCATGCTATATGAGATATTAATCTGCATATATAGAAGTAGTGGCTTATCAGGGATCACTGACATAGTAATGTTACAGAAAGTTGAGCCTTCTGTAGCAGCCACTGCAGTAAAGAATTATTGCAGGGAGTCAGTTCAGAGTTGCAGCCGGCATCTTCTGAAGAGAAGTCCTGGGTTTGTTTCAGCAAAGTCAGACTCTTCAGATAGCTTGTTTGACAGGCTTTTTCACTTTCTTCCTCCATAGCTGAATCTATGTTGCTTCTCACCAATCAGAATATTCATGGTTTGCCGATACAGTCGGGAAGATGGTACATGCTGTTCAGAGGTATCGATCTAGCACTTTATAATAGAAGTTAGCAATGTTTAATTTCTTGTCAGCTATCATTCTGCTAAGAAATCAATTCACTATTGCCTCTTCTTCATTATTCAATTGTCTAATGAGCTACCTTGCAGTCCACTCAAAATCAAATTTTTATGATGAATCACTGTAGGCATTGAACCCATGTACTTGCTCTTGTGAGACCTCACTTGGAGTATTGTGTACAGTTCTGGTGTCCTCAACATAAAAAGGACATGGAACTCCTGGAACAAGTCCAGAGAAGGGCCGCGAGGATGATCAGGGGACTGGAGCACCTCCTGTGTGAAGATAGGCTGAGAGAGTTGGGGCTGTTCAGCCTGGAGAAGAGAAGGCTGTGTGGAGACCTCATAGCAGCCTTCCAGTATCTGAAGGGGGCCTATAAGGGGGCTGGGAAGGGACTCTTCATCAGGGACTGTAGTGATAGGACAAGGGGTAACGGGTTAAAACTTTAACAAGGGAAGTTTAGATTGGATATAAGGAGGAAATTCTTTCCTGTTAGGGTGGTGAGGCACTGGAATGGGTTGCCCAGGGAAGCTGTGAATGCTCCATCCCTGGCAGTGTTCAAGGCCAGGTTGGACAGAGCCTTGGGTGAGATGGTTTAGTGTGAGGTGCCCCTGCCCATAGCAGTGGGGTTGGAAGTTAATGATCTTAAGGTCCTTTCCAACCCTAACTATTCTATGATTCTGATTCTGTGAGAATTATCCTAAATCCGTAGTAGGTTAGATGTACTTCTTTTCAATTAGAAATAAAGTTTTTCTATCCTCTTTATGAAAAATTAGGTGGGACAGGTTGTTGTACTTCTACTGAGCTCCACAAGATGTTTACTGTAACTTGTTTTCTCTCACCTAGGATTCATGTGTCATCCAGCACTCTAAATAAATAGTAGTCTTTCTTGAATTCCAGTGTCAAAGTGATACCTCTCTTAGTTTTCCCATCCTACCTCTGTCATTCCACACCAAATTAGTCCCAAAAAGCAAAGACAGTGTGGTCTTGTAGGGCAGAGATGTATAGTCAAAATACCTCTCTTCACTTCGGTTTCCTGCTGTCTCACAATAATATTCTTCAGGAAAAATGTGTCTGGACACTTTTATTTGTGCATTAAATAATTAGTAATTTTGTGTATTGGGAAAATGAACATAAATCTTGATAATGTAATATGTGCTCAGCCATTGCTTTCATCTATTTATAAATCAGGAAATATTATAGCCATAATTCTACTTTTGCAACTTACCAGGTAGTAAACTTGGAAGTTTATTGCAAGCTGGAAATAAGAAGGGAAGTAATGGGCTGGGAGGCACAAGGGTGAAGGAGTTAATGAGTGAGCAGGTTGAGTTTTCTCATTGGTTTTAACCCTGTCTAAATTTAATGGTTTCCTTTTATGTGTCTCTTAATGGGAGAAAGCAAAATGTAGTTTACTTAATGGTATTACATTGAAGGTTTTATTTGTTTATTGAATGGTATATTGTATCTAGCGTGTATCTGTAGCAAATAACTCTACATCAGACATGTATACCCTTTCTGGGCTTGGTGTTAGCAAGAAGAAAAGCTACAGCAGTATTATCTGTCGGGGAAAGAAATTGTGACTGTATGAAATATCTAACTAGTGATCTTGAATAGCTTATATAGACCATAACGTAACAGCGTGATAACTCAAGCATGGCAATAGGAAATACCATTGTCAGTTATGCTTCTCTATGTTAATATCATAATTGCATCACACGATTATGCTGTTTGACAATGGTAGACACTGCCAAACTCATCAATGTGCAGTCATGGTAAATATTAGCAGTGTAGCATAATGGCTATGACAAGCACTCTCTGTTCTTTGAGCTCTCCCACTCTGTTAAGGTGCAGAGGATCATTCTGCTGGCGCTTGGTCCCTGCTGACAATGTGGTGGGTTTAGGAGGTCATTTATTGCAACTGTACAGATTTTTCAAGGATATAAAGACAATTTTTTTTTAGTTGAGCATGCAGGAAAAAAGATTAAAAGAGGGCTGTGACCTGCTTTCATTTATGCTAGTATAGATCAGATTTAAAATATTGATTTAATTAGATTTGGCCTGGTTTAAACATACCAAATCATAGACCCTGCTGAGGACAGTGGTGGTATTCCTGTTCAGGACACCCAGATTTGTAGATGCATATGCCTTTAAAATAAAGCAAGGAGATGTCAAGGAAAATCTTTGTAAATGTTCTGTGCTTCTACACGCAGCACATCTCAGAAGAATGTCTATGAATAAAGTTGCATACAACTTTCTTTGCCTTATCAAACTTTCCACAAGGCAGATGTTTTCTTTCTCCAAAGTGCCCCCTTTAGAAAACCCTCCCCCCATCTAATGATTAACCAAAGAGAATCTGACCTTATCACAATAGCTATGTCTGCCAATTGTATTTTCAGCTTCAGTAAACACTAATGTAGTGGTCTATATATTTGTATGGTACTTTTGATTGATTCTGCTAGTTGTTAATCTTTTAGCTGTTTAAAATTAAGAGAGTTTTTTAAATAGTCAAAACAGACCTCTTATTCTCACAAAATCAAGCAATTAGTACAGTTAATTGTGTAATGAATATGTAAGTGTTGCTATGTGAGCACAAACAGCAAGAATGTTAAATACCAGTCATTGCACTTAAAGAGAAAACTGACTAAACTGAAATAGTTCAGCGGGCATTTCTGCTGCCTTGGAAGGCTGGTCCCCTACTAGGAACAGAGCTGTAGGTGTGATGCCTTGAATGTTGTCAGAATTCTACTAGACAGCTTTAATTTATGCTACTGTTTGATTAGGCGGTTGTGACACTCTATTGATGTTTAATCCTAGTGTCTTGGCTCAAGTGTCACTACTGCGTACTTGCTCAGAGGAAAATGTTTTACTATGGTAAAAATTGTCAGATTTTTTTTTTTTTTCTAACTTCTAATCTTTTTAGGCAATATTTGCTAAAGACATGAGAGTTGAATTGAAAAACCTCACTGGCACTTCTGGGTTTTGAAACTATCCTATTTTACTCTGCTTCAAGAATGCTCACCTGGTGTAAAATGGAGGTGTGCTTGGAGGTGAGGGTTTGAACCGTGATCTGTACGCATCAGGAAGCTATTGTCCTGTTACTGCTCATTGATTTTTTTCTGAGATACCTATGGGCGTGGGTTACCTATTAGTAGTGAGGCATGGAGACAAATGGAGAGTGGGACAGAAGAAAAATCTCTGAAGTATGCCATATGGATACAAAAAAAGCTTTACATTTGCTATTAAATCGAGTAACAAATCCATTGCTGGAAGTAGAAGGAGGCTCAGCAATGCTATTTCTATCAACTTATAAAGTTTACAGTGCTGCAGAATATAACCTACTGCATATAAATCAAGGCGTGTAACAAACTTGAACTCGTAAAGATGTGTAATGTTCAGTCAGACCTCTGACATTTAAAATTTCTGCCTGCAGGGACTGTTACTTACTTCAGCATTTTATAAATCAGTAAGAGTGAATATGAATATTTTGACCCAAACTCTGCTGTTATCACTATAGGTAATATATGGATATATGAAATGAATTGTAAAGGATTGCTCTTCATAAACTGTTAAAGCCCAAAAGGACCATTATATGCAATCAGCTTATTGACCTTATGTCTAGCACAGATCATAGAATTTTGCTTGCTAGTTCCTGACCTGAGTCTAACAAATGCTCAGAAAGCCTGGCTCCACTGTACTGTGGCCACAGAACTCTGTTGTTCTTCAAGGTGGCTTTAAGGGAAGCATCAATTACATAGCGAGCTATGGCTGTCATTTTATAAATAAGAATCATAGAGTGATTTTGCAGTGCAGTATACCTTTGGGAGGGATTTTCTCTTCTCCTGTAGCCTTTAAAGCTGCTGTAAAGGCCACTTAATAGGCTAGAGGAGGACATCCTTGAGTGTAGGTAGTATCTAGCCAGAGGCTGTCCTAAATGGCTCAGACTGTACCCTCAGCAGAGATAGCAAGAAGCAGGAATTCTTCCTACTGTTTATAGTTGTATGCCTCGGCAGCTGCTGTAGGTAACAGAACCACCATCAAGCAGACCTGAAAGGGAAATGTAATTTAGTATGGGGTTTCTTTTTTTTCTACTTTTTTTCCTGCTTTACTTTATGATGAAAACCTTACCTGCTCTTACAGAAGTCCAGAATATGAGGTCCAGGATAGCTCAAAGCTGATTTTACCCATTCTTGTGCCTCACGGGGAGAAAAAAAGAGAACTGCCTCTCTTTTTTTGCCACCTCTTCTCTTTTTTTTTTTCCTTTATTTGGTTTTTTTTTTTTTTACTAAACCCAACACACTATAACCAGCCTTCTGTAATAGGTTACTAAAATATTCCTTTATGTAACAGTTATTTTGAATTGTAGATTTCTTCCTGCACATCCTTAAGGCTTGTGTCCATTGAATTAGCAGATCCCTGGGCATATCTTGCATCATTGTCTTCATTGGAAACAAAAAAGGTTTTAACCCTGCTTGTTCCTACAATTCAGATAAACTGTAGAACTACTCTGAGGCTGAGCAGGGTCTTTCTGCTCAAGATGCAAACCCATGTACAGTCTTAGTATATCTGAATTGGTTGGCACTGGTGATGGATGCATGGGCCAGAGAACCTGGCTTTGTTCTCAGATCCCAAGTTGATGCTCCTTGGAGACAGAAATATAGCTAGGTTTTTTTTGTTGTTGTTTTCTGAAGTTTCTGATTCCAGCTGCCTCATTCAGCTCAACTGTACCCAGTCAAGGACCAGATATGGGGAAGAAATAAGATACCCAACTACTATTATGTACTTTCCTGCCTTGTCCAGAGTCTGCTTCAGTCCTTGGTAAAGCTGGGAATAGTTTTGGTGTTACTGTAAATTGTACTTAACTACCCCTTGCTTTAGATCCTTTCCAGAATCCTGAAATGCCATATCACAGCACAGCTCTGGTCATGTCCTTTGCTTTAGTTGCATGTTCTGTACAAGGGACTATATGGGAGAGGAGCAAATAGAAAAAAAAAAAAAAAGTAATATTCAGTTGCATTTCAATAAGCCTTTTGGGGCATAGGAAAGAAAAAGGGTACTTAATGTCTGTTACGAAGGTGTAGTCCCTGCCTTACATGGTTCCCTTGAATTTAGAAGAAAAAGAGTTGAATTAGGCAGGTAGGAGAACCTCCTATTCATTCTCATGATTTCTAATCTGTTAGTTGTTTTATCATGCTGTACAAAGACTTGGCTTTGGATACTTTGACATAGAGTTGAGTGTTTTGATTTTATAGGACAGTACTCCTGAGTGTTTAATGGAGAAGGAGCTGATACTTTTTTCAAATGGAACAATATGACTGAGATACACAAAGATGACTGGATTTAATCTTTTCAAGTTGAGCAATGAAATATAAAACTTAATCATCTATAAGTATGGAGAATTTAGCTATTTCCTGACATCAATGATGTCTACTCAGCTCTTAAGATGGAAATATGTAATTCCCATAATTTAATTCAGTCACAAGAAAGCAGGTCAGAAAAAGCATGAATCACTGTCACAAATACTGTTCCTCTGCTGCACTGACAAGGAAAGGTAAAATAGAAGGAATCATTAAAACAACAAACCATTTACAGAAATACATTTATATTTGAACTTGGCTCTTCCATACTGAGAATAAGCTTCCCTTAGTATTAAGCACGAGAAGCATGTTGTGTGATTTGGTATTAATGTGCAGCATGAATAAATACAAATAAGAGGGTATTAAATGCCACCTTGCAGCAACAGCCTTCTAAATTGCAGTTCCTCCCTGCTATCTGAAAGTAGGTATTTTTCAGTGAAAATAAACTATTTGTATTTTAGCAATGGAGCACAATTGGAGCCATGCAGATGGTTGAATATTTAGTTCAATGTGTGAAGACCATTCAGAAAACAGAAGGAGGGAATAGTTTAGACTGACAACAAAGAGGTTTTGTAATATTAGATTGACTACTGAATTGTTTTAACTGAAAATGGGTTTCTGTCCCTTTTTCCCTCTCCCTCCTCAGTTTCAGATACTTGCAACTGCTTTAAAAAAGGCTTGGTGTATCCTAATCTTCCATCTTTGCAGGCAAAAGGATTTGATGTTATCCACAGCCTGACAGGATGATGCATCTTCTAATACTATAGTCCAGTACACAAAGGAGAGAAGACATTTGTGTAAGGAGCAGCTGTGAGTGAAGGTCTGGTTATAATTACTAAGTCTACCTGCATTATTGTAGGATATGAACCTGGTACTGCACCTTTCCCTTAGCCAGGAGAGCACGTGATTTGATGGGATGTTTTGGAATGGCTTTTATACCCTTTAAAGACATTTATATCTTATTTTTGAAAATAATGACTATGAACTGAGGAGGTATATGGACTTTGCCACTGCTGATTGAGCACTCTGAATCTGGAGTAGTCTGGTGATCAGAACAGGGCTGTATAAGATAAGCTGCTGTACCTTCTTCCTGTCACTCTGTTGTTAAAAAGATGGGAAGAAAAGTCTTTAAGTCCCTTAAACAATGGATTAGTTTACCTTCCTTTAGTTTTCCTTGAGGCAATGTAGTTACAATAGTCACAATTGTTTATTGTGACTGTAGTTCTCTTGCCTGTTTGTGGGGGTTTGTTTGTTTGTTTGTGGGTTTTGGGGCTTTTTTTATTTGTTCAGTTGGTTGGTGGGTTTTTTTTTTTATAATTTATCTCTTCAAGAAATGTTTTGCTCTGACTAAGAAAAAAATAGTCCCAAGTTCACCTTTGCCCTTTCCCTCACCAAATGATTCTCAGTAAAAGCAGTGACATGATGTAGTATGCTATGGAGCAAGGTGCGGCTCGCCGCCACACGGGATATTTTCTGAACAGGATGCTTCTTGTACACTTTGTGTTCATCTTCTATGGGCAAAAATACTGACATGAGACTTGTAAAAGAAATCAATAAATAATGAACATGATAGTAATGATACAATACGTAATTACAAGGAAAAAAGGTCTTGTAGTTAGAGTTAGGGCTAGGACTCAGCAGAGGGATTTAAACTTTTTCAAAGCTGCCTTTGTAGATGAGTGTTTCACTTCCATTTACCCATTCTGACATGGTAGTGTATTTTCCATTAAGTAAGGACTGAAATCACTGTGATGACCTCCACAAATGTAGGACACAGATTCTGTCCCCAGTGGATTATAGTCAAAATCATTATTGAAGGTAGTACATAAGGATGACATGTTTTCATGTACCATTAAAGTGTGCAGTTGAAACAGAACAAACATGTTGCTTTTCATTTAGACACTTTTGATGCACACTACCATGTGTAGATGGCTTTGTATTTAGGATGAAATGTGGTTGTGTCATTCTTTGGGTGATGTATTGCTTCTCAGAGGTTCTAGGCCTTCTTTTTTCTTTCTGAATTATTTCAGTCTTTTAAAAACATCACTGTATATATATCCTGCAGCTGGACTTCTCTGCAAACATGCAAGGAAAATATTTTTATCTTTCTCAAGCATGAGGATTTTTTTGATGTTAATGGCTATAATAAAAATATTTCTATTCATCTATGCAGGCCTCTGATCCATAAACCTTACTGCCCACAGCCTAAACAACACAGAAACACATCAGTTGTGAAATAGGTCAGAACTGAATTCTTTTTTATGGCTGCATAAAATAAGGGAAGAGAATGGTTGACTGGGTGAAGGTCATGTAATAGATTGCAGCAGAGCTGAACACAGTCTTTAACTGAAAAAGCTTTTGAGTTGGAAGTCCAAGTTACTGCCTAAGGTATCTCTGGAACACATTTATATTGGGTATCAGCTATACTCTGTATAATGTATGCTGCTTGCAAACTTACCTTTCAGGGTGTGTGTGGGGGAATGTTCTCTATCAGGTATTGCTGAATTCTTTAACATAAAACCAGCCCATAAACAAAGAAATCATTTCAGATTTCTGCGTAGAGACGACACATAGTGGTAACTGAACTTAATGCAGTGCTCTGAAAGGAGTATGTGTTTTACTCTATTTATTAGTTACAGGAATTGCTTTGAATTCTCACACTCTGTCCCTGTTTCTGTCAGCATTCAGCTCTGCTACTCAGACAGTCATGCTTTAGCCTGTTGCCCTCAGCTGTATTTTAATTGAAGCTCATAATATTTTAAGACTGCTTTGTCTTTGCAGATATCAAAGCAAATGAATTTATAAGTCCCTTGACTCCTGTGCTATACACATGAGCTGTCTTTCCGCAATATGGGAACTGGTAAAACAAGGAAATGTCATTTTACACAGGATTCAGCATGTGAAGAAGTTCAATAATAATTGTCTAATGGATATTTTCTAGAAAAAGTGACCTAATATCATGACCTTCTGTGCTTAGTGCGTGGTGAAAGGGCAAAAGGAAAAGATTCTGAAGCTGACAGGATTCTTAACAAGAGGCATTCATAAAATTGAGGCAGATTAGTTTTTATGAATGACCCATACAGGCTGATACAAAGTGAAGTACACAAAATGCTATTACATTAGCAACCAAATTAGCATGGTGTCTCAGGACTCAGACCTTGATAGAACTAGGGATGAGTGATTTCTTAAGAGGCAATAAATGGAATTCTGAAATGTCTGTGTGGCCTGGCTTATCACAGAATTGTTGAGGTTGGAAGAAGCCTCTTGAGGTCATCTGTTCCAACCCCCTCCCTGCTCAGGTGGTGCCACCAACAGCCAGTTGTCCAACACTACATTCAGGTGGCTTTTGAATATATTCAAGGATGAAGTTTTTACAACCTCCCTGGGCAACCTGTTCAAGTGCTTGGTCACCCTCACAGTAAAAAAGTATTGAACTTCATGAGGTTCCTGTTGGCCCATTTGTCCAGCCTGTCAGGGTCCCTCTGGATGGCAGCATGACCTATCAGCCACTCCACCTATTTTTTGTGTCATTCAGCAAACATGTTTAAGGGTACATTCTGCTCCAGCATCCAGATCAGTAATGAAGTTGTTAACCAGGATCAAACCCAGTACTGTCCCTTGGGGTACACTGCTAGTTATTGGCCTCCAGCTAGACTTAGTGTCACTGGTCACCACCTCTCTGGTATGTTCAGCCAGTTTTAAATCCACCTCACAGTCTGCTCATCCCACCGATATTTCAACAGCTTCTCTATGAGGAGCTGATAGGGTAATGGTGTTGAAAGTATTCCCAAAGTTAAGGTTGGTAAGGTTAAGGTAGGTATTCACTAATCCAGTATCTAGTAGTCATTCATCTTAGAAGATTTTCAGGTTGGTCAGGCATGACTTCCTCTTGGTGAATCTATTCTAATGACTATTGATCTCATTGCTCCTCATGTGCCTGGGAATGTTTTCCAGGATAATTGGGTGTATCATTTTACCAGGTGTTGAGGTGGGGCTGGTCAGCCTGTAATTCCCTGCATTCTCCTGCTCGTCCTTTTTGAAGATAGGAGTAACATTTCTTTCCTCTGCTTCCTCTGGTTTGTGTGCTTAATTTCTTCCTTGAGATGTTCTGCTCTCAGCTTCAGTAGGATTTTATTTCTAAGTAAATAAAGATGAAATGAGTGGTTTTCTGCAAAGCAAGCTGCTGCTTTGTAAGAATGAAAGAAAGAAGAAAGGGGTGAGGCAAATTTGGACTTGCAGAGTAGAATCACCATTGTTCAAGTAATCCTGGCTATTAAACCTGCAGCAACCTTTTACAGTGACAAAGATCAGTCTGAACACTTGATTGTAAAAGAGAAGGGCCCTTATAGTAGTAAGAAAACAGCATTCTGTGTGATCTGAGAGTCCCAGCTTACACATAAACTACTTGATGTGCTTTATTTCTACATAAAGTGCACAGGAAGTAAGGGAGGAGGAGGTACCTGCAACTTAGGAGAATGAAAAAAGTTAACCTGACTCTGTTATTCTGATCCACACAGAATTACCCATTCCTGATGAATGGTGTATATTTTCAAAAAAGTATAAATGACTAAAACTGTGCTCAATCCTAAGCATGGGGTAACATTTTCTAATTATAAAAAATAAAATCTTTTAGAGAATGAACCTTGGATTCTGCAATTATGTAGAAACAGAAGACAAAACATTTCAAACATGTCTATCATGCAGAAAATAGATGTCTAAAATCCCCTTAATAGGCATTTTTAATTTTCCAGGCTGTATGACTTCAATTAGTAATTTACAGGGGAAACAGCAGGAATTAGGAAAATTGGATTTCTTTTTTTTTCCTCACCTTCACCACTGAATCCTTGTGTATTGTAGAAGTGTAGTAACGTTTCCAAGTCTCAGTTCTCTGCACATCAGATACGACATATTGAAGCAACATGCATGCAAAGTATATGAAGAGTATATATTTGTACTGTATGAGAAATAGGTTTTTTACCTTGAGGAAGAATTGATTAGTGTTTGGTGGGGCAGAATGCTGAAAATTCCTGGTGGTGTTCAAGGCCAAGTTGGACAAGGTTTTGAGCAAACTGGTCTGGTGGAAGGTGTGCCTGCCGATAGCAGGGGGCTGGAACTGTACAAGCCTTAAATTCCCTTCTAACACAAACCATTCTAGGATTCTGTGATGTAAAACTTTATGTGCATAGGTAAAAAGATGGAAGATAAAGAATTATAAAAGACAAAGGAGGGAAAATAGCATTTAGATCTTCTCTTCATGCCTGACGAAATATGTGGCCAGGTGACTGAAGTCAGATATGGTGGCTGGCCGTTTCTGTGACAGCTGTCATTAAGCAGATAAATATTAATCAAGATGTGTATTACCTAGAGCAAAACTGGAGCAGAGGACTGGTGAAGGAAGTGTATCAGTGACAGGATTTATAAAATCAGGCTCTACAACATAGTGATGCTGTTCTTTTATTTCCTAAGTAAATCAAGCACTAGATGTTGTTTTCCTGCTTTATTATTTTCCGACACATTTATTTTACTCCTACACCAAGTGCTGCAAGCTCCTCTCTGTTCTCCCTTTCCCGTGCCATAATTTTGGTATCCATGCGTTCTGTGATTCAGTGTCACTGGGGAAACATTGCTTTAATGATTTGCTATTTAACTGCTCCTTGCATCATCAGAGAAGCGGCAGCATTGACGAAGTACAGCCTTCCCATAGGGAGTACTATATCAGCAGAGAGACAAGTTGCTATGGTAATACATTACATAGCAATGAGGGATTTTGGAAGATGCATCTGACAGTTTGAGGTAAAGTATCATTATTTCCTTGCAGCTTTCAAAAAGTGTCATAACGTGAATATCAGTGGGCTTTTTTCTCCCTTTTTTTCTTTCTTTTTTTTTTTCCTTTGTGAGGTGACATTTCTCTACAGCCCTGAGCATGCCACAGAACAAAAGTGAAAAGCTTCTGTCCTCAAGGAAACAACAGTTAACATAAAAACAAGAGGGAGGAGGTCACTCCTGAGGCAATTAATGAAGCATACGGTCAAATGGCTGTACAGGTTTTCTGTGTCCTTGCCTCTCTTTCATGTGAACTCACACATCATCATTTTATAGGCATGAGTGATGCATGAAACAAAAATACAGAACTTGTGAAAAGGAATCATTAGTCACTAGAAGTCTTGTAAAGTAGAATAGAAGGAGATTCCTGAGAATAATAATAAGAAAGTCAGCAGAAGAAAAACGAACAATAGAACCCCCCCTCCCCCAAACCTTATTTCTCCAACAAACATGGAATTCTGAAAAGAATGAATTGTGAAAAGCTTGAAAAGTAACCCTCAAAACTGAAAAGTAACACCAGCAGGTGTGTTCTCCATTTTCAACTTTTTGGTCAGATATTTTATCTAAGTATGAATGAACACCAACATTTTATCCATGTGTGGAGACAGAAGGGGGATGGTGTATGGAAATAGAAGGAGGACAGTGAAATATTTCCCACCAGGACAAGAACAAATAAGTTTTTAGGACAATAATTTGTATACTTCATTTTTACATATGAATATATTTTTGAACAATTACATTCTCTATCTTTGAGATGATAGGGATGTGTGGGGATTGTCCACACTCTTTATTACTCCTAAGGTTTTGTTGTTTTGTACCTTTGGACAGAACATGTGTCTGTGCTCCACACTTGAGGAGTATATGTACTGGAATGTTTGGCACTTAATATTTACTTACAGCAATTTTGGATTTCACCAAACCTACAGAAGTTAGCCTCTCTCTAGGGCAGGTGCAGACATGAGAACTCTAGTGGGTCTTTGGCATGTCATATTCTCCTTGGCATTTTGGATGCTTCTGTGATGATAATTTCAATTCATATGCTGAATAGATATGTGTAAGATGTAGATTTCCAGTGTTTATACAGCCTTACTTAATGGTGCACACGTTTCTTGCTCTGGATATTAAAGCATCCATGGGTCTTATGTTTTTTGTTTTCCTTTTTTTAAAAAGGCAGCCAATATTACTTTCTAGAATACACAGTATCAATGCCTAAATTCTGTTAACTTTTAAAAAGACTTGTGTTCCTGAGGCCCTTAAACAGTTCTGAAAAATACAGCCCATACATCAAATACTGAAAGGCTATTGATGTAGCCTGTTTTTGACCTCAGGTAAAGTCCTTAATTCAGATATCAAATTAAGGGTTACTGTACATCATCTTGGCTCCCGGCAAGATTAGATACTTGAACTAAGAGAAGACATTTAATGTTAGGGAGAAACTAACATAAGCTGTGTTGTGTAACAAATCATTTCATACTATTAGGTTTGTCATAAATGTTTGATGAATGGTAATTCCCTGATCTAATATCAAACCTCTGGGAGCAATGTGTTTGAATGATGTCATTGCATAATGTTTAAAGCTGTTAATAGGATTACCTGGAATCATTGGAGGAACATGATGCTTGAGGAGATTGCATAATGATTTTGCTGTACTTGTTCTTACAGCACCTCTGTTCTGAGAAGTTTCAGTGTGGTACAGCTAAAACCTTTTATTCTTTTTCCAGAGTTGGTTTTTAATTCTCATCACTAAAACTGCGGCAAACAGTATTGCAGTTACTGTGGCAGGGGAAGAACCATGGCTTAAAAGCAAAGTTTGTCAAGCTGCAGAATGTGACACAGTCATGAGGGAGCTGGTGATCTGTGATAAGCCAAATGAGCTCTTGTTCTTGTCATTGCAATGTTTGTGTTAGAAGACAGTAGGTTGGGTTTCTTGGTGGTCTGGCGTTTTTGTTTGGTTTTGTTCTTGGTTTAAGTTTGGGGTATTTTTAGTAATTTCTGGAGTTGTAATAGAGAGGATGATGATGCATCTGGTCACATAAAGGGTGATCCATGCAGACAAAAAAGGTAGAAAAATTGTCCACTAAATCCTGTTTTTATTGCATTGTGGTTTGTTTTTTTTGCAAATGTTTGATTACTGCCCATCCTGCTAAAAATGGTGGCAAATAAAAGAATAATTATTATTTTCACTTCCACAGAACCCCTGTTTCAGCCTTCAGGTACCTGAAGGGGGCCTATAGGGATGCTGGGGAGGGACTCTTCGTCAGGGACTGTAGTGACAAGACAAGGGGCAATGGGTTAAAACTTAAACAGGGGAAGTTTAGTTTGGATGTAAGGAAGAAATTCTTTACCATAAGGGTGGTGAGGCACTGGAATGGGTTGCCCAGGGAAGCTGTGAATGCTCCATCCCTGGTGGTGTTCAAGGCCAGGTTGGATGATGCCTTGGGTGGGATGGTTTAATGTGACGTGTCCCTGCCCATGGCAGGGGGGTTGGAACTAGATGATCTTGAGGTCCTTTCCAACCCTAACTGTTCTATGATTCTAAATAGTTTTGACCTGATTCCTGCTGTTTAGTATGAATTACCTTGCTCTTTGACTGCAGTGCAGAAAAGTAAGAAGGCGTGCTGGTTTGGTTTGGGTTGTTTGTTTCTTTTTTTATCATGATCCAAACTGATTAAGTCTGAGTTCTACTGCTTGCGTATGTGTGAGAATACTATATCTTAAAAATGTATATGCTGTTCTAAGCACATCTGTAGAGGGCTTTAAGGCGTGCCTATTACAAATAGTATCATACCCTTCTAGTACTTGTCTGTTGAAGATCATAGGGAGGGTCGGGGTGGGGGGTGAGTGGACGAGCTCTGTGGATTGGTTTAAACCACGACAAGAGAGCACAGACTACTAAAATAGTCTTCTGCAGACCACTGCTGAGGCACTAATGGTGATGAGCTTCTGGCAAGGGCTAGAAGACACTTTTGCTTCCTGGAATATAAAACCTGAAAATAAAATATTTGAACCAGCGCTTCATGTATCCGATGCATCTCTAGGGTTTGGTTGGTTGTGGGTTTGTTTGTTCGGGATTTTTTTTCAGTCAAACCTGTAGTTTTATTGATTTCTTCCATCACTTTATTGCCCACGTTTTAAAATTACAGAACCAGTTTCACTGAATCTTGGTACTTCTGCTGAGAAAGGGGAAAAAAAATTTGTATCATTTCTTACAAGTCAATTCTTTAAGTGGATTGAGGAAGGCTTTACACTGCTGGTTTTACACCACTGCCCCAATGGTCAAATGCTTGGGATACAGAATAAGCAAAGTGCTTTTCTTTCTCTGATACCTTTGCTCTCTGTCCTCTCTTGACCCTCTCTTTCTTTTTCAGAGCTCCTTAAGGAAGGGCTTTTTCAAAACTAGGAATTGAGGTCTTTCACACAGAAGTTTCCACTTGCTGCACAGATTTTTTTCAACCTAATGTAGCTGTTATATTGGTGATAC
The DNA here is from genome assembly GCF_037157495.1 of Lathamus discolor. Taxonomy (NCBI): domain Eukaryota; kingdom Metazoa; phylum Chordata; class Aves; order Psittaciformes; family Psittacidae; genus Lathamus; species Lathamus discolor. Next base: position 79,983,185 of record NC_088889.1, on the reverse strand, counting down.
AAGTATCATAGTCTTATAACCTACTTTAACTAGCAGTAGACTTTCTTTGTGTTGACATGCAAACACTTTCTTTCCAAATATGAATTATTTAGGTTGATCAGAATAATTCAGAATATATTAAAATGCATCCCAATTTCTCAATGGCTACATATGGTTAAAGCATTGGAAGAGACTTTCAAAGACTTGTGATAATAAACCGGTTGGTGTTCTTTTCAACAGGAATTCAAAACCTGATTGTCATTTGTGGCATTTCCATTGAAATTCTTGTTTACTTAGATTGCATATTTGACTAATATTTTGGCCTCCATGTTGCCATAAAGAAAGGAAAATAGTTTGGGTTTAGGGGTTACAAATTGTTACGCTCTGGCAATGGTGAATATGGTGTTTATGGTTGTATGCTTTGAATGTGCATAATCTCTTCACTGTTAAGGATAGGTAGGACATATGAAGGTTACTTTGGGAATGGTAACATGAAGATTTGATCCTCATCTTCTGAATCTCAATCCACTTGAACCATATTTGCCTCTGAATTTCGTACTGTTATTGTTGTACAACCATACACACTCCTGTGAGTTCTGTGAATGTGTCTATGAAAAAGTGCCAAGAAAAAGGCCACACTATTGTAATCGGGTGGGATTTTGTTTTGTTTTTAAGATACTTGGTATCTTCAGCTTCTCCTGACTTGAATGGGAGTTGCAGAAGTTAAAAACCTCTTGGGGGGGACGGGACGGGACGGACGGACACGGGGACAGACCCCTCACCCTTGCTTTTCCAGGCTGGTTGCTTTAGAAATGTACAGAGACTTCTGTGTAAAACATTTCACTCCAGCATAGTTTTTCAGGTCAAAACACTTGGTATATGTGGCCTTCCTGAAGTTATTTCTGTGCAAGTTGTGTGTGGGTAGAAAGGAAGCGAGTTTACGCCTTTCGCCTGCATCTACAGCTCACAGTTAGGAATGAGATGTGGTGTTGGGGAAGTCAGAACACCAAAGCAAGGACTTACTGGTACATCGGAGAATCGTCAGTGGAACTTAGTGAATCTTTCGTAACTACACACTCTTCTAATCCATGTCTGACTCCCTTCCCAAGAGAGTCTGTATTGGCACTCAAAAGTGGCTTCTCTCACAAGTACTTGAGGATTATGGATGAAGTTATGGAGAGAGAATAATGAAGACTTCTAGGAGGAAGAGGAAAGCAGAGGCCAATTGTCCTGGGTTCAGCAGTAGCAGTCATTTTTCTCCTTCTTAGTGGCTGGTGCAGCTCTGTGTTTTCACTTTCAGCCTGGGAACAGAGCTGATAACGCAAATGTTTTAGTCTGACCAAGGACTTTCTGAGCCTCATGCTCTGCCACGGAGGAGGGAAAGCTGGGAGGAAGCAGAGACAGGACACCTAACCCAAGCTAGCCAAAGAGGTATTCCATACCACAGCATGTCATGCCCAGGATGTAACGGAGAGTTACCTGAAAGGACAAGTGCTCTGCAGGGTTGGAGGAGGTATCGATCAGGGCTTGGTCAGGTGGGGCGGGGTGAGTTATTGGTCGGCTGGTGGTGAGGTGTTGTATTTTTCTTCCCTTGTTATTTCCTTTATCATTATTATTATTGGTGGTAGCAGTAGTGATTTGTGTTATACCTTAGTTACTAAACTGTTCTGATCTCAACCCGTGGGAGTTGCATTCTTTTCAATTCTCCTCTCCATCCCTCTGGGAGTAGGGGGAGGGCAAGAAGGGGGGGGAGTGAGTGACTGCGTGATTTATGGCTGACTTTTGTTTAAACCATGACACCAATAAAACCCTTGACATAAGAGAGCATAACTGTATGTAATCTTCAAAGCAGAAATGGGTCAGAAAATGGCACCCAGTTATATGGAAGCAGCACGATGGGAAAGAGAAATGGTAGGACAGAGTGAGGTATTGTTTTGATTCAATTCAGTCAACACTGGAGTCTTTGTGCCAGTTCATCTCTGTAATTGGTCAGCTTAATAGTATATATTCCTTTAAGCAACATAATAGCAGGGTTCAAGTATTGTAACATCAGTTTAATTTTTTAAATGGCTAATTTTGCAGCAATGTGTCTATCTGCAGACAGTGTGTTAAAAACAAAAGCTCAGGTACAGTGGGATTTTAATGCTGGAGAATAAGCTGGTTAGCATAAAGAACAGCTGCAGATATATCTCTTTGCTCTCTGTAATTCTTTTTGTTTACAATCTGGGCAACAATGATGCCTTAGCTTATGTCGAAGTACCAACAAATTCTTCTGCAAAGAGTGTAATGAATGGGTCTGGAAATATTTTCCACCTTGCTGATGATTGCAGCTTGTCTCCTTGTACGTGGCTTTCTACCCTGAGATCTTGAAGCAAACTTTCATTAGGGACAATCTGCTTTATTTATGGCACAGTCTGATGAACAGGTTGGGAGAAATTGCATTGACCTATGTATAATTATTTGATTTCAATATTTCAGTCTGAGTCAACTCTGGGATATTTCCCTTCCTTTCTTGCATTTACTGCTATTTATTCTTATCAAATGCAGCCAAATGTAAACTCAGAAAGACAGAAAGCAGACTATGCATCCATCTGCGCATTATGAGCTCCTGACATTAAACCCTGATGAACTGAAAAATCTAACACCCATTAGCAGAAATGTTTCTTTGTATCTTAAAGCCAAAGAGAATCTACCAGGTTTGTCCTGTTGTTCATGCATATTTGCCTTCAATTGTAGGTTCTCTTCTTTGGTCTCAGAATTTCTGCTATTATTTAAACGTAATGTAAAAGTTGTTGTGGTTTTCATTGCCATCAGCTATAGGTGGAGCTCTTGAAAAGCACAGAAAATAGAGCTGTTACAGGCTTTCTCTGTGAAGCTCTTTTGTTATTTACTGTTGGAAACTGTATCCCTGCAGGTACAGCAATATTAGATACCTCATGCTCTCTGTAGCTCTTATTCTTGACTTCTAAACCTGACTATAAACGTAAACTTCCCATGTACTGTTCAGTTCGGTCCTTTTTCTGACACCTTTTCCATGCACTCCTACTCATCTTCATGCTGCTTAAGCAAAAGGACTTTGTACACTTCTCCAACCATGTCACTAACATACCAGGATATCTACAAATCACATCTACGTAAGACTGTTACCTGTGACCTTAGTAAAAGTTACTATCACTTGTCTTTAATGATGTTTACTGAACTTGTGCTAATTGAAGTATGGGTTTCCATCATTACTGATATGCTAATTTAGGCCACTGGTAACCTGTTGGGTGCCACTTATTTTGAAAATGGCTTCCACAAATTCACACGCTGAAGGACTGAAGAAGTAGACAACGCTTTAAGTGTTAAGCAGCTCAAATCTATGTGCAAGTGATGTCAGCCAGTTAAAATTTTAAAGATCTTTGTTTCTAGAGATATTCTTGGATATTCTCAGTAGATGCCCAGTTGTACAATTTCACCTGTGCAGGACTCAACTCTTACTTTTTATAAATAAATGCATTTCTAGTTTATGGCTTTATGAGTTACTGTAGAATAATCTTTCAGGAAATTATTCAGGACCTGGATAATAAAAGAAACCAAGAAAACTCTGATGTGGGGCACTTTTCACTGCTCTTTCTTTTGGTAGCGTAAGATGTAACATTAGCAAACCTGTGTATGAAGTTTGAATATTTCTATTCTCTTCTGTGGGTAGAGAATGCTTTCACCCCCAGTGTCATGGGGTTTATATGATGTTTCTTTTCTACATAGCACTCCGTTGATCAAAATCAAAGTACAAAAAAAAAAAAACAGTTATAAGGCACCGCATCATTTTGAGCAAATAAAGGGTAAAATGGGCAGGCTTTCAAGATGCATGCTGCATTCATCAGGCTACAGAAAATAGAACAATATGGGGCTAAAAAGATAGAGGCAAGGTGTGAGGGGTTAAACTGTAATTGAATTCAGATTGTAGTGATCAATAAATAAAGAAGAGAAAGATACGAACACACTAAAGCAGAGGTGGGGATAGAAGTTCCTTTGCTTTATACTTCTTTCCAGATTACAATGGCAGGAGGTTTATACTAACTGCAATAAAAGAACCCTAACACCAATTAATGATAGCCACATTTTATTTTTACAGGGAGAAATATTTTATAGAGAACATGCTTCTGTGACTACAGGCTTTGTGAGTCTCAGACGACTCCCTAAGTATTCTTAAGCAAGTCTTTTCAAGTTTCAGTTAACCTTGATAACCTATTTATGCAATCTGAAGGAAAGTTACTCATGGGAATAAATACACAGGTTACCAGAAAGTTACAAAATGCTGAGGGGACAGCGTCTCCCTCAGGGAACTTAGGGGAAAATGCCTTTCCTTTTTGTTCTTCCATTTTCAGAAACAAACTTTATTCTAATGTGAGTAGTGTTTTATCTATCATTTCTATTCCAAGTGCTCCAGATTACAATTTCTTTTACAGTTATATATGCCAGACCCAGAAAACACTTGAGAAATGCAGGCATCTGAAAAATGACAGCATATATCACAGATATTAAGCATTATTCTTGATTACATATGGAGATTCTTTTGGGGAGCTATTAAGCTCAGTGAGATTTAATGTTTCATATGTATAAATCACTCTGCACAAGTCTATAATTACAAATGAAAACAGATTTCTTTATTTTAAAAAGCACACATAATCACTTCCTTGCTAACACAGGACAGAGGACAGTGCAGTCAGAGAACATACCAAAGCCAGGAAGGTTCAGATTCTGTTTGCTTTGCCTCAGGCTTCCTATGAGGCCAAGTAAGAGTCACATCAGGCTTTTAGGCCTCCTGGGATTTTTTTGGTGAAACATGATTTGATTTGTAAATGGTGGCTTGTTAAAACAACATTGCTTTTCAGACATTTATTAGGATTGAAGGACTCTTGTGGAGCTTCCAGCAGGTTTCTTCAGCTGTACAGCTTAATTTCTGATTTGGGCAACGCTGAAGGTTTTCACTTGACAGCTTTGGGGAGACAATGTTTTTCTGATTCCTTAAAAAATATCTAGAAGATATTTCTGAAGAGTCAGAAAACCATTTTGCAGATATTTGAACTCAGAAAATGTAAAAACTTCTAGCAATTCAGAAATACTAAAAATAATTACAAATTTAAGAGGGTTAACGACATGAAAGCGTATAAAAACACAGAGATGTGTCTACCAAAACTTTGTAAAGCTGTGTGAAGTTAAAAAATAAAATAAAAATGTGGAAGGCATCTTGTCAACTTAGGTTTCTATGTCTTTTTTTATATGGCTTTTAGGACTTCTGCCTCATTACAAGTTTATCCTATTTACTGTTGGTTTAACAAAATTACATAAAAAACTATAATAAACTAAAATCCTCCAAACTACCTTTTGATTTACTTATGTGATGGATGGTATTTCTTTTGTATCTTTATTTTACATTAGAATTTATTTTACATTTTAATTTAGAACCACAAACACATGTTGTTCTTTGAAGAGAACAGAAAAGTTGCTTCTGCCCTGGAGAGCAACTGCATGCACTTTGGGTTACATGGTCAAACAGGATGGACTTGAGGTTCTATTCTGAGAGAACAGGGAGAAAACATGAAGTCTCACTTCAGAGGTGACAGAAAAAGGGGCTTTAGAACTGTTGGTGGTTTGGAAAGCCAGTGAATTGCTGGGCTGAAATCAAACATGAGGAAAGAGGCTTGTTTATGAAGCCTCTGGTGGGGCAGTTACTCATTCCAAGAAATAATGAAATCAGAACCTGCTCAAGACCTTTGGCAAACTCTTGGTCTTGTCTAAACCTATTCATGTGCTTACATTAATTTTAACTAAGGGATGATCTTGTATATCTATAGGAAAGGGAAAAGATTTGCTCAGTGACAGTTGGATGATAGGACAGAGATCTTGTTAATTTGGTAAAGTAACTCTGCAGTAACAGAAAAATGTGAAGCATTCAAAACAGGCTAGGGTCTTTGTTGTAGGCCACAGAATAATTAGCAGGCACAGTGAGAGCAAATGACTTGAATAAAGCTGTGTAGCAGTCATAATGGGAAAGTCTGACTTTTAGCCCTGTATACATATATAGCCTGAAGTAGGTCAGGTTTGAAGTCTTGTATTTAGTTCCCCAAACACCTTATCAGCACTGATTGTGAGGGTTATATTGGGCCAGGTACAGCAGTCTGGGAGCACTTTCCATTTTCAGTAAATTAATCCTCTCACAGCATGAAATAAAAAGATCAGAACATGATGTTAAACCTCATTTTGTATTTTCAATTACTAGAGGATAATTATTTTCTTTTTAAGTCTTGGAAGATGACATGATCTGAATACTCAGATACCTGCTGCTTCTGCTTGCATTCCTAGAGGCAGAGAGAGTTCAGCTGTGGGACTGCACAATACAGTTAGGCTTATTTTGCAGTCTGGCAAGGCTCTGACTTCATCTGGCAAAAAAGTGCAACACTTTAATCTCCAGTTTGGTGATGCTGAGCCTCATAAAGTAGGAATACAACTACATAGACTGAATTTTATATGAGGATTAGAGCAGTAGAAGGTGAGACGGTGGCAAGGTGCTTTGGACAGCTGTTCAGCACCAAGTAATCCTGAATGGAACAAGGATTTCATCTTGTTAGCCCTACTTGGATTTCTGCATAAGTGAATGTGAGAGAGTAATTCACAAGAGTTCTCAAAGAAAATAGCTATGTTCTTTTTAAGTTACTGGGTGATTAGGAGTATCACAGGTTTTCTATTTCTTTGAATGGAAAATAACTGGTAATTTTAATTGTATGTATCTGTGTGTTGTGTAAATGTGTGTATGCTGTGTATGATTCCCTTTCATTGTATAGAATCGCATTTCGTCTCATAGTTTTCACTGAATGAACTGCAGTGATTTCAAAGAAGAGAAATGTTAGGAAAAATGTGGAAGAGGCTGAATGTGAGCATTATTAATGTATTAAGAGATTTGGCTCAGGTAGTTTTTAGCATTGATAGGATTCGAAATAAACTGTATGGAAAGTGCCACAAGTAACATAACTGGAAATAAGTACAGCCTAAATCATGTCATGCAAGAGAATCGCTGCTTAAAAATGTATCAGGAGAATGTAATCCTTTTCTGTCCTACATGTAGCCTCTGCAGATGTGAAATTATTATGTCTATGCTTTCCTTATGTGGATGCAGTGAATTGCACCTAATTTGGCCAAATTTCTGCTTCTCTCTTTTCTTCATTCCTTTGGATTCAATTTAAGTTCAGAAAGGGAATGTGCTAGGTTAATCCTAATGCTTTGAGAATTAAAAAAAAAAAAAAAAAGCATTGTCATGATGGGATTCGTCTTGGGCAGAAAATGAAAAGAGGCCAGGGAATTATAAGATTCATGAGAAAACACATTAAAAGACCAGTATCCCCTATTAATAAGCTTCCTGTTGAATTTTGGCTGTTAAGATACTGTGCTAGAGATTACATTTACTATGCAGTTATTTTCCTTATACAGTGAAACAGCCACTGGGAAATGCTGTTCCTTTGGAGCACAGTAATTCCATGATAGTCTCTGTACTTCATTGGAGTACAGATGCTGATTTTGTTTTATCTTTTGACTTGTATGGGCAACAGTGGTGTGTAATTTATTTTAGTTGCAGCTGATAACAGAGAAAGCTTTTATATTTATTTTTTGTTCTCATGTGCCTTCTGTTACATCAACCATTAACACTGGAGATGCAACACTGCATTATGTTCATCAGCTTTACTGGCTTTTGCATTTGTGTAACTGAATGTAGATTTTGGCTCCACATTTTTCTCTTAAAATGATTTAAGAGAGCATCCACAAAAGAAGTTACAGAGAGGGAAATGGCCAGTCTTTGCTTTTTTTGGTGGAAAATCTTAGTTGAAGTACTGAAACTGTAAAGAAATCTTGCTAAGAGTGAGCTATCCAAGATGCCAGGTTTTGTTTCATTTCAGATCTGCATTTGCAAACAGCTAAGAGAAATAAAAAAATTGTCTGCAATTTATAACTAACACTGGGTGGGACAAGTGAACCTTCCAGGTGGACTGTAGTATCTTTAAAGTTGAAACTGGGATCATTTGGGTTGAATTCTCAAAAGCATTGAAGAGATTTAATTATGGCTGAGTCTAATAGAAGCTTGAAAATGTGTAGACCCCCTTTTTCCGTCAGTACTGGCGTTTGGGAGTCTCAGGCCATGCAGAAATAGAGTACTTAATTTTTCACAGAAAATACAATTATGTTCAGCAAGGTTGTGCCTACTTTGTTGGTGCTCTTCAGACGCTTGAAGAGTTTATTAGAGGCAAATATTTACTTTGTTCTTACTGTCCAGTTTTCATCAGTAGTCTCATACATAGGAATTATGCTAGGCATGCTGCTAGGTAATTTATGTGGTTGCTGATGCATAGAACACATTGCTTTCCTTACTCTGAATAAGCATTGAGCGTGAAAGAAGTCCTGAATACTCTGTAAACTTTTTAAGTTAACAGAAATCAAGTTGTTGTCCAGGAGTTAAACTGAACTAAGAACCTATCCTAATCAAGAATTTCTTGACTCTAGCTGCTGAATTGCGCAGTTAACAGCAACATGGCTGAGGATAAACTAGTTACTTGTATTAGAGTACCCATTTAAACTTCCTGTTGTAAGTAAAATAAGGGAAGAATAAATCCCAAACTTTCAAAAATTCCGGTGTGCCAAGTAAATAATGTTGTCTGAATTTCTGCTGCTTCTTATGGAAAATCATGACTGCCTTGCCTGTGAGAAAGAACGCTTTTCCCTGCCAGACATTGAGAGCAATAAAATGTATTACGAAGGAGCAAATGATCCACTACACAGATGTAGGGATTGGCAGAGAAATGCTATTCTGTGGAAAGCCCATTACCTGGTGCCAAAGAAACTTCAGCAGCAAATTGTCTTCTTGCTTTCTCTTTCAGTCAGCATCTTGATCAGCTCTAAGCAACTTGTAATGCTTTCACGAGTTTTGTAGTATGTTTCCTTATGCACACAGTCACAGCAGTGAAAATAGACATGAAGAGGTGATAACTATTCAGAAGTTGAGAAGGACCTATGTAGTTTAAAGAGGAAAACCTGAAGAGAGATTGCTCTTGTAAATGTGCATGCAAGTTGTATCTACTATGTGTATGCAGGAGAGAAAATAAGCCACTGAACTAATTAATTTTCTCTTCTCATTTGTTCTTTGTTCGTGCTGATTTGTGCAGTGAAATTTGGCTGAGGAAGAACATTGGCGGATTTCTGCTAATGATATCACTTAGAAAATGCTCACATTGTAGTGGTGATTAGAAAACTAGAAACCACCTGAGCTACTTCAGATGTATTAGGTATATCTATGCTAATTTCAGTCTAGTTTTGGAAGACAGTTCACTAAATTGTTATATGCGGACAGTACACTGTAGCAGTAAAATCTTTTCCCACGAATTCATGCAAAGATTATTGTAAAAATCTTTCCAGCAGTTCAGTCTGTAGATAATTGTTACTGTATCCATTAGCTTAGTTTAAATCTTTATCAAATGATCTATGTTTTAACTGCCCATTAGTGCACAGCACTTAAATTCTTCTTTATCCCATTAAAGTGCTCTAAGCTCCTACAGTAGCCTAATGCACATAATTGTTCTAATTCTGCTGAAGTACTCTCAAATCTTTTTCACCCTGTTAAAGTAAGATTGTCCTTGTTCAAGAAGAGTATCAGCTATAAAGAGTAGGCTTGAAATAATACACAGAACTTTTTATCTATGTGAAGGGCTTTCAGATTTGATTTCTTCCATCTCAAGATTCTCACTCAATCTAGGAGAGCACAGAAAGCTCTGAATTTTAAATAACTGTGGTGTGTATATATGTATACAATTCCTGAGTTGTCTTGCAGAAGTCTAGCTTCTGCCTTGCCTGTGTGTCTAGCTGCAGTGGAAAAACGAGGTCTTAAGAGGTCCACTTCTTATTTTTCACTTGTTTTGGTAAACATTTTGTTTTTATCCATAGTTACTCTGTTGCCTTTTTCATGTGCTGTCTTCTATACTGATTTCTCTCCTAGAGACTCGCCCGTCTGTGGACTTGCTGTCACTACCTAAAGGGTTAAACAGCCTGCAGGTGTGGGAAGTTCTCAGAAGCTCTGTTTTGGATAAAAATTGGGTTCATTTTATGTCACAGAAGTGTCAGAGGGTATAGGACCTCACATCTTTGAGCACAAATAGGTGCTGGGGGTTCTTTTCCAGACAACAAGCTGTTGTTACAGCTTCTTGGGCTTTTTTGTGCTTATCAGTGGTATCTTAGGATGTCTCCAGATAGTAGGTATTGAGTCATACTTCAGAGAGGCCAGCTGCACTTGACAAGGATGTTCCTGGTTCCGAGGCTGGCAGGCATTTTCTTTTGTTCAGTAATAATTTATTTTTCTTTCCTAATCAGGCCACCTTTCTGGCTGCTCACATAACTTGCCTGTTGGAAGTTATTATTTTCTTTCTAGAATATTATATGTATCCTGCATTCAGTGCTGAGAGTGAAGTCTAATGTTCATATATCCAACCTGGGTAAGTGATTAAAATCAATACCACTGTCTATGCCTAGCATGGAGTTGAATGTGAGTTATACACTGTTCTCAGAACAAGTTCTGCATTGCTGTGGTGTGTCTGCCACTTGACAGGCACAATCAGTTGTGCCTTTCAGATGCACTACTGCTTTTTCAGTTTTTCTGCTGGTGTGTGTTCTTTAAAACACAAGCTCACTAGACAGATTTCTGTTCATGAAGTTACTTAAATTGGGGTTTGGCAACAATGGGAGTGCACTGGATTTTGTTTTTCTTCTCAAGTTACAATTTGGATACACCCAGGAGCCAAAAGATGCTGCCTTTCAAAGTTACAAAATATTGCTGGACATCTGATGAATGACATCTTGCCTTGAGCAAAGGATGGCATCCTGCCTTCTTCTGAGCTTCTCTTTGAAAGAATCACAGCTTCTGGCCTTGCACTAGCCATGACATGTATAATTCAAAATTCTGTGTATTAACTGTGTCTAGCAAACTTGCCACAGGTGACTGGCTGTGATATGTGGTAGTCCTGGACTGGTGGCTTTGCAGTGGTAATTCTGTGCGGTTCAGTGCTGTAGAGGCGAGGCACTTGTCAAAAGTTGTGCCTAAACATATAATCTGTATCCAAAAACTCCTACTGAAATGATTTACATCTTTAACTTATATTGAACAAGATATGTTTTTACTTTTCCGATTTTACAATTTGAAAAAACCCAAGATATTTCCTCTAAGCCTTTGGAGGTTTGATTCCAATGGTCATCTCACAGGATACTTTTCTGCTATGTTTAGTTAACGAATAATGTAATAATAATCACAAATACTGTAGCAAATATAATTGTGGGAAAAGGTCTGTTAATATTGCTTGATCTAGTCCAGGATTAAACTATGAACACTCTGTTCAATGTGTCAGTGACTTGCTACTTGGTTGGGTTTGAGTGGTGGTGTTTTTTTTTGAAGCAGTCTCATTGCATTATTATCTTAATGAACGTGTTGCCTGCTGCATAATCCCTGTATTGTGAAATAGTGTTTTCAACGTAGCACTAATAGACGATATATAAAATTAGTGAGAAAATGATTTACCTGCAGGACTACATACATGGGCTGGAAAGACCAACCTTAAACTCCTTGTCTAAATTCCCTGACAAGAAGTCACTACATGCTAAAATACTTTTTCAGAATCATATATAATCTTTCCTCAAATGCAGCTATTTGTTAGCATACATATTTAACTGAACAGCTTTTCTTACTCTCTAAACTTAAAAATGACAGGTTATAACAGCCCCCTTAATTTTTTCCATTATCATATTTAGCCCACTTCTTTGGGTGGTGTTGGTTCTGGCCAATGTGACTAATTTGTTGTTTTATGTATTTCCGTGCTATGAAGCTTTTATGTAATCTGTTCTTATAATCTGAACAGAATCTGGATTGAAGTGCATTTCTGAGCCTTTTTGGTGGGAGATAGGTTTATTATTATGAAAACACTTTACCAATTTAGACATCAACTAATCTCGTATTTATTTAAGGCAGTATGATTGAATTATGTTTCTGTAAATTTTCCATGCTTTCTTGGGAACATATAAATTGTTTGGAGCTGTTTGTCATCATTGTTGTACTCAGACAAAATACATTACAGTAAATTTACTGCTTTGTACTGTGCTGTGTTTTTTAAAACTCTGCTATGCAAAGTTTAGCTGGATCGAAATTATTTCTCTATATGCAGTAAGATGATACTGGAGACTAAGCTCTATGAAAGTGTAACATTTTAATAGAGTGCAAGGGCAAGATGGTGCACTGCTTAAAGTTTGGAGAGGCACCATGCAGATGACCTGCCCTCCTGCCCCTATGAATTAATTCTTAACAGCTGCACAGTTTGGGGATTGAAATCTCAGGTGCTTTCAGTCAGCCAAGATTAGTTCCCAGTTCCCCCAGGCTATGAAGGGGAGGGCAGCACAGAAACCATTTCTGGTATGCTTCAGGGCCTCAGCCTTGGTCTTTCTTGGAGAGATGCAGAGCAGGGAGCCTGGTCAGATAGCTTTTGTGAGCCCTTCAAAAACCACCAGATTGGCTGCTGGCTCAAGTAAGCAAGGTATTTATATGCAGAAAAATCTTATTTATGTATGGAAGATAAAACTGGCTTAGTATTCTTTGTGTGTTCTTTCTCTTCATGAAGTCCAGTGGCTTCTGAGATACTGTGTCTCCTCATACCTTGAAGCCCATAGTCTCTCTCCCTTCTTCCCCTGTTGAATTTCTTCCTAGAAGTGATTACTGTTTGGAGGTTGAAACTCAACTGGATCTGCCAGTAGGAGGAAAGATACCTTGGAACATCTAACTCCTCTAAGATGTGGCTTAGCCTACAGGGTTCCATTTCAGTTGTTTTTCTAGGGTGGATTTTGTCCTTGGTGGTTTTTTTTTTTTTTTTGTGTCAAAAAAAGAAAAAAAGCAATGGTTTAGTTTAATCTTATTATTTTTCAGACTTGAACAACATTGTACAGCTGGAATAATATGTGATAACTCTATTTGTCAGCTGAGAAATCAAGTACTCCAGAATACAAGACTATTAGAGCACTAGTTTTCTTTAGCAGTGTAACAGCTGCATGATGATTGGCGAGAAAAGAAAAAACAGCCTGTTTTGAGAGTTAAGATGGTTTTTGTTCTGGGATTGGACTGAATTTAGGGAACAGTAGGCTCCTACTGTTGAATGCCTATCTGATCTTGGCCAAAAGGTTTAATCTTGCGCTCATTCTGTTTGTAAATGTGTGCTTGTGGCATTTTTATTCCCTTATGTTCTGTCCTTTCTCTTTAAGTTAAATGCTCTGTCCTGAGCAACTCCTTTCATTTTGAAGACTTAGCAGTCAATATGCATCTAGCCTGTACCCTTTGGGTCTGCTAATGTTTCTGTGGCAACATCTAGCTTGTTAAAATAGCTGAAAATGCATTCTCCTGGTTGCCCATATTGGTATGAATTAACTTGCCTTATTCCATATTGGTTTATATGTTGCTTCACTTCTAACTTTGGAAGTGTTGGATTAAGAGCTAGTTGTAAATAATGCAATGTAGGTGCCAAGGGATCACATCCTAGGTGCTATAGAGCTTCTAAAGGTCAGTTCTGCTTAGTGAGCTGGAGTTCCCAATTCTGAGTGAATTTACATTCTTTCATCTTTACTTGAATCTTGTAAGGTGAGAGCATACTCAGAATACCAAAATGCCCAGTAATGATATGGGTGCTTCTATCACTATGCATTTGATATGGGTGCTTCTGTCACCCCATGCATTTTCAGTACATGTGTAATAGAAGTATGCTCAGTGTCTACAATTATGCCTGTGTAGGTATTTGGTTCCATAGGCTTCTGCCACTAATACTTGTATGTGTTATGCCACTGGTTTGGTCTAGCTGTCAAATGTTGAGGAATTGCTTAGTTGTCATTGCCCTAAGTAGCACTGATGGAAAGCAAGACTGAGGGATGATGTGTTAAGTACTTGGTTTCACTTGTTTCAGGAAGTGGAAAGCTGAGGGCCACAGGTGTCTTTGTCTTGTGAGCTCAAAGTTTACATCTTAATGCATAAAGTAAGCTCTTTTGGGAACTAATTATCCTTAGTCTCACAGAGGTTTGGGAGACTGCAGTGTTAATAAGGATGAAAGCCAGACAGACTTCCTGGAAGAAAGTCAGAAGCAGTAGCAGTTATATTTGACAAGTTCACAAATAAACCATTCTTAATGTGCAAGGCTAAATTGTCATGTGAAGCCTTCTCAAATTAAGGAAGCTGCTGTGATTTATAGCAATTGAGACGCTAGGAAAGTGTAACAGTATGACTTGATCTGTGAAAGATTACATCCTCTAAATTGTGTCATCTTCTGAATTTGAGAAAAAGATTTCAAGATGTGTATGAGGTATCCGATAAATTGCTAAATTTACTTAACCTTAAGTCCTGTAATTTACAGGCCTGGGTGATCCACAGTTTCACAGACAGGCAAGAAGAAGCTGTAAGTCATGGCAGTGCATGGAGGAGCCTTTATATTTCATTATTTTGGAAGTTTAAGAAGGAGGAACATATCTGAATTTATTCTTTTAGGTCACTAAAAGAGCATGCGGTGTAGCAGAAATAGTGACCCTGGTTAATTGCATCATCGTTTGATAACAGGATGTAATTAGCACATTTGAGTAAGGGTTGTGGCAGCCATTATTTACAGAGGACAGCATGTGCCCCAATACTGTAATCTGTCTTAAAAAGATTGTAGAATTTACAGTTTTTATAGTGTTGTTTCTGCATTTGCATTTTGTACCATGAAACGGAACTAGATTTGTTCTACCTGTGACTCTGCTAAAATGAATTTTGCGCCTATTTATGTTGGACTGACATTAGGCAGTGTATTATTTATTAACTAAAGATTGCATTAAACAATTTTTAAACATTAAACAATTCTTTAGTTAATATCAACGAAGAAAAAATGCATGTTAGTGTTATCTGTTAAGCGAAATTGAAGAGAAAAAAGTGGAACTGCTCTGTTGACTTTGTTATTAGTGCTGTATACTCTACCTGGAAGCTAGTTACAAATGTAGCCTTTGGAGGTCTAGGTTTAATATCTTTGTCAATGATCTGGAACAGGTGATGGAGTGCACCTTTGTCAAGTTCACATCATATTGGGGTGCAGGTAATGAACTCAAGGGCTGTCTTTCAGGATGACTTAGAAAGGCTGGAGGAATAGGAATTTAATGGAGATTAATAGGGAAAATAAAAGTTTCTGTGGCTGAAATGGGTTAAACCCTGCAGTGGTACCAGCTGGAGACTGAATGGCTGGGTAGCAGCTCTGCTGAACATGACTGGGGGTTCTGGTGGGCAGAAGGCTAAAAGCAAGTCAGCTGTATGTTCTGGCAGTGTTGTTGGCTAAGCAGCATCCTGTGCTGCATCAGCTCAAGCACAGCAGTAGATCTAGGGAAGCTGGAATTCCCTTTTACCTGCCACTCATTAGATCAAATCTAGAATATGACATACCATTTTTAATTGCCTCTGTATGGAAGAAGTTTAGGTAAGCTTGAGTGAGTCCAGAAGAGGGCCCCTAACTAAGGTGATTGGGGGTTGAAGCACCTGAATTATGAGCATAGGCTGAGAGAATTGGGTTTGTTTTTTCTGGAGGAGAAAGAAAGGCCTGATAGCTGTGGAACTGTATGTAAAGAATTTCCAGGAAGATACACCTCACATCCTGTGCTGCACCTTGAGTACTGTGTTCAGTTTTGGGACCATCAGTAAAAGATACTGAGCTGCTGGAGCAGGTCCAGAGAAGGGCAGCAAAGCTAGTGAAGGGTCTGGAGAACAATTGTTATGAGGAGTGGCTGAGGGAACTGGGGGTTTTTAATCTGGAGAAGGCTCAGTGGCTACCTTGTCACTCTCTACAACTACCTGAAAGGAGGTGGCTGATGTCTAGTTTTTGTCTGACATGTGAATGGAGTAATGTAGTTAAGGCCCATCTTATCGCTTCACTTATGTTTTGACTGTCAGATACTGATTAAGTCCTTAAACTTGTAACATTTTTGGAAGTTGGGCACTACTTGGCAGCAGTTCTTTTTAATCTAAAGTCTCTAACTAGTTTATAAGCAAAATTGTAAACTTGTCTATGGGTTCCCTCAGTATGGTTTAAACCTCTTAACTGTAATCCTGATTTTTAATAAAACCACATCAAAATATATCGCTTGAAGGTTGTTTTTTGTGTGTTTGTGCGCTAGGCAATTGATGCCTCTCAGGCATGATATTAATCCCAATTTATTGTAGTTAATAAATTCACTGATTTCATGGGCATTACTTGCAACAGCAGAGTAAGAGGCGGTTAAGTGTAGAATATTCATTGTTCTCTCTGTGCCTCTTGAGCTGTATATAAGCAGTGCTTGTGTACCAGTTTCATCTTATTCTGTTTAAGTGATATAGTTAAACCAGTAAAGGTGGGTCTTGCTTAATGTGGTCAATTTAGAGTGCATTTCCTCCTGATGTTTCCAACCTCGTAGTTAATGTGGAATTTTCTTGCCACTATGCTAAACTGCTTTTAAATACTCAGAGAACACTTTTTTCTCTAAGAAGTCTTTCACAACAACTAGGGGTTTGATGGGTGAGAAGTAAAATGGGTGTTTGAGGATACTTTTCAAAATAAAGAGAAGGCATTTTAATAGTAATGCTCCATCAGTAAAGTGAATGCAAGCCCCGTGAGAGTTGAAATCATAACGGGCATGATGCAGAGTTGTTAAGAACGTGTATTAATGGGTAGTCTGAACTGTTAGCAAGGACTAATGGAAAATAAAAGCAGCAGAGTTTTTGTCACAAAAGACAATGTATTTATCTGTAAAATCATTAGAAAAATTAGAAAAATGGATTGGTTATTGGAACATTTTATCATGGTGCTTGATGATATTGAAAAGATGTTTAATGGATGCGTTTATTTAATGAAGTCCTTTATTTAGAAATCCAATACAAGAGACCACTTAAACCTGAATTTTAGGTATGTTTCTAAGTTCCAATCACTTCTGTGCAGCTTAATACTTTGTAAGATTGAGAGTCCAGTTGACTACGTTTTCTAGTCAAATATAAGAATTAATTTGTTTACATCTTACTTTAATCCTATTTGATTTTCAAAATAGTGTTCAGCAGTCATTTGTCTGCATCCACAGCACTTACTCATTTTGCGTGTGTGTAGAGTGGGAACAAAACAAGGCTCCTGTGTACCCTCATTAAATGTGGAGAAAACCACATGTAAGTGTAGTTACTAATTTTGTACTTAGATTTTTGAATTCAGCTAACTTAAAAAGAACTGATTTCAAACACACAGTATTTGAAATTAGCGTAATGATGTGAAAATAGGATTTTAAAGAATCTTTTGTCTGTTTTCCTCAGAGAAGCCAGCAGACTGACTACTCTTTGTAGTTACTGATAACAAGTAAAAGTTTAAATTGACAGGCTGCATTACCTTTTCATCTTAGAAGTGGTCCATTATGAGCAGTGCTGTGCAAAAAACTGTGACCTTTAAATGTTCCTCAGAGTTGAAGGCAATCTGTAAGCAGATTTTAGTCTGTAGTGAGTAACAAGAACACAGTCTTGTCTCTTGAAGTTAGTGTTGTTTGCAAGGGCACAGTCTATATGTCAGTGTTATACCTTTGCATAATACTAGTTTTTGTTACTGCAATATTGATAGAAACAGTGAAGAAATCCAACTTGATTCCTAGGGTTTTTCTGATTTGAACTGAATCTCTCTGCAGGTCTCCTTGTCATGCAAAATTCAAGCTTCACCTCAGGAAACTGCTGAAAGGAAAGTCAGGCAGGAAGAACATTTGTTTGTGTTCGCCACATCATGTCTCTATATAACTTTTTGGTCAAGATCTAGAAGCTTGATCAAGCCAGCCTCATGCATGGCTGTCAGACCAATCACACAGGGCTGTGTCTGTGGATGCTTCTGATCTGGCCTTCTGAGCCCTTAGATCCTATCCTGTCTGAGCAGAATGCTTGGCTTTGATTCTTGGAGTTTTTTTCTTTCTAGTGTAAGGGCTCAAGGCCCTAGCACAGACTCCTAGTGCTCATGAACAGGCAGGGCAGGTCTCAAGCTACTGTAACTGAAGTCAGCAGTCTTACTGCATAACCTGTGGTTACATACAACAGTGGGGCTGCATTGCCCGAGATATCCAAGGCTTCTGGGATAGAAAGAGGTCCATATCCAGGCTCTAGGTGTATTAGCTTTGTCCTGGTAACCAGGGAGTTGTTGAGCAATCCACCTGTGAGTCAGTTTACAGCATTTCAGAGAGAAGGAGCACAATAACAACAAATGTGTGTCAAAATGAATCTCAAAATTACCTGAACAAAAATAAAAGGGCAGAAAGAGCTTTCAGCTGGCTCAGATGGATTTCTCATGCTTCGCACATTTTGAGAGGGATATTTTGACACCTGGCCAAACACAGAGAAGTCAGTTTTAAATGCAGATTAAGTGCTTTAATAATAAGCACAGGTCATTTGCTTTGTAAGGAAACTTAAATGCCTGAGATCCATTAAAAACAAAAATGGCAACAACAGGTGCTGGTCTCAAGTATTGCTAATAACAATATATGTTATCAAGGTTTAGCTTGTGTACACAGGGCATAAATTTGATAGGAGGGCTGTGCCTATTCTAATATTGAAGAAATACTCTCTTCCTGCTTTTCAGTTGTGTTTTAGTATCAAGTGTATTTTTTTGTTTTGCTCAGCACTCCAAATTTCAACACACTTTTATTTGCTCTTGTATGAAGACCTGCTTAACAGTTTGTTTTTGGGAATGAGACCTCTCCAGAGTATTTTCCTTTGGGATAAGGCTTGTTGGTTTAAGTAAATGAGCATTTGTGTGTGTCAGGAAGATTGTACAGAGTGATTTCTCAGTAGAAACTGATTTAAAGGGAATTATTACAATTGCAGGTTCATAACATTCATTATTTCCAGAGACAGTATGATTTACTGAGTAGAGTACTGAGCTGACAGAAGGCCTGGATTCTCTTTGATTTTCTGATGATGATATGCTCTGTGTCCTTGAGCAAGTCACTTCCTCACACTTGGTTTGCTATGTCTAGTTAGATTATAAACTCATCAGACCATGGGCTGTCTCTTGCCACGTGTTTGAACAGTGATGACACCATGTTCTCAGGCGGGTTTCTGAGCACAAGAAGAATCCTCAGAATGGAGCTTTTTTTCAACAAATGTTTTGAAGCTACTGTGTTGTAACATGATGGTACTGAGTGAAAGTGTGTATATGGGAGTAGGTAGCAAGCTTAATGGAAACTGTGGCAGTTGAGTATGTTTCATATATCCTAAATCTCTATGGATACTTAAGGATTGGCTTCACTGAAAGAAGCCTGATTAATGGCATTTTGATAACAATAGTTGATTTTTAATATCTGAATTTTTAAGTGAGAGATAAGTAGATGCTTGCTCTGTAGGTCAGCCCTGCTGTTAAGATGTCTGAAAACCTTTATTCCACCTCTACTTGAAAAGGTCTCAACATATCTGGAGCTTTTAGATTCTAGCAGTAGGGACTACTGTTTTTATGAATACAGTTGTTGAAGAATCCTAGGACATAATTGTTCTGTCCTTTTTGGACAAATACTTCTGATTAGAGTTCAGAGATCAAATAATTATTTGGAAAAGCATTTTTCTTTGATCCACTGAAGAAATGTAATCTTTTGAGCCTTGCTCAAAATAAGAGCTACTTGCAGTATTTAATATCAAATACAGTCACAAGGACAGTAGCCTCCTCTATGTTAAAAGTAATGTCACTTGTGTATCTGCATCTCTGCATGTCTGTTAGTCAGATTTGGAGGGTTATATAGGAGCATGAGACAGCTTCAGGACAGGCAGATGAAATGTAATTGATCATTTGAAATAATGTAGGTCAAGTAGGAAATGTGCATTTTGGTGGTTTCTTCCCTCCTTTTTCTTTCTTGGTCTAATAGAGTATTGCCTGAAAGGAAAAAAAACCCCACCCATACCAAACCCAACACAAACCCAAGCCTTTTTAAAAATATGAAATTCATTTAGTTTTCAGAGAAATTAAACTTTTTCTCCAGTCCTCCTGTCAGTGTGAGTTTATATTGTTGATATTACTTATTTTTATATTTTCATTGTTCCCTCTATCCCTGTGTCCACTAATCTGGAAACCACTTATACAGTAATAATTTGCATTTAGAATGAGAGTTTAGTCACTGTCCTGAGTTGTGGTTTTGCTAGCAGTTACCTAATGTGTCTGGTTTGGAACTTCATTTTGTTTCCTTTCCTAAGGCATAACTATTGATATCATCAATCGTGTGAAATTATGTCAGAATATGCTGTAAATGGAGAAGCAGCTAAGGATCATGGTTCAGTTTTATTCTTACTTATGTCATTGTTAGTCTTCATTAATTCTAGTATCTTTGTATTCCTTAAGGTAAGTTTGTAAGTATACACTTAATTTTGCATACAGTAGTATTCTTTAATGAAAGAGCATGAAGGATGAAGGAGATAGCAGACAAATACTCACTGTAGTCATTCCTGCTAGTACAAAGTGAAGGTGAGATGTTACTAAAAGAGTATTAGTTTACTCACACTGTTTATATAAACTGCCAGGTGCCTATAGAAGGAGGAAGAATCAGTTTTTCAAATTTTCCCCAGTTTTGCAGGTAACAAAGAATATGTGTTCAAAAAGCTTATATTAAGTGGTCTTTCCCACAGATTCACAATGCCAAAGATCTGACAACCTGAATATTACTTAACATTTCAGTGTCAAAATGAATATGATCTGATGTCCTCAGTTTCAGCTTTTGATGGATTCTGTTTCTCTGCAAAGCAACAGCCTGGTATACAAGGCACGGATGTATTTAGTATATCTTCTTTGTGGGAAGTAAGAGCTATATGTTCTTTCTACACCTATGTTCACCTACACTTGCTTTAATCTGTGGTATACAGCTATCCTTTGATTCAAATACTGTGGATGTATAATGCCCAAACAACTGGGGTCTGTTGCAGGTTGGTGGCCTGTAGGTACTGCTGCAAAATAAATACTCAATAGCAAGAAGGAAGAAGAGATGGAAAATGCAGTTGCACATAATTTGACATCTGTTGCTTTGTGGTATGCGAAGCAGCAAACTGCTGATGAGATTTTTTGGATGTCAAAATGAATCTGAGTTGTTTAAACATTCCACAGTCTACTACAAAATAACTGCAAGAGGGTCACTCTAAGTGCTGCAAATTTGTAACAGAAAAATGTGCACTTTCTTTTCTTCTTTGGCAGCCTTGGAAAGGAAGTGACTGATTCTTTCAGTTAGCACACTCTGCCTATTTCCTCGAGTTCAAAGGCAGGATTGAACCTGCTGCCATGTGGCTCTGAATGTTGGATTGCTGTTTCCATTTCTTCTTAACCTTGTGTGTTATGTTGATGAAAGCTGTTCCTGTTGAAGAGAGATTTCTCCTGCACCTTGGAATAGAGTGGTTTATTCCTCATGGGGTTTGCTGAGCACCTACAAAGAGGCTACTGAGGAATCTAGATTCCCAGTTGATGAGGACTCCTGCAGTGGGATGCATGTACGTGCTAGTAGGGGAGATGTTTTATGGTTATGCAAAGAAACATCAGCATAGATATAGCAGAAAATAGGCACAATCTCAATAGCTGTCACTTTGTATGATGCTGTGAAGCCTAGGGCTTCAAGGATGATACCTGTCTTTCTTGGAGCTAGGCTTAGATGGAGTTACAAGTTGTCACTGAAGTGAGCAATAAATCCAAACAGGGACCTGGGGAGAGGAAGAAGTCGGGTGCCTTGTTGCATTCTTCTTGGGCAGTTGCTTTCCTAAATGCATGTATTCAAGTAAGAAGATGGCAAGTTATATCATATTTTCAAAACTTTTCACTCAGTTGAAAAGCAGTGATTGAAAGGTCTGCCTTGATTTGTGTAAATGCCCATTTCATAATTAAGAACTAAACACTGCTGTGTATCAGCAGGGACTCTTGGGAAACTTGTTTGCAAGAGGTGTGTAAGTCCAAAGCTGGATGCTCCCAGGACTAGGGGGCCAGCAGTGGGAAATTATTGTGAATTTTACTTTGCTATTAAAGTTCAGAGTGTAGATAGGCCAAGAATAGAAAATAAAGCGGAGGCTTTGACCATAAAAAGTGGAGATTCCAGTAAAGAATGTGTAAAAAGAATTATATTATCTATTTGGTTTATTATTATTATTGAAGATAGGTTTCAAGTTTAGATACTTAGGCCAGGAATACACAGGACAATGAGCATTGTTATTACTGCTGGTGGTTCCAGGTCAACAGTTAAGCCCTTGTCTGATTTATAATTTTGCCCACAGATGTATAACTTTGACCATGATAATGTGTGTGTGACTTCTCAAATTTGCGTGGGCTACAGTCTCCTAAACCAAAGTCTTAAGATGCTTAGAAATGCCGCTCATAGAGTCCTAGAATGGTTCATGTTGGAAAGGACCTTAAGGTCATCTAGTTCCAACCCCCCTGTCGTTGGCAGGGACACCTCCTAATAGACCATGTCACCCAGGGCTCTGTCCAACCTGGCCTTGAACACTGACAGGGATGGAGCATTTACCACTTCTTTGGGCAACCAGTGCCTCACCACCCTCACAGTAAAGAACTTTTTCCATATATCCAACCTGAACTGTCTCAATTTAAACCCATTACCCCTTGTCCTATCACTACAGTCCCTGATGAAGAGTCCCTCTCCAGTATCCTTGTAGGCCCACTTCAGATACTGGAAGGCTTCTATGAGGCCTGTATGCAGCCTTCTCTTCTTCTGGCTGAACAGCCCCAACTTTCTCAGCGTGTCTTAATTTCATTACAATTCAAATCTATGTTACTTGACAATAAAAAGATATTTCTTAAGCATTGTACAAAAGTTTGGGGTTTAGTACTGACTCTTGAAATATTTGGCCCAGGAGTATGTAATTGAACCAAACTATTCAACACCTTAGGGCAACGTAAACATATTTTTTTATTGATCCCAACTCTATTATTGGTGCTTAATGAGGAACTAATGTAATTTCTAATGATGCCACAAGGCTGTTGGATAGAACTAATGTTTTATTTCCCTTGTGACAAAATATACTCTCTTCAATTAAAATCTAGGAAGTAAAATTGATACTGATGTAAAATTTTGCAAGAATTAGTGTCAAGACTAAAGCTTTTTATTATGTATAGAAATTACTTGGATAATGAGATTGAAAGTAAGTTATTGAAGTATCTGGGCAATGCATGAACTCAATGGAGACCACTTAAACAGTGAAATCTGTAGTGGCAACAGAAAGAATGGGATCTTCATAATACTTCTACCTAACAGGTTCTTTTTTCATGGAGTTAGTACTATGTACAGAGCCCAAGTGGCAAACCCTAGATCTGCTTAGCAGAGAAATTGCATAAACTGTGAGATGAGTGAGCCTGTTGAACTTATAAAGGCAGATATGGCTGCCTGTATTATAGGTTAGCAGTGCCCTATTCCTGTAGCTTGCTTTTTTTCAATTCGTATACAGGCTTGGATTAACCTTGAGGTTAATATGGAGGTGAATATGAGAGCGATTTCTGCTTTACAGCCTGCTTTGAGTTCCTGTCTGCTTTACAGTCCGTGTTCAATTCCTTCTGTAGAACTGTTTCCAGCTTCGGAAACAGTCCTGTACTAGCTAGGCACACAGCTGGCTTATGTTATCCCACCTGATAACATAGGCTTGTATGAATAGTTGACTTCTGTGTTCTCTATCTATTGATAGGGTCTATAATGCCTCACTTATACTGACCTTCCTTGGTGATCAGATGGAGACCAGATATGAGCTTATATCCTGCTGCATGAGACTTTTTGATCTACACAATCAAAGCTGGGTGCTGTGGAGTGGGGGAGGAAAGCATGGATGAGGCTGCCAGGTCCTTGCTGTCATGCCACGTGGAATAGTAATGAGGGGACCTCAGTCCAACCAGTTTCCAACCATGGCTACTCAGATGAGTGAAAAATTAAACACTGTGAGGTAATGAAATATTTATTAAACCAGACAAAAGTTAAGTCCCTGATCCAGTAATTATTTAATAGAAAGCACTGAAGCATAGTAGCAATGACTATTCCTTCCACCCTTTATAGTGGTCTCATTCGTCTCTGAATTTGTCATTTGGCCATGGGATGGTTTTCTCACTCCCTTCTGATGTGGGGGTGTTTACGTATTGTGCAAAGTAGAATAGCTTTACAGAAGTGGTAGAGAAAACCCACATTAGGAGTTACCTATGGCTGGCAGCATAAGGAATTATTGTTAGCAAGAGTACTACTGTGTGTGGTCCTGTACTTTCAAGATGGTTATCCATCCACCTAATTGCCGAGATGTTCAATGGAAGCCTGGTCTTAGTTGTATGGGGTAAGAATAAATAATAAATTTCTTTGGTTAAAGCCACTTAACCTCAATGACTCCTTGGGCTAATTGGATGGGTATTGTCTCAGCTGTAGTCTAAAAAGCACTGAAAGAGTGCTCTCTTTTCCATTGTCTACCGTTTCTATCAGTAACATGGGTTCCCTTCTGCTTTTGTGCTGGAATATTTAATTTTTTTTCCCAATGGTAAAATGAGTAAGCTGTAAGTAATATGAATAAGCTGTGAAACAGGGTATTCAGGTCCCTAGGGAAACTCTGAAAATTGTATACCAAGATTGTATTCATGGAAATCATGCATTTTGTTGCAAGATTGATCTTGTAGCTATTGTTATTTCAAGAAATAGTGAAACATAATAGGCTTTCTCTGTAGCTGTTTTGTTATTTTTTTTTCTGGTATGATTTGTTTATTATGATTTGAGAGGGCATCTTCTCAATTAGAATCAATATTCAAATATCAGAGGGGATTTGTATCTCCAAAACTTGCAGTTTGGAACTCCCAAGTGAAATGACATGCCTCAGTTTTGCAAAGACAATTGCTCTTTTTGGCCTGCATCTTGAAAGAAAACCTGTTATGTAATGACTGCAAGATATCTATCTTCAGTAAAAAGAAAAAGATCTTAATAAATTACTGCTCTAGTCTTCAGCCTGAATTTTAGAGCTTAGTGTAAAGGTTTCCTAAGCTGAGAGGTGAGCTAAGCTTAAAAATGTTCTTGTTTGTATTTGCTTAATGCAGTGATTGCTCTGCAGTATTGTTTTGGTGAGTACCTAAGAAAACTGCAAGACTTGCAAGAATCTACGACAGCAATATGCTGCCACACTCTCATTTTCTATTTTTTCTCTTTTTATTTGTACACTTAATGTGTTCAGCATAGCTCATGCTTATTTTCCTGCTGACTGCACTGGATTTTGGAGTGGTGCACTCCTTTCATGCGTAATGGTAGCTGCCCATTGTGGATCACTTGTGAGAAAATGTGATGACTCATAGATAGGATGAAGTGCTTTATTGCTTACTAATTTAAATTACTGCAATCTAATGATAATTACTCCTTTATGAAGAGGGCCCCAAGTGCAATCTAAATGAATTCCTACCCTCAATAAACAAAGGGTAGTGCTAATGGGGAAAAAAACAACCACAGCAAATTTGAGATGCCTGGCCATGGTTGGAATTTTTTTCTTTCCAAGGTTCTTAAATCCGAAATAATCCTAGTTACTAGAAAAAAAAATGCCCAAAGGCCAAAATGGAAATTTCTGAGCTCTACTCAGGGTAATACAAAAAGAGTTGAAAATAAAGATCTTGTATATATGGCAGCTGCCAGTCATGCTTCTACCTTTCAATTTCTCTGATATATTTTCCTTCTGAAACAGTAACTAGATACCATTCATCAGTAAGTAACAATGCAATCTCCTTGTCAGCAATGCAAATAGTTAAGAGCCTCACAAATCATCTAGTTAATTTACTTGTCTCTGAGGATAACAGAAGAAAATGTGTACTTGGCACATGCTTCTGTCAGTTCATCACACTGGGAGTGAACTGAAGATGTACCAGTCTTCACAGGCCCTCCAGCTGATAAACCACACGGTGTGACTGTGCTAACAGATGTGGTTACTATTTTTCCTGCTTAAATTATCAGCATCTGTGAAATTTTCCATATTAAGACTGGTAATTAAAGCTTTAATAACAAATTATTAAATATAGTCTAAGTACAGTAAAGCAGTTTTCAAAGTAGATGTAAATTAGGATGGCAATTAGGTAGCTTGAGTCCCAGTAAACAGCTTGAAATGGTGGCAAGGAACTGCTGAATTACTAGAGGGTAAAGTAACTTACAGGTGCTGTGATTTTGACTGGCAGCATGCTATTGAGGATCTGATGCTGTTGTCCATGTAGAGCTTCAAGGTGATGGCTACAATCGTAGTCTCTTCTCTCTACCTGCTGAGAATGGTCACTGTGAGCTTACTCAGTCACAACTCCAGACTCCTTTGGGGTTTTTAGGGTATTCCCCTCTTTGCATCTCTAGCAACTGCCGCCATGCAGTGCTTTCTGGCAGTGCTTCTCTCACTGTGAAGTCTGGCATTCAGTACAGTTTTTCCCACTAGGTCTGAAAACTTCCTGACACTTTATTTGCTCTTCAGTTATCCTTCCAGCTCCTCAGTTTAATTTCTAGTCTGTTCTCTTTAACATTTGGTGTAACTATGGCAGGTGTAGTTGGGTAGTCATAGCCTAAACATTCCATGTATTATTGCTGTATTTACTTTCATAACAACTAAAACGTGTGTACATCTGTGCGCATGTGGTGAGTTACCACTCTGTTGCTTGCATGCCTCAGGAGTCTGCATGTTTTGTGGGGTATTTTTTTGGCGAGGTACCATGATTCTGTTTTCATTAGCAACGTTTACCTTTGCTGTGATTAAGTTGATATTTATACAGTATTAGCCAGATTGAGTGTAGCCATGAGTGGTCAGCATGCATGGGCAAAAGCCCATTTTTCCTAATGAGCAAACACTTTTTCAGAAGTAGAATACCCCAATAAGTGAGATCTATCAGCCTTTACTAAAGGCAATGACTACATTTAACCTTAGTTACAGAGGTTGTTTTTTTGGGGTATTAATCTTGCATAATGGTAATGGTTGGTCTTACCTGTCTTTTCCAACCTAGCTGATTCTATGGTTCTATATAGCTTTGAAAGGTGTATAACTAAGAAAAAATGTGGAAGTACAGGAATGGTTCACAGAGGTAGATTCCCCAAGTTTTTCTCACTGTATAAGCTCATTTTTACTTTTTCATTGGGTTCTCCCCTGTTCTGTGTGTCACTCTCCTGTGCCTGGGTTTAGCCTTGAAGCCTCTGTCACAGACATTTCTCAGTGCTGCTGTTATAAAAATTCCGTCTTGGACATGGTCTGATTTAATTATTTTATTACAATTGATTAATATAGAGAGACAATAAGCAAGCAGCGCTGGGTGCGTAGGGGAGTCTCTGCTCCACCAAGACGCATACCGGGGTCTTTGGGGTCCAGTCTCTTATACTTCTTGGTCTTGGGTCTCAGCCAGTCCCTTCTTCATCTGTACCCGGATGCCGACGCGGCCCCTTTTCATTGTTCTTTCCTTGTTGCCGAGGTCTGCTTTTCAGTGAAGAAACTTCTTGGAAGAGGTACTGAACCCCTTGGTGATTTATTAATAAAGAATCATTTATCACAAGCTTAATCACTGCCCTAATTCTATCCTTACATGGTTATTTAGTCAAAGCATAGGTTTCACAAACCCCTTCCTTAAAGCACTCCAGCAGTAAAACAAAACCTTATTATTTTAACAGTAAAAAATGATTAAAGACTATCCTATTCCTTTGTTTCTTCTTCTCTCCCTTCATTATATTGATAGCAACATTTATTATAATCAAAGTCATTTTTATACATCCCATACATGGTACACTGCTCACAGGTGCATTGGTAACAATGAATCCCAAGTTCCTGACACGAATCATTCTCGTATTCTTTACACTGTTCATAGCACCAAGTTGCAGTCATGGGCCACTTATTTAAGTTGGTTTCCAGCCCTGCTGTGCTACACATGCTGCGTTTTCATTGTTAGTTTGGCATTGATTTTATTTTAGTGATGGGGCGTGTTTTGGTCTAGGGAATTGTATCAACTGTCAGGCTTTGCCTTTTCCCTATGTCTGATCAGTCACACCTGGAATTAACAAAAGATTTGAAATTTCCAGTGTTATCAAGAGATGGAGGCTGTGAGAGCTTGTAGCCGCCTTCTGCTTAGATCTCTATTTATATTATCTTTGCCTCTTTCAAGAAGTGAGAAAGCACTAAAATAAATCCCCATTCCTGCTGCAGGTGCGAGTCCCCAGTCCTGGAGCTCACTCAGGTGGTATCTGTGGCACAGCAATAACAGCGAGCTTCACATTAGTTTCATATTTTCTCATTTGTATAAGTTTTGTGTGTGGCTTGCATATGAGTGAAATTATATTTGATTTTCAAAAGGCACCTGGAACAGCAGTCTGAGTTTACATTTGAGATCCGAGGCACTTTTGTGAGGTTTAAGGATGTATAAGGAAGGCAGCCAGGCACAGCACTGCCCAATTCACATAGGAAAACATGATAAAATCGCAAGTGGTATTACCAGAGGAAATTTAGGAATATGTAATGAGTGATGCAGACTTTAGTGTTCAGGTTAGCCAGATCTTAGCACTAAAACTGCTAGCTGTCTGACACCTTTTCTTGTAGCTTCCCATCCAGATCGTAAAAGTACATGCTATGTATCTTCCTTGGCATCCAGACATACCCTCGCAGATTCCTCTGTGCTATGCGAAAGATGACTGACAATATAATATAATGATCGGAAGTCCATCATTTGTGTCCAAAACTGGAACATGAGCATTGATACCAGATGGAGATGAGTAAACAGGAAGGTGGAGACTGTGCCCTTGAGAAGGGATTTAAGAGGGAGCAGGGGAAGCCTGGGCATCTCCAGGCTGGTAAGCCAGAGCTGTTAAGCCATGTCCAGGTCTATGTTCTAGGCCCAACATTAACAACCTCCTCCCTATCCCCAGAGCAACTGCTATTTACAATGAGCAAGAAATTCCACTTCCTCTTTCTGAGGAGTTGTCATCTGCCATTCTCCCGTTTCCCCTTCCCTGTGCAAATAGCAGCAGACTTGCCTCCAGGCACAGGGGGCATTTGGATGCTTGGCAGACAGCTGCCGTCATGGTTGTCCTGCCTTCTCATGCATCCCATGAGCCAGACTTCAGTGCATGATGCACTGGTGAGATTACACTGGAGTAAACCACTTTCTCATGGAAGATTTCAAACCTGGGTGACATCTTTCCCAGGCCTGGATTGGAATGGAGTAAGAGTCTCCTGAACAGCTGCAGGTGGGAATTGGGGAGCAGATGTACCTGACCAAGTACAAATCATTCTGAAGTCATTGGCAGCACACACACAGCTTTGAGAGTCAGCAAGCACTGGATGATGCAGCTGAGGTCCTAGCTAGATGAACTCAGGTGAAAACATTGGAAACTGTGGAGGGAGACAGCAGGGCAGCAGAGCAGATGTGGAAGTAGTCTTTAAACACTTGAATTGGAACTCTGTGGAGTGCCACACATCAGTATTATGTTTTAGTATTTTAAACTTAATATTATGAAATTTTAGTTAGAGAACAATTATTCCAAGTGATTAAATCTTATTTGAGCCCTTCTTCCTGTATTATAAACTCTGCAGGTCTGGAAGGCATGAAAAATGCTGTGGAATATGGCTGACCTTGTCGTAGTAGCCTCTGGGTCCTCATGAAGAAGTTCTATTGCTATTTATGTGTGAAATTCCAAAAGAAGAATGCTATTTCAGAAATTCTTGATTGCTTCAATTAATCACACAGTTTGCATTGAGACTAACAGGAGCCAAAGATGTTTGCTGTTTAACTTTGAAAATCTCTGTACCTGCAATTCTAGTTTTTGCTAAATGTTACATCTGGGGATGCAATGATCAGCCCTGTGTGACTTGCACAAAGGAAACTGCCTCCTGCGTTTCTCACTGGATTTCTGTGTTGGTAATGCCACAAAATGCAGAACCGAAGTGGGTTGTATTTAGTGAATTTTCTTCTTGGAGAAACATTCTCTTGCACCTTATCACTCATTTCAGCCTGAGACTGCTTTTATTTAACAGAGAAACAGTTTTGAATCTTACTGACCTGGAGAATTCTGGTGTTGTGTCCAAAACCAGGACACACTGGAACATATGGATTGAAATTGTGTGAAAAGCTGGCAAATGCCTTGGAACCCCCAGGGCTGTCCAGCACTGAGTGGCTCTGCAGAATGCCCAGTGCTGAGTTGGAGTCTGTGCAAGGTTTGGCTGGAGCTATCAAAAGCCTTTATAATCCAGAGAAGTGATTTGAAAGTAATTATAGGGTTCCCTTAGTATGTTAAACCCCTGACAGTTTAAGCTGACTCTGGTTTTCTCTGTTTCACTTGTTGAAACTTATAAACCTTTATTAAATATGCAAAGCCTAAAACTAAAATTGGGAGAACCAGGAATAGCTTACTGGATGAGCTGAACTATTGTGTATTATAAACTTTGAAGCCCCATTGGGCTTACCTAGCCTGCTTATTACAGTAGAGCAGATTGTCACACTAAGTGCCAGGCTGAATTCCTGTGTATTTAGAATTATGGACTTTAACCTACATTTGTTAGGTATTAGCAACTAAGTTTGCTTAAACTGTTTTCCACAGTGCTTCCACAAGTGAGAGCCATTGACATTCAAAGTAAAATAGAACCACAGATTCAGACTGTAAGAAATGTGTCATCAGGTACAACAGTTGAATAAAGTGCAGCTAATTCAAAGTTAGAGGAAGTTGTCAGGGCCTTGTCTGATGAATTTTTCAATCCAATGGATATCCCAGTGATGGAGATTCCAAAACCCCTCTGGAAAACCTGTTCCAGTGTTAAGTCACTCTTACTAGAAAGCTTTTTTTCCCTCTTGTGTCCAGTTGGAATTTCCCAAGTTGCAACCTGTGACTGTTTTACCAAGAGTAGTTAGTGATTTAACTAGTGTAAAAACACTTCCATCCATAAGTTAGATTGGCTTTCATGCTTTTGTGTGTGTATGTGTATGTATATATATATATATGAAAAAAATAGAAACTGTACGTAGTGTATATATATTCTAACATAAAGTTTCTGCAATGCTAGTTACAATAGCCGGACATTATGTAACTGTTAATACACTTGCATGTAACTTAGTTCTTCCTGTAATGAGGAACTGAGGCACAGAAGTGATAGTTGATTTTCCTGGGCACATAAGATGTCTACAGTATACTGAAAGAAAAACCAGGTGTCTGTGGCTTACACTTTAAGAGTGTTCATTCTCCATACTGGGGACTGAGAAAATGAAGTCATCAGGTTTCCTTATCTGACTCCAAATTCTTAAAGGGGTGAAAGAACAGCATCCACTACTGTGGGGGTTTTAATTATTCACCTAAAATGAACTATTTAACTGAAGAATTCTAGTTAAGAACAGTTCTATTCTTAAAATCTTTCTTGCTCTTTTTTCAGTTTTGGAGATCAAAGCACTTTGTTGCTGATGGGATAAGGGCTACAAAAGATTACATTCTTGCCATTATGAAGAAAATATTTCTTCTCACACAGTTTATAGATAAAATGCAGCTCTAACTCTAATAATTGATAATGAATGCTCCTTTTATGAGCTGTTAGAATTGGCAATACAGACAGTATGTCTGGAATGAAAGTATTCTAGTATTTCTAAATAAAAACCTGGAATCCACATCAAGACTTGAATAAAAATGTTACTATTTTTTCCTTGTCACCTTTTATCCTTGCTGAGATCTGTAAAACTGCTAAGGATTTTTTGCACACAATGCCAAACTATTTCATGCAGTGCTTCCAATATTTTATCAACTGTGCCCATGGTTCCTGTGGTCTGTCCAGTAGTAAGTGGTGCTAATTCTGAAGGCTCATTTGATGCAATGATCTAGCACTCCTGGTGCTTGTGAGTCCACTTTTTATTCCCTGATGCTGCCTATGATTGCTGCTTGTAGTAGACAACTATTTTGTGGTTTTATGGATAGAACTGTATTTGATGTTTATAAAATATATGTGACCAAGAGCTGATACAACTGTATACTTCTAGAAGCAATGAGTCTTTACAGTGGTTGTCTTCTTGTATGTTAAGAATTTGAGTGCACTGTGTAAGTTACTGAAATAGCTGAAGAACAGTGTTGTAAGATCTGTGCACCCTTTTTGTCTGGGAGAGTTAACATGGCTGAAAGGTAGTAAAAATGCAGTTTGTTACTGACTCAACACAGTCCTTATGAATTTGTCTTCTTCCATTCCTCACAGCACCAGCCTTTCACTAGTACCAATTTGTCTTTCAGCAGTTTGCTTCTCTGCATGTCTTGCTACAGACATTCCAGTTATTCCATGAATCTAAGAACTGCGGCCACTGTATGCGGTTCTGCAGTTGTAAATCCTTAGGAATTCCACATCTCAATTTTACCTGTGGTGTTCTTGATTACCCTGGACTCTGGTGTTCATCTGCATAACAGTTACAGCAGTCTCAAAGATTACCCCACTTGTCAGTAGAAATGATAGAATTTGTTTAATTAACAAAGTATCAACCTTGTAAAAACTGGTACCTTGCAATGCTGAGTACTTCTTAAATTGGGAAGGAGGAGGTAACTCTTCAAACTGTGTAGATCTCAAGTGAGAGCTGTACAACTTGTAGAACTGCAATGAAACTCATTAAGATAGACTTGCACTGGTTAGAAATATGCCTGTTCAAATTCTGTGTTGTAAGTAACCAACCTAAGAATTGCAGATTGTGAAATGCATTTTTCATTGAGTTTTTTCACTTCATTTCTAATAGCCATCCCTGTTCTATTCCAGACCTTTTGACTCAGTGTACCACTCAATTATTTTCACAGTGGAGTTCCAACCAGTTTATTTTTCTGACTTTATTACAATAAGAGAAAATAATTTAAATGATAGAGATGAACAGTGCCACCTCAGGGACTTGTATAGTTTATACTGAAGCAAGAAAGTAGGCTACATAAAGGTAGATTCTTGCAGTGTAAAGGATTGGCATGTGCCTTATATTCATGTCTTATTTCCAAAGTGAAACAGTTTGGATGTGCTTAAGCAAATCAAATCACTGAAGTCTTTATTGCTATTATTTATTCTGATCTAGGTAGTCACAGTTTGTCTCTGCAAAATGCAATAGCTATAAAATACTCAATGAGTATTTGCTTCTTGGCAGTAGATGGCTACAAATGTGATGGATTAAGCACAGTGTAGCTGGCATCCAGTGAAAACACAAGGAAGAGCTTCCTAGAATACAAAGCTGTTCTTATAAGCGCTTGAAATCAGCTATATGATGGATGTCCCATGTGGCCTGTGCCAAAGGGAAGGGTGAGCTGGCCAAGTGCAGCACATCCCTCTCAAGGGTGGAATAGATGGATGTTCAGTGACTGAAATGATTTCACTTGTGCTCTTCAACTGAGCCACTCAGGCTGGCACTGTACCTCCCAAGCTGGGGTCTTCCCTCTTTGGGGTTAACCACAAGTGGCTCTGCATGGCTGTATATATCTCCTAGACTGATGACAGCAGCATATGATGTCATTAGTTTGTTAAAATACCAGGACAATCTTTGCTCTTTAATTCAGCCTGGAATGCAGCAGAGCATTGCTCTTTATGTACAAGTAGTGTAGAATTCAAATATGCAGGTCTAGAAGATTGTGTCTGGAATACAAAATCCTCTTGGAATGCACACATCCTGAAGCTTAACTCTCAGTTGTGTTGTGCCTTCTGATCTTTCCTAATGATTTCCTTTCCAAACAGCTTGTTCAATTTAATCCTTTTTTTTTTTTTGCCCCTACATATCTCCCCTTCCCTCCTATTTTCCTTATACAGTGTCATGTATTCTTGAACTATCTTAAGACTAGAATTTAGGGTATCTTCAGGTCTATTGAGCCTTTAAAGATGTTGCTGGTGTTGGTAAGCATACATTTCCCCAAAATTTTAGTCCCGAAACAGTTGATCTTGGAGTGAAGCCCTTTGAGCTGAAGGGTAAATTTCCCCTCTATACTGGCAGAATACTGTTCTGTCTGTAACACAGTGCAGGCTATGAAAGAAATCATGTCATCACAGGGTAGCTTTATGGGTAAGTAAAACCTCAGGAGCCTGTGTGCTCCTTAGGGGAAAAGAAAATTATCATGTAGAAGTCTTAAGAAAAGTGAAATCTCCACGTGGAGAAGAAAATAGTAATAATGTGTTCACAGAATTGTCTCTAAATGTGTTTCTAGTGAGCTCTCTGCTCTTTGTGAACAGTGACATGAAGGGAAAAGCTTCCGACTTCACAGTGTGTAGAGCAATCTGTCAGTTTTTAAATGATTGTCTCATAAAATTGCAAGGTGGCACTGAATAAAATAGGCTTATGGTAGGAGGCTGCCTCAACAAAATACAGCTCTGAATGCTGGCACGGGTAGAGCCGGCAGAAACTGTACCACGACTTGTCTTTTCGCGAGCAGAGCTGGGGTGATCAATAAACCCGCGTTCCGAGGGCCGCTTGCTGCGATCGCGCCGCCGAGGCAATGGCGGAGCAGCTGCGCCCTCTGCAGGGCACGGTCGGATCTGCGCCGCCCGGCCCCTCTTGCGGGACCCAGGGTAGGTTGCGGACAGCAGGGAGGGGTGGCAGGTCTGACACAGTGCCAGAGTCCTGCTTGCCACCTGCGCCTCCCCCATTTTATCTTTGCTGGTTTTGCTTTAAAATGTTTCTCCCAATCTTCTGAGGTTGTGTTTTTGTGTCTTCTGAATACATGAGTTTTACTGGCCTGACCTGTGAGTAGTGAGTGTCCGTAGACTGGTTCCTAAATTCTTGGTGCTTGCTTCCTATTTTTTCAGCTTCTGCAGTGCTCTGAGGTTAAATTTTGCTCACCTGATCTGTGGGATTGGAATATGAAGGAAAACAATGACATAGTAGAGAAGGAGAAAGGAAAAAAAGTGACAAGTGAGAGTTCTGGTAAGAATGAGAAACAAGGAAATAGAAACAAAATATAGAAATAAAAGGAAAGAGGGAGGCTGGATGATCACTTTTTTTTTGGACTGCAGGACCAGGCTCCAAATTATTAGGAGATTTTTCTTACCTGTAGGACAGTTTCAGAAGATCCAAATGGACTTAAGAGCTAAACAGCACTAACTTTCTAAAGGTTTAAGATGACGCTTTAGTGATTTTAAATAATTCTACTCTTGTTCACCTTTTGAACTGGAAGTGTGTGGGCAGAGCCCATCATGCATGAGCACATTTAGATAAATTAAGGGTTTGACCTAGGTAATTAGTGATATGAGAGCGTAAATTGAGTACAGAGTTAGTCATTGTAGAGCTGCTCAGATGCTTCTGGAGATCTGAAGATGAATTCCTGAAAGGTTCAGAAGGCAGGTCTCAGGAAATACCTGTTCCGAAACCATTCTAGTAGCTAACTTACTGTAAACAGAAACTTGCAGATCTTAGTCTCTGGGGAGAGGTAGTTTACCATTTGATCTATGACTGCAACAGCAAATTAGGCAGGAATTTGTAGTAATTCTCACTAATTGTCCAGTAGTTCTGGGAGCTATGGATTTCAATCCATAAGGATAATTGCCTGTCACAATGAAAGATCACCACAAAAGAAGCATTTAATTCTTTATATAGTCAATTAATATGTAATCTAGAATACTGTAGTTTGGACATGATAATGGGGTTCCAGGAAAGAATTGCAACTTTTTAGTTACAATAGGAAAACTGTTAGAATACCTTTTAAGTAAGAGCTTTATAAAAAGCTCTGCAACTTACTTTCCCTTCTAAATAAAATGCTGCTTGCTCAAAGAGAAAGTGTTTGCCTGGCTGAGTTGTGGGACTGCTCAGCATCGCTGGCATCTTCCAGCTGGATTCACCCAACAGCTCCTGATTTGAGCTGCCCAGCTGTGAAGCCCCTGCCTGAGTGATGCAACCCCCGGATGCAGCAAGCACCTGCCCTGGTGGATGGGATGAGTCTGCAGAGTGAGATTTAGCCAGATACAACTCTCCATTACCTTTCAGTTTATTGAAAAGGCACCATTTAAAGGTCCTTTAATCTCTGGCTTGTGGCTCAGACTGGGACACCAAAGTAAGTACTTCTCTTTTTCTAAAAATACCAGTAGCTGTTTCAGTACTGCATGCTTCCCAGCCTCCTCCTGTACCTTTGGGAGCTGCTACAGTGTGGGATGCTTACTGATGCTGTCATCCTCAGTTCCTGATCCAGTTGGGACAATTGCACTGTGCTGAAGAAATGTCATTTGGTTGTGACTATCTGATGGAATTAAAGGCTGCAGAATGTTAGAGTCTCCTGAGAAGCAAGAATTTTGGATACTTGGCCATCAGACTATCTTAGTTAAAACATGCATTACAAAAGCCACTTTAACACTAGAGGTGTGTGTCCCTTTGATATATTCTGGCTAATTTCATTTGATAAAGCCTTTCAAGTAAGGCCAACTGCTTTCTGGTGTAACAGCAGTTCCTCTGTGTGGTGTTATCTACAACACCAAACAATTTATTCTGAATTTTTAGCATAAGTAACTGAAGTCCTTAAGTCAGAATCAATTGCAGAAAGGAAAACAATTTTAACAATAATAACATGGTTTGTCTTGGACTGCCTGTGGCTCTGGCTGTCCTTCTGGGTTGTGCTGCTTTATGTGGCATCTCAGACACTGAGGGAAGGATGGCAGGGTATAGCAGACTTGTCTTCTGACAGTTCTTGGGCTCAGTGGTGTAGCTCAGGTGAAGGGACCTTCCTGACTTCTTGAGCATTACAGATTAAACACAAGTTTCTAGCTGGTGGGTTGTGCACTCCTCTTACAAAGACTGTTACAGCAGTAGCATAAACTGCTGCCCGTGTGGCAGTACCTGCAGTCTCGAGTAGGAAGGAAGGAGTAGAGACCATAAAAATACATCACAAAAAACAGAACTGGAAGTTCCTTTATCTCAGTTTCTGTCTTGGCATTGATTGATATTGCTGGGCTATTTTCACACATACAACAGGTAAATATAGTAAGGGCAGAATGTGAACAACAAGATGATTGGTGAGACTGATGGTGTGACTTGCATTTCTCTCTTATGAGGCTTAGCTTACAGTCTACAGCAGTTGTTTGATCTAGTTACTAAGATTTAATGTTTCAAACTTTTTTTCTTCCCAAGATCCTTTCTAATGTAATATGTAACTGTACTGACAGGTGTAATTACAGTATCTTTGCTATTGTTCCCTGCTCTTTGTCCCATTTACCCATCTTCCCCTTCTTGTTGAACTTGTATTTTTGCCTTTGCTACAAAATGACATCAGAGTCTCATTTCTAGTTTCAGGGAGTAAAAAGTACATAAAAAGGCAGTTTATTAAGTGGATTTGGGTTACTGTGATAAGGCAGCTACGGCTATTGCATGACTTTTTATTTCCTGTGAAATGTCCTTGTAGATGTTTTTAATCTTTATTAACTGTTTGTTTTGGCCTTTTGCTTGTTATAAACTTTGGTGTAAAGAATCGCCAGAGGAGATCCCCTGCTCCTCATACTGCTGCTAGAGATGTTTCATGCTTTTATTATGCTTTGTAGCTAGATTTACTTGCAGAACACACCTAAAACCAGATTCCAATATGACCGATGCTATGTTGGCTGACTGTTGCATGTTTCTTTCTGCAGCTCCCAGCATATGACCTTAGCCTTTCTCTCCAGAGGAGTGTGTAATTATAAGGGGAGTAAGGATTTTCCATTTACAGGTTTTGCGGTTTGTTTGTTTCTGTTTTTTTGTTGTTCTTTTCTTTTTTTTTTTTTTATGAAACAAATGATGAGCAAGTCTCAGCTCGAAGTACATTTAAATCCCCGCTATCTGCAAACCTTTCAAATTGTTCAGTACTTTTAAAATAGTGTCAGCCTGCTGTCAGGGCATGATACAGAATGGGAAATTGCTGTCTCTACGCCTCTGCTCTCAATTGTATTAGGCAAGTTGTCTGGCTCAAGGTCTTACTTCTAAAATAAAGTTAATCACAGGCCTATTCTGCATCTTCTTTTTCAAACAGAGTTAAGTACATTAGAGGATTGTTTGTAATCCTGATCATAATAGAAAAATACAGCATCCATCAGCACTTTCTTTTTTGGGTCTACCTCAGACCCTTAGTGGTCATCTTGTACCAAAAGTAAACTTTGGTTGAGTGTTTCCACAGAGATGTCTCTGTAATCTTTTCTATTCATTTTGGTCCTACCTGCACTTGCTTGGGGCTTCCTCATGGGTCCAGTCCTATGGCCACTGAAGTTACTGAAAAACCACCCTCAGACTATTAAGGTCTTTGATCACCTCTCACTGTCTTCTTTGTCAGGAAGAATTTTTTTTCTCTCAACCATCAGGTATACTCACCTATTTACCTCCTTATTTCATGATTTACATCACTTATTAGGCTAATTTTATGATCCATAAACGTTTCTCCTGTAAACCTTTTCTGTGCTGACTCCAGCTAATGCTGCTTCAGTGCATTCTCATAGCTGGTATTACACCTTCAGGGTTAGTTTATTTTTCCTTTAAGGCTGAAACCTAAAGCTTGGCAGGAGCTTCTAGGAAAGTTCTTAGGAAATGCTAGTTTGATTACCTAACTGAGCCCAGACTAAAGCCTGCTGAAGGTATGCAAACATCGCCTATTGACTTGAATGTCTCTTGGAGAAGGGTTTCATGTTTGAAAACGTTGATGTGAGGCAAAGCCTGTTGTAGGTATAATTTTAGTATTGGTTTGTATGTTGCATAACTTTTTTCACTTTTAATCAGAAATATCATCTTTTAAAATTTATCATAATAACTTGGTGTATGCTGTATAGATAATTCAGAGTGCTTGGAAATACATGGCTTTCCTAAATTGTGCAAGTTTGGTACAGCTACTTGCTGTTTATCCATGTCTGAAATTTAATGATGTAGTTGACTGGTGAAAATTTCCCACACCATATGAACTGTCTCTGTGGAAACTGGCACTCTGAAAGGTATGTCTACAGTAATTTCCTAGGGCATACTGGGAGTATTTTCATAGACAACTGGGCTGAATAATTTCTGTATTCTACTCGTTTTCTGCAAGCAGTGTCCTGCACTTAAGCATAGAGCTGCAGCTGCTTGTGAATATTTGTCAACCAAGATAAAATGTACCACTCTTCCCTTCCATTTCCATCCTCATATATTTCAGAATCAAGTGCTGTCTGCTAAAGATGTTTGTTATTCTCATTATTTTAAATCTAAAACATTCAGCACATTTATTACTGGAGGTTGCAACTGAAGCAATATTTGGTGGCTTATGGAGTGTGTACAGAATAAGAATTCTTCTGAATACTGATACTTGGTTTAGCAGGAATTGCTTCTTTAAGAAAAATCAACCTTCCCCCCCCCCCCCCAAAAAAAATCCAACAAACCAAGCCAAAAAAACAAAACAAAAAAACCCCACACCCAAACAAACCCCCACCCCCAACCAAAGGGAAAAAAGACAAGGTTTTGAGCTTTTTAAGCAATCAATTTGATTTTGCTATCAGCAGTTATTCTTGCTCCAATAACTATGATGATGATCACCATGACAAGCTACAGAAAACATTTCTGTAATAAAAAGTCCATTCCCACCACCCCACCTTCATCCCCAGCTTCCAAATCCTGTGAGAAAGTACTCCTGCTTTGCTTTGGCCAGTGTGTTTCCACTCTGATCAGGGGCACTTACTAGAGCTGTTGAAAGCCTCCAATGAATTATTTATTTATTTTAATGCCCTGTCTTGTTTGGTTTTTTTCTTGGTTTGCTATAAATCATCTCAATTTTTATAAAATGAGCCATTTGATTCTGAAAATGGAGTATCTTACAAGTATCTCAGGTGCCCCAGATAAATAACTTTCTCCAGATGTTGCCCAATTCAGGATAGGTAGAGAAGTAGCACCTTTTTAACTCTTCGTGGTAAACACCTTTAAATGAAGCAAGTCTTAAAATCCCTCGGTGTAACTTGTGAAGGCCATAAAGCAGGTGGAGGCTTCCCTACACTAAAAGCTCACACGCATATCCTCAGTTGGTCCAGATCACAGTGCTAAGTTTAAAACGTATGTGGCAGTCAGTTTTAGCCAGTCAAATCATCATGAAACTATTTTCTTTCATTGTTAGTGGTTTCTTATGATAAAACTGCCAGTCTGGCAAAATCATTTATATCAAACTGTTTGTAATTCAGTGATATTGTATGTGAAGCTCCAGTTTCGGAGTATGTAGATAGTGTTGGATGTGAGAAATTGAGGAA
This sequence comes from Lathamus discolor, assembly GCF_037157495.1. NCBI lineage: Eukaryota > Metazoa > Chordata > Aves > Psittaciformes > Psittacidae > Lathamus > Lathamus discolor. The sequence goes on along the minus strand of NC_088889.1, from coordinate 79,942,999 downwards.
GAGGTGTGAGGTGGGAAGGCCACCTGCCTCTCTATACTTGGGGGCATTTGGAGTGAGTTGGCACCGCCTCAGGGACTGTCTGCACTGCAGGAACTGCATTGCAGTTGTTTTGCTTTGCAGATGTCTGTGTATTAGCTCTATTCTCTGCCTTTATGATGCTTTCAGGTTACTGAAAATGCACAAGGTCTGTAGAGTGTGGAATGGTGTCCTGACTTTATGAACCCCATGGTCACAACTCCATAGGTGACTGCTTTGCAACTGAAATATCACCTACTTTGTTCACCCAAGTGGTGCAGTGTTCACTTCTTAGGATTGGCCATTTGAAATAGAGCACTGGCCTGTGTGCCACTATTTGATTTCATAAGGGCACAGTTGCCTGTTACAAGGGGTTTGTGTTGCTTTTTGTTTGGTTTTTAACCCATTCAAGGTTGTTCTGGTGAGTTTTTTTCTTGATATATCTTAAATGTACTTACTGAAAAGTATGCAGGCTTCCTTTTCTCTGTGTGCTTCATGTGTGTGGCCATGCCTGCCCATTCCCGAAGCTGCCGCTGCCATGGCCTGGCAGAGCTGCTCGCTTCCCTGAAGCTTAGGTTCCAAAGTTCATAGGATGTTTCTATAGAATGTAGCTCATTTCTTGCAGTATATTCCTAGCACAGTTTTATTTTAATGTTTTTAATTTTAATATGATCTTGCATTTGATCTGGAGTTACATACAGATTTGCAAGTAGTGTATCCCTTTGAGATTTTGTTTCTCTTAGTGTCATTGTTTTCCACTGAGTAGCTGCATGAAGATGTTAAAATTCTGGTACCAGCAGCACTTTGAAGTTCTTTGAGATGTCCAGCCATGAGGCTTTTGGTCAGCTGCTTTGTGAAGAAAATTAGCTTTGAAGGCTGCTTGTAAAGCAAACCCACATGCAGTGGGCATCCTTGTCATGCTCTCAATTTATGAAGGCAGCAAGCCTTACTGCAGTGCATGCTCTGTAAAGGCATTAAAATAATAAAGTGAGTTCATCATAAAGTGTATGCTCCAGGAAAAAGTAGGATAAAGCATTGTTCTGTTCTACAAATGGCAACTGAAATGGGTGAACTTAACTAACTCTGTGTTGGGAATTAATGCCAGAATTAGTAATTAGACTTTTGAAGTGCAAAAAGTACCTCAATGACAAGACCTTCTTTCTCACCACCTTCTTCATTTGAACATTTTCAGGTGTATTTCCAGGAAACAAATTAGTAGGTGTCATGTGAATGCATTGGTTGTCTGAAACTCTTGCATCTGCCACAAATTTAGAATGTTGGCTTTAATTACAACAAAGCCAGACAGCAAAATCCTAGATTTCTTTTTTATTCTGCAGTAAAAAACTGCAGCCCATAAATTTTAGAATTTCATACGCTTGATTGTATACTAGCAGTTACTGGTTTTGATACCTGGTACCCTGTGTGAACAGTGACACTTATGTCCACAGTAGTGTAATAATATTACACTTTCTCAAAAAAAAAAAAAAAATCCTGTTATTAAAGAGTAAGTAATTGCATTTTCCATTCATGTCACTTCTCCCTTTGTAGTTAATAATAACTTTTTAAATTGGGAAATAGTTCACCAATCAGAATGCTAAAAGTGGTCAGCAGTGTGATTTGGACAGAAGTTTTTCCTATCCTTTTAACTGCAGATATACTCAGTCCTTTTCTGAAATGAGTCGTATTTGTTTTCAGAAGTAACTTGGCAAAGCTCGTTCACCACTGTTTTCACAGACTCACGTATGATAGGTGTAGTACAGTATAAACATATTTTTATTTAGCTGTGAAGCTGTTTCTTCAAGGTTCATGTGACATTTTAGTGATGGGACTCTTAAATAAATATACTTGGCCCTAAAGTATACAGAGGCAAAAATATGTAAATTATGAATAGGTTTGGAAGATTTATTGCATATTTTTTAGCCTACAGATTTCAGCTCTATTAATAAAACATCAATGCATGTTTTATTTTTTAAAACCCCTAACTCAGCTGTAAGAAGCTTATTTCAGGAAAGATTGTCTTCTAGGTTACAGGGTTTCACGTCTAAACTGTAGCAAGCTGTTAGAAGTACAGATCACTGGCTTAAGAATCTGTATCCTTGTGGATGTTACATGCATAGCAAGTAGGGAAAAGACACTTCAAGATCAACTCTGAGATCATTTTATTTCCAACAGTTGGGCAAAAACTTGTATATTTTGTGCAAAGGAGAAGTGTTGGGCATAATCCTAATTCTGTAGGAATTCAATTCATGGAATTGTGTGAGGCAAGATCAGCAGAACAGGTATTTTCTGAGACTATTATAAGGAATTCTCTTCTTGGGTCTCATTTTTCTCCCTATTGACTTGATATTTTGTCTTATTTAAGAAGGGGAAGCATATTATGGACCTTTTATTTTAATATTCATAATATCTGTACTTACTGGCATGCAAGGGGTTTGGTTTGTTACCAAGTTGTTAAAGGTAATTTGGTGATTGCTGGAAGAAGGAAAGGTAGAAATCGAGCTCTGTGTGAAACACTTCTGAGTGTTAGCACTGGTGTGAAAACCTTTCATTTGGTGAACTGGCCATGTGTGCTGGAACCGAAACGGACAGGCCCAGAAGGAAACCTAAGTGTGTCTCAGTGTTGCAGCACCCCCAGAAGATGATTGGTTTTGCTTCATCACACTTAGAAGGGAATCTGACAGATTCTTCAAGCTCTCTTGTGTTTACTTCCGTTGTACAATGTGTACAACAGAAAGTACAAAGCTTCAGAACAGATGTGCTTACAGGTATGAAATTTTGTGATTTCTATCTACAAGTTAGTTTTTAAAATGGGTGTTTCTGTCTCAGCATTTCAAAGCAGTTTTGAAACTTCCAGCAAGTTCCTGAAACTGTTCAAGTGATGTAAGATTCTAATTTGTCTGGGTGGCTTTTTTTTTAAGTTGTTTCTTTGGGTGGTTTTTTTTTTTTGGGGGGGGGGGAGGGGAAGAGGGGGTCAAGAATAATACAATCCAGCTATTTGTTTTTATTGGTCTTTGCAGGGAAGTTCTATGAATTCAGTAAACGTGTGATGATTGTAACACCTCTGTGCTTCAGGGAAGCAGCGTGGTGAAGCAGAGCTGCCAAAACACAGGCTGTCACACACCTTATCACCCACCAAAGTCTCCAGTTTGGCTGCTTCTGTTCGATGCAGTTCCTAGTGTAATTTGTCACTGCAGCATAGCAAGACTAAAGTAGGCAAAGAAACCAATTCCTAGGGTGGCAAAACAGCTGTAGCCCCATCTCCTTGTGGCTGTCTCTGCCAGACTCTGGCACATAACAGGCATCAACTGCGCGTGGCAGCTCATGCTTATAGTAGTAGTGCTGGGTTACCGTAGGGTGAAAGCAGTAACCATTGCAGTAACTATTACGGGCTGCCTGCCTGGTCTAGTCCTTTAATCAGAAGCTGAAAATCTACCTGATGTTGCTGCATCAGGTAGAGTCTTCTGCAGCAATGAAAGAGGAAAAAATACTGCAAAACCAGTTTCAAGTTCCACTTTTGCTGAAAGTCTCAAGAATAGTGCTCATGTATGCTAACAGCTAGCCAGAAAAGCTGTGTTCACTTTAACACTAGTATTTGCTTATGTTAAGAATTTCTTATTGGCTTGAATGAGGTTCTCAGTCCAGTTAATACTTTGTACCTTTTTCAGCTGACAGTGTTACGGCTTAGGTTTAAATGAACAAATATTTTGATGCTTTATCCTTCTAACAATACGTAAGTACCAAATACAGAGTTATGAAAAATTACAAATAAAAAAGGTTAAGCTGGCTTTCTTAGATCCTCAGAAATATTCTCTGTGCTTGTACTTCGTAAGTTTGAATATTGAATCTTTGTCACAGTACTGGAAAAGTGAAAGAAGGGATTCCCCCCCCAGTAATGTTTTGATTTAGGTAACTTTTTCTTGGGGCTCATCTGAGAACACTGGATTTCAGCAGAGATACTCACTCGACAGCTCTCTGGCAATCATAACCTCCACCGCTGTGACAACTGAGTTTGAGCCTGGTCCCAGACAGTCCATCAGTGGAGTAAGAATGCTGTAGGTTGCATTAAAGCCCATCTCTTAATGAAGTGTATTGCTCAAAATGTAGCTATTTCAATCTTACTCCTCACTGACACTATACATGGGGACCCCAGTAATTAGACTAGAAAAAAAGATGGGTGTCATTATGCAGCAGACAGTAGAAATTTGCAAACTGTTGGAACAGCAGAAATTTCCCAAAGGAAAAGCTACAAATCACAGGATGGGGAAAAAAAAAACCAAACCAACAACCCAAACAGATTTAACTCAATATATTCTGAAAATGAATGCTGTATAGCACTGATAATGTTGAGATGAAAATCACAGAGGGACTGTTGTTAAGACTTAAAAGAGCTAGGACTCATGCATTGGTTGTTGAATGAGTAAGCTAGGGTCTAAGGTGTAATGTCTTTCCAAATTACTTATTTCTAAGTTAATTTTAACATTAAATCATGCTGCATTCTTGCTTGGAGTTCTTTGTTTCATCCTGCAAAATGTCACTCATGCTACAAACATGTTATTAGATGTACAGGGTTTGGAAGAAATTCAGCATTACTTGGTGTTATCTGGAATATAAAAATTTCAATTAATTACAGTAACCAGTGAAATACATTTTGAACAAATTAAATCCTTACAGTGTCCACCTTTTTGTGATGTGACCATATGGAAAAATTAGAAACTAAGATGAGCTAGTCATACCCCTGGGATAATCTTTTAGAGACATTAAAACTTCTGTGGGTTCACAGCCAGTGTCACTGCTTTGTTGATCTACACAGACTCAGGGAGCCTGCACTTGTATCTGTGTGCTATGTGGATGAGTTAATTCGTTTACAGAGCTGATGAGTAGCTGTAAATGAATTTTTGGGTCCTAACTGAAAGAGGGAGTTTATCTACAAAGAGGGTTCATTAGATCTTCCAGTGACAGTGAAAGTCCCCTGGTGCATTTCTAGCCCAGATGTTACTGTGCTGAAGGTTTATTTTGTTGCTCTTAGGGCTGTACCTGGTCTTTGTGCAGATTTGTGATGATTACTGTAGATGGCAGCAGAAGCTAAATAAAATACAAAGGTTTTAAAAATTAATTAAACCCTTCTCTGCTGCTGTCCTAACTATGTGTTTTCTCTTGGTGCCTGCCAGCTGTTCTGGAGGATTGAACCAATTATAGGCAGCAGAAACCAAATTAAATAAATTATATACTGAATTAAGGTTTCTTTCAGACAGTTGCTTGGGTTAGGTTTTTTTGTCTGTGGCTGTGTTGGTTCTTGGTATATCCTGTGTCAGATACTAAAAAGCTGGTTTTAAAGCTGTCCTGATAATGTGAATTTCTCCTCCTTTCTTCTGTATGTGCCATGATGTCAGAGAAAGAGCAGCAGCAGTTCTGACAAATGATAATGTTTTTGGGAGTACTTTTCTTTTCCCCCAGTAAGTAAGACTGCTGTTTGCTTTCTTTCATTGCAACTAAATTGACTTTATTTTCCTGTTTTCTTTTTTTAACATGTCTTCCTTCCTTTTAGTGTGTTGGCTGTCTGTAATCTGTGCCCTTGGATGTCACCTCTTCTCAGTGTGCACAACATATAAGTAATATTATTATGTGCCATGATGCTAACTAGCTGCCTAATAAGATACCTTGGTATGTGTAGGGGGCAGAGGGGATTCTTAGGACAGGCACTGGCCTGTTAGGATTATTTACAGTATTTGGAACAGCAGAGTGATCTGTAGTGGTAAATTACTGCCTATGCTAAGTTTATTACACAGACCTATAGATGACTTTTAAATAATGGAAGGGAATAAAAACAAATGATTATGTGTGAACTTGAAGACAGGTTTTAGGGGCAAGCAATAAAAAATATACTAAAAGGTCCATACATGATTAGCAGAGTTGCTTGAAAACAATGAGCTGTGAGAGCCAGGGGTCTGCAGCCTTTGTTTTTCCTCTGAAAACCATAAAACTCCGTTTTCTGTGTGGCAGACATTTTAAATGAGGCAAAATATAGTGCATCAAAATGACTCTGGTCTTGAAATATTTATGAAATCCCTTTATTATGAAAAAGAACCATAGGAAAGTATGGAACTGCTGTTCAACAGTTGTGTTCAATATATGATGAAGGTAGGCACAAAGCTCTAGGTATTAAAGTTTATGAGTGTATTAATGCACTGCTTTGGGGGAATTAAACTTTAATATTAATGATAAACCTTCCATAATAAAATGTGGGGAGAGCAATAGTAAATCTCTCTTGCAGAGTCCCCAATCTCTGCATGCATGCTACAGCATCTCCTGAGATCTATTATAAATGAACTTCTACACAATCATATGCATACAAATGTACATTGCGCCTGAAGTGGTTTTTTAGTGGAGTTGCTTTCTGCTCTGCAAAAGTTACAGTCCCAAATGACTGTATTTCTTTAACATGATTGATCTCTAGCATTGATTCCACAATACTTCTCTCAAGATACACATCATTCACTACCCAGAGAGTGTACCAGCGGGAGATTTTCTCTTGACTATTTTGAAATGGTGTGAGATTTCTACAGTGGATAAATGTTATGGAAGTGATTCTAATGCTTTAAGATGTGAAATGTTGAAGAGACACAGGAAATTGTAAGTTACAATGATCTGGAGTGTAGCATCAGACTTCTGTTGAACAAATGTGTCTGAAAAAATAATAAACTTCTGCTTCTTATGAAACAAGAGGAGAAAAAAGTAATATTAGCCATTATGAAAAGTGAATGTGTTAGGAAAGTTATCCTTGAACTGCAAGGCGTGGATACTCAAGTCTTTTTATTGCTTACATGCCAGAGTGCAGAGATGCAAATTTAAAAGCTTGCATTTACAAGAGCTTGTGTGATAAACTCAACTGCTGTAAACCACGGAAGCAGCTGCCAACTTGAGCAACTACAGTGATCTGATGATACTAGATGTTGCCCTGTCAGTTTGGATGTTTATCAGATAAGTAGAAGATAACTATTTCAAGCATTATTCTCATATTTAAAGGATGTCAGAGAAAACTTGAGAAAACCAAATCTGATCTTTGTTTGTTCTTTGTGCTGCGGTAGAACTTGTGAAGTTTTTGGAGATGGTTGATCATGCTTCCAATTTGGCTGTACATTAGGGAGAAAATATATGAAAAGGAATTTAAGTTAAAGCAGGAATGATCTGCAGAATCCAAAACCCGACTGGGGCTGTTCTTGTTAGGGGTTTTGCTGTCAAGTGTTCTGAGAAGTGGTGAGGCAGGGTGAATTCTGTTTTCAGCTCTACAGGCTTAACATGGAAGACCACCACTACTTGCTCCTGCAATAGCAATCTCATCTTTTCTGCATTTAACTGGAAACTAAGGCAATGTTAGCAGCTGCAGTAGTTGTGTGTATAGATTGATTCTCCATATCTGCTTTCCAAGAAGGGCAGGGCAAGTGGTTGGTAGGATTCTTGGTAACGGGAAAGAAGAAACTTGTGTCCCCATCTCTCGCATGCTTAACCCAACAGAGATGCAACAGAGATCCTTTCTTTAATCAGCACTGGTAACTACCATATATGCCCTTTGGTCTCTCTCTTTCCTGGATTTACAAATGCTGTGAATCTATTAATGTGTTTCAGTGGGTTTTTTTAATTTTTTTTTCTTTTTCCTTGGAGACAGAAATGCACCAAATGCAGCCACAAAGCCTAAATAAAAGCAGCAGCATATGGTTTAGTTTTATTTTACATAGAGTTTTCCTTTTAGAGGTGATCTGTGCAAAAGCTGTTGGGGTCATAAGGCTTTAGCCAGAAATACGTGCTATTGACCACAAATTCTGTTTAAAATAACAAGAATAGTTTTAGATTAAAAAAAAAATCAACCCCCTAAATGTATATTTACGTCTTTACTTTTTGCTTATTGAAGAAAGAAAAACAAAATTCAGAGAAGGAATGTTGCCAGGTCTAAGAAGCAGCCTTCAGCTTGGAAATGGAAGCATGTGACCAAATCTTGACGCTTCTGTCTGATAGAACCAGTCAAATGGTACTTATGTCATGAATTTGGTTAATTTGATACAAACTGATAGCAAAATAAGGTTATTTATTATGCTGTGCAATTCTTAAATTCATAATTTTGCCTTTATTAAGGCAGTTTGTCTTTGTTTTGTTTGGTGAGTTTGCAGATATACATTTTTATCAGCAATTCAGCCTGTTTTCTTTTGCTCTTTATTCTTACCAGACAGTATAGAATCCTTTTGAACTTTCCTGAAGATGTTAAATGTCTCTAATTTCTCTAGAAAGATTTGCAGCATTTACAAAAGTTTATAGTTCAGAAGACACAAAATATTTCAGATCAGTCTGATACATATTGGACCTGACAAAACAGCTTTTTGAAGATTGCTATCTGGTGCAATAACAAAATATTGAAGCATTCCATTGCCTACTCTGGCAGCTTTTATTTCACAAGCTTTGCTTATAAGTATGTTTTTGTTTACATTGTTATATTGCATTATCGCTAGTATTTTATGCTTCTCAGTTCCTACAAGTATGGTATCTTCTGGTACCTGTTACAAGGTGAGCTGTGCAGTCTTTGTTGGCTAGCCAGTGTTGTGCATATATGTTAACAGAGAAAAACTTTTGCCTCTGATTATATCACTTCTGGGAGATGCTGTCCTGATGATTTTCCAAGTCAACAAAATGGCTAGTGGAACATTACAATCTTTTCATTTATACCTTTGCAAAGAGGAAGGCATTTCCTAATCGTGATACTGGAAGAAATATATTTTTAATTTCTATTTAACAGGAAATCCTTATGTTTGATCAATTCAAGGCATTTTGAAGCAGTCATTGTTGTTACTAAAGTTAATCAAAACTTACTGCTGTGTAAGAAAAAAATCAATAGAAAACAGAGATCATAGAAGTAAAGATAATTCTGCTGCAGGTCTCCTATACCTTCACCCATCAGTAAGCAGGAGCCCCAGTGCTAGAAGTTTCATGTTTCCTACCGTTTTGATTAATTAGCTGAGTGCCAAATTCCCCAGCTATGAAACTTCACAGGTCTGTGTTTTCAGTATCTTTGGGTGTTTTTGACTTCCCATATGTAGCAAAAGAATGATTCATGAGCTAAATTAAATTTGGATGCTTGTACCACACAGAGGGTATAGTACTTGTCCATAGGTTCTTTTAGAAATTTCAAGATGCTTTCAATGCAGATGCAGTGTAGTGAGTAACAACTAGATTTAGTTCAAAAAATCAGTTTCATTGAGACTTCATGCTGGGCAAAAAGTGAGGGGAAGCTTCAGTCCCACTTAAAGCCATGTGTTCCATTTGGGCATACTTTGAATTTTGAGTTTTATTCTGTGCGTTCTGTACTATATTACTAACAATATTTAATTATTGAAAATATATTTTAATATAGAACAATATTATAGTAGACTAATCTATGCATACATAAATTTATTATATCTAATATTCTATATATATATTTCATATATATGATGTTTTGACATATATGTTGAGCATCTTATAAAATAGAGTGGTAGTATTTCAACAGAAGGTCAAACTACAGAGTGATTCATGGTTAATGGCAGAACTAGGGAAAATCTGCGTTGTTTTGACTTTGCAGCATGTCTGTACAGAAGCTGTCCTAGTAGGCAAGTAAATGGCAATCCCATCTGGTGATTTACTGTTGCAGGAAAGTAGACTTAATGGATGTGTGTTCTGACTTTGGGCAGTTAGACAGGAATTGCCTTGAGGAAATGACTGAAAACAATACTTGTTTGATATACAATTTATTGCCTGTTATGTTATTATTTCCTACTGTTACTGACCTTTTCTTACACCCCTCCCTATACTTGTATACAAAGTACACTGAGATTCAAACAAACATTTGATGGCAGACTCCTAATTAGCTCTCAGAGTGTTTGTGTCTTCTTCCTGAGGGCTCTTTGCTAGCCTTTCTTAGTTGGCATGGATCACATGGCAGAGAAAAATATCTTGTTGCCTTGGTTTAAACTTTTTTGCTTGCTTTCATTAGAATATCTTCCATTCAGTCACTTTGGGAATAGAATAAAGCTGTAGTTTGCTCTTGATCCAAGGGAATTTGTCAATTCTTAAAGTCATTTCTTCTGACTTCATTTATGGATGCTTAGGACAGGCAGCTGTTGCTTCTGTCTGTAAAGTCTCTTCAAATTGCCTGTGCACACCCACTGATTGGCTGAAATCAAACCATCCCAGTATCTTTTCTGTGAAGATAGAGTTAATACCTAGATAGTTCTATGCTAGATATTATGCATAAATTCACCTGTTTGTGTCTCTCCAGTGAACTTGGTTGTTTTGCTTCCTTTCTACTTCCTAATTAAAAGCATGGTCTCAATTCCTTTTGCCCACAATGAAATACCAGGTGGACTGAACTGCAATTATATGGATAGCTTGAGGGTACTTGCTTTTCTGCTGGAAACAAGAATCTTAAAATTATTTTAGTACACATTTCCAGCTAAGGATGAAATCACAATTATATTTGTAATGATGATTTTATTATGTAACATATTTTTATCCAATGATGCAACTTGGTTTATAACATATATTCTCTGATTTTCAATGCAGTGGGCATTGAAGTGGCCATTCTGCCCTACTGGGCAGAAGGAAATTTGCTTGCTGTTGGTAAGCCATAACAAAGGAAAAGGGATTATAGTTTTTTAAAATATTGTCTACTTTTGTATGTACTGCTCATATTTAGCAAAGGATTTTGGGACAGTGGAAACAAAGTTATTTAATGTGCACACTTAAAATGGTTACTCTTTAACTTGCTCTAATTATACAATTTTGATTATTTTAGGAAACACATTAAATGGTGTTTTAACTCTGAAAGCAGGCAGCATTTAAGAGAGGTAAATACACATGTATTTACATGCATTTTACTGTGCATATCAATGAGCTATAAGCATTCTCAATGGAGTGTAACAGTATCTTCACAGTCATTAGGAACCACTAATGTGTGGTTAAAAAATAATAATTCTGAAGACCTATTTACCTGATAGATTTAATGGTCCTGATAGAACTATTAGAAGCTAAATAACAAAGCTTTTAAAAATGTCCTAAATATTTCTAAAAGACCTAATGGTTCCTAGGGAGCTACATTTACAGTCAGTCTGGCAAGCTGCAGATGCCATTTAAGAAGCCAGCGCTCTTTGCAGATTGAAATGATATAGGAATGAATAATCTGTTTATGATGCTTACAGTCAGCACGGCATTCTGCAATTGTGGAATGAAATACTTGGACTAAAATGAAATTGTCTTTAAAAAAATAAAAGACGAATATAGCTCTTGTTATCACCTTAATTAGATGTTGGTTTCTTTAGATTCTCTCCACAAAGAGCTCTTATGCCCCAGTTAGCTGTAAGTACTTAGAATGGACTTTATGACCTTAAAGGTCTTTACAAACCTAGTTGATGCTATGACTACTTCTTTGGTGAGCTGAAGTCCCATAGGGGTAGGTGGACCAAAAGCGTGGCTGTGGATTTTATGAGGGGTAGTTCACTCAGCCACTGTTGAACTCTGACAATGAAATATCCTAGGATATTTTTCATCCAAGAAGGTAGGGAGTTCTATGTTGTTACAATATTTCTAAGAAATTGCTAAGAATTTCTTTCCTGATTAATAGATTGGTTTAGCCATTAGTAGTAATAGCTTCTTGACCATAGCCATTGCTACTTCAAGTTCTGTGTCTCTGTGTCACATACCATTTTGTCAATCTGCACTAAAGAAGTGAAAGGCATACAAGCTGTGGATATAGATAAGCATTGTTCTACAGAACAACAAGAACTGTTCTTCAGAAAATTGGAATCTCTTGTGTCCTAGAGTAGACATCTAGCTGTCAATCTAAGGGGAGTGTCATCCAAACTAACTTCTTGATTCTATTTCCAGGCTCCTAGTAGTCTCTGTCTTGCTCAGATGGCTTGGTAATAAAGGCATCTTTTCCAAATGCCCCTTTCCTGACATATTTCAGTCAGGCCAGTTCATTTGCAATAGCATTTTCAGGAACTTGCCTTTTTCTTCCAGCACACAGCCTGAACCTCTATGACAGAGAATCGTTATTAAATATAAAGACCACTGTAATCTTATGGCCTTGACCCATGTAATGAAGCCAGGTCCATTCAGGTAAGTGCCTGGGATTGTGAATTCTGCCTTTAAGAGCACTATTGGATTTTCTTCTTTACGTCAGCTGCATATCCTTTTTTCTTACCACAGGAGTCGTTGAATATAAACCTTCACTAAGTCAGTGTATCTGTGTTTCTTGGAAACTGTGTATTACTTGACATTTGGAGCTTTTCATGAGAAATGATCTGTGAGTACCATGTCAAAACTCTGCTGTGACACCAGCAGTACTCCTGGTGTGGCTGGACAGCTGGTGTGCTTTAGCAGATGCTTGTTTTACCAGACTTAGTCTATTGTTTTCCCAGCCTCATTTTTCTGCCTGCTGTCAGTTTCCCTTTGTGCTCACAGGATCCAAGACAAGCATTGATGTGCATCACAGTGGAGCCCTGGTTTCTGCATCATGGTCCCTGTGTATGCAGGATAACTCTTCAGTCAGTACCTTGGGTGGCTGTCCACAGAACACAGTGCTGCTACTTGGGCTGACTGGGACAGCATGCTTCACTTAGTGTTTTGTGGCTCAAAAGACACTTGAACCCAGAAGAGAAAGCTAATTGTTATGGTCATTAAAATTGTTGCTCTAGATATTGAGTAGGAGAAATTTCTGGTCTTCAGCTCTAACCAAAGAAATATTTTTCCTTGATAAATATACCTAATGATTAACTAGGTCAGAAGTTTCTTTATGCAATGAGGTGTTTTTTTTGTGTGGTTTTTTTTTTTTTTTGTGGCATAGATGCTTAGGGACATGTTTTGTTTATTTTTCTCAAACTGCTGCTAATGAATATAAAATTTACATGTTTGATGTGAATTGCTGTAAGACACCACTTATTCTAGTACAGAATATGTATGTTTTTGTTAGGTTGGAAAGAGGGTTCATTAGGAAAGCCAATACATTTATATACAAATATATTTCCTTTTAGTTCCCTGTTTTGTTTTTCCATGTTCAGATTCTCTAATTACTTTAATTCTCTTCAACTTTGCAAAGTTGACCAGGTTTTAAAAGGAGTGGGTGAAGAATTGTCATGCAGCATCCAGCCTAATATCTAACTGCTCTTCCATTAGTATAATAGTAGAGCTAGTATTTCCCCTATTGGGTTCTGAGTCCCAAGCAAAAAAAGGACAAATAATGTGTTTGCTCTTTGCTGTCTTGAGTTGTTCATTACGTGTAAAGAGTTATTTCTCCAAATAAAAGCACTGTCTTCACTTGGGTGGATGTATTTCCATCAGTATCAGCAGTGCTTATTTGTTAAGAGTGGGACAGAGTTGCTAGAGAGCAGTGGGCATGAAGAATTTGACACTGGAACATGCAATAAGATGTATTTTCCTGCGTCCTTCACTCAGAGTCGCTGTTGCTCAGAGATTCTAGACACATGAACACATCCAGAATCCCTAAGTACAGAGTTCAGAGTAACTGAATACTTTGTGAGGTTATAATCCGCAAGACTCACAACATTATAAATTTCACAGCTGCCTCTGGTGTTATGGGCCAAATGAAAACTCTGCATCTGAAGGGAGTTGCAGTTGGGAGTTTGGTACTGGAGCCAAAAGCTGCCATCTGTGGTTGTGCTTTCCAGACTTGAATAAATTAACCAGCTTCTGAAAGCTGAATAAACCACATCTTTGGGGATTTTGAAATGAAAATTACATTGGGGAGCACACCTCTAGCTCAGAGAGCTGGCTTGGCTACATGTGCACATGTTTAAAAATACAGAAGTATGGAAATCCTTTAAGGCTTGATCCACCAATGTTAAAATATCCCAAAAGCAGAGATGTCTGTGTAGGTGTGTGCGTGTCTGTAACTATCAATCATTCAGGTGCTTATGCCACTTTCAAAAATTGTTGCCAAATTCAAAATCTTTCACCCTTAAACAGCAGCACCGTGTTCTGGCTCCACTTCAGTCCCTGTTATGCCATCTCCTTCCTAAACTTAGGTAAAATAGACTTTTTATCTATTGAATTATTGTCTATGAGTTAAGATTAAAAAAGTGAGGGTTGTTTAGCCTAAGGGAAAGAAAAATGCATGAAGACACACTAGTAGTCTTCAGGTGTTTAAAAGGCTGGCGCAGAGATTAAGGTAATGATAATAATGCAGATCCAGAGGGAGAAGAGCAAAAAGGTAATGGGCTTAAATTATAGCAAAAGAGATCTAAAGTTGGTATTAAGAACAGCTTTCTAACTGTGAAAGCTTAAAATTAAGCACAGGAATAAATGACTTGGGGAAAGCAGAATTTTCATAACTGAAGGCTTTTAAATGAGGTTAGATAGATGGCTGTATGCAATGACTCGCATAGTATAGTCTGCTTTTTCTAGTTAATTCAGTGTTATTGTTCTGTTTCCATTGCTTTTTTCCTTTATTTCTATATTCACTTCTCTCTGATCCTGTTTCTCTCCCTTTTTGAATGTACTAGTGTTTGGAAAAAGTTGTTGGCCAAATATATTATCAAAAGACAATAGTCTGTCAAACATGTTGGTTTAAATGGGCAGTAAAGCCCCCAGATACTTTCTTAGTAATTCATTTTCATTAAATATCAAGTCTTGAGTTGGAAATTCAAGTCTGTGTTTTTTTTTTTTTTTATTTTTAATTAGGAAAAAAACTAACAGATTAAAGTAGTGCAGAAACTCCTGTAGCCCAGTTGCATTGCTGTTAACTGCCCTAGAATCTACAATTTACAGCTAAAGCAATTGCTTTTGTTGAAGTCTGTCTACAAACAGAAGGCCATCTCTGTAATTGCTCTGGAGTACCTCTTGTCAATGAGAAGACCACCCTCGGCTTTACAGTTTGACTCTCACGACCATAGGTTTGACTCAGATATGTTATTTAAAAAAGAACGCACCCTCACCACATCACCACTGTTAACCAATGTTCTTGCTGTTGCTGCCTCTCGGAGCGCACTGTTCCTGGTGCGTAACTTAACCGTCATGCCTACTGTGCACACCAAGTTGTGAACTCTTGGAGCATGGTGGTTTTCCTGCATCCCACCCTGTCAACATCAACCCTAAAGCTACAGTGCATCCCCTTTAGATGTGACCTGTGATAAAATGTGGGGCAATGTCTTGGGCTACAGTTGGTAAACAAAGAAGCAGCATAGCATTGTGGCTGCTGTACTTGTCAGTGGAGAGACAGTCTTTGAAAACAGCTGCATGTTGTTAACAGCACCAATACAGAGACAAGTATTTTAGGAGGGAGTGATTACTTGCAGTCTTCAAGGATTTGGATATAATTTAGCCTTGGGCATTGTTGCTTCCTGCTGGGTAGGCTTAATAGGATGGCCCTAGGACTTTAATTATAATAATACAAAGATAATGCTGAGGATATTCAGCACAATGTAAATGAATTATCAGTTAAAACAAAAACCCCAATAAACCAAACCCAAACCAACCAAAACCCCATTACTAAAACAGCAAGGAATATTTCATCTGATTTAGCTTCTAAGACAAAGAAGTTGTTTATAACTCAATATGCACTGTGGTTTTGCTGTAGAACTAGACAGAGACATCACATGGCAGAGTTCCGGGGTGCATCCAGACATTTTGGTGGGGTTTTGATATTTAGTTATAAGGCAGGAGTTAGCTGTAGAGTTTCATTCCCAGTATAAATTACTTTCTAAGTTTTTTTCATGTTTACTGCTATGTATTGCATACTCATGGACCTAAAACCTAAGGTGAAATCTGTTTTGTATTTTGCTGTGGAACTGGAGGGTTTGCCAATACCTTGGGTTGTGTTGAACCTGATGTTTAATCTTTCTGTATCTGCCTGTTGTTTTTTTGTAGATCTTTTGTTGCCATACAAAGAACCTAGGAACTTTTGAGTGTAATAACTTTTATAATGTAGTTTGAATTTGGTAATTCACCTTCTGATTTGAAAATATGCAAAATATGTGGAAATTGTCTCTGCATCATACAGGTGTGGCTTCTAGTGTATATGGTAGCATATCCTGCAGTGGGTGAGGATTAAAAATGGTTTATGCCCATAATAAATGCTTCTGTTCAATGGAATAGAAACTTTTTAAGACAGTGTGTTAACCCCTCCCCAAAATATAAAGCTGAAAGTGCTTTTTTTTTTTTTTTTCAGCTTTGGAAGAAGTTAAATGCCTTTATTTCATTAGAATGCATCTATAAAGTGTATTTGTACCCTCTCTTTTTTGCTATAGCTCTAATATTTTCCATTCAGCAAATTAGGTGATTCGAAGTACAGATGTGAATATTAATGTGCAGGTTTTTTGCATGCTCTGAAAATGTTTTTGTAAGGTCAGGTCTAACCACCAAGCAGAACTGTAGCCCTGTCTTACAGAGGTGGGATATTTGTGGCCTCAAGAAAGATTGAGGGCAGAGGTAAGTGGGGGATTAGAGACATGTACAGTTTTCTTTATGGTTCTAAGTGAAAAATTCTGAACCTGAGCTGATTTGCTCACTTGTCTAATCACTATGTAACTGGTCAGTGTCTACTGATGACACTTATTTCTAGATTGCTAGCAGTGCAGATCCTATCCGCCAGTTCAGATCAGGTTGGATCCTGATTTTTATTGTAAGGCCAGAGACAGCCACCTTAGCTATATATAATGTGTACCATATTTATGCTTAGCAGTTGATAAAATTGAGTGTTTGGAAAGAGGATTGAAAAGATCAGAATCTGTCAGCTGGTTTTGCTGGAAAGAAGGCAAGAAAGAAGTGCAGTGCACTTCTTGCAAGTATTTTCTCAAATCATTGTTCTGCTTTTTCCTTATCTGAATGTGTGATTCAAGACCTAAACTGTTCTCAAATATACTTAAAAAAACCCCACATTTTTATTTGAAATCAAATCTGATAAATCAGTATTTATAATAGTGGATATTTAAGCAATACTGTAGCATAACTGGTTAAATAGTACTATTACTATTATATATATGTTTAGAGATCCTTGCGTACCTGAGGAACTTCAAATATTATAAGTAACAATACATAAATGCAACATTAATAGGCCTGTCAAAGTCTCTCCTTTCTGAAAGGGAAAATGTACACAATTTTAAACAATCCACAAAACCCACTCCAAAACAAACCCCTAAAAACAACGTAGTTGTTAGGGTTTTTTTTTTTTTTTTGTCAAGGCAGTTGACTCATGCTAAGTACCAGAATGGAGTCATAGGTAAAATTAATGCTTGAGAATAATTCATTGATATTGGCAATTGCTTTCATTTCATGGGCTGAAACGAATGGATGCACATACACCAATATGAATTGGATGTGGAATAGATGAAAATATCTCACTGTTCAATGTGTATTTGATATATGATTGCTTGATAAATGAAACTGCTAGCTGAACTAATGATATGTATTGATTTTACTACTGAAAAAGCATACGTACTAAACAGAAAGGGTTCAGCCCAGGCACATTCCAGCTTTTATTGTTCTGTAGTGCAGTGAGGAAAACGCCCTTTGACCAGTAGAAGTGATGTAAGAAGTTCCCACCTGTCAAGGTGAACTTCCAACATAGATGAAGGTAGGTAGAGCAGTTTCAAGAACTGTGAATTTCAGGAGGGAAATGAAATATGCTGTCAAATTTGCTGCACCGTACCGTATTGTTAGGGGAAAAATACCCAACAAAACAACCAAAACCCCACCCCAAAAGTGAAATTTGTTTTCCTTTTTTGTTATTCGGTGTAAGACTAAAAGTTAAGACATTGACCGAATTTGTTATTTATTGACTTGGTATTTTTTTTTTTTTTTGGTCATTTGACATGAGCAAGGAAGGAAATTTAGATGGGTTAGGTGACTTGAGTACAGCAGATGAGCATGTGGAATGAAAATTACTTGAGTGTAGCCTTCCCTTAAAGGGCTATAGCCCACATGATTTATTCTCATTTAGTTCTCACATGGAAATAATCACATAGCATAGAAGGATAACAGCTACCTCAACATGGTTTCACTAAGGCATTTACTGCATTGTCAGGACTGTCACATGTTTGTTATGAGACCATGTGTGGAAAGGATCAATGTTATGTACCTCAGCTTGTGGTCTGTGCCACCAGCACTGAAAGTAGGAAACAGTGCATCAGTCTATTAAAAGGAAAATGCTAATGCTTTGGTATTTTGACAGAGGGAAAGGAAAATACCCATCTCTAAAACTTACTTCAAATAGTTTCAAAGGAAAAAGGGTGAAGAAGACAAACATTGGACAGAATTTTGGTGCCCTGCTTATGACTGTTCTCTGTATGTCTAATTTTTCTTCTTTAGTTCTGTGGTAATATCGAAAGTCCTTTCCATATTTCCACATGCCCAAAGTATATGACACAAGCAACAAGATGAAACTGGTGGATGCAAACACGAGGGGGATGTGGGTTATGAGGGGTGACAGTTTGACCCTTTGTACCAGCTGTCATTGCAGACCATGTCTGTAGGGATGATGGTGAGTGAAGAGAGTTTTTACAAAAGAATCTGGAGGAGATTAGAGAGGGCTTTAAAGATGATTTACTACAAACTCCTGCACCAAAGGAAAAATCCTTTGCTTCTAGTGTTGCTGTGTGGAATTAGGAAGAGCTTGTGGGAAGTGACTGAATCTGAACAGTTTTATAACATATTCAAATGATAATTGATGGTCACATTGAGCTGAGAGTTTGAGTTTGCATTAGAAAACCTTCAACATATGTTAGTTATATACAGCAGTTCCATCTTGTTTAAACATAACAGACAGACTCTGCTGAGTCACTCCCAACTGCTTTATGCAGAACATGCTTTGCTTGTGCCTATAGAGTGTTATTAAAGAGACTGCTGAGTACAGAGAGCTTTAACAAAGGGATCTCAAAGTAAACACTGACATTTGTTACTGCTTTTGTTCAGCACTGCTGAAAGTCCCTGGGAACTTGAGAAATTGAGCTGTCAAGATCTATGAAGACAAAATGAAACTTTGTCCTATGGGTTCAGTCCCTTAGGAAAGTTTTTCAGGTCATTTAACAGTATTGTGAGGAGGGCTTATTATTTTCCTGAAAATTATTCCTTCTTGTTGATAAATATGGAGTGACAACTTGGCATCGCTATTAGCCCTTTTCTGTTTGGTTAAGGCAGTGCTTTAAAAACTGACAGCACATTTTGTAGTCGGCTTGCCTCGTCCATCAGTGGGACAGGATGACTGATGTATGTCAGAAGTAGCCACTGTATCAATTGACTTGTAAATTCTAGTTAAGCAGATTCACAGTGTGACTTGGCAAGAAGGCACAGGATGCTTTGGAAAGAACACTCATTTCTTGCTATTTTTGAGCATAAACATAGCTGCTGTTTAAAAAAGATAAAGATCCAGAGGGGGAAATGAAATGACAGTAAAGCCAACATCTGACCCTTTGAAATATTTGAACTGAGCCTTATTTGAGATTTTGATAGTTTAATTTGATAGAAGGAAAACCTTAGTGTTTATAGATGTCATCTTAACACTTTCTTTGGACTGCTGCTTTCCTGAGGTTTTATAAAATGTGTATGTTGTATTGCCAAGCAATTTCAGAGCTATACCACTGAAACACAACAGAAACTCTTTCTCCTGCAAAAATTAGTTCTAAATAAAAAAACCCAATCCACCTCCTAATTTTCATAGAGATTTTCAATTCCATGATTAAGGGCCTTGTTCTGTCCAATGTTTTGGTCTGTGTTACAGCTTTTGAACATGGGAGAACAGGGAACAGCCACTCCTGTTTTGCCAGTATTTCAGTAGTAATTTTTGTGTTCTGTTGGGGACTCAGTTGAGCAGGTTTAATTCGTTCCTCATTCCCATTCCCTGTTTCAACCAATGCAGGCACATCAGTGTGTAATGGAAGATGAGGGCTGATGTCTGATTTCACAGCTCAGCCTTCCCTCCAGTAAAACAGGGGAGATGTTGGCAGTGTCTTCACAGCCCATGGTGACTGAAGTGTGTAGCTATGCTGGTAAAAAATCTAACATAGAATTAGTATTAAACTCATGTTTACACCTTCAGGCAACTGCACTGTGAACACTGGATATAAGACAGTTTCAGTGCTTATCAGTACTTCTTGCTGAATATAAAAGGGTATTATGGCTTCTAGTATCAAATTCTGCAATCTGTATGCAGGATTCTTTTCCTTTAAGACAATAATCTCTTTTCCATTGCTTCCTATGATGAAATTACTGAGGAGTGAAAGAGTAAAGGCAATGTGAAACATGCCAAAATCCAACATTTCCCTTTGGAGAGCTGGACATGCAGCAAGAAAAGGCCAACCTCTATTTCAGAGATATGTTATTTACAGGCTGACTGTTCTTACTAAATTAATGGAAACTTCACTGCATGTAAAGGAAATTATTTTCTTTGGGACATTATTTTTTTTGGCTCTATGCACATTTTAATCAGTATACTTTCCTCATGGGTACAGTCAGTACTTCTGTCGAACTGTGAGCTCTAATATTGCTAGGAGTTTTTAACTAGATGTCGTTTGATTTATAATAAAGGGGCTCTGACTTCAGGATTGGTGAGCCTCAGATAACGCAAGAGGTTGCAGGTAGAGTAACTTCCTATGTAAATTCAGCTTAAGTAACCAGGGAGCTGGTTTTGTATTTGAAACACATCAAAACATCAGGAGTCAGTACTGGCTGCTTAAATGTACCTCCTGTTGGTGCAGTGACATTTGGACAAGCAGTACAAGGTATAAAACACAGCTGATCTGGAACTGCAGCTGTGTTTGAATTTAACTATTCCCCATGGGTCCATGGAAGAGGAGATACCAGACATAGCTGGAAGCTGCAGTGCTGTCCTGGCTAACAGTGTGTTTCAACCTTTAATGTTAGAGCAGATTCTGCAGCTCGACCTGTGTGCTGTCATAATGTGTGCATGAACAATCATGTGAACATTGAGTTCATGCTTCTCTGCACAGACTGACTGGTGTAAGTTGTGGATGGATGTTTCCTTCTACGTTTCCGTGTTCAGCGTGTTGGCAGTGATACACTGGCATTATATTCAGTTTGGTTTATTAAAGTTAAGCCAATGTTGAAATTTACATCTCAGTATCTAATCTGTAAGTCCACCTATGGTAAAATCAATGTTTATTTAAAAAAAAAAACAACTACAAATAGGCAGTCTTGTAATCTCAGAAATGTATGATGATGGGCACAAACTTTGGTTTTTGTCTTGTAGCAGTGGATCTTCCTAAATACAAAAGTTAACAGTACTCTAAAGTCAGGAGTATTTTGTATCATAGGGAGTACTGAGGAGTTGTCTCTGCTATAAGGATGCAAGTGCTGAGAGCCCCAGGAAAACCCTATGGAACTTATGTCATAGTGCACAAGATGAAACATGTTATGCAACTGGTAGCTGAAGTTTTTTCCATTGTGCAACAGGAATGAGGGATCTTCTGTTATACAATAGGCCAGTAAGCAGTATGGGGTTGGGGTGTCAGGTTGTAGTGTCTGCTGCTGGATGCTTTGTAGCAAAGTGTGACAAATCTACTGGAAAGCTGAGTAGTATCTACAAGAAAGTCTTTCTTATTGAAAGACTAGAGAACAAAAGCAAGAATATTATTATGTTGCTGTGGGAGTCCTTGCTGTGTCTGTATTTTGACAACTGTGTTCAGTTTCATTCCTTCTGTTAAAAAAAAAAAAAAACCCAAACAAAACCACACTCACACACACACAAAAAAAAACAACCCACAACCAAACCCCCCAAAACCCAACCCAAAGCAAAAAACAAAGGAAAAAAAACCCAACAATCCCAAACCACCAAAATCCACAAACAAAGAACCTAAACCAAAATAACTGGAGAAAGACAAAAAGGGCAATTGGTAATAGATGTGTGGAAAACAATGCAAGTGGTTGTAACAACCCAGCAAATAAACCCTCTGAGTTCAGTGTGCTCAGTTAGGATTCCTGTACTGTAAATGAGAGAGCAAAATCTGTGAAGAGCTGCAATTGCTTTGCTACCCAGTAGAAGGACCTTTAGTGGAAGTAAGTTTATAAAACAGAAGTGTCTTTTAGTAGAGCTTTCTCCTCCTACTATGCCTTCTCTACCTTTTCTGCATCATTTTCTTGGTACCCAGTTGTATGTGTGTGAGGTGTTGCTCATTGTACCATCGAATCCTGAGTAAACTGAGACATAGGTAGTCAGTGGACTGGGCACTTAAGACTTGCTATGTGCCTTCTTGAGGCAGGTAGGTGCCATGTCCTCTGCATACTTGCATGAGCTCCTTCTTTCATAGGATAGTCATACAGGGAACAAAGCAGCCTCTGGCAAATCATTAATTGAATTGTAATAAAACTGTGAGGGCAACAGATGGGTTACAGGCAGCTAACACAATCGTATGGAGGGGAGAACTGAGTCTTGACACAATTTACTTCTGTCAAAGGAGAGAAAGGAGACCCAGTGACCAAATTATAACTCCGAGTCAGAAACCATGGCTGTTACAGCGGGGTACCAGGACTGGGTCCATCACTAAGGTGAAACCGGTAAAACCTCTCCCCACACAGTTTTCAGTAAAGATGTAGAAAATTGCCAGGTTCCAAAAGGAGCTATTTTAAATGTTTCTTCATTTTACACATTTTTTTTTTCTGTCCTTTAAGCTTTCCTCAGAAACTGTTAATCCTCCTAAAAGCTTATTTTTACGGGAATTCTGTCAGTGTTTTGAAAGTATTACAGATCTTCTTTCTTTGGAATTTGTATGTTTCAGAAGCAAATCCTCACCTGTCACATATGATGCTGAGCTGGCTAACAGCCATCTGCTTTGACTGCACATCTTCATGCCTTGAAACTAAACCAGCCACAGATCTCTTTGATGGCCAGCTATATTCAGGGAGCAACAAGAGAGATGAAAGTTTAATCATGAACAAATGAAAGCATTTTGGTCACTTATAGCAATAAATTTTAGCTTGTGGAGAAGTTTGATTTCAGTGGCTTATTTAGGGCATAACTCAATGTTTCATCTTCAAAGGGGCGAAGGTGTCTTGTTAAATGTTCACAGGGCTACCTGCACAGGGGCTGGTGGTGAGCTGCCTAAGGCTGCCTCACAGGCAAGGGGTGGTCTCTTTGGCCCACACTACTTCCATGTTTCCCCCTCTTCCTGAGGGCTGACACTGCTTCCCCTGCATCTTTATGGAAAGGTCTATGCCTTAATTTCTCTGGGTTTTGGGGGTTGTTTCGAGACATTTGTATTTCTTGAAGGAAAGTACACCTTCCCTCTCTCCTTTGCTGAGAGTTTTTTGTGGATATGGGCTAGTCTATAGTAAGACAGTGATCATTACAAAGATTTTACTGCAGCCCAAGGAATGTAGACTACTTTCAGAAAGCCTAAATATAGGATTTCTTCCCTTATTTAAATGGACACATTCAGTTTGTAAAGGGCAACCTGAGTTCCGTACTTGGAAACTATTATCTACTCTCATGTGCCCTGATCTGTGCTAAGAACACTCTCAGGAACATGAGAAGTGAAGGTCTAGAGACAAGATGCTGGCTCTGGTGTTACTTCAAGGTTTCTCTCTCTGGTCAAAAGGAAGTCAAGCCACCATTCTGTATGTATATGCCCTTTCATTTCCATATTAATAGAGGTAAGTGCTCTGCCTATACCTGTGGTTTGAAGAATTATTTTTCAACAGTGGCCGTAAATGCTGGAGACTCCTAACAAATAGAAAATGTCACTGCCAGTTAGAAATATCTGTATATATGTCATGGTGTTGCACTCTGCCAAGGGCTGGTGCCTCAGAAAGGAACACATTTGAATAAAAGAGACCATCAAATTGGTTCTGAACAGTTTCACTGTTAAAAATCTGGCATCATACAGAAGTTAAGCAGAATGACAATGCTTCTGAACCAGGCTTGCGTCTATGTAGATCATCCTGTTGCCATTTTTCTCCTTGATCTTGAGTCAATGGAAGGATTCTCCATTTTTTTTGGATCTTTGATTTAGGCTCATCATGTTTTTGTTGATCTGAATTTGTTGTTCTCTGGAAGCTGAAGGTTTGTTGATGTTGACAAATTTAAGTAACTACTTGAATTGGCAGTTAAATAGCTTAGAAAAGGTGGATGCTTCTAAGCCGGTCATTAGCAAGAAAAAGCTTTTATATGAAAATTCAAACTTGGCATGTATTTGTGGTCTTGAAATAGTGATGAAATTCAGCTTGTTACTATAGGCCATAGCTGTCACTACAACTGATTCCTCTGCCCTAGCAAGGGTTTCACTTCCTTACAGCTGTCTTTGAGGAGAAATCTTTAGGAGGCAGCCATAGGTACAGCACAGCATGGTACCAAGGGATGTTCTCATTCAGTTTCTAGTTCAGTTGTGTGTTTTTCCTCTAAGTTGTAGTATCTTAAAGCACTACAGAGATATTGAAAATTCTTGCGGAACTCATTTGACTGCTGTTATTTCAGATTCTATGATGTTTGTGGAATCAGGCTTAACCTAATGGCAGAAATGAGGGAGTCAGCTGTGGGGAAGTGATACAAGGATTTTTGCTTTAAATTCTATTCTTTGTGAATCCAGTTCTCTGCATATTACAGTACTTGATCAGAGCATCAGGTTTTTTATTGCCTTTCTTTTCTATTGTGACTACATTTTTACTGCTGGTTCTCTTCAACTGACTTGTAGTATAACATGTGAGCTCTATCTGCATAATTGCATAGCTTGTACACCTTCATAAACTTACTGCGCAAAGTACTATTTCTTGCAAGCTGCATAGATTTATTTTTCTTAAATATACAAATTTTAAATTGCCCTCAGGACTCATGCCATTTATTCTTAAATTGAATCTTATTTTTTTTGTAATCCAGTTCCAACTGATAGAGCATTCCTCATATTATGCTGACAGAAATAAACATAGAGCTATAAGTGCTATCTTGCCAGGGAGTTATATGAGCTTGTAATAGCTGCATACAACTGAATCTTAATTTTACTTTTATTTATTGGAGAGCTATCATAGGATTTGGAATCGATTCCTCACTTTTGTTTGCATTTATATGTATTTCTTCAATAAAAAAAAATCTCCTGTTATTTCAGGCTTCATCAACCTTCCTGAAAAACAACGTGAATAATAGTAATATAATGAAAACCGAAACACGTAACTGTAGTTTTCTCAATCCTACAGGAAATCTGTCCTAAACCAGTAAGTATTCAGAGCAGGAGGTGGCTCGTAATTGTAGCTGTGTATTGAAACCACATTCAGAGAACAGTTATTACAGTTATAATGTATTAGCAAATAACAGCTGGTGTATGCATTTAAAGTTTGCTCTGAATAAAGCAAACTTGGGGTTAAAATCCTCTTAGGAGGAACTATCCAAGTCATGGGCAGCACACAGCATACTGCTCTGATAGGAGATGAAAGAAGGGTACATCTCAACTATCACAACACAGGGTGTAATATTAATATTTAGAACATGTATCTTTATCAGTCCTGATTTAAAAGTCATGGGTGGAGGATCCATGGCACACTAGTGCTGTTAGCAAGAAGGAAAAATGAAAATGTTTGTGAAAGCTAGATGATGCTGTGTAGTATTCACCTGGAAGCTGGGGAGTGCTCAGCTGTGTTTCCTAAGGCCAGTGAATGCAGGGGTATGTGCAGCTGTCCTTTAGCCTGGGTGAGCTTTTGGTTTTCCACAACAGTGAAGTATTTCCTCTCTGAGTCAAGACTCTGTTACAGTAATGGCATTCCATATGCATGAACTTTTATCATGTTGGCTCAACACACACATTTTTAGTACTTCTGCCTAGATATATACAGGCAGAAACACTGAATATATATTGGCCTGTATGTAACATATCAGAGACTAGGAAAAGTATGTTGTGGACCTGTTAAGAAAAACACAACCTGTAGCTACCAGTTAATTTTACAATAACTATAGGAGATACCAGTTAAATTCTAAATGAGTAAATTTCAAAGATTTATTCCTAGTGACACAACAATGATGATTATTTGGTTATTGTCTGAAGTCTCAGTCCTAGAATCTTGCATATAGCAACTCATCTTGAGTATTTTGGAGTAGGAGAATAAACGGTAGTTAAAGTTCATTGCTATTAGCACGTTAATGTGCCATTTACAAATCATGATGCTGATTAGATACTAAATAAGATTTGTGCATAGCTCCGTTCTAACTCACACCATAGAATCACATAAAAAGTATCTTCTACTTGTAGTGTTTTCTGTTTCTGTGATAAGGCTGGTCGACCACTCTGGAGAAATAGCTCTGAAAACAAACACTGCTTGAAAATCATGTAGTATAAGAAATCTTTCTGTGCTGGAGGTGGGGTGGTAGAAAATAAATCAGGATACATTCCTGTGTCTGATCTTTTGTCTGTAAGGTAAGGAAAATTTTGGAGAGTTAATGAATTTACTATTTCCCTGTGGTATGCTTTGGTTGATGCAAAGCAGGAGACATTTGAGACATCATGTGAGGCTGACCCAGCTGGATTTTTCTGAGCTTCCAGAAAAGCCAGAAACTTTTTTTTCTTATCTGAATTCACCTGAAATGCTTTCTTGGAGGTCTACCAATCAGTATTGCCTGTACCCAAGGGCAGTACTGATTTTCCAAGATATGTGGGGATGTTTACTGGCTATTACAGTGTGAGGATGAACTCCTTGAGCTGTGAGACCTTGGTGATGGTTATCATTATTCTGTAGATCTGTTCCTGATTGTCTTTTAACACTCATAGATAAATGTGGCTGAGAGCCTTGTAGGTTACTGAAAGCTTCTGCCTCAGTAAACCTGATGTAATTCTACTCAGGATATACACAAGTGATGTCAGACATCCTCATCTTGGCGCTTTTCTTTGTGATTACATTTTGGAAGTATTTATTTAACTCTTGACTTGTTTTGTCTTCAACTTGATTTCACAGCAGATCCTGCAGTAATTTACCCGCTTCACTGATTGCTTGAGGATTGGGAAATGTTTAATGATTCAGTTGGGCAGATGTAGTTAGAAATATTCTAGGTTTCTTGCATTGGTTACATTTTTCATCTTCGGGAAGCATCTTCCCATCTTTCTTCCAGGGCTTTGTTGTTCAGCATTTTGAAGCTTCTGCTTGGCATATTGAAAAGACAATTTCTCACTGGAATAAGGTTCCTCTCATTTCTTAAACTACTCCTTCCTGCTGTGCATCTGATGTTACTGTTTGTATCCGTTTCCTTTAAAGTCAACAAATACTATTATAAAAAAAATCATTCTTCCCTTATGTTTCTAATCGTTTGTGCTCCTGAACAGCCATTCCAGATGTTTATTTCTTCTTTCTGCTTTGGAATCTCATGCTTTGACACCTGTTCAAGTGTAAAATGGATATTTGTATAATTTTACATGCTACAACATTAATATGCTTCTCAGTTCTAGTAAATCTTGTATTTGTTTCTTGACTCATTGAGTCAGTAAGCATATTGGCAGCCCCTGAATCACAACCATTATCTTTGATGGCTTGTGATAGTAAGATTTAATGGAGCAGCTTACAGTAAATGTGATTCAGAATCATGGTTTTCAACAATGAAAAATCTTCTTTTTTCTAATAAATAAAAATTTTCCAATAAATTACATTGTTCTGAGCTTTTATATTCAAATTTATTTCTAATTAATCTTTGATTTAATTCACTGATTCCAATCTTTCGGAAAAAGGAAATATTCCTTAGTGTTTAAAGATAATTTTCAGTAGCATAGTATCATAGGGGAATTGTTATACTCTGTATTGCCAATATTAGAGTCGATTAAATGATATTTCAATTCTTTTAAGTGAAATTTGTTCTTCCAGATGTCTTTATATGCATTCAGCTTTATATTTAAGATTATATATATAAAATTGAACCACATTCCATTGCTAATTATGGATTGTGAAGTAGGGGAGGTATTGTCTGACTTTTAACTTAGTCCCAGCTCTAAATAACACAGCTCACTCCTCTCTGTGTACAATTGGAATGTATTTCTGCTGTGTAAAATAGTGAGTGAACCCCCCTGCCACATTCACCTGTGAAAGAACACGTAGAAAGGCCTCGGACAGCACTTAACTTTTGCCAGCCAGCTGCTAAAGGGGCATTTCTGCTGTGGTAGTACTCTGCATGGGAATGTCACTCTTGTGTGCCTGGCAAAAACCTTTGGGAGATGTCTTATTCTAGAGAAGAATTTCAATTATGTCTCTGTTAGGGAAGCCAAAATCTGTTCATGGTTTAAAGGGCTCTTGCTGTGAAACCATCTTCTTCTATAAACTGATTTCAATTTGCTGTCTGCTCAGCCTTGCGCAGCCTTATGTTTTCAGTCCTTTTCAAAAGCCTTCAAGACATTGCTTTATTTTCATTAGAGAAGTCTTAGAAGACTACTCAATATCTGAATATTTGCTTCATTCAGGAGCTTTTGCTGCTTAGGTATGGATTGCCTTATGCTGGGGAACCAAGGCGAAGAAATAAAAAGGCTGTAACAAAAAATCTCTTATTAGATGTGGCAGCTTGGCGTGCTCCTCAACTTCCAACCTAACGGGTGCCAGAAAGACTTGGGAATGTCTGGGCTGCTTATAAAAGAATCCTCTCTCTGAACTCCAGTTTGTCCTAGATAACTATTCTTCACTACCTGGCAGCTCCGAAGTACTCCATCGGGTACTTTACATTTAGAGAGGCACCAGCACTGCTGTGAATTGTACATGGGAAAGGAAAACCAATTGTATTAACCTTGTGGGAAAGAGCTACCACAACAGGGAGAAACCCATTCACCAGTCCTCCCAGTCCTGTGGGTTTTTTGTAGTTTTTTTGTCTGGTCCAGACTGGTAACAGTTCAAAGTGAACTTTCCAGGATACAGTGCATGAATGTACAGGATATATGGAATCATCAAATGCAGTCTTCTGCTACCATGAAAACCTAATATTAAGTATTCCCAAAAGAACGGGACCATTTTTGATCCCAAAGGAAAGTATTTCTTCACTTAAAAGTCTTCATTACCAGCAGGAGAGAAATTTGCAAGTTGCTTTTCTCTCCTGAATTCTTGGTTTACAGGGAAACACCCCTGCCATCTCCCTATTTCCTTTCTGTTCCTTGTCTTTCCATTCCACTTTTCTCCTTAGGTTACTATTTTTATTTTCCCTTTACTAAAGTTCTTGCTCTGAGGCCCACCCATTGTGGATGTGAATACGTTCTGCACGGAGCTTTGAATCCCTCAATACTTCCAGTCCTTAGGAGGTACAAGCTTCTTGCATACTCAGACCTCTTATGCACATGAGTTCCTCAGCTTTAGTTTTCTGTTCTGAAGCCTCATGCTTATGCTGAAAATGTCTGGTGACAAGGGCCCTGTTTTGAATCTTCTTTTAAGCCTTGGATGGTTTACTGAAAATCGGCTGTACTGTACCGTACGTTGCCTTGATTGATGTGAACCATCACATATTGATGCCTTTATAGACAGCAACTTAGTGTTTCAGGGGAGTCTGCATGTTACAAAAAGGGCAGCAGGTGTTATTTAGACTAAATTGACCTTGAAATTGATTTTTTTATTTTATGACTTACTGAGGGGAGATTAATACTTTTTTTTCCTGCAGCCTGAAACAATTTACATGGTAATAGAAGGCATAGTCAGTCAAATAAATTGCTGGAAGTAGTAGTGTTCCAAGAAAGAAAATATGGATCTTTCTTGCATTGATTCTTTCTATCCCCAGGGAGTATCTAAGACTTTGAACACTGGGGAAAGAGTGCCAAAATTTATTTTTCCCATTTAAGGCAGAAGAATGGATAGCAGCATCTGTGAGCTGACATTTACTTGAAACTTTCAGTTTGAGGGATGGGGAAAAGGGTGTACCCCATGGAAAATTTAGGGAGCGTTTCAAATCTATTTCGTGATTTCTGTAAGGGCAGACAGAAGAGGAAATTAGTAGAAACTTCCAGAAAGCCTGATGTAAAGACAGCACAGCTGTCTTCTATACCAGAGCAGACCTTGATAACAGCCTGTAAATGGTTGTTGTAATTCCATCTTTTGAGTAGCAAGAGAAATCATCTCAAAATACAAATCTTCATGGAACGAAGAGACCTAAAGGAAATTACATAGATGAGGCAACATGAACTGTAGTTCTATACTATACCTATTCCTATCATGTTCTGATAGGAGCATGAAGTATAGTTCTGTAGGAGGGAGCAAGTTTATTGTGCTGCCACAAGTGCTGCAGTGACAGGTTCATTTTCTGTAGGTTCCAAGACAAGTGTATAGTTAATTGTTTTGTCAGTTGCACTTTGCATAAGCTAAACATATGAAATTATTATGATGTATAACCTGAAAATGAGTGTGAATGCAACACCACAAAAGATTTTGTTTGTTTTAAATACAAAAATAGTTTATAGGAAAATATCTTATGTGAAAATCATTACGATCATCCTTGGGCTGGGAGTAGAGAATTTGTCTATCAGAAAGCTGCACCTGAATGGTATTATCGCAGCTGACGTGGGTGGATGACTATTTTCATCGTTGTGACACAAGAAAAGGAGATTGGTGTTTGACAGATGCCTGTCCAGGCTCAGCTGCTCGCACTGCTGAGGCAGACATTCAGGCTCTTGCTCACAGGCTTAGATTCATTTGGGCTACTGATGGAGTTCCTGTCCCTCTGAAAATCGTCTTTGCCTGAGAAGTTTTGCTGATTTTGCTTTAGCTTTCTGGCTCAATATGCCCTGGATTATGACAGGTGGCAAGCGTATTGTTAACATGGAGCACATCACAAGCTTTCCAAGTAGGTGTCCCCCATGCAGCAGTGGTCCAAATCTGTTTATTAATCTCTTAATGGTTCAGAGCTGTGCAGTACGTGGAAACAAGCTGGGGCAGGGAGGGGGTGGAAATAGAGTGTGTTTGCAAAATACCTGTTTAAAATGGCCTGTGTATTTGGAATTTGAGGCATTGACTTCTGGAAAAGAGTTATGCAGGGTAAAATCTGCCATCTCTTTGTGTGACTGCTAGCCTGCCTCTCCTAGTGAGTTTACCAAGAGCAACACCTCTGCGAAATGGTTAGCTTGTGGGGTTTGAATCTGTACAGTGCCCTTTAAAAGCACTGTGAAACTACGATCTAAGGTCAGCTGTGCAACCTACTGAATGATAGCTCTGTAACAAGAAAGAGCATGTGAATTAGAAAGCAGAGTGGAAGATAATGGGCATTGAATATAAATAGCTGAACAGGCATTCTACTGTGTCTCTGTGTACATACCCTGTTTGAATAAGGTGCATAATAAAGCAGTAGTAAAACGGGTATAGAGTGGCACAACCATGAGTGGCAGCAGTAAGATACAGGAGCTAAGATGCAGGAAAAGAAGCAAGCAGGGGAGTGAAATGAGGAAATGTGAGGAAAACCTGAAAAGGTAGGAAATGCACAGTTTATCAACGGTGCAGTAGGGAGTACGAATGTGGAAGTGCTATTAAATTATGCAGATGCTAGAAAACAGAACAGATAATTTGGTTGGTGGTTTTGTTTGATGTCAATCTCAGAAAGCTTGTACCTTCTTACAGCGGCCAGAAGCGACCGCTTTCCTTTGTGGGAAACAGATGTAATTGAACTGTAGGAATTTGTCTGCGTGCAGATTTTGATGGTAGCTTGGCATGTATAGATGTCTTGTAAAGTCTGTTTTTTGGCATTTCCTATGAAGAAGTTGATATACGTAATAGCTAAGTTTAACAGAGAGCAACTGATATTCCTACTTATGCCTTTCAGGAGCTAGTACACTAAGTGGACACTACTTCAGTAAGATTCTTTTGTGACTTGAGTTGGAATACATGGAGGATAAGTTAGAAAGGGAATATTTTTACTACGAGAGCTGTTAACTTTTGTAGCCCATAAATTCTTTTTAGCCCTCAGTGGCAAATACAGTCTGTTTCAAGCTGCTGTATTTCTGTAACAGCTGTCTCTTGAGACACTATACAAACATTAAGGCTCTTTTTAGGTGGGAAAGTGGTATAGACCTCCATGTATTAATGGATAAACTGGGATGCAGAAGAGTGAAATGCAGAAAGGTCATGCAGTGAAGTACCAGCGTATTATTAGCAACTCCCTGAAATATGTTCTGTCTACTGGACCATTGCACATCTATAAATAAAGGATCTGTAAGCTTAGTATTTGGAGGCATACTTGAAAATAATAATAATAATAAAAAGTTCATAGCAGTTATACCACTGTCTTTGTCAGACATGCCTCAATTTCAGCTTATCAGACTTTAAGTCACAGACATTAGGAGGAACTGCAGTTTCACTTCAACATGCAAATCTGGTCTTATTGACAGGAAAGGCAAGACAACAGGAGCCTGGCCCTGGGAGACCTTTTCAACATAGAAATGTGAATGTAAAGGCTGCATTCATTAGGGAAGACACACAAGTTGAACATGCCAACTACTTTCTAACATAGCCTTTTAAAAAAATAGCTCTAATTATTGACTTGAGTCTTGCACTTGTATTCATCATGTCTGTAGATACTGTGGCACTTCCATCACCTATTAAAAACCTCTCTGAGCCTTTATTTTTGTATTGTATTAACAGCAGTGTAGTCAGCTTATCTTATTCTCACACTATCTGTACAACAGTAATAGTCTTTCCCCCTGTCCCTGAACTGTGGTCTCCTCAGCTGTAACTGCAAGCCTTCAGAAGATGTGCCTGAGTTACAAGCTGTTCTGTGTCCGCATTTGTGGAATGCCAGTTGGGGGTGTAGGAGACGCTTCACAAGGGGGAGAAAATTAGGAATTTTACATGGCCCGTGCTGTAGTGGTTTGCAACATTATATGGCTGTAGCCAAGTGGGCTGATAAACCAGGGCTCTTCTAATGGAATAGTGTCATTTTTTGTAAGATGCCAAGAGAATTTTAGGTGGCTGAGAAATTGTCCTCCAAACTTCCATGGCAAGTCTGTGCAGGCCTAGTTCAGGAACTAGGCACTGGACTTCTTGACTGAATTTCAGAAAGGTGGTAGCTCTGTTATCATCTTGTCCTTTCCGCACACACTCGTCTGAAAGAAAACAGAAAAGTGCACTGGTCTTCTTGGGGATCATTACAGTAAGCCCCAAAAGGTGTTTAACTTAGTAAAGGGGGTACAGTGCAAAAGATGAATGGCAATGGAAGTCTCTGTAATCAAATGGCTTACTAATAGCTCGTTTGATCCTAATTATACTTGTGCTCCCTGTTTATTCCTTTTATATAAAGTGCAAACTATTCTATTTAATCTGTTTGGTTTTATTCCACCCCTCTCCCTTTTTTTTTTTTTTTTTTTCCTCAGGACTGTAAAGCTGATGTTATGACTCTGGTTTCCAGTGCCAAGAACAATCCTCAAGGTCCAGTAAGTAGAAGCATTTTGCTGAAGAGATTATGTAGCTGAGCTTAGATTTGCTTTTAAATAGTTCCAGTCATAAATCACTGAAATCAGTTTTTACTTGTGACACCTTACTGCTTTTGAAGTGACTGTGCTTGAATTTGCTTAAATGCTCTTTAATACTTGAACATAGAGTACAGCAAAGATCTGTCTTACCAAACTGATTGCAGTCATTGCAGTGTAAGTTCGTTAATAGCCCAGTGAATCTAGTGTGTGCTACTCACTTTATCATATCAACACACAGACTGGGCTTCAGGTTGTCTCACTGCTATGCAGAGAAGGAGAGTGCCTAAGTGAACTGTAGGGCAGGGTGCAACTGCTGCAAGCCTTGCTGAAGTTTCATGGTGTAATGATATTCCCAGCTGAGGGTAAACAAAAAAAGCCTGTGTGTTAGGACAAGTTTGGTGTTAAAATGTTCACAAGAGTGATGCCAGCATTTGCTTGAAAACTGAGCAGGAAGAGGAACCAATGAACTATCTTACACTGGTTTAAAGGATAGAAATAATCTAGCCTGTCTCTGTACTGCACCTATCCTTCTTAATTTTCTATGTAACATTATCACTTGGCAGGAAAGAAGTGTACCATGAAATAAGTTTATACTGAGATGTTACAGGCCTGATTTACAAAGGTGCTGATGATATTCAACTCTGATATCACAAAGAATTAATAATTCATTGCAGTCAAGTCCCTTGAATCTTTTTTTTGTCTCTTAAACCCTAATATCCTACATGGGACCTTTTCAAGTGCCTCTTGTTGGATAATGCCAGTAATTGGCATTGAGTCACTCTGTGCGCATTTGGGGTTTGTGGTTTTTTTTCTCTGATTATCTAAATTGCGTTATCTCAGACTTGAGGTTGAGAATGTGGATTTATGTTGGAATACAGAAATAAGCAATATGTCAAGTGCTTGGCAAACGTTTTTTTCCTGTTTTCAGGCATGATTAATGCTATTTTAAACACGAACCTTAAACATTAAAAGTTCCTTGAAAGAAGGACGTTGTTGGACTTATTCCACATGAACACTGTGTTTAAGTTGGAAGTCACTGCTTGTTGAAACTGCTTAGTCCCATTACTGTAAATATGAAAATATCTTGAAAGATCAAAATATATACAAAAGATTATCTGACTGGTATATTGATTTGACAGAATCCTTTTTTTTTTACTCCACATACTAAGTTTTTGAAGAATACTTCATATGTACTATTTTTTCTAATGCTTAATATGTACTTTTTGTAATTCTTAGTATGTACTAAGAATACCCCATTTTCAATGATTCTTTCTGCACTGACACCGATACCTCCTTCCTGTTTAGAACAGCTGGCTACTGAGAAGCATCTTTCTGTTGGTTTGTCAAAAGTTAACTTGTAAAATAATGTCAGAGGTAAAGGTTTATTTTTAGAAACTTGGTTTTGTGCTTCATATATTTGCATTGAAATCAGGCTTGTATCAGTTAAAAATGAATGTTTTGAAGAATATGGCTTTTTGGCTCAATGTATTTTCTAAAACAGATTGTCTGTTACAAGCGCAGAACATGTTCTTACAAACATCTGTCATACTGAAAAGCTTTCTCTTCCCATAAAAAGAGGGGGGTGGGATGGGGGCTTCACAGAATTTGTTGGCCAAACTTAACCTGGAAGTTCTGATCTATTTACTTACTTATTTACCTTATGACCTCTGGTTGCTGTTGCCTGTAAGAAAGTGTCCTTGAACTTCAAAGTACTACCTTAAAAACAGGTTTTCAGTTGTCCTGTTTGAGCCTCAGTAACTCAGGCATTTAATTATTGCTTTTCTTGCTTATTTGAGGGTCAAGAGGAAGGGTTTTAAAGGCAAGTTTGCCAGTGTATTTCAATCTACTGAAGAGGGTTGTGATGGAAACAGAAAAGAGTTTTGTGTTTTTCATGCTATTTCTGATGCCACACAACCATAGCATAAAAGTAATGAGTTAAGAGTTGAGATATTTCTCTTGAAATTACACTGTCTCTGTTGCTGCTTGGAAAATTGTTTGTTGTGATGGATGAGAGGAATACATGGATTTTTCAAATGTGTTGCCCGATCATTGCTTATAGAACAATCTGGTAATAAAAGGAGAGTTGACAGATGAGAATTCAAATGGATCTGAGAATGGATTATTGAATAATGCCCCAGTTTCAGAGCCTGAAAGAGGCTTATTTCCAGGTATTTTTTTTAATAATTGCTGGCTGCTATTCCTGCTTCTCAGTGACAGATCCGGTGTGAAAGTCTAATGCAGCTGAAACTCGAATTGACTTCTGTTACATGATTGAGACTTTATTGAAATGCTGGAGTTACAGTGATATAAAACTACAGTGGTAACTTAGTGGTGCACCAGATCTGTCAAACTTAGTGTTTCTTGATAGGTATAGCTGCTTAATAGATTGTTTGTTAAATAATTCAGGATGTTTTCATTAGGCTGAGTGATTGTGCGTTTTAAAACCTTTCTTTTGTTCTTAACCCTCATCAGGCAATCAGTTATACCTGTGGAGACAAGAAAAACTGACTGAAGAAATTACTACTGGGAAGCTTCAGGAAGCTTCACAATTGCTAACTGCCAGAATCTCGAGGCCTGGATTTGGGTTGAGATTCTGCTAGTTTGGTCCATTTTTCTTATGGTGTCCTCTAAGTGTTGTACTCTATCTGCAGTTTCATACTCTTCTTGTAGGCTACCTTAAAATTGCATTTGTGCTTATTTAAGGTTTGACATTTTTCCTAGCCTCCATTTCTCAAACTCTTCCCTATATACACTGATATTTGATAACAAAGAGTGTGTACTGGTTTTAATCAAGAGATATTGAGAAAAGGTACTGGGAGTAAAATGGAAGTCTTCAGGGTAATTCAGCAGGGACAAGAATGATTTTTTTTCTGAGAAATAAAACTGCTGCAAGATTTGTCTTTGATCTAGAATAGACATATGCTAACTACCTGAAGGTAACTTATCTTGCTGCTTCAGGAGAGAGATCTATTAGATGGAGATAATGGCTTGCGAAAAAAAGTATCTTTCTTTAAATTTTAGATTTCTATTGAATGCAATGTATCTTAGGACAAGCATTCTCAAAAACAAACAAACACACCCCCCCCCCCCCCCCAAACCACAAGTGAATAAATCTGTCAGTACCAAGGAAAAGAATAGAACTGAAACAAAAAACCCAGCTCTTCCCTATGCATCATCACATAGCATTTGGATAACATGTTGGGCAGCAGGGGAGAGTCTTCTGCGTATGGGAGAAGGGAAAGCATGTTGTGCAGGTGTCGCAAGTGATACTGTAGAACGGTTCTCACTTGTGAGAATAAAAATCTGGTGGAAAATCTTTATAGGTGGTTTTTGGTTTTTGTTTTTTTAGTTCTCAACCTAAGCCATAGAACTGCTGCGAAATACAGGAGAATTCCTTACAGCTGTCTCATTTGAATCTGAGAGCTTGTGGGTTTCAATGCATGTGAATTAAAATTCAGAACGAGATAAAAATTTTACCTGTGATGCCTAACAGGGGAAGATTTTGTCAGGTTTTACATCACATCTGACTACTTTGGAGGATTGAGGCGCGTGAAGTCTGTTGCTTTGTTAATTCACAGCAGACAGGAAGTTAGAAGCAGTTGTAGAACTTTAACTTTTATTTGTTATGTCTTTATATGTTTACAGTGTTGTTGCTCATTATTATTGCGTGTGACTGTGAGGTTTATTTAATCACATCAGATGAGCTTTCCTGGTGGCTAGAGTCAGTCTCCATTAACTGGAAATAGTCTCTTTCTAAATACTCTGGCATTATTTAGACGATAAGGCAGTGTTACTAGTGTAGGCTGTATAGAGAAAACCCTCAAATTGTAGATGTTATTTAATGATAAATGGAATGAGGATAAACCAGTTATTTTTACATTCAACTCCTGTAATATGTTGATACCCTTTTCCTCTTCCATCAGGTTACAACTTGCCCATTGAATTAGGTGCATAGGTTGCTGAATGCTTGCTATCATAGTTCTGCCTTGCCTAGAGTAGTAATAGTGTGGATGTCTACAAATTTGGAGCTGTTTATTATTCTTAGGAAAGCAGATCACTAGGATAAGTTGGCAGAGGCCTACATTTTGATTTCTTTGTTTAAAATAAAGTTTGGTATTGTCTTGCTTGGTTGGCAGTAGAGCAGCGATGCCTTGTTCTCTTAGCAGCCTTCCTTCCTTTCACTATCAGAAATTATTCTGTTCTTTAACCAAGGAAGTAAAAGTCAGTCTCTAAATAAAATAAGAATAACCAATTTCCAGTTGTTGGGAATTTCCAGGTGCAAATGCCAACCAGCAGGTGAATCTAGAGAGCTGCTGAAATGCAGGTAAAATGTGAGTGTCTATATTAGGTCTTTATGTTGCTCGTGAAGGATAAGCCAAACTGATGTTTGAAGGTGCTCTACTTGGAATATTATGGAATGTACCCTGTGGGTTAAATGAACTGAAACGGGGTTCTCCTTTTAAAAGGAACAGCAGAATATGCGAAGGAGAAAACCAAATGCCTTTGCTTTTGTTAGTACTATTCAATTTTTGGCAATTCTAACAGACTTGTAGGAAGGAGCTTGTGAGCATACTTCTTGCAGTCTAAGAATAAGCAAACAGATTAAGAAACAGCAGGAAAAAGCTGTGTCTGCATGAAAGTTGTACAGAAGCTGTATGGAAGTTGATGTTTTTCACTGTTAGCAGTACTAAATTGTGGGTTGGAGTGTGCTCCCATAGATGGAATGCAAGAGACTGTAATAAATAGGGTATAAATATACATTTCATACAGCAGTTTTGTACATCTCTGCTTTATATAACTAGAATGAAACTAAAGGGAACGTGATAATTTTGCTTAGCTTTTCCTTTGAATCTTTTCCTTTTCTGTGGTTTTCAGATAGGAGCTGCAAAAATGTGCTACTGGAAAACAAAAGAATAAAATGATTGATTTGCACAACCAAGATTTTCACTTTTGTACAGCTGCCCATCAACCAAATTCCATTTAGCAGTGTTATGACAATAACATACTGCTCTTTTTGATGGTTTTATTGTTTTCTTGGCAGCAAATAAATTAATGAATCTTTATTAAAAGTATTTATAGTAGGGTTAATATTTTCTTTGGTTTTCATTTGCATTCTGTTTATTTTAACAATGTTTGTAAAGTACCAAATCTCA
Source organism: Lathamus discolor (assembly GCF_037157495.1). Classification (NCBI taxonomy): domain Eukaryota; kingdom Metazoa; phylum Chordata; class Aves; order Psittaciformes; family Psittacidae; genus Lathamus; species Lathamus discolor. The sequence continues at coordinate 79,904,463 of NC_088889.1, read as the reverse complement.
GAATTAAAGAAATTCAAAGCCTACCAGCAAGCATGCTTCTGAAAGGCAGCAATAAAAACTTTTGAGAATTCTGATGGGTAAGCAGTATAAATAAATCATTAAAAAAAATTACCAACAAACCAACCACAAATGGCCTACCCCGCAATGGCTTCTTTCCACTCCCCTTAATAGTTTTGCTATCACTTTTATGTATGCATTGGTATGGGTATAAGAGCCAATGTGTGGATATTGATTTTTCTGACATTTTTGAGGAGACTTCCAGTAGGACAGTATGCATTGCACAGTGGTAAAACCAGGATTTTATGCATTACAGTAAGCTGAAACCTCATCAGGACACTTTGTGTTCAACGTTTTCTGTCACAGCGGAATGACAGTGGTGATGTACTCTGAGATGTAAAGTATGATGACAAGATGCCATCTAGTGACAATTTGTAGGAAATTGTAGTTCGCAATCTACAGAAATGTTTTCTCATCTTTTTGAGGATTCAAAGATTGTACTTCAGAGCTGAAATTCAACCCTCATCATATTACTCAGGATGAGTTTTTCTGGAAAAATGTTTTGCACTGAATTCATCTGCTATATTGAATCTGGGACACTGGTACTCCATTTTTTTGCTTCCTATACTTGACTCCGGTTCTGCTTTGAAAAGGCCACTCCTTCCTCTCAAATCATCTAGTCTGTCTGGTAAGCATAAAATGTGTTTCTTGGTGAATTTGATGGAGTAGTATTTCAGCAGTTTTACTCTTTCCTGGAAGGGAATACATATAATAATAATGGTAGAAGAGAAGCAATTCTGAATGTAGAATATTCCAATATTTTTTCTTTAATAAAATAGATTAATTTAAGCTTGTATTTGCATATTTTCTCTTCCTTATTGGAAGAAAAATATTATTATTTTTTTAATCCAGTTTCTCCTTATAAATATTAGGTATAGAAAATGTGGCTTATTGTTAGGACAGATATTTTTCTTTTGCTGGGAAAGCACCATTTTGACAGAGATTGAATAGGTACCTACTATTTAAGTTGTACACTGTGTTGAACAATACATTTCTTTTGTTGGTAGTAGACATCTGTTTTCCCCAAAGAAAACCAAATCCTGCTTGGAGGATGCTGTCTTACTGCATCCGGGAGAAATCATGGGGTTTCATTTTTTTCCAGAAATCTTCATAGTGGGTTACCTGATAGCACAGAGCAAACGCTGTCCTCTAGGCTGTATTAGCATGGGTGCATGAGGACAATGTCTACATCTTTACCAATGTCAAATGTCAGCAAATTTTTATAGGATATGATTTTGACATCTAAGAGTTCAAGTCAACAAAGTCCAGAACATGTCAAACACCTCTCTGTGAAACTGTTCATAATTGCCATCTTATTTGCCCAACAGGAAACAGAATGTTCTTACACTACATTTTTCAAAATGAGTGACCTTTTACAAAAAGTGAGAGAATTGAAGAAGGATTTCATAAATGCACTCATATCACGGAGTACTTAAAGATATTCTTAACCTGAAGCATGTGAATAGTCCATTTGAGAAAGATCAAAGCATTTCATAACAGCCATTTTAGCAGTAATCTGTCAGACCCAGAGTAAGGATTTGTGGTGTACCTGTTTGAATAACTTCATCAGGGACTGTAGTGACAGGACAAGGGGTAACGGGTTAAAACTTAAACAGGGGAAGTTTAGATTGGATATAAGGAGGAAATCCTTTCCTGTTAGGGTGGTGAGACACTGGAATCGGTTGCCCAGGGGGGTTGTGAGTGCTCCATCCCTGGCAGTGTTCAAGGCCAGGTTGGATGAAGCCTTGGGTGGGATGGTTTAGTGTGAGGTGTCCCTGCCTGTGGCAGGGGGGTTGGAACTAGATGATCTTGAGGTCCTTTCCAACCCTAACTATTCTATGATTCTATATAATATGGTTTTGCATGTAAATGAGTTTGACAAGCACAAATTATGTGCAAAATTTAAACCAATTTAATTTGCAATTACATTTAAAATTAAATTTAAAACCAATTTAGTTTGGAGATTCTGGCAGTCTGAATGTGTTTAGGTTAAAAACCAAATGGCTGAAAATAGACTGTTAATTTTATTATTTGTAAGGGAAGATGCTTTTTGATTTCTTTTAAAACTGTTGATCTTCTCTTCCTTTGACTGTTCATGTAGTTCCACGGGAGCTATGAAGGCAGGGTGTATAGCAGGAGACAGGATTAGCTTCTGAGGAAATAGCTAAACATGCACTTAATGCAGAATAGTATTAAAAAGAAGGCAGAAAGAAATAAGCTCCTTAAAGCAATCTTGTTAGTAGTATTGACATTCTTAAGAAAGGAAGGGTTTATGAGAGTAATTGAAGGAATTGTGAATTCTGCATGCTGCTCATCAGTGTTTTCCAATTTACATCCTAAGAAAACTACCAGTAATTTCCTGCCTAAGTGAGACAGAAAGTCTTGTTAAGAGGATGACATACTTGGTGAGACTGTCATGCCTGATGTTTTATTCTAGTATGGCCAGTAACAGGTATTGTGAACCTATAAGAACAAGCAGATGTATGATAATCTTTAATATGTTCCTAAATGTCTTCAATTTATGATTGGATATAATGGCTTGTTAAGGAGGTCTCTGGTTTTGCCTTTAATGACCTGTAATAAGCATTTTTCCTAATATTTTCTCTGAGTACGTTTTGAACCTGAACATCATCTTGGCTTAATTCTGTCTTTTGATCATGCAGTTGAATGGGGCTTCTGCCTGCTCTGGGGAATATAGACGTTTTCTAAGTTGCTGCTGTTTTATTTTAAATTTATATGTAGCATTGGAAGAAACTTGCTGATTCTTATTTGTCTACATTTGTATACAAAAAGTCATGGTAGAATAATTCCAAATTATAACATGAAGCTAAGTATGTGTTTTATGCCACATGATTTTTGATTATTTAAAAGCCCCTGAAAGATCTCACATGAATAAGTTTGCCAGTTAAATGTGTATAGTGAGTTACAGCTGTTACTAATGCTAAATATTGTCAGAATCAACTGTGGGTATGATTAAACATTTTGATAATGGTGTGATCAAGGCGTAAAGCATCTGAAATATGATAAATGAATGTGCAAAAGTCCAAGTAAAGAGAAAAGTAAAACTGTGAGGCCTGAAATCGGTTGTGCCAGAGTGTGGGTGTTTGTTATTCAGTCTCCATTAATAAAACGCTTCATGAGTGTAGCAACAAAATGTGAGTCACTGGAACAAATGCAAGGATCTAGAGCTTAAAAGAGACTGAAATCTGATCCATAAACACTCAAACAGCAGCAATGAATGTTCTTTTACATCTCCAGGAAAGCTTAGAATACCAGTTTTGAAACAGTTTTTGCTAAATGGAATCATAGATCTAATATTGCTGGAAAATTCTTTGCCTACTATTAGGCAATAGATCTAAACCCAAAATAAGTAGTTTAAAAAACAACTAGTGAAACAAATATGGTTAACAAAGGATTATCAAAGAAGACGTTGTACACCAGAGAAACAGGATGGAAAACCAGAAGCAGAACTACCCACTTAGAGAAGTAATGTGTTCTGATAGGAGAAGCTGTCATTGAATCCAGCCTGCAAAGTTTTAGTTCTGAACCTGTGAGAATGAAAGATTTAAGATAAAAAACAGTGGAGAACAGAAATAAGTGGTGGTGGGGAAATGAAAGCCTATTGCCTCACAAATCCAGATCATCTGTTACCTCCATTGACATAAATATCCATGATGTTTAAAATCTGTTCTAAAATTTGTAATTCCTGTTTGCTCATTAAATGAATTATTTCCTACAGAATGATGGGATGAATAATAAATATTGAGTTTAGCTTCTGTTAGCATCTTATACTGTGTCTAATCTTCCCTCTTGGCTCATTGAGTAAGTGCAGGTGTAAAAGTTAATTAAATTTAACTTAAGTCAAATTGTCTTTTCAAGGTCGCAAAACAAGTTTTTCCTCTTTTAATCAAGTGTCCCGGGTTCAGCAGTAGCAGTCGTTTTTCTCCTTCTTGGTGGCTGGTGCAACGCTGTGTTTTTCATTTTCGGCCTGGGAACAGTGTTGATAACGCCGATGGTTTTAGTTGCTGCTCAAATGTTTGGTCTGGCCAAGGACTTTCTGAGCCTCATGCTCTGCCAGGGAGGGAGGGGAAGCTGGGAGGAAGCAGAGACAGGACACCTGATCCAAACTAGCCATTCCATACCACAGCACGTCATGCCCGGGATGTAACTGGGAGTTACCCGGAAAGGTTAGTGCACTGCAGGGTTGGGCGACTTATCGGTTGGCTGGTGCTGAGGTGTTGTATTCTTTCCTCTTGTTATTTCCTTCATCATTATTATCATTGGTGGTAGCGGTAGTGATTTGTGTTATACCTTAGTTACTGGGCTGTTCTTATCTCAACCCATGTGAGTTGCATTCTTTTTGATTCTCCTCTTCGTCCCTCTAGGAGTAGGGGGAAGGCAAGAAGGCAGGGAGTGAGAGAGCAACTGTGTGATTTATGGGTGACTTTGTTTAAACCATGACATTGAGTTATACTGTTTTCCTATATTTTTAAATACAGAAAGTAAAATCAGTATTTTTAACTTAAAAATAGTCTTTTTATTTAAGAATAAAATTTTAATATTTACCCTAACTGGGGGGAAGAGTCACTGCCTTGACAAGACATTCTTAAATGCTACTACAAAAAAAGCAAACATTTTCATTTTTTTAAAATAAATATTTCCAGTTTTCTGGCTGAACAGGTTCTGTTGTTTCAAATCAAACTTAATGCAAAAACACACTGTTTGGGCCACTGGATTTTCAGACAGGAAGTCAGGTGACCTGTTTGCCATCTGTATCTTTTGTTTTTATTCTGCTGAACTTTTATGCATATGAAATAAAATTATGGACAGAAAAGAACTCACCAGGTGACAATACGGTGAGATTGTTTCTCTTAACAGCTCTTAAATGCATCTGGTTTTTCCTTTTGTCCTGTTGAGCAGCTCACAAAGAGCATCCTGATCCACCTAGAAACCATTTTCACTACTGACTGTTAAACAGCTGCAGAACTGCAACAGGACTGGGGGGATTGCAGCTTGGCAATATATTTTATGTTTGGGAGATTGCTCTGTGAATCTTCACCCAGGGACAGGTGACACAACCATTCGTAGTGTGGTAACATAGCACTTAAATCACACCATATCCGTAGGCATGGGAAATTTCCAATGGTGTCTGTCTTAAGTTCTTTTCAAGGGAACTGCTTGGTATGCTCTCTGCAGAGCTGTAAGACTTCATTTGTTACAGTCCAAGGTCAATGGCAAAAGCTCAGTCCAGCAGTATTGATAGTATCTTACTGGAGAGGGCGATAATTCACTCTGTGTCTGCCTTAAGGCTCTCATAATCATTGGGAGTACATATTTAAATATATTACGAAGAGCAGAAACCACATTTTTGTTCACCTGTCTGTGTGTGTGTGATTTCAGTGAGTAACACCAACAGCAGATGCTAATTCATATGAAGTAGTCATGTAAGACGTGTTTGTAGCCTTCAGGTGTTATGTCCCTAATGCTTTAAAAACATTCTGAGATTACACTGTGTGCTTGCTATTAATACTAATTTTAGGAGTCTCTTGATCTTTTCTCCTGAGTCCTAAATATGTCTTTGTGAATTCCTTTGGCCCTGAACAGACATACCTCTTTTTCTCAGTTCAGAGCACATTTACTCAGTTGAAAGAGCTAGGACAAGAACCACTGTCACATACATATCTCCAATATTCTGTGATTAAAAACTTAAGTAGAAGTCAGGCATTTTTGTATATCCTCTATGCAAAGATGTAGCCAGTAGCCTTTTAATGCTCTACACAAATAAGAAAGCTTTTGTATGCCATAGGAAAAATGTAACAAACAAAAGGAATTTACTGCAGTTATGCAACTGTACTTTGTGCTAATGCATCCAGTGGGTTTTTTCTTTTTTTCTTTTTGTTTTTTGTTTTGTTTGGGTGTTTTTGTTTTGTTTTGGTTTGTTTTTATGAAAATATTGCATTAAAACTTAATGGGCCTTTTCAAAGTTTTGATTGAAGCCATTCAAGGAACTGTTGGTGAACTGGTTGGTGATTTTTGTGGTGTTTCTGGTAATTACAATAGAGAAATTTAGAGGACAGAGCCTCCATGTTTCTGTGTGTTTTGGAATCCTGCAAACCCGTGGTTGTGATCTCTATACATCTCTGAATAGGTAACCCTTCAGGTCATGACAGAGGGTTATAAAAAGCAACAGGATTCCTCATGACACAACCATTAAATGACTCTCTAGTCGCAGATGAGTTTACCTCAGTACTCTGTTCACTCAAGCATCAATACACAGGCAAACTGCATTTCTTTTCACTAATGTTCCTATACATGAATAGTATTTTTGTATCAATTAAAAGGCTGTTATACCAACATTTTATTGCTTTAAAGACTTAGCAAGGGCCTAAGATACGTCCAACTTGCTTAAGGTTCATGGGTTTTGCTGAGGTGTGCTAGTGACTTCCTTTTTTTTTTCCTATTCAGGGTTCTGCCTTTCTGAACATTTCTCTTTTCCTTGAAGGACTGTATTAGGAAGTTCTTTTTCAACAAAATGAAACAGATGAATAAGTTACAGCGTAGTGCATTAAACAGTATAACACAGCTTTCCATGCTTGTATCTCCCCCCTGCCCCCTGTCTCCCCCTTTAAAAGTAAGTTGTAAGCCACATTTGATTTTTCATAGTAAAAGGCCCTTGAGCCCAAACTAACAGCAGAATCTGAGGGAGAGCCCTTATGCTGCTGCTTTTAATATGCTGGTCTCAGGGTTCTAGATTTACCCATGCAACATGTTAATGCATATGTATTTGCTCTTCTAGCAGGAAATCTAGACCTCCAAGCAATGGAGTGATGTTCTGCTTGCTAATCAGAATACAGTATTGGTATTTTCTGCAATTTCTCCTATTATCTGTGCATTATAGGTTGTAAGACGCTTGTGCATGTATTTAAACTCCTTTGTTTCCTTTTCAAATATGAGATGTAGACACAGAAGGTTCTGCCATAGACACAGGGTTATCAAAGGCTGCTTGGTCTGGGTGACACAGCTTCAGAAAACTTATCTTTGCGTACAACCCAAACTCAGTGTAACTGAAACAAAAGCAAGAAAATGTGTAACTGTGTTTGCATAGGCCTAGATTTTATATGCACTGTCAAACCACACAAATTTGTTTTACCTTCCTCCCATTGTGAATAACATAACTGAAAGTGGATAGTATAAATGAAGTGTAATTACAGAGGCCCTGTTCTTGCGTGTTGCCCTTTCATCCAATTTGTTTTCTGTGATTTGTTTTCTAATACAGAATTCTGAGGACTTATTTTTTTTTTTAATAAATAATGCCATGTGAGCAGCTGTGTGGTACTTAGCTGCCAGCTGGGGTTAAACCATGACACTGAATTATCTGAGGAACTGTACCACGTTACCTGAAATTCAAGTTCTCTGTACAGAAACACAGTATTTTAACATCTTTTCCCACTTCAGCTGTAACAGAGCATCTCCATCAACAGAGCATCATGAAATCTTTGTGGGCAAAACCTTTTAAGCTTCCTTTATTTTTTCAGGATTGGACAGGGGAGCTCAGGTTTTCTCCAAGAAAAATGTTTACTATTCCATGCTGTTTGAGGATTTTTTTGGTCTGTTCAGCCCCATGTTTGGCTACGTGTTCCTTGTAGAACATAATCTCTAGAATGAACAAATCTGAAATCCCTTGTAATTATAGTAAAATCTTGCAGTTTAACCTTGGCTTTTTGTAGCATGACTTGGTTTTTTTACCAATTTCTGATGAGCTGTATTAGCAGGTTGGCATAATTTCTTCAGGCAAATTTGTTGTACCACTGTTGATAAATGAAGCTGCTGTCTCTTTAGTTAACATGTTCTCTCTGGAGACTACTATGGTGTCAACAGCATTTTGAAAAATGGCTGCAGAACTAATAAGCACAGGGAGGGAGGCTTGTGCATGTTTCATTCATCTACTTTTACTTTGTCCCTTTTTTCACTTACTCCGTAGTCCTCTTCGTCTTGTCCAAGCCACTTACACAAGAGAAGTGCTAGAAGATTGATTTTTCTTTCAGTAATATTTTTCTTGCCTTTTGTTTGGGAATACCAGTTCAAGGTAGGCTTAATTGGAATGGAGGGTGAAGATTTTTGTCTCTTGATGTGTAAGAACTTGCACCTGATGATTTTACAGAGCATTTATTCCTTTATGTTTGGTAACCTCTTGTTAGGATCCGTTAGTACAGCCAGTCATTCTGACTTAATCTTAAGAAATCACATAAATGTAACAAGGAGGAATTTTAATGTAATTTTTTTTCCCCCAAACAAACATTGCTAGTGCAAGAACTTTCCTGAATGTGACAGTGCTCTTTCCTAATACAGAAGGACTGTGTGTGGGTCATGGCTATATTTTTAAAGAGCTTTTTAGGACACTTAACTGTTCTATATTTATACAGAACTTTGAAGGTTTAGCATTGAGCTCAAGGGCCACCAACATTAGTGGCGCACATTGCACATGTAGTTAACCTTCAGCTGAGACCCTCTTTTCTCTCAAAAGACCTTCTGTTTCAAAAGCCCTGGGAGCTTGTGTTTTGTATGTACCCTATGATCCTAGAAAAGTACCTTGCCACTTTTAATGAAGTGTGGGTCCTGTTTATCTCACATTTGTGTTCCAATAAATCAAGAAAGATACGGAGATAAGTCTTTGCCCTCCTCAGGCCTTGAGTCACTGCTGTTTCAAGCTGCTGGTTTGTATTGACTCATTCAGATTACTTTGTAACAAGACTGCATTGCTAATATCAGGAAAGCATTTTGGATATACAGAGCACATACTAATGATGGCTAAACCAGTCTTATAGCAGAATACTAAAAAGCAATGAAAATTTAGAACTACGGTATGTAAAGAGTTTGGGGAATTCCTGTTTTGTGGTGGTTTTGATCTGAAGTACATAAATCATATCACTGAAATCAAAAGGTTAAGGATTAATTTAAAAAGAGGGTAAGTGGAATACTGTAGAATAGAATAGCAAGCATTTAGAATGTGATACTGAAATGAAAACCTTGATGAAAACATCCTTTAGCAGCTTCTGAGATTAGAGTCCTATGTGTATGAATGGGTCCACAGTATTAGAGTCATGCATCCTTCAGTGGTCAGCAGAGGACAGGCAGATCAATTTAGACTTCGGAATTGGTAATTGTATATACAGTAAGCTGCTCAGGTTGGTCTTACTTTTCTTGTTTTCATAAAGTTCCATTTTCACAGCAAGAACTACAGGTAATCTTTTCTAAAGGTTTTCTGGATTATAAATAGATCTGTGAAGCGACAATTACAACTTGGAACACTGTATTCTTCCAGCACCATGTATTTTTTCATGCTTATGTATTACCTTGGACAACGCTTTCAGAACTTAAAGTGCTTTGAAAATTGTGTTTCACACTGAAATGTGTACACCGCTAGTTATGCAGACTGAGATTTCCTCTTCAGTTGTTACTCTGATACTGGGATTGCTAAGGAGTTTAAAGAAGTTAGAATTTGCTTCATAAAGTATATTTTGTAGAATATTTGTAGTGTATTTGGACATGTGATGTTGTCCTGGGAGCTACTGGTGCCTGATTCATTTCAGGGCTTTTAAAACTATGGTACATGGACTACTGATGTTAAGTTTGCTGTGCCTGTTGCAGCTGCTTTGCAGATTGTGCTAGCTACTCTGTTCTGCTGTGCTGCTCAAAGGGATTCCCCTTGGCCATGCTACAGTACAGAGCCTTGTCACCCAGCATACTTGAAAGGCCTTTTGTATGGGAATGATGGCCTGTAAAAAGTAAAAATAATAATAAAAAAATTTTGTTAATATTTTGCTCAACCTCTGATGCAGTAAAGCCCTATTAGCACTTGAGATTATTTTACCTTAGGCTTAAAATAATACAAAATGCACAAACACTACGAGTTAGGCCTTGCCTTTTTGTTTGGTCTGTAACACCAAACTTTCAAAGGACTTCTGAGCTGTGTGAATATATATTCCAATGCGTAAATGCCCATTTGTATTGTTCTCAGTCTTTTCTAGAGAAAATGTTTTACAATAATATTTTTAGAAAGTGCTGTATCATAGACTCGTAGAATAGTTTGGGTTGGAAGTGACCTTAAAATGTCATCTAGTTTGACACCCTAGTATTATCAGCCATTATTCCTAGAAGGATTTTTACAGTTCCTTAAGTCCTGTATAGTTTAATGAAGCCACCATGTCTTGTGGTTACTTTGGCACTGTTGTGGGCTTATTTCTGGTGATGATACAAGGCTGTTTAGCCCACACAGAAGTAGAGGTTAGGCATCTTAATCAACATGTAGCTTTGAGAATGTCAGGGCTATATGAATATTTCTGACTTTCACTCCATCTGGGGAAAGACTAAATTTGTATGTTAGTGTCTGACATCCGTGTATCTGAATCCTCACTCTGGGTACGCTTATGCCATTGGTTTATTTGGGAACAGAAGTAACATGATGTAATTTTATATTTATCATTAAACGTGAAACATATTAGTTCCTAGACATTTTCTTTAGCATTAAAATCTGCAGGTAGCTATTCAGTTCATTAGAATTTCTCTGAGACAGATGCCTCAAAACCTGAGTCAAGACAGGTTTTTGTTAGATCTGGAACAAGTCAAGAACAAAGGCGTGGTATCTGCTGCGCGTGATTCACAGAATAGTTTCCTCTGTATTCTCTGTCCTGCGGATATTGGACACTACCTTTCATAGAGAACAGTCTCTGTAAACAGCTGAGAACAAACGTTAACTTCCATAAGTTTAAGATGAGGCTTTTGCTGTACTTTTTGTACTCATAAAAACTGCCAACAACTGGGAATAGCACAGTAGAAATTTGAAAATCAGGAGTTGTATTATGGTGGCCAAAGTTCCAGTTCTACTTGGCTGCTCTGTGCCTAGTCTGAAAGACAAAGCAATGATCATAGACTTATTTTAGATGGTTTTGCATTAATAAACAAATTGAATAAAAATAAAGGCACATCTTTGTTTTTTTTCTTTTTTAAATGCCCAAAAGTACTTTTATACCACTAATTTTAATGTAGTTTCTCACATTTTTGCTGTTTCAAGACATCCTACTATTTGCCAATATCACAAATGTAACCTTTGCAACAAAATATGCAAACTGTTTTGTACATGGAGGACCTTGTAAGGGTGGTAATTTTCATGATGCAAATTTTGGAGCAAAATGAACCCGTTAACAGAATTAGCAATTCAAAAATGCAGAAGTTCATGGTAAGGAAATAAAAGCTTTTCAAAAGGTACAATTTTGTATTGTTGCAGTCCAAGTACACACATAGTTTGTCTTCCTTGGCTTCTTTTTTTCGTTTTGAATAAATTGACACATGATAATAATGCAATTTATCTAAAGTAAATTAGCATTTTAGAAGAGGAAGTAGTTCTTAGGACATAGATTTTTGCTTTTTAGAAAGCTATGATTTCTAATCTACTGCAATATTAAGATATGCAGCTACAGAGTGGGGAAAAACGTTTGCTTGAATAAGAGCATTTATAATTGCAGAGGTGTTTTTTAATATGAGAAAGGAACATGCAGGGGGAAGAGAATCCCAGCCTTCAGAAATTAAACAGTTTTCAGTGAGTACATTTATGCCTTTAAGTTACATCCATTGACAGCCTATTATTGTGATGTGAGGCCATGGCAAGGTTCTTTAACCAGCACCTTTTTTGTCTTCAGTCATCACTGAAGTCTGATTCTGGAAATACATTCTTCTTTCACAAATACTTCATTCTTTGATCCTGTCTCAACATATTGTAACAATTGTTAAATCTTTGGATTACATGATGAATTAATTATGGTGTGCATGATGTGATGTTACTTCTGCTTATGTTTGTTCAGAGAGTTTTTGTTATTTCTGCTTTTGCTCTGTATGCTTTATCTGTTGATTTGGCATGACTGGTTTTGATTCGTGACTGAAATAACACCTAAATTAATAAGGATGCTACCAGGATATATAGATACTCATTTTAAGGATTGTTTCACACTTCCTTATTCTCTTCTTCACTTGCTGAGTACCATAGCTGCTGAATTTTTATTACCTCCAAGGGTGGGTATCCTATAGCATTTCTGGGCCTCTCTTCCAGTGTTTGACCGTGTTCCTGGTTAAGTCTGTTTTCCTTCTACCTAATCAGAAGCTGCTGTATTCCAGGGTGTGCCTGTTTCTTGTCTTCTCACTGTACCCCCGTGAGAAGAGCCTGCCGCTCTCTTTCCTATACTCTGCCACTAGGTGGCTGAAGGGAGCCCTATCTTCTATTAGCCTTCCTTAATCAGGGCTGAACAAACCCAGTTCTCTGTCACTCCTACATCCTCAGTGCTACCATCTCCGACCATCCTCATCGTCTCTGCTGGTATTGCACTACTGTGGTGATGTCTGAAGCTCCAAACTGGATGCAGGTGTGAATATAGAGGAAGGATCACTTCTCTCAACCTGCAGGCCATGGTCTTGCTAATAAAGCTTTATGATGCACTCATAACTATTGTGAAAACGTTAAAGTTGACTTCTGTTTGCAACTCTAAAGAAGCTGGGGCTTTAATGCACAGTTACAGTTCCTTGAGTCATGATACTCTGCTTTGTTTCTTTTTTGTGACAGTTTCTAGTCCTAGCAGCTGTTGAGGAGCACTTGACGTGTGGACCCTAGAGCTTAGGAAATAGAGATCAACTAAAGGCAATCTTTTAATTTTACATATATTACTTTCAGTTAGTTGTGACCCCTGTGGGAATGTTTGAGATGCGGCACTGGAGATCATTTCCAGCCTTTGGACATGTTCTGTCATGTGAGATCTGAGGTTTGTGTTTGACTGCCTGATGCTGATACTACCTGATGCTGATAAGCCCCAGCAGAAGTACTTGGTATTGTGAGTGGCTGGTTTTGCCTGCACTGGCTGTTAGAGGCAAAACATGAAGTAACTTTGATGTTCAGGAAGGTCTTTCACCCCAACAGTTCAGTTCCCTCACACTGTGCGTTTTAAGCAGAGCTACCTGTTAAAACCTGCATTCTTCCTTCCTCAGTGTTGCCACATTTATAGGTTAGGAAGTTCAAATAAGCTAAAGTAGGAGGGTAATAAAAAGTAACCAGTTCAGTGCTCTATGCCCCAAGGGCCTTTTAAGTATCTCATCAACACAAAAAAAGACATGATTATTTCTGGAAAGTGTGTGTGCACATACATGTGTACATATGTAAACTAGTCTCATACTATTACCTTGTGCATGGGGAATTGGATATGGGTTAGGATCTGAAAGCCAGTTTTGCGTTCTTTCAAACATTGTTCCAGTGGCATAGGAAACACTTAAGCAATGTGTCAATTTTGGGCCTTAAGCAAGGAAGGAATCCTTAGGCAGAGCCTGAAAAAGCTGATTTGATGTGATGCAATGATTATATTCTGCGTTTGATTATTTGTGATTTAAGTTGTGTTAAAGGAGTACTTACTAGCTCAGAAAAATACATCAATACCACTAACAATTTACAGAGGTGTTCTATTTTTAATAAAATCTGAATTTATATTATCAATCTCATTAAGTGCCAATAAATCTCATTCAGTGCCGGCAAATACAGGAATAGTCCAAGCTGGTTCAATTCTGCTGCTATTATTATTATTAGATTAATATTTTACTATTTTATGCATTCATCTATTATTATTATTATTTATTATTATTATTTTATTATTAAGCTACACTACATGTAGTTTATCCCTGTTGCTTCCATACCTAGCATTAAAGCAGAGCCGCAGGTTCTACCACTCTTGCTGATGTTAGTGCAGTGTATCAAAACAAAAGAAAAAACCCAAATAGCAGAATTCAGTTGATTATATTATTTGAAAACTCACACCAAGAAATGCTTGCAGCCGCTAAACAGAAAACATTAACATCAATGCCTCTGTTCTCTCCCTGTCAAGCAGCAGCTTCACAAAACCAAAAAAAAAGTACCTGGAAATAAAATAGGGTATTTTTGATACCTCCTCAGCAATCTTTAGTCTCTGTTTTTTCTCACTTGCTTTTTATAGGAATTTTCTCTTAAATACTGATGTGATGGCCTGTAGCCCAGGTGACCCCTGCTATTTACAGTGACAAGGAAACTCTCAAGACACCATTTTCATTACAGCCAGCAGAACACTTGGCTGTTCTCTTTAAGCAACAGTGAATAATTTTTACAATCCTGTCTTTTGTCTCTGATACCTTATTTAAAACTGGAATCTAGCTGCTTGCCTCCTAAGTCAGAGATGTAGTATGGCAGACCTTGCTTTATAGAGAGAGAAGGCTAGGAGCAGATACTTCATCACCCTGACACCCTGGCGTTCACTGGACACATGTAGAACAGAGCTGAAAGTGAGCAGAATTAAGCCACTATTTAGCAAGTGCAGAGCTGAAAAAATACCCAGCTTCCCGCAATTAAATGCAGAGTAATTAATTATAGTGGGGAGAAATCAATTCACTTTTGAGTTTCAGGAATGATTTCTAAGTGTGAAAAGGGATGCTAATCACAACAGTAATAATATTAGGAAAACCTTATTTGGTGCTGCTAGCTGCCTGAATAAACAATAGTGCACAATGTTTATCTCTCAATCCATCAGTTAGTTATTTTCGCTGTCTCATTCTCTCTCTTTTTCCCCAGTATGATATTTTTGTGTTTCAAAACAAAGGCTTTCACTCCTTTCAGTCTGAACATTTAAAGTGTGCCAAATGTAAATTCAACCCCTGATGTCAGTCAGCTTACTCAGTATCTAATTTCTTTCAGAGTAGAATGTACTGCATTGTTTTCTGAAAAGCCTTTAAAAATCCGCTTCAATTTCAGGAGAAATAAGATAGCGAAGATTTTTATGCTGGTCAGTTTTACCATATAGACACTGAACTCTTATGCTGCCTGTGTACTTGCCTTGCATTCTCCATGTTTAACTGTGCTCTAGGTATGTTAATTGTTCTCTTAACTTTCTCATAGCAAAGCCATAAGATTTTCTTTATATTGTTTTTTTCTCTCTGCAGAATGTGATGTAGAAAACAAAAGGATTTAACAATAGCTGTCTCCCCAAAGTTCTAAGTTTTCAACTTTCTGAACTTCCAGCATTCTGAAGATCAGCAAATATTAGTGTCACAAGTTTTCTCTATTCTGCCTGTTCTTCAAAGTCCATTTATGGAATAAAAATCCACAAAAAAATCCAAGTCCTTGGATTTAACTTAAAGGTGCTACAGTTGGGGAATCCAAATACTTTGTCAGTGATGCTTTTTTTTCAAATGCCGGTCAATATATACTGTGAATTCATTCTCCTTTTTGATGGCAATTTATTGTAGAGTGACCAACAAATTTCCTCTTTGTTCTCGGTATAAATTGAGAGTATTTCCACCAAAGACACCCTGAAGTCTTTCCATACATGAAGACACGTTGGAAGAAAGATTTCGAGCTAAGGATGTCTCTGGAAAGACAAATTAGGTACAATTAATCTTCTTTAGCAAGAACCTAAAGCAGATGTAGAAAACCACAATCAAACCCAAACAAATCATATTAAAAAAAACCCACCCCCAAAAAACCAAAATAGGAAAATATGAAACCAGCAATAGTTGTCTGCTAAAACTGATAAATTAGTAGTGATCTAGGATAGAATTAATATAGTTGTATGGCCAAATGTGACTTCCAGCTCTTCAGCAAGAAGCTATGGGCAAATGGGCAGTATTTTCCCCAGCAAATGCAGTAACTGCAAACTCTTCTAAACAGGGTATTGTCCAGCTGTACACCTGCCATCCACATATGCATCAGTCTTGGTTTCCTTTAAAAGTGCTTATTTTTGTCCCTCTACTATTTAAAGTTCTAAGCAGGTGGACTGTTAGCAAGAAGGGTCGCTAGCAAAGTATATTAGATAATGTGCAGTATAAGGAAACAATTAATTGGCATTTTTTCTTAAAAAGCCTGACAGTCTCTAGACATTAATTTGGCAAATACCTAAAGACTGAATAATATTTCTCCAAGCACTTTAGAAGTTCAGGAAACACAATAGCAAGATGTGGACTATTAGAACAGTTAACTCAATGTTTTAGTATCTGAACAGTAGCAGAGCTAACGTAGGACTTAAGTTCTAAAATTCTAGTCTTCAACAAATTTATGTCCCATTCCCCTTTAGAGACTTGTGCAGATGCTAATCAGTCATGTTATTTTGTAGGACCTCGGAAAGTTTAAAGGTTATTTAGTTGGTAGAAGTGCTCTGGGTGATTACTTCTAGTTTGCTTATTCTGCACTTACTTTTATAAAACAGTAATGTTTTATGCCCAGTAAGCTCTATTACTCCTCATTTGTTTGTAATGCTTCACATCACATGCAGGTGTCAGGTACCTGGGTTATTATTCATTTTTGAAAAATGCTTAGCACAGTTCCTTCCATTAGTTCCTGCCACAAATACACTCTGATTAATCATACTCAGCCATTGCTCCCTTCAGAACTGAAGCTGCGAGTGGAATGTGCCACAACAGTTGAACAATGACAATAATGCTAATGTTGTCCATGGTGTTTGTACAGTCTGAGCAGGAGTCTTCTGGTTAAGAGTGTGTGTGTGGTATCACTGTATCTCGGGTATTACGGATATATTTCTCCTTAGGAAAGTTGGGTATATTTAATGTCTTTTTTTTATATGGGTGTCACTTATGATTAAAATAACCAACATTTTTTATAAAAGGACTTATGAGAGTTATCTATGATTTAGAGCATATTTATTAAATCAAATAATGCGATTTATATATTTTAGCTTATTAAGCATAGCATGGTTTATTAGATCACATATTCAGTCTTCAGATTGCGTAATTCACTGTGTACATGTTTCCTCTTTAAGCATGTGAAATAAGCATGTGAAATATGCAGTGATGCTTAGTGACAGCAATCACTAAACTGAGATACTGTTAATTTCCATCTCTTTGTCTCTTAACCACCTTAAATATGTGTTTATCTCTGTAGATCAAGACAAGTCAGAAGACATGGGTAGGCAGGAAATGTGTTGAGTGCTCTAAGAATTAGAAATTTTTAGACTGAGGCACAGCTGGAGAAAATCTCTGAATAAAATGCTCCTGTGGGAATAGGGTAGGTAAATAGCTGGACTGCTTAGGGATGAGCACAAATCACAAAGGGCTGTGTGAAAAAACTTACAGGCACAGGAGTCTGGGGAACAGATTTCTGTGAAGAATTCTCCTCCTCGCATCATGACTTTGAAGCACAACAGCATGTAGCTTTCACAGAGACAAAGCATGAAAGGTAGATGAGTTGGAAACTGAGAGATTGTACCATAATTATTAGTGAAAAAGACCTTTTAAGTTGCTTGGCTTCTGTGTTTTGAATGTCTTTAGTTGGCATTTGAGAAGGTTGTAGCTTTAGGGATCTTATACCCAGGGATAGGGACCAAAAGGCAGGAGAGTAATTTGTTTCCTAATTAGAAGTGAGACCAGCCGTATCTGTTTTTTCCAGAAGTTCCTGAGGAGATACTACTGAAAGACACCCTTGTGTTGCTGTCATGGGTAACAAGAGTTTGCGAGTGTCAGAACCAGGTTTTAACATGTTTCTCTGAGTTCTCACTAGTTCATTTTGCTTGCTAAGAGGAAGAAATGTTGAGAAATTGCCTTCACCTAAGAGATGAGAATGAGAACATGTGGGCACTGAGGATCATCTGGGCAGAAAAGGAAATGCCTTGAATTCAGGTGCAATAGAAGTGAGCATCCATGGCCACTGACCCACTCACAGAGGCTCTGTTCAGAATATGCAGGATCAACTAAAAGTGTCTCTCTTTGTTGCCCAGTTAGCTGTCACTGTGGGGCTGTGAACTGATATAGGCAATTTCTGTTCTTTACCTCTTATGCAGCAGTGAGAGGATCTTACTCAGAGATGCTTTTCTTAACCCATTCTGTGAGCTGAATCTAAGTCATATTGTGTGGAACAGCTGTTAACTCTGAAGAGAACACTGGGGTGAAAATTAAATCTTCCCAATAGTTGGGAGCAGTGCATGTATTATGAGAATGAATCAGTACTTGTAATAGAAAAAGACACTACAGCGCTGGGGTCGAGCACAGGGTCCGGGCAAGTTATGAATATTAGATAATGCCATTTACTTATTTATTTAGCAAGGCAGCTGTTGCTGGAGGGAGCAGTTTTGAGGCCTTTTTTAGCATTCTTGAGGAAAATGCTTGCAGGTGCTGTTTATGCCTGTACAGCGTGGCCTCCTAATGTAAAGGCACCTGTTGTTAAATCTTCAATACTGAATTCATTAGACCTCATTAGAAGGGTGGAAGGCTTTGAAGAAAATCAGGCTTAATTATCTCTGTATTTTCAGATGCCGAGAAGGTAATGCTTTAAACCTCATTCCTTTATTAAGGCTATTATTGTAATGATACAAGGCTTGTTGGTCTCAGAATTTTAAGGAGTGATTACAGGTTAAAATGGAGCGAGATCAGAATCTAAGCACAATATGTTACTGCACAATAGAATATTTTAAATTCTGTATTCATCTCTCATCTTGTATTCAATTTCCGTTCTACTACTTTCTCTAAAACCTCAAAGCAAAAGTCTTTATTCCTGGGGTGGTTTATGTCATTATGGTGACTGGGCACCCAGTTTAAAGCAGCAGTCTCGCAGGATAAGTAGGCCCTGTAGTGAGTGTCTGTGGTGAAGTTTTGGTAGCAGGGGAGCTGAGGAGAGGCCAGGTGCCCATGGCAGACACAAATATTTCAGGTTGGTTCCTTACTCAAGAAAGGGCAAACCCCTGCCCAAGTCGTGAGGGGGAAGATGTGTGAGATCCTGTCCTGTGAGCACCCAGGTGAGAGAAGGAAGGGGCAAGAGGTGCTGCAGGTGCCAGAGATTCCTCTGATGCATGGTCCTCCATGGAGCAGGTGGCTATCACCTGAAAAAAAGCAGCACTTGGGAGAGCCTGTGATGGAGCAGGTCCTCCTGACAGGAATGGCTCCTCATCGAGAGGAGCTCCTGCTAGAGGAGGGTTATGTAGAAGGACTGCAGCCTGTAGAAGGAGCCCACACTGGAGAAGGGAAAAGTGTGAGGAGGGAAGTGGCAGAGACGAGCTTTTATGGACTGACCACAACTCCCTGTTCTTCCCGAACCTCTGTCTTTGCTGAAGGGTTGAGTTCTGTATCGCTCTTCAATACGTTATTATGCTTTGTCTGTTCTAAAAGTAGTGTTTTGGCTTACTTTATTTTAGTTAAAAATAATGCAGATGAAATTTTCACCTGCAACAAATAATCATTGGATAAACAGATGTGGAGAGCAACAGATTCTCATTTAGCCTCATGTACTTCAAAAGTCTGTATTTGTGTACTCACCTCTATAGCTGTATCATCTGTGGGTAGATACTAATTGAGGTTTTTATGAAAACATCTGGCAGGAAGTGACATCTGTACCAGCAGCTGGCAGTCAGGAGGAAAAAACACAAACAATAAAAGGGGCTGAGAAAAGAAGAGGGCAAGTGGAGTGATGAATTGTTAGTTATAATTATTTGCAGTGTTTTCCTGAACTGGTATGATCCCATTAGTAAAATGAATAGAATAACAACCATTTGTGATTATTTATTGGGCAGTGCATAAGCAAGAGAGCAGAAATTTTGGTCTTTCATTCTAAAGCAGTTCTGCCGTTTTGAGGTGTATTTTTATGATGTGCTACGATAGATATGAGTAAAAGCAAAGGGTAAAATTTTCAAATGTGGCTCCTGAGAGGGAACAGACTGGCAGTTAGATTCTCCTGACGTACCTGGCCTATTTTCCTGTAGTGATGCCTCAAATTCCTTTTAAAAAGCTTGTTTTAATGTTTGTAGGTGGAAATTAAGTATGGTACTCTCCCAAAGCGCTATATAACAGAAGTGCATCGGCTCAGGCAGTTGGCTGAAGCCTCTCTATAATCTTCTGGAATGGAACGCGTTGAAATGAATCACTTGCAACCAGATGATGGAGGTTGTGGTCTATACTTACTAATGGTTGCGGCCCTTCTTGTTTAATTTTATGATGAACTTTTTAAATTAGGTGAAGAATCTTAATTAGGGGTTCCCTATACGGTTTGTTTTTTTTTTTCCCAAGTGAAAATTAGGAGCTATAGCTAATTTGTTTCCCAGTTTGTGGTACTGAATTCTTGAATGCATTTCTTTCTGACCCTCAAGGTAGTCAAGCCACTGAAAACTTCAGGATTAACAGTTTCTTGTCATGAATAGAGACTCACGTGCTACGGCTGCCCTTGTGTTTAGCCATGAAGAACCATAATTCCCATGGCAGCACAGATTTCAAAAGTGTTGAACACAGAAGAAATGATCCCTATCAACACAATTGCTTCTCTCTGGGTTTTTTAGAAATAGGTACTTTCAAAGGGATATATTAAATGGATAAGCCTAAAAAGCCCAGCTGTTCCCCAAGTGCAGTTGTTATGAGAGCAGAGTGTTTAACTGTCATAGCACACAATGGAGCCTTCTGAAGCAAACACTGCTGAACATGATGGCAGTTCAGACCTGACCGTCAGCCTGTGTTATCACAACTGACACTTGCATAAGAACATTTGATATAAATAAACATGAAATAATGGCTCCCATGTCTAACAGGCATATTTGTCCTGAAGTGCAGAGTAATGTATACTTACACAATTCTGTAGTTATTTTTTAGGGTTTTAAAAGTTGTGGGGTTTTTTGTCATAAAATAATATTCATAGTATTTTGATGTTTTCCTCTTTTTCTCTGTTTATGGAGTCAACCTGTACTCAAATCTTTGCTGGATTCAGAACTAACTCTTTTAACTGTGGTTCATTACTTTGAAATACACAGTGCAGAGAACATGCTCAAAATAATAATTTGAAGCCAAACTGATAAAGCAAACATCTGTAAATTGCCACAGATTATCCCCTGAGATATAAACAGTGCCAGCAAGGCTTGATGAGACTGAGATGAACGAGGTATACCTAGAAAGATGAGGATGTGGAGCAGCAATGCACAGTAGGGGAGTTATCAAGGTGATCACAGGTATTGGTGCACCTGAGGCACAGGTGAATGAAAACAGAATTTGCAACTAGTATTCTGAAAGGGAAGAAGCAGTTTAATACCTCATCTGCAAATGCATGAAATACAGTAGGTAAGAACATGACTTTGTGTGATGGATACTGGTTTTAACACGTATGTCTGGTTCAACACATACCTACCAAAAGAACTGTAAGTAACTTCCTTGCATTTCTAGAATGCCATTGTGTGTTAAAGGTACGTGTTTCTTTGCATGGCACTTGTATTAGCATTTTAAATGTTAGTCCATTCAAGAAAAAACAAACCCTACCTAGTATATTTCTAGCTTACAAATGAGACTTTTAGTTGGGGCAGTGCTCATCTGGAGGGTCATATTTTTCATGCTTCACTGCTTTCTGTTGGTGATTTGGAAAACTGTTTGCAGTAGCCCTGAGAAAAGGTGCTAGTTACTGTTCCCTGATCACTCTTTGGGAATTCTTTGTTAAAATATCTATCTAGCACTCAGATTAACTACATACTTGTATCCACTTACTGATAAAAAGATTTGGCCTTCTAAATCCTGATTTCTAATAGGAAACGGGCAGGATTTCATACTTGCTTTCTTCCATGAAGCAAGAAAGTTTAAGAGTAAGCACTGATCTTTACTGGAATCCTTCTGTGTTAGCTGGCAGTGCTATCTTTTATGACTTAGATCTGTGTCTTGGTCATCATCTGCAGGTCCATATTTTCTTTCTCCCTTGATTGTTCCTTTTATCTTATATCTCATGGATCCTTGAAAAAGAAATATTACTTTTTTTTTCTATTGTTTCTGTTCTTCTCCAATATCAGTTTATCTGGTAGAGATGCTTATTATGTTAAAGTGAAAAACTTCCTGCCATCTCCATGTACCTGTAGGTTCTTTGTTAGAACAGTTATAGCTCTAGTCCCGTCTTATCCAAGCAGCCTCCTTATCATATAGTAGGAATCTTGGTGGCCTGTGAATTTCCAACATCTCATCTCTATGAAGCCAGCACTGTAATATTGAGAAACAGTAGTTTTCTCTGCACATTGTAACCTTTTCTTACTTTTTTTTTTTTTTAATCTAACAGTGGAATACTCTCCTGAAGAATTGTTGTGTTATCAGAATAGTTCCCTTATTTTGCTGAATCTCTTTTTCTGTTGTAAAACACTTGTCTACATTAGAATTTCACATCCTTCCTCATTATGTTATTTTCCTTAGTTTTGCTGCTTTTCCCCAGGCATCCAGGACACACTACAGTCATAGTTCATCTGCTGGCTAAGGACATTTCCAAACTCAATGCTAAAAACATTGTTCATTCAGCTACAGGTATTCTTCATATGCAGTTACAGTCCATTTTGTTAAAAGAAAACAAATGACAAAAGGTTAAAAAAGTGCCTATGGTTCATAGACCTTTGGATAAATACATTAAAAATCCTGCTGGAGGAAGTGAAAGGAATAATGTTAGAAAGAACCATTAAAGGCAAGGAGAAAATGAAAGAAGACTACCAGAGAAAAGCAGAAAGGGCAAAAGGAACAGATGCTGAATCACTTCATGGTTTATTGTTGTTGTTAAGGGTTTGTTTCCTTACTGGGATTATGCTTAAATTAATTTCTTTTTTTTATTTTTTTTTTTTCTCAATCTCACCTTTCACTGCCTTGAAGTCCTTTGGGCAGTGAATCCTGGGGCACAGAGTCTGGTCCCTGTCTCACAACCAAATCAGAAAAGAATGCTTCTGAATTATAAATACTTTTTCCAGAGCCCAATAAAAATACATGTTCTTGTTCCTAGTGTCATGTCTGTCATTCTTGCTGTGATCTAGTCACCAAAGAGGTCTGAAGGGACAGTCTGTCTCTGCCATGTGGAAGTGCATCTCCCATAGCACATCCAAATGAATAAGAAAAGACAGAGGCTGCTGTCAGCTGCACTGAGATTTTCAGAGAAATCTGCAGAAAAGGAACTGGGGATGTTGCAATATTGAGAGAGAAGTATAAGGGTAAAGCTTGTCATGAGGTGATAGGGTTAAGACAAAGATCATTAGAACTGCCATGTGCTCAAACCTGTCAAAGTTTTACAAGAGTAATATTCAAGCAGTGCCAATGTTTCTAGGAGTGTATTGATACCAAAGCACAGAAGTTGATAGAGTTCATAAAGACATTTTTGTGACACTTTTCCTGATAAAAGCATTTATCAAACTACACGTCACAAAACGCAGGGCTACCAAGGGACTATAGCCTCTTCCAAGCTCTTTGCAGACTTTGAAGATGGCATTGCAGACAAAAAAAAAAAATAGTTCTGACTTGCACAAGCTTTTGGTCTTTGAATGTTTTACTGACTGAATGACCTTGTAATAGAAGGCAAGTGTTCAAAACAATCTGCAGGTGCCTGATATTTGCAAGGTTGCAGATAAAGCAGTTACTAGGATTAAATTAATATAGGGCTTTTCTACTTCCTTATGATTTGAAAGTGAAGGAAAAAGATTTATTTAGAAATTTTCAGAAAGACGTTTTAACAAAAAATAACAATTTGTAGAACTTGCAACCATAAACAATAGAGAATTTGCTACATTAATGCTCCCAACTCAGAACACTTAGAAGAAAAGTTTTGAAGTTGTGAAAGTATTCACTGTATTCTGTATATTTTCAAACTGGCATCTAGTGTCCCCCAGGTTGATTTAATTATTCTATTTTAAAATTTTACTTCAATCTAGATATATATTTAAAAAAGTGAACTATGACGCAAAAGCACATAAAAACTATTTAACAAAGCACACTGATTGACAAATTCAGTGCATTGAAGATTCTGACATTTTACTAAGATTCAGTATGCAAACGCATTGTGATATCTTTTAACATTTTCATGTGCTAGGAAAAAAAACCCAACAAGTTTTCTGCCCAATCTACAAAAGAACAGATTTTGCAATCAATCATACATATATTAGCTTCACTGAATAGTACTGTAGGACAGACTCAGAACAGTTGCAACCATTTCTGAATGTCACTTCCAAGCCATGCTGGTCTATTTTTGGCTTTGTTGGTTCTCATGGAAGTGAGAAATTTGAAAGCAGTCTACAGAGTTAGAAGACACTGAGATTTCCATATGCATTTCCATCATCCAACATTTAAGCTAAAGTCTCTGTCTAGTTAAATGCTTCTCAGTCCTTTCCAGTTCACTATAGCTAGAAATAAATTTAACTCTGTACATCATGAGTTCAGAGAGACAGACATTAAATTTTATCTAGTTTCTCTTAATGGGAGATCTGTGACCATGGATCTAGAGTTGAAGAACTGGTAAATTTTGAAAAGAAATACATGTGGTTTAGTGAATTATCTGTATGTTTGTGTACGTTGCTAGTGGTTGTAAGTGTAATTTGTATGTGGAGTATTCTACTTCAGGTATATTTTGATCAATAAATAGAATGTGTGGCATAGGCATTACAATGTTGGTTTTTGTTTTATTTCAGTTTGAATCTGTCAGAACCAGTATTCTAAATTTTGAATCTAGAACTTACAGGTGTTAGTTCTGGCCTGCTGGAAGTCTGTGTGGGAAGTAAAACTTTTGCTGATTTCCAACTGATCTTGGTCACATCAAGTTAAGATAGTTTTCTGCACCATAGCAAAGTGACACACCCAGCCTTGGGGATGGTCAAATTAAGACACCATGGGTTTCTAGGATTCCTTGGGTTCAACTTAAATATAATGGTATTTGGCCTGTGTGGGCAAATTAATATAGTATTTATAACTAAGGTAGCTTTAAAATCACCTTGATAATCCATTTGCTTTTCACATTATTCTTCTTACTTCCTTTCTGTTATTTTTCCTGTCAATTGCATCAAAAGCACTACTTCAAAATGAAAGGTAAAAGTGCAAGTTTAGCATTTCTGAAATAAAATGACTTTTTAATATTTGCATAACTCGGCACACAATCTCTGGCCATGAAATCTGTAACAGTTAATATTCTTGCAGACATTCTTCAGTACAGTGCCATTCAGAAATAAATACCAGTTCTTCTCATAAATGAAGAGTGTAGAGATGTCAGCTTAGTGTTGATGTTGCTTTTGAATATGCTGATTCTGCTTCTGGAGGTAGTTTGGGATACCCTGGAGATCTGTGATCTTTACTGCAGATTAGAGATGTGCTCTGAATGAATCAATGTGAACCAAATATATAACTTTATGAATTCTCCTGGCCTTAGATCTACACAAGAACAAAAAGGAAAAAAAAAAAGTGGTGTCGGGATTGATCAGGTCCTAAAGCAGCAGTGCTCTGTATTGTATCTCCATTAGGCTGTTTCTGTTGTCCTCTTTTGGAAGGTTCTTTCATTTACAAATTTCAAAGCAAGAAGATAAGTCTTGCTGCTAAGGCACTTCAGCCACTGCAGCACTGAAATTGAAAGGCAAGGACACAGGAGGAGTAAGATTATCATCTCATTAGCGTAGGAGGATAAAGATTATCAGACTGCAATGATCCATTATTTATAGGAATGCTATCCTTTCCTGTATGCTTTGATGAGGCATTTAATTGTGCTAAAAATTGGTATTATTTCCTTTAATGTCTGTTTTTAGTGTATGCTATGCAGGTTGGCATTTCAAAATTCAGCCAGCGGAGAAAAACAATAGTATTAATTAGGAACGTCAGTCATCGGTGTTATGAAATCCAAAATTGCCAAGTTTCCAGTGCAGTCTGGTAATTATAATAGACTGGAGAGACAAGCTGTTCTCTGCTCCCTCCAAAGAAATTCGGAGCTTGTTGTGCTTCTTATCAAAGTGCTAATGCAAATTCTGGGGAATGGAACACTGTTCCTAGAATAAGATTTGGACTTTTTTTTTTTTCCCCCAAAAAAGCTCTGTTGCTACAGCTAATTCATCAATAGCAGCATTTGGCTGCTTTTCAGTGCTGTTTATCATAGGATCTCTGCTTCATAAATTATCCTCACTTTGCAAATGAAAAATTTGGTATAATAAAGCAAAATTAATTTAGTGTGAATTATCTGAGTCATCAACAGAGCTGGGCATTGGGGTTGGGTTCCACCTGAGTCTTGCTTTTTCCCCAGGGAGCCAGAAGTCAGAGTTGCATGCTTCTGCTTTTCTGAGGAATGGCTTTCGATCTGGTCTGCAGGCTCCTCTAAAGCATATGCAGTAAAATCTTTGCAAACCCTACTTGTGCTCAGGATCTTTATATTTGCTATACAAGGACTTCTCCACTGGAAAAACTGTCTTCCACAAATTGAAAAAAGTTGAAAACCACTCAGAAGGAAAGGTGGTACTCTGACACTGTTATCAACCTTGCTGAAAGTACTCATCTGTGTGCAAGATTGGGCTTTCAGCCTTAAATGTAAAAAAGGGCATTTTATTAATAGCAAGTCCATTAAAATTTTGTTGTCATTATTTTTAATGAAGACATGTCTTCACAAAGTTATGCAAATAATAAGCTGTTTAAGGGTTTCTCTTGTAAAAGAAAACATCAGGCTTGATCTATATTTGCATTTGAGTAATGCATTAAAAATAAAATAAATCCATTTGAATAACTGAGGTAAATTAGCAGTTATGAACTGGGTTGTCCTGACGGAGGATGTAATTAACTTCAAACTAAGTAACTGTAAAATAATTAGAAACAGTGTATGCACTCCATCTTGTAAACATTCTCTTTAAGAATTATTGGGAGTTGAAATAATGTTAGATTAGTATCAAAAATTGAATTCAGGGAATATCTGGAAAATAACCTAGGGAATGATCCTATTATTAGAGAACATTCTCTTTTTTTTTTTCACTTTTCATGTCAGGGAAATAGAAAAGATAAAGTTTCTTGTGTTTACAAAGCTTTGCTACAGTCCTTCTTCAGGACTTCACTCAAGTCCTAAAGTAACTTCTCATCTTAAGGATTTAATTCTAATACTGTTGCTGCGAATAGCAAAAAATCCATTTGAATGAAACTGAATGGCTATGTGATATGGACTGGGGCATCTACAAAACAGGGCATGTGATAGATAGTGCAACAGAAATGTGTCCTGCATGGAGAGATGCTTCCATCACCAACTATTGGGTTGCTGATGGTGATATAGGTGAAGAACTGCTTAAACCACAGGGTTTGTTACAGATTTTTATTTCCAGCATAGATGTTAAATTTCTGAGGCCCTACTGTTACCAGGCTGTTCAGAAATAATCAGATAATATCAAAAGGGACATACATAACTTCAATTGCTGGAGGCTATTTCTATAGTTTTAAGATTCCTTTAGTGTATCTTTGTCTGTAAAATTGCAAGTGATTAAAATGTTCTGCTTTAAAATATTGAGCAAATGTTTTAATATAAAGTTTGCAAGTCCTCACACCAGTAACATGGGAGGACTTTCTTACTGGCAGGCAAGCAAAAAGAAAAAAAAATAGGAATGTGCTTAGAATCACAGAATCACAGAATCACAGAATCCCAAGGGTTGGAAGGGACCTAAAAAGATCATCTAGTCCAACCCCCCTGCAAGAGCAGGGTAACCTACATCACACAGGAACTTGTCCAGGCGGGCCTTGAATATCTCCAGTGTAGGAGACTCCACAACCCCCCTGGGCAACCTGTTCCAGTGCTCTGTCACTCTTACAGTAAAGAAGTTCTTCCTGATGTTAACGTGGAACTTCCTATGTTCCAGTTTACACCCATTGCCCCTTGTCCTATCACTGGATATCACTGAAAAAAGCCTAGCTCCATCATCCTGACACCTACCCTTCACATATTTGTAAACATTGATGAGGTCACCCCTCAGTCTCCTCTTTTGCAAGCTAAAGAGACCCAGCTCCCTCAGCCTCTCCTCATAAGGGAGATGTTCCACTCCCTTAATCATCTTTGTGGCTCAACTTCCAGATTTTCTTCAGAGCTTTAGAAACTCAGCTAATGGTAAGCTAAAAGTGCTGGCATCTATCACAGGAATGGAATTGAGGGACTTAAACTTGGGGAAAAACTGCCATGACTTTTTTTAACATAAAACTGGATGATCAGAAATTTCTGCAATTCTAACTCCTCTAGTACATGCAAAACAGTTCATGAGCATTTACTTTTCCTCAGATTATGGGAAAGACTGCAGTGCCACTTAGCTGAAATGTTTGTTGCTGAAGTGTTTATTTTAGTATTAGTGCTTAAAAGCCAATACAAATTTAATCTTTTCATAGCCTTAGCATTTTGATGATGATGATTCTGAATGAGTGATGCTATGAGTAATGGTAATTCTGCTGATTGCACAGAATTGAGTATGAAATACTTTAATCAATGAATACATTACTGAAATATTTAAAGAGAAACGGACAGGTTTTCAGGCCCTGGTTGGTTTTACAATTCAGTGGCTTTATTTTTATTTAAAATCAAGGGAGAGGATTTTATGTATGCACGGAAATACTGTAAATATTCTTTGAAGTGAAATCTTTGGAGGGAGAGGACTGCATGGATACCATTGTTCTTGTGAAACTAAGGAACACTAAGGAAACCAACAGTATTAGATGGGGCCTTGAGCAACCTCTTCTACCAGAAGATGTGCCTCCCCAGAAAAGCTGGCCTTAGAAGGAGCCCAGCCCAAACAGTTCCATGATCACTGTTCTCATATTTGATGTTTTTTGGAAAGAATTTGTATATTCTAGACCCTAGAATGCGTGTGATATTCCACTTGAAACGATATGGTAGTCTCATATGAGATGGTTTAAACACTAGTCTGCAAAAGTTAAAGTAAAACCCAAACTTAATAAACTGAAATAAAATGAAACTTAATGAATATAAGGTCTGTGACATGATCTCTCACATTTGTGAAGCTCCACTCATATCATTGCATGAATAATCAGGGTTTATAAACTGGTGTGGAACAGATAATGAGATCGTTCTGCACCTCGAGACACAGCATAGTAATGTATGAGAATTACTGTTCCTTTCCACTAAAGGTCATGTGCAGTGGGAAGTGTCTGAAAGATGGAGAGGTGACTGGTAATGAAATCAAAGCCTGAAAAAGCATAGCAAGTAAAGAAAAAAAAAAAGAAGATCCACTGTTTAAGAACAGGTTAGAAAATGTGATTGAATTGAAAGTTCTGTAGCCAGAAGGCTTTTATTTGTCTTCCCCTGAGGTCATTAATTAGCCTGGTGCATTGTCTCTTGAACATCCTTGCTGCCTGTCATACCTTCAGGGGTAGGAAAAGCATACTAAAGCACAGTGGTTGCA
Source organism: Lathamus discolor (assembly GCF_037157495.1). NCBI lineage: Eukaryota > Metazoa > Chordata > Aves > Psittaciformes > Psittacidae > Lathamus > Lathamus discolor. Next base: position 79,875,241 of record NC_088889.1, on the reverse strand, counting down.
AAAGAAGGGGAGCATAATAAAACACATCCCTGTGTTTAAAGAAGTCAGTATATTTCCCTGGGTGTGCATGCATGCATAGATCTGAATACAGCTGTGGAGATGATTCTTGCCACGTAGCCAAAAAGCCATGCTCAACATTCATCAACAGTTTGCAAAGACTGTCAGCATTCCTGACACCTGTTTCCTCGCTTCATATTTCCCTACACAAGGCAAAGGAAATAAAAGGCAAGTCAGGAGACATTAACTAACTTTTTCTTCTGGCATGGATGCTTTGCCATAATTTTTCCTTGAGAGCAACTTGACGCTGACGGTGTTTTGTCACATCTTTCACTTTTATCCTACTGGTTCCCCTTCAATGCTATATCCCATTAAGGTAATATTTACCATAGGTAGGAAAATGTAATTCAGCCCTCTGCAACTGTGATTAATGTAGAACAGATTGTAAGCATATTGTTTTCATGAGAAAACAACTACTTAATGTTTCCATTTAACTCACTGACTACTGCACTTGTTCACTAGAAGATATACAATGTTGAGTTCTGAAAATAGTGTCTATTACATTGATTTTCATACAACTTATTCCACAGTGGAAAGCAAAATGTAGCCTGCCACACAGAGAATGAAAATAAGTTCTCACTTTCTTAAAATGGTGTGATCTGAACTAAATGCACCGCTTTGCACCTTTGTTTCATGTGTGGTCACGCTGAGTCATATCTTGGGTCTCATGCTATTCTATCGATAGAATTATGATGTTGAGAGCCATTCTGGCTCAAAATTAGGTGATAAATAAAATTGAGATTATTTCTCTCTATTCTGATTTATCATAATTTTAATTTATCGGAAGCAAATATATGTCCTGATTGCAGAGTGTTAGGGTGGAGCTAAATGTGAACTAAATAAAATTTAACATTTAGAGACTGAACACTTGAAACTGAAAGATAACAGCTGTTGTACATGCTAACCACATTTTCATGTGAGAGTTCTTCTATACTGTAGTTTTCAAGGTGGTATTAAAAGGGCATGAAGTTCACGAGGCTAATGTTACTTTGCATTACTCCATTCAATTAAACCTGGTGTATCATATTGTGGTACAATTATGCAATCACTATTTTTGCTTCAAAAGACTTTTTATGAGAATGATTCATCAGTTGCCATCATGCAGGATAATGAGGACTCACTCTGAAATGATTCCCTAATTGTAAACTCAATGCCTATGAAAACCAGGTTTTGCCACTGGTTGGCAAATTGCTGTGTTACTGTAGTTTGCTGTTGGCAGATCTTGCTCTCTGTTAAATGTACCAAGTGTTTGATATCTAATTGTGCACTTAAAGGTTTTCAGAGAATCAGAATGCAAATAGCTGTTGAAGTGTGAACTCTTACTTCTGGCTCTTCAGATCATTTTTTTAACTCGGGCACTACAGCAAACTACAGTGAGAGCTATTAATGTAAATTAATTATTCCTCCTGCTGGCTTTTTTACAGCTTATTCAGATGAGGGATTTTTTAAATGCATCATGCCTTGCAAATCTGCATGTATTAGATGCATTATCATTGCTTGTGAACTGTTGGCCTCTGTGAGGGGTCCAAGAATTAAAAAATTATTGCTCGACCATTTTAACTGGTAGGTGCTTATCACTGCCCACATGGCTCTGAAATAAAGCAGAGCAGGTCATTCTGATTAGAGACCCTCCTGGTAACATGACATCCCTAACACTGTACAGGGCATGTGAATTATACTGCCCTTGTACGTTGAATCTTTAAGCTACCATAAAGAAGGGAATTATAAGATGCAGCGGAATATGTAGTTTTCTGGTTATTACTCTATTTTATTTTTTTTATTATTTCTGGTTCAAACAAGTAAGAAAAGCAGATAACCATGGTAACCCAGAAAAATCTGGGAATATAGACCTGCTGGTGTGTGTCTGTGGAGAGTTAAAGAAATCTGTAAAAGGATTTTTGTTTTTTTACTCTTTTATTCTACCTTTCCTTAGCATTTTGATCCTAAACAAAGACAAGAATTTCTGGAAAATGGAAAGCAATGAAAAGTCTAAATACATTTTGTTTATTTAAAATAATTTTAGTTTAACCCAATTATAAGCAATTTAAATTATGAATATTTCCACTTTTATAATGATTTTTAAGTAGAGAACTCTGAAATTAGGTAATTTCAAAAATAAAACCAAACCATTAATTGATGAAATGCAGAAATGACAGTTTGTTTTGAATTTTAGCAAAAACAGTTTCAAGATTGACATGTGCTTATATAGTGCTTTGAAATAAAGCCGCTAGGGAAAGTTATTTCTGAGGAAATCTAAACTATTGGGTATATTAAGCATACCACCAGACTTCAAGTAGAGTTGAATAGTTTTGCTTTCCCTGAAAAGGATACACGTAACAGAAACAGTTTTTTAACAAAAAATGTAAGGGACCTGAAGTATTATCTAGCTGCTGTACAGGTTTTTGATTGTTCCAGACTGTGGTGTCTGTATAAAGTCATCCACTCACACACTTGCACAACTGAGGGAGAAGGATTAAGTGAACTTTGGTCAAATATTTTCTGGACTCTACTTTTGTGGCTCTTCTGCCTTCCATTTCAGTATTGTATGCCTCCTTAATTCAGCTGAAAATGTGACCACACAAATATACGCAAAAGTTAATTCTGATGTTGATTATCACATCCATGGGAGTTTTGGGACAGATGCTGAATTTCTGCATGACTGCAGCATCTGTTATTATTACCCAGCTCCTGTGTGTATGAGAAAAGGGATTCTTGAAGGTGCCTAGATATTTATAAAAGTCTATCATCTCCAGGGTTCATCATAATTGTCTTGCTGTTGATAATGATAGTCTCTTGCTAATTTTTATCTCACAACACTCAAAAGAAAAACAAAAAATGTGAAAACTGTATTTCATACTTTACTGAAGATTACTTAAGCTATTTATTTTTCTCGTTTCCAGTCACGTTAGAGCAAACACCTGGGCAGCTTTCCCGTCTAAGATTTTAAGTCTTTTTTTGTAGGCAAAAAGTTTATGTGTATATGTTTAGGATTTCTTAAAGTCTTTCAGCATTTTGGGAATGTTCAAATACTATCACTGAGTTTTCATACTTCTTTTAGGATGTTAAATGCAAGGAGTTAGATATTTTGCTGTTGCATAATGCTTATTACAATAAACAGGATCTGCTTGGCTCTAAAAGATGAGCAAAGAGGTAGTTCAGCAGCTTTTTGTGGACTATTCTATTTCCCCAGTCTTGTAAAAATCATGTTATATATATGTTAGTGCAATATTTTTAAAACTTCTTGAATGCGACATAGTGCTGCTTCTCTGGGGAGTTTGTTCTCCATTTAATTGGTATAAGTACGAAGATTTTTGTATTCTTAAAGTTGGGGGGTGGGGGGGTGGGGTGTGTTTCTATTATGTTTTACTTTCCCTTAGAGAAAACACACCCTTTGTTCATAGGAGCAGCACTGCCATGAATATCACGAACCTTCTAAGTCTGTAAGAGCAGACATAGTTTTTCAACTATGATGTTGTCTGAGATCTGGATCTGGCTGTTGGTATAGACTGGGATTCTGTGATTTATACAGGCAAAGAGATCAGGCTAGATAATGGAAGTCTGGGTTATATATTTCTGGGGCTCTTGAGTGCCCTACTGGTAGTAGAAATAGTCTGCATGAAGATTAGATTGATTTTTATTTCTGTTTGAATTATTTATTGATATATTCCTCACTCTTCAGATGGCTTTCTTTGTCACAGATACAGAAATTTCTTAGCAGTTCTGTTGCCCACCGTTTGTCTCATGTCCCATCTTTTGTCTGGATTTGCCCTTACCTTTATGCTCATCTTCTAGCTTACTGTTTTCCTTCAGTGCTGGAGCTCCTGTCTTCCACTTCTTATCCAAGGGCTCTTGAGAGAGGAAGAGGAACTGAGAAAGTTGCAGAGGAAGAAAAAAAAGTAACCTCTAACTTCCCATCAGTCCTATTCTTCCTCACTCTGCTGATGCTCTTGTCCAGTGATCAAGTGCTTTGCATATCTTCACTTCCAGACTGATAGGCAGGTATGGCTCTGTCTTGCCTATCATCTCTAATTCAGTAAATCATTCCTGAAATACTGACAGAACACACCTGCAAAGCAGTCTGATTATTTTTCAGGATTCATCTGCTCTGCAGAGAGAATTGGAATGCTGGCAATACAGAAACTGCAAATACTGTTGTTACTGTTCCTCTGGTCTATCTTTTACCTTTTCCTTTTAGAATGTTAGCAAGTGGTGATCGGGGTCCACTCTGTTTTTTGCATTTGTATGATAGGTAGGAAAAAGGCATTTTAGGTTAAAATGGGAGATCTAGTGTGTCATGGTAATGTAAATAAAACTATATTCAATGGTCTTAAAATTAAAATAACTTGGTTAATTTAACTAAAAATTTAAGGAGTTTTTAGTCTACTGTTAATTAAATTGAACCCTAATGTGAAATTCAGAGATTTTGTTTCTGTTGAACTGACAGAGAAACTTGAGAGCAAAAATCAAAACCCATACTTGATTCTGGGAAAGATTCCATTTTTCCCAAAACATAACTGACAGCTATGTGTCTGAACGATTCCAGTCATCTGGGGTTTTAAATGTTTGAATCTTAAAAGATGGCTACAGTTCTCAGGAGGATGGCTCAACTGTGTACAGGTGTAAATGTGTTCACTGAATTCAGCTGTTTATTTCTGGATGCTAATTATTTTGAGATGGGTTCCTTGGATTACTAAATTAAATGTTAGCTTATATTTCACAGTATGATGTTTAATCGTGTTCCTTGTTCCCTGCTCATTCTACCTGCTTGCTACCAGTTGGACAGTACTTGGTTTTCTACAACTGAATGAAGCATTAGGAGCAGGAAGCAGCATATCTAGTTTTAACTAAGATGATAATGTTGATGAAAATTTTACTATTGGTTGTAGATGTTGGCATTGTAATAGCAGCAGTAATTCTTCCTGAGATTTCTGCCCCATTGCTTCAGGTCTGCATGGGTGGAATTTGTGTCTCTGGAAGTTGGTCTAAGTTAATGTAGAGGTTATTAATGTCTCATGATTATTTCTCAGGGTGTGTGTGACAAAATTGAGTAGGGTAGACATGGAATATGTTATCGGAGAATTAGGGTTTGGTTTGTATCACTTTGTTAAATAAAAAGTTGAGACTTGGAGATGTTTTTTGGACAGTGAAAGTAAAGTTCATTCTTATAGTATTCATTGCAGTAACATGCTTTGGTCAATTATATGTGAAGGCTTGGGGATTTTGTAGAAGCCGAGTTTATATTATTCATCTAATAAAGAAACACAAAGCAGTTAATAAATATCAGAAGGCTTTTCACTGCACTTTTTTGTTTACTTGATAGCAGCATATTTTGTGTCTATAGCTGCAGCATTCTACCGGGTGAAGATAAATGGATTTCATAATCTCACACTGGGGAGAAAAGTGAGCCTGGAAAAGATTGGAGCTGCCTGAGCTGGATAACTTAACATTATAGCTCTGAGAGGCAGACCTCTAAAAAACTATTTAGGGACATTACCTTCTTGATTGGAGATTCAGAAATTGATGCACTGCCTTCAGTCCTGTTATGTTTTTCAAACTTTCATTAAGTTTATATCATCTTTCACCTAGCCCTTACATATTGCTGGTTTGAAATCATTTGTCAGAGTGTGTCTGTTATAAGTAGATTCATCTTCAAAACAACATTAACATTTCCTAAAGACTGCTTTTAAATCTATCAGCAGAATATGAGCTAAAGTGCACTGCATTATTTTGACGTATTATTCATTGAGATAATTTCCTGATGGGTTTGTGCTTAATATGTTGAATTATCACAAAAGAGAATGCTTAATCTGTTATTGATTTTAAGAAATACCGCAACTGGTGATTATGACTGTAAAAATTAACAAATGTGAAACTAAACTTTAGGTTTGCAAAGTGTAGGCTCATGAATTCCTTTTGTCTGAAAGAATGGGTGCTTGATCACTGTTGGTAAGTATTGCTACCATTATGAAAAGATTTCAGATGGGGACAGGGAAAATTTATCTCGCAGTATGATGTATTTAGTGAGATACATCCTGTTTACCAGTTTTCCTGTTAATGGCTGGGCATCTCCAGAGAAATTGAAATTGTCAGGTATCCTTTAAGAAACACCCAGCAGCTTTGGTAGCTTTAAAAAATATTAACAGTTCATTATATCACTGGGTTACCATTTGTGGTGGGTTGACCTTGGCTGGCTGCCAGATGCCCAGGGAGACACTAGAGTTAAAGTATAAAACTTCAAGCGACAGGGAGATAGGAGAGGTGGTCCACAGTGAACCCATGAAAAGTGCAGTAATGGATATTGCACACAAAAGAAGAGTACATTGAGAGTAGAAATTTGGGCATCACTTGCCAAAGAAAGTAATACAAGTTGAAGAAAGGCTCAAATCTTACATATCTGGATTTCTAACGCTACTGTAATTTCAGAGAAAAGGCAAGACAGACCAGATTTGAGGGAATAGCATTAGTGATGGTTCCTGAAGGTTTTAGCTTGTTTTGCTTTGTCTCTGTGTTTACTTCAAAGGAAAACACTGCTCTTAGGGCTAGTCAAAACTCAGATTTTTTTATTGCATGGGAAATGCCTGTATTTCATGTCTGTTTTCGTTCTCAGTTGAAAATATTTTTTTGATGCTGTTTTTGTCGATATTTTAACTGATGTATTTCACTGTTCCCCAGGTAGTTGGTAACTTTCCAGCACTGTGAGTTTCCATGCTTGTGACTCCCACTTGAGATGCCTAATTGGTAAAGCCGTTCTGGTGACTCACAGTTGAAAAAACAAGTATGTTATTGTCAGAAGAGCTAGCACAATGGTAGAAGAGGCTAAACATGGAAAGTGTTTTGAATGGATTGGAGACAAATCAAATGTATAGCTTCCAGTACGGCCAGGAGTAACTTTGCATTGGGTAGAAATGAGGAATTGCCAAAGCCCTTTTATGGATCTGGGAGAGCACTAGAAATGCTGCTGTCATCTGTGTATGTACTTACAGCTGTTTATTACCAAAAGAACTGGCATTATACTTACCCTAGAGAATTTTGCAGTGAATATGACCTTGACTGATGGGGTGGAATATCCTGAGCCTGCACAGAAGTGTGGGTTTTAGACCTTGCTTACCCCTTGCCCCTGTGAAGTACAGCAGCAGCTGCCAAATGGAGAAAAGTATTGGAATTTCAGCCTGGAGGATTTAAAAAATAAAGTGAAAATGTGAATTAGTTTTTAAATTATGTTTAAAAATGGGTTAGGCTAATCCAGGAAGTCTTTGTTAACCAGAGAATAATAAGCTTTAGTTGCTTATTTCATAGACTTGTTTAGCTTGGAAGGGACCTTGGAAGGTTATCTAGTTCAGCATCTTACTCAAACTTTGGAGTTAGATTGTGTCACTCAGGGTTGTGTCCTATTGAGTTAGGATTATCTCCAGTAAAGAGACATTCCATAGACTTGCTGGGCAACATATTCCTAATTATATGGCAGGTAAGTATTCCTGGTAATTAATTAGAACATATTTTCTTGCAACATGTGTTTATTGGCCTTTTGCTGTGCATTCTTGAGGAGAGTCTAGTTTTTCCTTCTATGTAACAGGAACTAAGGCAAGAATAACCCCCTCAACTTTTTAACTTCAGGCTGATTAAACCCAGTTCTCTCAGTGTCTCCTGCCTTGAGCTGTAGCTCTGTAAACATTTTGGTGGCTCTTCCTGGTGGTTAAACAGAGAGCAGAAAAAAATTGTTTCAAAGGGCTATCGAAGGGAGTGAAGATGAGCAAATCTCAACTCATTTAAATATCAGATGTCAGATCTGATAAATTGTGCGATAACAGTAGATTACACCTCTTTGCAGTGACCCCACAGACACCCAGTTTTCATGTAGGAGCTCTAGGGAATTGTCCTGTAGGAATTCAGGGATCCCAAAAGAGATTTAACTTTTAAGCAGAGCGTAAGATAAATACTGTCTTTGTAGAGTACTGAATTTTACTTCAGAAAGTCATGCCAAAATTTCTGTAGAATAATGCTCGAGGTGCTTGAAAAAATGAAAATTTAAAAGAATTTATTATAAGCAAGTTCATGTCTTAAAATATTGAAGTTTTTGCTTGAAGTAGAAACTTTTAGTTGTTTTTGAAGAGACAGCATTTAGCCCTTACAGGAGTTAGGAGTTTGATATAGATAATGTTGAATGAAACTCTTTGGTGTATTTTCCAGAAAAGATCAGAGTAGAGTAAAGTTTTATCGTTCGATGATTGCAGGCCAATCATTTTTTTCCCTCTAATGGCATTCAGTGTGCAAGACTAACATTTTACCTTTCTAAAAGACTTGAACAGCTAGTTCCCTTGGCCTTTCTGTTTATGTTGGCTGTTTAATCATCTGAAAATCTTTCCTGTCATCCTGGTTGCTTGCATTGCATGTTCTTCATGCATCATGTTCCTCGTGGTTTTCCTTCCTATACTTCAAGGATCGTGACTCCTCACACTCAGGGTTGTTTTTTTTTATCCCTCTTGTGCCTGATGCAAAAGGAACAAAGTCCTTGCCCAAACCCCTAAGCTTTCTTGCTAGAGAATCTGATTCTCACGTGGAACAGATGCCAGCAATGTGATAAATCTGATAAACTATATTTGTCATTCATCCTCAATCTTCTGTATTTAGACACCTAGGAATCACTTGATCTTTACCTTTAGAGTATCTACTTAAATGGAAATATGTGAAACTATAATATTAAAAATCATGGTTTTCGGAGTCATAACCCCAAAATCTAAAGTGTAATCAGCTTGCCCTAAAACTGCCTTTTTTTTTTTAAACATTCTGATGTGAAAAAGGCTTGTGTAGCATGTCCCTGTACAATATGCAGTAAAGCCTCTTCAGTTATGTGATCAAACCCATGATGATTTAGAATTAAATTTCAACAATTTAAGTAATCCTTCTGGCATTGCAGCTCAGGGCACATCAAATTTGAAAACCTATTAAGAAAAGGTGTCTATATTTATAAAGGCAGAAGGTTAAAAAAATGCAGTTGAAACCAAAGCTTTTAAGCTGTTAGATTCAACAAGATATGAAAAACTAGTTAAAAACAATTGGGAGGAGTCCACTGTACTTATTGAGAGTTTTTACAATTAAAAAAAGGATAAAGAATCTCTACAAAAGTGAGGAATGGCAAAATAGCTTTTGTGAGAGTAGAAAGAACAAGTGGAAATATTCCAAGTGTTAATGTGCATGTTCTGTTGACATATGTGCAATAAATAACCTGTGCAAAGAGAATCCAAGTACTGTACACAACAAATTAGTTGTTATACTTCTAGCATTGTAATACAGTTGTATGATTTGCATATTTGAGCTCAGTTGCGTTAATTTATATTTAAAATAGATTTCGCGTCTGTCAAACACCTATAGTGTAGTCAGTTTAGTTGAAAAAACTCAGTAAATTACATGGAGATGTCTGAGCTCCTGAAGGATGCTGGGATTTGGCCTTGAGCGCTTGTAAGGAAGGAATTTAAGTGGCAGCTTCTTCTAGATTTACAGGGTTAAAAAAATTGTTTTTAGTTGATTAATCCCATTTGAAAGGAGTGGCTTATCGTATCAAATGTACTTTGTACATGAATGCATATGTGTGTATATATATACACACTACGAATATGCACATCCATGTCTGTCTGCATATATTAAGGTCTTAAAAAAATCCACGTATCCATCATGTTTGTACATTCTTCTTTCTAAATCATTCTCACTAGTCTAGTTGATCCAGAAGGGTGAGAATGACAGAATGTTTTTGAAGACAGTAGCTCTGAGGTTGTGGACACTTACCATAGAATAGTTAGGGTTGGAAAGGACCTCAAGATCATCTAGTTCCAACCCCCCTGCCATGGGCACGGACACCTCACACTAAACCATTTCAACCAAGGCTTCGTCCAACCCGGCCTTGAACACCACCGCGGATGGAGCATTCACAACCTCCCTGGGCAACCTATTCCAGTGCCTCACCACCCTAACAGGAAAGGACTTCCTCCTTATATCCAATATAAACTTTCCCTGTTTAAGTTTTAACCCGTATACCCCTTCTCCTGTCACTACAGTCCCTGATGAACAGACCCTCCCCAGCATCCCTACAGGCCCCCTTCAGGTACTGGAAAGCTGCTATTAGGTCCCCACGCAGCCTTCTCTTCTCCAGGCTGAACAGCCCCAACTTTCTCAGCCTGTCTTGATATGGGAGGTGCTCCAGTCCCCTCATCATCCCCATGGCCCTCCTCTAGACTTGTTCCAACAGTTCCATGTCCTTTTTATGTTGAGGACACCAGAACTGCACCCAATACTCTAGGTGAGGTCTCACAAGAGCAGAGTAGAGGGGCAGGATCACCTCCTTCGACCTGCTGGTCACGCTCCTTTTGATGCAGCCCAGGATATGGTTGGCTTTCTGGGCTGCAAGAGCACACTGAAGCTGGCTCATGTTCATTTTCTCATAGACCAACACTCCCAAGTCCTTCTCCACAGGGCCGCTCTGAATCTCTTCTTTGCCCAATCTGTAGTCATGCCTGGGATTGCTCCGACCCAGGTGTAGGACCTTGCACTTGTCATGGTTGAACTTCATGAGGTTGGCATTAGCCCACCTCACAAGTGTGTCAAGGTCCCTCTGGATGGCATCCCTTCCCTCCAGCTTATCAACCGAACCACATAGCTTGGTGTCATCGACAAACTTGCTGAGGGCGCATTCAATCCCACTGTCCATGTCAGCAACAAAGATGTTAAACAAGACTGGTCCCAGCACCAATCCCTGAGGGACACCACTCCTTACTGGTCTCCAGCCGGACATTGAGTCATTGACCACAACTCTTTGTGTGCGGCCATCCAGCCAGTTTTTTATCCACTGAGTGGTCCATCCATCAAATTGATGTCTCTCCAGTTTAGAGACAAGGATGTTGTGAGGGACAGTGTCAAACACTTTGCACATGTCCAGGTAGATGACATCAACTGCTCTACCCCTCTCCATCAGTTTCGTAGTCCCATCATAGAAGGCCACCAAATTGATCAGGCAGGATTTCTGCTTAGTGAAGCCGTGCTGGCTTTCACCAAGCACCTTGTTGTTTTTCACGTGCCTTAGCATGTCTTCCAGGAGAATCTGCTCCTAGATTTTGCCAGACACTGAGGTGAGACTAAGTGGTCTGTAGTTCCCTGGCTCATCCGTTTTCCCCTTCTTGAAAATGGGGTTATATTTCCCTTCTTCCAGTTGTTGGGAACTTCACCTGACTGCCATGATTTTTCAAATATGATGGCCAGTGGCTTAGCAACTTAATTTTCCAGCTCCTTCAGGACATGCAGATGGATTTCATCAGGTCCCATGCACTTGTGCACATTCAGATTTTTAAGATGGTCTCGAACTAGATCCTCTCCTACAGTGGGCCCAACATCTTCATTCTCACAGTCCCTGCATCTGCCTTCTAAGACTTGGATGGTGTGGTCAGAGCCTTTGCCAGTGAAGATCGGGGCAAAGAAATCATTCAGAACCTCAGCCTTCTCCAAAGCCTGTGTAGCAAGTTCTCCTGAGAGTTTCCTCAGGGCCTGCGTTGTCCCTAGTCTGTTTTTTATTTGCTATGTACCTGTAGAATCCCTTGCTGTTATCCTTAACATCCCTGGCCAAGTTTAATTCTAACTGGGCCTTATCCTTCCTAACCTGGTCCCTAGCTTCCCAGACAATATCCCTGTACTCTTCCCAGGCCACCTGTCCTTGCTTCAACTTTTTATAAACCTCTTTTTTCCTTTGAATTTTCCTCAGCAGCTCCTTATCCATCCAAGAAGGTCTCGTGGCCCTCCTGCTGCACTTCCTTCTAGTTGGGATACAACACTCCTGAGCTTTTAGCAGGTGATCCTTGAATGTCAAGCAAGAGTCTTGCCCCCCCCTGCCCTCCAGGGCTATATCCCATGGAACCTTGCTAAGCAGGTTCCTGAAGAGGCCAAAATCTGCTCTGCTGAAGTCCAGGGCACTGAGCTTGCTGCATGCTCTTCTCACTGCCCTGAGGATCTCAAATTCAACCATCTCATGATTGCTGCATCCAAGGCTGCCCTGGAGCGTCACATTTCCAACGAGCCCTTCCCTGTTGGTGAGCACAAGGTCAAGCATGGCACCTCTCCTTGTCGGCTCCTCTGTTACTTGTAGAAGGAAGTTGTCTTCCACACAATCGAGGAACCTCCTGGATTGCTTGTGCCGGGCCATACTGTTGCTCCAACAGCTGTCAGGGTGGTTGAAGTCCCCCATGAGAACAAGGGCCTGTGAGCGTGAGGCTTTTTCTGTCTGTCTATAGAGTACTTCATCCACAGGTTCTCCTTGATCAGGCGGTCTGTAACAGATCCCAGCAGTAATGTCCCCCATCGCTGTTTTCCCTTTAACCCTGACCCACAAACTCTCTGTTAACTGCTCACCTGTCCCCAGACAGAGTTCCATACTCTCCAGCCTATCCCTAACATAAAGGGCAACTCCCCATCCCCGCCTGCCAGGCATCTCTTTTCTAAAGAGCCTGTAACCTTCCATTCCAGCACTCCAGTCATAGGAGCCATCCCACCATGTTTCTGTGATGCCTATTATATCATACCCCTGTAGACGTGCACACATCTCTAATTCCTCTTTTTTGTTCCCCATACTATAGGTTTTTGTATAGAGGCATCTGAGCTGAGCTCCAAATGAAGCTGGCTCGTTGGCTGGAGTGGCTGGAATATATCTACATTGCTCCGAGCATTTATTACAGGTGCTGGCAACTGATTGGGTGTGTTGGGATGGAATGATGCCCCCCTCCCCCAACACATCTAGTTTAAAGCCTCCTTGACTTGTCTGGCAAGCCTCCTATCAAAACTGCTCTTCCCCTTCTTTATCATCAGAGCAGCTCCACCAGCCCCCAGTAGACCTGGCCTACAAACTTTGGTCCTGTTTCCAGGGCACCCAAACCCCTGACTTTGACACCACCCTTTTAACCATTTATTAACCTGGCCAATCCTCCTAGGTTTTTTAGGTCCTCCCCTGTGTCCTGGAGAATTGATGAAAAAACAATCTGAGCTCCAGAGCCCCTAACCACCTCTCCCAGGGCTCTGTAGTCTTTCTTTATGTTCCCTAGGCTACTACTATCTATATCCCTAGCACCCACATGGATCACTAGGAGTGAGTAATACAGTGTTAAAGTTAAATATATAGCTAAGGAGTTTACGTAGTCTTTTTCATACTTGAACAACAAGGTGTAGAATGAGCCATGAGGAGTAATAATTTACCAGTCTCATATTCCAAGACTTAGTCCTCATCTTGACATACTATTAAAATAATTTAATTATCAGTATTTTGTCTTATCATTAAGTTACTGGTGGTTTCCAATATTTATATTTCTAAAACTTCATGTTCCCATATGTAGAACTCCCCATCCCCCTTATATGCATGTTGTTTGGCAAATATTTGTATTGGATAATCTTTTCTTCTGTAAACCTCTGATGGGTGTTGTGTGGTATGATAGAATCCTTACTGAAGCTAGTATAAATCTGAACACAAGTGATAAAAAAGGAGAATTTGATTGCTTGATAAAGCAGGTGGGGGGGTATTTTTTGTATTTGGGGAGGGGGAATGGGAAGAATACTCACAAAAGCTCTCATTTGTCTGTGACCACATATAAACTTTGGTTACAGAACAGGAGGAAACAAGTTCTGTTTTGTTATTGTCTGGCTCACATTTAGAAGCAGTTACAAATAATTACAAGGAAATGCCTTCTTGAACTCACCTGTTTTGATAGTATGCTACTTTTCAGATGAGACACTCGTGGGAAAGGCAAGCTTCTCTGTTCTGGGCTGCAGTGAAGACTGTTGAGCACAAAGTCTGTAGGGTTTACTGTGTTTGTATAAGCAGGCAGTTCCAGTGTGCTTTGTTGTGAATTTGTTTGATTCATTGGAAAGAACAGCATGACAGGAATTTCACTTAGATACTAATTTCAGCAGTCTGCCTGCTTATGCAGGGAGCATCTTCAGAGACTATGGAAGGTAAGGACCTACCAGAGGTGTCCTCTGTCCCAGCCTGCAAAAGATATGTTAAGTTCATGCTTAAATTATCTCTGTTAACTTCCAAGATTGTGCACTGTTTCATGGAACATCAGAGGGAGGCCAAAATGGTATTTCGTGGAAGAAAATTAACCCTATTGTTATTTCATAACTAAGTACCCTTCAAAGACCCTTTTGCCTGTGCTTGCGCTGCAGACTTCCCATCTGAAGCTGTTTCTTAACTAAGGCTTTGATTTACTTCCATTGTAATTCATGAAAGGTATTGGAAATCCTTCAGCTGTTCACGGGGACTTGAAGCTCAGTGAATTTCTGAAGGGGCTTGACAGGGAGCTATATCAATACCTGTCAATGTTGAAAACAATAAATACAGGCAATTAGTTACCTACTAGAAGTATAGTAGTACAATTTCATATACTGCTAGTATGCTTCTATTATATTAGAAATATAGGTGTTTGATATACATGTACACAGCAATTTATAGTTATAGTTGCTAAAACTCAAAGAAGCATACCTTAAAAAATAGTGGCATTTACTGGATATAATTTTCTCATTTGTTTCTTTATTCTGACAGTCTTCAGAGAAGATAACAGGATTTAGCTGTGCCTCTCCCATTTTTTTCTCTTGGGAGTTCTTTGGTTTCATTGTATTTGCCATTTTAAAACCTGGTGTAAACATGTTAAGTCAAGGTGCCCTTGCAGATCCTGTATGGGGTGATGTACAGAGGGAAGGGGATAGTCTATTCTTTCCACTGAGACTTACCAGGCAACGAGTCTGTTTGGCAGCACAACAGGAGTAGATGCTAGGGCTGGATTTTGGATTTCTTCCCTGGAAAATAGCTGGTACTGGCCGTATATTCTAGCTACCACTGTTCTGTTGCTGATAGATCAGCGCATATTTACCTGGAGACTGATTTTGACATAGCGTGGTGTGGAGCTGCTTCTTGTGCATTTGCATTCAGGGTAATACCAGCAATAATAAAGATGTAGTGACCTGCATTTCAGTGAAGTACTATATAGACTTGCTGGAATCTTGCATACATACTTAGGTAACTTGCTAATACTGTGCTAATTTTTACTACCAGGGTTATATATTGGCATATATATATATATATTTATATAGGATTGGCAGTCTGAGGACAGAAGCTATAATATAAGGAAAACATTTTTGTCCTGAAAGTGGTCAAAACCAGAACAGATTGGGTGCGCGAAGGAATCTCAGTTACTGGAGATGCTCAGTACTTCAATGGAGTATTTCTGAGCAGCCTGCTCTGACTAGCCCAGCTCAAAGCAGGTGGGAATGGATGACTTCCAGAGGTCTCATCTAAGCTGTATGATTCTGTGGTTCTCTGAACTGTAACTGAAAGCAAATCTAAATGTGAAAGAAAGAGCAATAGTGTGGAAACTGGAAACCAGCTATTGCATTCTACACTCTCTTGGGGAAACCAAGTCTCCTTAGTTTCTGTTTTAAGAGGCTGATTTGACAGTAGCGTCCCTCAAGTCTGGTGCAAACACTCTTAAGTACCAAGATGTTTCTAAGTTACTTTTATTTAAACTTACAGAGACAGTGAAAATAACTCATCTTACAATGCAGGATGTGTGTCCCCTGAGATTTCCTTTAGTCTGACAGGCTACAGATTTGTTGCTGAGGTAGTAGTTCTGATAGATACACTGTCCATTAATATGTAAGGAAACTGCACTCTGAACATCTTAGAGGATCTTATCAGCTATTCACAAAGTTTCTGTGAGATGACTGCAAGAAATTTCATTTTTTAAAACATTCATTTGTCATTAGAATAAGCATTGTAAAGGTAGAGCAGGTAAAGAGAAGTGATTATCCCCTGCACTCAGTAGTGGTGAGGCTGCGTCTAGACTGCTATGCCCAGTTCTGGGCTCCACTACGACAAAAGAAATACGTACGTACTGGAGTGAGCCAAGCAACAGGCCACAAAGATGATTAAGGGGTTGGGGTATCAGAGATATGAGGAGAGACTGAGAGAGCTGAGATTGTTTAGCATGCAGAGGAGATCAAATTTCAGATACATGGTAACCATGCCAAGTGCAAGGTCCTAAACATGGGTTGAAGCAATCCCAGGCACAGCTACAGGTTGGGCAGAGACGAGATTCAGAGCAGCCCTGTGGAGAAGGACTTGGGGGTGCTGGTCGATGAGAAAATGAACATGAGCCTGCAGTGTGCTCTTGCAGCCCAGAAAGCCAACCGTATCCTGGGCTGCATCAAAAGGAGCGTGACCAGCAGGTCGAAGGAGGTGATCCTGCCCCTCTACTCTGCTCTTGTGAGACCTCACCTGGAGTATTGTGTGCAGTTCTGGTGTCCTCAACATAAAAAGGACATGGAACTCTTTGCTAGGGACTGTAGTGAATAGGACAAGGGGTAATGGGTTAAAACTTAAACAGAGGAAGTTTAGATTGGATATGAGGAAGAAGTTCTTTAGTGTGAGGGTGGTGAGGCGCTGGAATCGGTTGCCCAGGGAAGTTGTGAAAGCTCCATCCCTGGCGGTGTTCAAGGCCAGGTTGGACAGAGCCTTGGGTGAGATGGTTTAGTCGTGAGGTGTCCCTGCCCATGGCAGGGGGGTTGGAACTAGATGATCTTGAGGTCCTTTCCAACCCTAACTATTCTAGGATTCTGTGATTATTTTTTTGGAGCAAACACCTTATATCAAATTCTGAGCTCCCCCTCTCTCTCTAATGTCTTGGTATACCATTTTTTTTAATGAAATGGCACAGTAGCAAATAGTTGACCATATTGTTTTAACTGCTCATTTTGTTTCCATGAAGTAGAGCCCTGTTTTCTTAGATGATGTATTGTGTTTCTTCATGTTCTGCTAGAATGAATTGACATGTTTCTTGAGATTTTATTTTACAGTTCACCTTTTTTTTTGTGTGGTTTCTGAAAGCATACATATATAATTTTTGTTCTGTCATTTGCTCACAATGGGTCTGTAAGAATGCATATGTACACAGAGACAAAAATGAGTTTGTCAGGAAGCTGTGAGAAGCAGTATCTTTAAAATGCTTTAAAAATGTTATCTTCCCTCTGTTGTTTCATTTTTCTCCTATACATATACATTTACACATACAAACACAAAGAAGTTAACAGTGTTTTGGCTTTTCAGTACACTCCCAGATGCCTGTGTGGTGGGGATTTTTATTTTTATTTTTATTTTTTTAACTTTTGCTATTTATCAGAGAAAACACTGCCACTCTTGTGGAAATAGAAACTTCTGCCACCACTAGAGAACTAAAAATGTCAAAGGGACCATAAAAAGAAAATAACACAGTTTGTTTTGGAAATTGTTCCATGACAACTCCTGTAATCATTTTGACAAAACTTCTGTAAATGGAAACCTTTGTACTTTTTCAATTGAATGAGTTCTGAAGGCACAATGCATCACTGGAAATAGAAATTAAACAGACTTTTTTTTTTTTTCTTTTTACTCTCAGCAAGAATCTCTACACTTTGTGCCTCCAGAGTAAAGATGTTCACTGAGACAAACAGGGAATTTTTGTGTGTGATTTATTATAATGTGTACTGCTTCCTTGGGTTTTTATCCTTTGAGCTGCTCTGGAAGCAAAACAGATCGAAATCCTTTGCATACTAATAAATACCGTTGCTTGTAATTATTCAGTGGTTACAATTTGAACCTTCAGTTCAACTATAAAGCATACTGATGTTGTGATGCTGATTACCTTGATATTTTTTCTGTCTGTAATTCAAGGCTTGAAGCAGCTGTTTAGGACTTGAATCTCTGGAACCAAAAGCCACTCACACTATTTTGATAAGGAAATTTATATACATAGTGTAATATTTATCCACTTGGATGTGTCTTCTTCAGTGGCTTTAGTGAAAGATCAACCTGTTACTAGGTCAGTGTTAAAACGTGTCATGAGTTACCAGAAGTAACTTCGTAAGGAGTTTTCATCAGTTAGAAAGGTGAAATGAAATTTACCCTGCCCAAACCCATACATTTTTATGATCCCTTTTTATCTAGTTCTGGATTTTCTCCAAGCCAAGCTGAAGAATTAGGGTAATGGAAACCTCTGCTCTCATAGCAGACATGTGGATGTGAACCTATAGCTCTACCTGGTACAGGGTGAGCAGCAGATACTAAATATTGTCTCTTCGCTTAAACTGGCAGTGCATGTGCTCACAAACAATATCTGTCTCTCACCTTCCCTCCAGCCTGAAGATGCTGGCTCTTAAGTTACTCCTGCAGTATAAACCACATCTTTTTATTTCCCCACTGTTTTCCTGCACTTGGTAATAAGAGTGGAGAATATATCAGACGGATGATTTAAAATGTAGTTTTCATAGAAGTTCTTCATTAAACATGTGTTTTCCCAAGGTGGTGGGTTTTTTTTTTTTTTGTTTTTTTTTTTTTTAAATGCCACTACTTTGACTAGAATATTTTGCAAGAAAAAACAGCTTTTATTAATTGAAACTTGCATTGTTTTGATTTTCTCTGGAGTTTTCCTCAAATATCTAATCAAGCTGTAAATTCAATAGTGTTTTCATTTTGGAGCATTAATTACCTAATCAATTGCTGTAGGGAAGTGCTGCATGCACTCATAGAATTTTTCATGTGATTTGGGATCAGATATATGACACTTATGTGATGGAGGATAAATTTTTTTGATATTTATAATTTTGGTTTTCATAAGCATCCCATGTTTTGCTGTATCTGTGATCCTTTTGATGGTGTTTGCCAATTCTTGTTTGACAAATCAGTGAACTATACATTCAGAAACAACCTGCCATATCATAGATAATACTTGGCACTTGTGATTGATCTCTACCTACAAACTTCTAAACACTCTTTTAGAACTAATCCCTAATTTGTCTAGTCCCTGTTACACACTTGCCCTCTTTTGCATGCACCCCTCTCACAGCCCTTGTCATGGGGTACAACATCCACCTCCCTCAGACATAGGTGAGGGCTTTGATGCTCTTGGGCTTCCTTCTGGCAAATACCAAGCTGATGTCCTACTGACAGCATGTCACCCTCTTGTTACAAATTTTTATGCTGCTTGGATATTTCTTTCAAGCTGACATATTGCTTTTTTTCCCCATTTAGTAATTCCGTCCTGTTTGATCTGACAAATGGTCACTGGCATTCGTATTACCAGTTCAAGGGCACACGCTTTCTCAGTTTTGGGTGTTGAGACTCGTGTTTCTTTTCAACTCTTGTCCAGCCATGTGCTGAGAGAGGGAGCCACATATGATCCCCCACTGGAACCAAGATTATTCAAGAAGCTAGAAAGGTAGCTCAGGTTCAGCTGTAGAAATGAATAGAGGTTAATGCAAATAGGTTTTATTCCCTGCCCCTGAACTGCTGTGTTCATCTTCAGTTTTCGCTTTACAAAAGAAGATGACTTGATGTGGCATTTGCAGAACTCTATTCTGTGTTAACTTCTACAGGCTGTGTTCATAGGCAACAATTTCCTTGTTTTTCTTTTTATTAAAGATTAAACTTCTTTTAATGGGGATAAATTCATTGAAGGCATTGGCAGGATTAGAACAGCGTTTAGCTGAGAAGTCAGCTCTATTCCATCAACATCTGTTTCATCTGCTTTTAGTGCTCTACTTTCTGTATACTGTACTCATGAATAGACCCTGAAATACAAACAATTGCTGATCATGCTGCTGGCTCTGATAACATAACTCATAATGTTTCCCTAATTACTTACATTATAAAACTGTCAGGTCTGGAACATTTGGTCTCTCAAGGCAGCTTTCCAATTAATCTTTTCCTTTTTTATTAGAGATCTTGTTATATGATTGTCTTTTGGGGAGGAATTGAGAGGGCTTTACAGTGTTCTGTGTTTTTTTTTTTTTTGGGGGGGGGGGGTTGTGTTTTGGGTTTTTTTCTCTTTTTTAAAGCTTTCACTGATAATAGAGCAAGAAGACTGAAGTTAACTCGAATTTTATGTTAGCTATGCCTTATTTTCTCTTAATTGCAGCCTCTGAAAGAACATAATCCATACTATTATTGACTAGCTTCTGAGGGAAAAATTGTAGTACCTCACAGCCCAGATTGAAAGGGGCCTTAGAAGATTGACTGGCCCAATTTTGTGGAAAAGAGAACCTGGATGGGATTATCTAGCACCCTGTCTAGTCATGTTTTGAAAACCTGCACTGATGTGGACTCAACCACATTCATAGGGAGGTTGTTCCAGGGATTGATTTTCTTAGTGCAAAAAAACTCTTCTACCAAGATGAAACCTCTCCTGTGGACCTTGTACCTATTGCCCCATGTCTTCTCCATGTAGCTTCTTGTGAAGAAAAAGCCTCTGTCCTGTCTGTAGCTGCCTCTCTCTAGCTGCCTGTTAAGTACTGGAATACTGTGATGAATTTCCCCCTAAGCTTTCTAAGACTTGGCTCCTTCAGTCTTTTCCTAAGTAAAAACTGTGGGTTACCACCCTCTGAATGTGGCCTGTGAGCCAATTTCTTACCCATCTTGCAGACCACCCATCCAATCTGTCCCTTGCTGGTTTGTCCAGAAGACTGTGGGAAATTGTGTCAAAACTCTTTGCTGAACTCCAGGTAAACAGTATCTACTGTGCTTACTGTGTTGACAGAAAATGTTACTTTGTTGTAGAACTTGATCAGGTTAGTCTAGCATGATTTGCCTTTCGTAAATCTGTGTTGGCTTTTCTCAAAAACCTACTTCATTTGGTTTGTAATAGTTTCTAGAAGAACCTCTTCCAAGAAGGACTTTCCTAGGGACTGAAGTATGATTAGTGGTCCTCAAGTTTCCTGTGTCCTTTTTTGGGCTCTTCTTGTAGATGGATTTGCCCTCCTCCAGTCATTAGGGGCATATCGTGATCTCCATGACTTTTCATAGATGATAGACAATGGTCTTGCAGCAATGTTATCCACTTCCCTTCCAGATGGAATCCCAGGGGTAGATTCCATCTGGACCCATAGCATTTATGTGGCCTGAGATTTACTTGCTGTTAATATCTTATTTACTTGCTGTATTAATTGTAAAAGAAAAAACACCAGTCTCTAGTACGGTGCCAGTAAAATTGTTAGAGGAAAACAACAAAAGCTAGAAGTAAGTTTTACGAAATGCATTATTGTTCTGATTTTTGTAATGTGATTGCTGACAGATTCTTTAACCAATGTGACCATGCATTGGAAAAAGGAACATCTAACGTCTTAGATCCTTTATAAAAAAAAAAAAAAAAAATCCATTTTTGCTAGGCAGCAATTTCGTCATTGTTCTCACAAATGTGAAGTGCACCAGTTTCTGTATCTTGTCTTGGAAGAAACAAAATGGCTAAGCACATTCCCTGGATCAATACAGCAAATGGTGTATCATTACTCTGCTTGTTCCCTGACAAGAACTGAGTACTCCATCACACTGTTTTGCAGTATACATCTACCTGAAATCCTGTGCTGCTTTTCCTTTGCTTTAACCTTTCTATGTTTGCAGTCCTCAAGGTGTCAGCAGAATGAATGCAATAGGTGAGTACAGATAATGATAATATTTTGCTTTTGGAGTATTCTTATACCATATTTAAATACTGTAATTAGTAGCTGTAAACATAGTAATGACGTGAAATTACCTTGCTTATACCAAGAGACACCATTTGTGAAGTGATACCATGAATTTCTTCCCTAGGCAGTGCTTGAGACCTCTCTCTGTTACAGATTTCAATGTACTTGTTGTGGCTAAGACAGTGACAGATCTGCACAGCTACGTGCTTGTCATCTTTGATGAGTACATTCTCCCATGCTTGAAAATCTTTATAAAGACCTTTAGGTAAAGAATAATTAGTTACTGGCTTTCATTTGCTAAAACTTGTTAAATATATACATAGATATAAACCCCTGTCCCTTTTGCAAAAGACACCAGAAATTCAGGACCATTGTGAAGCTGTCATCCACTTCTGAGAGACTTAAATCAAGTGAGGTTTCTTTATTTCCTTTGCTTTTGGAGTCTTTGCTTTCAGTGTCTGCCTAAAATTGTACTGAGTATAACCCAGCCTTTCGTTCACCACTTCCCAGCCCTTGTCACGCAGAGATTTTAGGCCCGTGAACAAGGGTGCTGGTGAGGACCTAATTCTCCATCAGAAAGGGGGCTGTACAAGCCAAGAAGGTTGGAGAGCCCTCCTCTCCTGGTAAAATCAGAGAGCAGTTCCTTTCTTGAAGTTTCATGAATGAGACCAATTTCCTGCCATCCTGCAAATCTGTCGTTTTCCTCCTCTTTCAGTTTAACTTTGATCCTCAGGATAAAATTATAGTCCAGGAACCAGTGAAAAGATGGAAGGATGCCATCGGTGCCCTTTGCATCTCTCCTGTTTCCACCCACATGACCACACAGAGTCCCATGAACTTTGTTACATGAATGGTTTTTTCTGTTGTTTGTTTTGGTATTTTAGGCATGTGCAAGAGGTCCAATGCTTTATGTACCCAAAGGAGTGTGTACCTCCCAGTGCATATCAAAGAGTCCTTCTCATAAAATTATCAGATGTAGTGTGAAAGAAAGGTCTCCTTCAGCCTCTGTTGCTAGTAGTGATGTACTTTAAATAAAATAGGAGGATCATGTTTAAATGTCTGCTTAATTCAAAATAGAGATCTGAACCAATGTCTGTTGCCTCCAAAAACTATGTGCTAGCCTCGGTTATTATAGTATGATCTCTCTCAATCTTTCTATAAATAAATGCTTCATTTTTCTTCAAAGTAATGGAATGCTTGCTAAATAAAAAAAGGCTAGAAAATGATTGGGATTTATTCCAAGTGAGTGTCTGAGCCACCGAAATATGAACCTTCTCTATCTAGTTCAGGGATTTTTAAACAATTTTATATAAAACTTATAACCTAATTTTGCCAGGCTCTGGGTCTGTAGGCATAATGCCTGGGCCTCTTAAGTTGTTCATAGCGGTTCAAGACTGATCAATTTGATTTTCACTCTGAAAGTCTTGATTTTCTTCAGAATGGCTTGCAGAAGAAAAATAAAAAAATCTTGCCCATCTCACAGAATGACAATACCAAGATTTCATCCTTGTATAATTCTGTAATGTAAAAGATAGTAATGATAATGTTGTTATATGTTGTGGATTCAAAAATTTGGCTGCAATATACTGTCTTCTTTTCAGTGCAGCTCTAATGCTCTAATTTACCTTGTTTGTAGCTACTATTTCCTTTTTAAATTATTGTAAACGTGAAAAGGTGGACTATTTTTTTAAGCTTAATATAACCAGTGTTACCTTATTTCAAAGTCTAATACAATTATGAACATACCGTAACTTGTGGATGATTAAATTGCAAATTGTGGGTGTCCACCAGGCAACTAGATATATTAAATTGGTTCAACTTCATAATTCAGCCTTACAGGCACTCTGTATTTTCCAGGATCACACAAAGATGTGCTTGTTCTGCCTGAGATACATCCTATAGTATTTATGGTTTATCAGATGTACAGAATATCTTCTTCAAGGAGACACTCGTATATCATTTTAACTTCAGTAGTTATTACATTGTTTTAATGGAAAAATGTTATAAATGAATGAGTTTTATTCTCTCTGCAACATATATATTTTTGAACATGCCCTTCTCAATGCTGTTATTTTTTGTTCTATGGGAACATGAACCTCTTGTTTATTGCTCACTGATTTGATAAAGATATCTCATTTTCTCCTTGGAGAGCTATAAAGAAAAAAGGTCAAAAAGCAGAAGCTAAGTAAGCAGAGTGTAGTTTCACAGACTTTTTCTTGAATAAATGTGATAGTTGTTCAAAAGCTAAAATTAAAGTAATCAAGAGTAACATTGTACTTCTTATTTTGGCATTGCAATTGAATAAGGACTATAATCTATACAGAAGTTGTAAAAAATGAGGCTTGGATTTATAGCTTTAAACGAAGTGATACCTGGCTTAATCCACATGGAAAATACCTACAGTGGGTATGAACTTAGACTCATTAAAAAAATACTAGCTCTATTAGTCTTGTAAACAAATAAGAAGAGCCCCAAGAAGCTGATGTTTTAGTGTTAGATATAGCAGAGAGCTGCTTTCTTGTAGCTCTGTGCTGAACTCCTGTACTGGTATTGTCCAAGTTACAATGCTGAGGATGCCTGGCTTCCCTTGCCATTGGGAGGTGCTTCATTTGTACCAGTTTCCTTTTCTGTGTATCATGATATTTGTGATTCCAGACCAAGTCCTAAGAGCCCTATATAAGGCAATTATCCTCAGGTGTTCATGTTGTTGATGTTTTTACCTACAGAATTTTCTTCTGCATTATGCCTGTCTTCTGGGACATGGCATTCATGACACAGAATGTCACCTTACCCATACTGCCCCAAGGCAGAAACATTACAGGCACTGAGGAATGTTCTCTGTGTATATGGTGGGATCTTGTGATCCATGAAGATCATTTTTGGTGCCTACAGCAGCAGTTCTAACAGTGTAAGTAGCTAAAGAAGCCCTGAGGAATTGAAGGTCTTTGGCAAGTGTAGTGACAAAGACAGATTTATTTCTGCATGTAATTTTAAAAAGGGTTGCATAATCCAGCATAAGGGCAAAAAACCCAAATGCCCATTAAATCACCATTGTTAAGTTACAGTGTGTTATCCAAACTGGTAGTCCTCACAGGGAAGTGATGTTTGAGTTAGGAATGTTGATAGCAGAGAAAACCAAACACGTCCACAGAGTGCTTGTGACCTAGCAGAACCTGTGAATTGATAGATCCTGAGATTATTTGTAGATGAAACAGAGTCATTGTGGCATAGACTGGGACAGAAATAAGTCAGAGTAGACCTCGCCTTGTTTCTTTCCTGTCACAGGTTGAAGAAGTGAGGTATTTTTGATATCTCCTCCAGAGAACTTAATATTTGCTTTATCTTTTGTTTGTCTTGTATATAATTGCACTGGATAATATTGCAAAGTCGTATAAAATTAAAATAAAGTTTGAAATAGGGTTTGTTAATTGCAGTATTTAACTTTTGTGGTTATTGTTTCCTAGGAGATTAATGAGGTGAATTATTGTAACATAATTAAACTACAGTATATCTAAGCTCTTACATACCCTTGTGGTTTACTGTTATTCAAGTATCACTTGAAGGTTAATTTCATTTAGCTGGTATATATTTGACTTCAGCAATACAGTTTATATCAAAATATGGTTTTAATTATATTTGAAAGTCATTAGGCAACAGCTCTGCCAAAATTATCACTGTAAGCTTTACTAGTGAAGATAAGGACATAATAAACAGTAAAACCAACAGACTCACATATATACACAATCTGAATAGTCACATAAAAGAAAAAGTTACCATATGCTGCCACTCAGATGCTAATGGTGTCTGCTGAAGGTTAAGCCTTCTTTTCGAATTGCCAGTCTGACACATGGCAACAAATCCTTAATGTCCAGAAAACAGCATTCTTGAGCATTTAATCTAAGTTGTGTTCTAATTTTAGATATTTATCAGCCAATATTGGAACAGGAAAACTGCTCCATTACTTTCTTGGTTGTACTCACCATGGCTTTGATCATCATAAATGATGTCCAATTGTGCATTTCTAGAATAGTTTCCCCTCCTTTGGTGTATATTTTAATGGTAAATACTCCACAACTTTTTTGGCTTTTCTCTGTAATTAGTTAGAAGATGATCTTTTGTGTTAAGCACAATACCTTGTTGTTTTTCCCACTCACTTGTATTCTCCGTGGTCACCTTTCAGTACTGTGAAATTACTTTAGGTACTGGTCCTAAAGTACTGTGTTTTAGAGTGGAGTATGTGAGCTATGAGTCAGACTATAAACCTAAATGACCCACATCCTTCTGAAATTGTTTGTTCTTTCTTCTCTGTTTTTGTTGTCTTAGAAATTGTGTGCCATTACCAAAAGTAATAATTCTGAACATACTATTTACAAGGTCACTACTTTCTAAAGTAATTTAAGCATGTCACTTATATTGTTCCCAGTAGCTCCCACACTCTGCTCCACACCCAACAACTGGCCTGTTTTTTGAATCTGTTTGAATTTGTTTGGTCAGTTCTCAAAAACATGCTTGCCACCTTTTCATATCAATCTGCTTTGTGGCACACTATCAAGTGCATTTCTCAGTTCCAGATAAATTATCTATTACATTGCTACTGTCTCCAGGTAGCTAACATATGAAAAGAATTCAAGTAAATTTGTCTGTCATAACCTCCTTTCTCTAAGACATGCGTTTCTCAATCTGGTTTAATAATCTTTTGCCTTCTACATAACTGAGTCCAGGATAAAAATCATGGGCTTTCCAGGTACAGTCTTGGAACCTTTTAAAGAGAAAAGAATTACATTAACTGCTACTCCAGTTGTCTTATAGTCTCTTCCTTACTTACTAAGTTATCACAAATCCTGCCAAGGGCTTTCCTTTTCCCCGTCCTACTTTGCTACAGATTTCTTGGTTGTAATTCATATAATAGAATAGAATAATAGATTAGAATAGAATAGTTAGGGTTGGAAAGGACCTTGAGATCATCTACTTTCAACCCCCCTGCTATGGGCAGGAACACCTCACACTAAACTGTCTCACCCAAGGCTTCGTCCAACCTGGCCTTGAGCACCACTGTGGATGGAGCATTCACAACCTCCCTGGGCAACCTATTCCAGTGCCTCACCACCCTAACAGGAAAGAATTTCCTCCTTATATCCAATCTAAACTTCCCCTGTTTAAGTTTTAACCCGTTACCCCTTGTCCTGTCACTACAGTCCCTGATGAAGAGTCCCTCCCCAGCATCCCTATAGGCCCCCTTCAGGTACTGGAAGGCTGCTATGAGGTCTCCACACAGCCTTCTCTTCTCCAGGCTGAATAGCCCAAACTTTCTCAGCCTGTCTTGATATGGGAGGTGCTCCAGTCCCCTCATCATTCTCATGGCCCTCCTCTGGACTTGTTCCAGCAGTTCCATGTCCTTTTTATGTTGAGGACACCAGAACTGCACCCAATACTCCAGGTGAGGTCTCACAAGAGCAGAGTAGAGGGGCAGGATCATCTCCTTCGACCTGCTGGTCGCTCCTTTTGATGCAGCCCAGGATACGGTTGGCTTTCTGGGCTGCAAGAGCACACTGAAGCCAGCTCATGTTCATTTTCTCATCGACCAACACCCCCAAGTCCTTCTCCACAGGGCTGCTCTGAATCTCTTCTTTGCCCAACCTGTAGCTGTGCCTGGGGTTGCTCCAACCCAGGTGTAGGACCTTGCACTTGTCATGGTTGAACTTCATGAGGTTGGCATTAGCCCACCTCACAAGCGTGTCAAGGTCCCTCTGGATGGCATTCCTTCCCCCCAGTATATCAACTGGACCACACAGCTTGGTGTCATCAGCAAGCTTGCTGAGGGCGCACTCAATCCCACTGTCCATGTCAGCAATGAAGATGTTAAACAAGACCGGTCCCAATACCGATCCCTGAGGGACACCACTCCTTACTGGTCTCCAGCTGGACATTGAGCCATTGACCACAACTCTTTGTGTGCAGCCATCCAGCCAGTTCTTTATCCACCGAGTGGTCCATCCATCAAATTAATGTCTCTCTAACTTAGAGACAAGGAGGTCGTGAGGGACATTGTCGAACGCTTTGCACAAGTCCAGGTAGATGACATCAACTGCTCTACCCCTCTCCATCAGTTTTGTAGTCCCATCATAGAAGGCCACCAAATTGATCAGGCAGGATTTCTGCTTAGTGAAGCCATGCTGGCTGTCACCAAGTACCTTGTTGTTTTTCACGTGCCTTAGCATGTCTTCCAGGAGAATGTGCTCCAGGATTTTGCCAGGCACAGAGGTGAGACTGACTGGTCTGTAATTCCCCGGGTCTTCCATTTTCCCCTTCTTGAAAATGGGGGTTATATTTTCCTTTTTCCAGTCGTTGGGAACTTCACCTGACTGCCATGATTTTTCAAATACGATGGCCAGTGGCTTAGCAGTTTCATTCACCAGCTCCTTCAGGATATGCGGATGGATTTCATCAGGTCCCATGCACTTGTGCATGTTCAGGTTCTTCATTCTCACAGCCCCTTAGTCTACCTTCCAAGACTTGGTTGGTGTGGTCAGAGCCTTTGCCAGTGAAGACTGGGTCAAAGAAGTCATTCAGAACCTCAGCCTTCACCAAAGCCTGTGTAGCAAGTTCTCCCGAGAGCTTCCTCAGAGGCCTGCGTTGTCCCTAGTCTGTTTTTTATTTGCTATGTACCTGTAGAACCCCTTGCTGTTATCCTTAACATCCCTGGCCATGTTTAATTCTAACCGGGCCTTATCCTTCCTAACCTGGTCCCTAGCTTCCTGGACAACATCCCTGTACTCTTTCCAGGCCACCTGTCCTTGCTTCCACTTTTTATAAGCCTCTTTTTTCATTTGAATTTTCCTCAGCAGCTCCTTATCCATCCAAGGAGGTCTCGTGGCCCTCCTGCTGCACTTCCTTCTAGTTGGGATAATTTGTCAAGGCCTGGAGCTTTGTCAGTGTTTAGTAGTTATAATTGCCTAATTAAGGTATCAGCTCTGGTAGACCAGAAGCCTTTCTCCACTGTGTTTCTACTTTTCAGGAGTTTATTCACTACATCTGTCAGATTCTTTCTTCCTTTGTGTATTCATTACAACCTGTCTACGAAAATAAGAGTAATCTGTCTATTTTTAAAATTGCTTCACTTGAAGATATTTGCCTTTTTCATTCCTGTCAGATTACATGTGGATGAACAAACTCTCCTCCCTGAAACATACACAAAAATTGTTATTACCTTGAAACAGTGGAAAACTCAGTCTTTTTCTTTGCTTTTCCAGGAAAAATATGAACTGTAATAATGGCAGCAGTATACTATGATGAAACTATACAGTTGGGGACTGAGTGAAACCTGTGGCACTGAGAAGGGGGAGAGATAATTTATGTTAGTTGGCAATAAATTAAGCGAAATTCAGCAAGCTGAGTGTGTTTTGCCTGAGACAGTAACTGGCAAATGACTTCCCTGACTTTATTTTGACCCATAAGTTTTCTTGCTCTTGTTCTTCCTGTTTTCTCCCCTGGTACCGCAGAGGCTTGACTGAGGAGCTGGGTGGATGCTTGGCTGCCAGCTGCATCACAGTTACTAGTCTCAAAGCATGATACGCAAAATGTTATGGGTATACCCTGTGGACCAGATATTGCTTAGCCTACAATTCATATGGGAAGTTGCAGTTCTTTCTTATCAAATCCATACATGACTAAGCAATTCAGCTTTTTGAAATGTGTTCCTTATCCAATATCAGGTGTCTGTCACTTTGTTAAAAAGGGAACTGGCTAATATGCATGTTTTCAGGTGCACCCATACTGGGAAATGTAGTTTTAGAGATTTCATGTGTTAAATGCATGGTCAGCCATTTAAAATATTGCCAGGAATATACTGTATTTGCGTAGTATCTCCTGTTCTTCTTGAATATTGCAGAATTTTTCAGTTGACTGCACAAAAATGAGCTAAACTGTTATTGTAAAAACTGTTCTAACCTGAGCTATTTCAGCTCAGGATGGGGTTTGTCCTTTTGAGTTTTTTTAGCGTGTACTAGGGGATTAAAACAGTTTCCTTCTTACAGAGGTTAGAAAGAACAGTTCCTCAGTGGGCATGATATTGTGTAATTAAGCAGTAGGGGATGTGTTTCCAAAAGGCAGTTCTTGCAGAGTTCCCAGAAAACATCTGACAGGCGGAGCAGGAGCAGGAGAGTGAGCTGCTGATCTGCTCCACTGTGACATTTTTTTTCTGTATCTGTAAACCTTATATTGGGCTGTAGTTTAGCTTGAAATCTATTTCTGTAAATATCATAATGTTTACTTTCAGAGAGGATGGTTAAAATCCTATATAGGATTTGTACTCTTCTTTTGCCTGTTTTGCCATCCGGGACCCTTATACAGACGCCTATATATTTCCTCTGTAGAAAAGATAAATATCATTGGGTCATATGTCCTTTCATATATAAGACTTTGGTCTGTGACACTGTGCCACCTCCTAAATTAAACTGATGGTGGTGAATTGTGTTAAAATGAGCTTTACATAACTTAGCCTTGGTAATTGTCCAGGTATTCTATGAACAGTCTCTATCACATACACTGGCTTTATGAAGTAGCATAGTGTATCAGGGAGAGTTTCAGAGCATTGTATTCAGTATATTTTTTGTTTTCTAGCCCCTGATCTTTTCATCAATGCAAGGGAAATGCACTTTTTTTTTTTTTTTTTTAACAGTTACATAGACTTTATTAACACCACTGTTAGAAAATACAAAGAAAATAAAACTTAGTGGTGCAAAATGCAGTGGAATTTGAAGCTAACAAGATTTTCAGGTAGGAACTAGGATATGATAAAGTTAAAATGACAGGAGGGGAGGGGCCTGACTTCACCAAAACAGCCTGCTCTGGGCAGAAGTCAGCTAAGAAAGATAGTGAAGTGCATTCCATCTTTCTAGTAGGAATGGGGGGAATAACCAAAGAACCTGTTAAAATGGAGGTCACCTGGTGTACTGGAGGTCTACTGGACTTCATTGTAGGAGGCAACTGCTGGTAAAGGCAGCGAGATTGAGGAGTAAGGTACTGTAACAACTTTGGCAGTATTCTTTGAGACTTCAGTAGCAATATTAATATGATAATATAGTCACATACCTAAGATGGATATATGAGCTTTCAGTAAAGTCAGCAGTGTTTGCATAGGGGCAGAGATTTTATTGCCAGGCCGGAGCTTCCCTTTGGAGCTGAAAGGTTCGGTGAGAGCAGTGCAAGAAGAGGCAGGGCAGGAGGGTGAGGCTTACAGCAACTGTTGTAAGGCAGGTACATGGCAGGAAGATTCTTGATATTACATCTAACTTGTGTTGATTCATTTCTTGTAGGTGTTGAATGAATAACAGTAGTTGAGGCATGATTTACCTATTTGGCTAAGAAAGAAAAAAGGTTTCCACTTCTGATACCTTCACATTCACTCCACTGTGTCTCAGGAAACTTGTAGTTTCTTAAGGTGGACGATGGTTACAGTACACAAGAAGCAGGAGCGAGGCTTTTAGCTCAGTCACACCTGCTTTATTCTTCATATTTCCATAAGTTGTTATCAGTTTTGCACCATACAGATAGTTCTGGAATCTGGACTTCAATGTGAAAGATGCTGTAGGGCTGGAAGGCAAGAACAGTAGCTAACTGGATGGATAAGTACAGCAGAGTCACTTTTCAGACACTACCTCTTCAATTCCCTTTCCGGTTTCTCAAAACATAGCTGCTAAGCAGTGTAAGTGGATGCAGCATCTCTGTTTTTCAGTGCCACAATAGTTAATGATAGTATCTGTAAATGTTTCAAAGGAAAAAATGCTTATATAGATAACGTAAGAAACACTTAAAATACTGGCCTTTAAAAATATTCTAAAGCAACCATTACGTTTTGAAGAAATATGTCTTGTCCCTTAGAACAAAAAATAATACACTGGTCTCATCAGACACAGATAATTTTCCTTTTTCTCCACTTGTTAGATAATCAACATTCCTGTTTGCTGTTTATCTGCTCCTTAACTTTTAACAAGTAATTCTACTTATAATTGCAACTCTTCATGATTTTGTAAAAATTGACACCTGCTGTGTGTAGGATAATAGCACAATTCAGCATGCACTGTAGGAAGAACGGATTTTCAGCTCATTTTATCTGGAAATGACTGAATAATAAGTGAAGCTGCCCTCCTCTTAAAATTCAAAATTATTGTGTATGTGGATAAATGGGAGTAGAGATTTTTTTTTCTTGTGCAACAAGAAGAAACCCCATACCAGATGTGGTTTTCTTTGTTGTGAATGAAGAGAAAGTACTATCAAAAATTAATTTGAGGGAGAAAAAAGTAAGAAGGGGGAATTGTTTTATTGATTTAATCCATGATGTCAGTCGGTCAGAATGAAGTTGGGGTAAGATCTTTGAGCAAATATAAGTGATTGCTTTTCACCTGCGATGAAATTCGCCCTTTGGAGGAAAGAAATAAAATATACAGCAGTAATTCATCTGGTTAGCAAATGAATATTGCTTTGGTAATTTTGTATGCACACAATACATCATACTTCCTTCTTCCTAAAGCAAAGGCTAGATCCCAAGTTTCTTCATCTAACATTTAGCAGGGCTCCTGGAGGCCAGGAGCAGAAAAGGTAGCAGTTATTTTCCCTAGTTCCTCAGGTTGAGGTCTGTGGTGGGCTGATTAACAGATTAACACTCTGTTAAACCCCTGGTGTGTGTTATCACTGTAAACTTAGGGTTTAGCATAGGAGCATGGGCAGGGTAAGGCTGTCCTCTTTATCCAGCAGACAAAATTTTGTCATCCCTTGTGGGGGACCGGGTGGAGCCATAGACTTGCAAACTGCAGTTTGCTGATGAAAGCAGACAGAACAGATGGGGGGATCTTCTGCTTTCCTTTCCCTCTTTTTTTCAAAGAGCAAAGGAAGGCTGTTCTCTGCAATTTTTTTGTGTAGCAATTTGAGAACCCATAATTATGTCTGGTAGCTGGAGCACAGCCTCAGCAAGCAGCTTAGCCCAAGGAAAAGGGATTTCCTTACCCAGGTTGCTTCAGGCCTGTTTTACAGACACTTGCGGGCGATTAGCTGGAATCCTTCCTTAAGCTAGAGGAATTGTCAGTCTGCTGTGTATGTGTAACACTGTACCAAGCTTAGCATGCACTACAGAAAAGAGAAAAACTTGCTGTGCTGGAGTTTGCAGCCCCATTGCAAGGTCTTGCATTGCCAAGGAGTGCTCAGGAGGGAGACAACCAGGGAACAGAGATTTCCCAGTAAGTGTTAAAATGAACAAAATCACAGCAACTTCAGTTACTGCATGTTTACTGTTTATCTGCTTGAGACCCAGGCAAATTAGCAGCAGCCATCTCATTTTTGTTTCTTGCAGATTATTCTCCTGTGACTTTTAATTAAAACTTCCCTTAGGCACAGAGGAACCATTGGTGATTTTTTTTTTTTTTCCTGGACTGTCTCAGCCTTAATTACCTTTTAGGATTTGAAATAAGCCGTATGTTTCCACCAGTTCTTGTTTACTACAGAAGGAAGTAGCAGTGGGATCAGCAGGGATATTTAATATAAAATCAAAATGTCAAATAAAATGTGTTTTAAATGCAGTCAAGTAAATGTTCCCTTCCCCCTCCAGAAAAACTCCATGGCCAGGTTTAATAGTGTTTCATGTATTTTGAACTGAATAACTTGTGTCAAAGCTCCCATTCCTGCACTATTCAATTTTTACTGGAAGTATGATTACACTGGAATGAGACTTCATTAGAGCAAGAAGATATCGGATGGGCAGTAGACCAAGGTGAATTTCTGAGCAGTTTGCATAAATGTTTTTCCAACCATAACAGCAGCTTCAGAACTTGAGCAAAAGAACTAACCTGTCAGATTGTAATTTCTGTTCATTGTTGCCAGAAACACCTTGTTTGCCACAGAATCATCAGGTTTGATTCATGTTTACCTCCAAATAAATTTGATATAAAAAGAGCCTAAATGGGTGTAACATCCCTCCCACTGGAGGGAGGGAAGGTTTTTAGCCACTAATAGCTATGCATATAGGTCACAATATATCAACGCATATTTTAGGTATCCTGATGCCAACAGAAAGTGTTGCCAATGTTAGCTAATGTGATAAGCTTCCCAGGGCACACCAGCAGGGGAGCAGTCATACAGTTTGGGTGGAACGCGTAGCACAAGGTGAATAAGATAGTCCTAGTTATTTCCTGTTGTTGACTAGAGTCGTGCTAGCAGGTCTTTTAAAAATAATCAGATTGCAGTAGGCCTTAGAATAGGGATAAATGTGTAATGCTCAGAAGAAGAAACATTTTTGAAAATCATCTTTCGGCTGAGGAGAACCCCTCTGTGTCACCCATAGCAATGAGTTCCTTTGCGTATGGTGCTTTTCTGCAGTTGGATGCGTACAGCTGGAGAGCTAGGTCACAGTCAAAATATATTTTATGTATGTTTTTAGTACATGCATATATACACACACTGAAATTTTTCCAATACATATAACTACATGTTATATGTATTGTTCCAATACACATAACTACATGTATGCGTTTCAGATGGTTTCAGAGCCATCCAGGCTTATCCCAACTCATCAGTATGTACAATGCAGTTGAAGATGCGCTTTCTCATTTTGCTTCTCTGCATAGAACTGAAGAAGTCTGAGGGGAATAATTTTTTCCAGTATCTTACTGAATTAATATTATTTTTACAGCTGTTGTTATCAGATGATAATATTACTGTTGGCTTCAGTCCATTTTTTTTGGGTTTTTTTAAATATCATTGTCTGTATGGCTCTGACAAACAGGAAATAGGGTTAAAAAAAATAGTTTTTCTTTAACTTATTTCTGAGCAGAATGTATTTTCCCCAAATCCCCAAGTAACCAAGGCTCAGATAGGTCTTGCTTTTCAGATATTATAGCCATTGATGAACTGCATAGGCAAATCATACTTCTGTACTAAAAAATGGATTGAAGTATCTTTACCTGCCTCTACATACTGGCTATTTCTCTAAACAAATTGTCTTTTTGCAGATGAATATTCTGTGCATCCGATTTAGAGTCTGCATATAGGCTGTGTGTTTGACAGCTATTTCGTATTAAGAAAAAGATAAAGAAGAGAAAGAATGGAAGAAGTACTTCTGAAACAAATGTTACAAAGTGGTATGTTCCTTTTTACCCTTTCTGACAACATAAGCAACCAAGGACATTCATTAAAAGAAAGGCTGTAATTAATTAAGAGAAATACTATGCAACACATAATTAAGGTGTGTTACATCTTAGAAGACTAAGGCCAATAAAATAGCAATATTCACAAATGTACTTGACATTTATGTGGATAATATAAAATATTGACAGATACATGACAGAGTTACTTTCCAAAAGAAACTCTTGTTTAAAAATGTGTAACAGCTATCAGGAGGAAAAGATACCCTCTATGGGCAACCTGTTCCATAAGAATTCAGTGGGAATCAGGCAGTTAAGTAGCTTACAAAACATTCTGGAATGAGAACTCTCATTGTATTCTATGTGGAAAATACAATTGTCTAAACAGTTTCTTATACTGTGATTAATGAACTGCTTAGATTCGTGTAAATGATCTCTGCATTTGAATAAAGAATCACTGGATTTTAAAGAATTAGATATCAACTCAGATCTGACCAGTACTCTTTCCTCTGCCCCTTTGCTTTTTTACTGGTGTGTGCATATCTCACTACACTTTTTGATAAGGAAACCTGTGCATTAGGCTTCTGTGATTATCGACAAGACACAATGTACTGTGATCCTCATGATACTGTACTCATGCAGAAAAGCTTGAAGAATAGGGTTACTATTTTTTTTTTTATTGCATTGCTGGTTGCTTAAAGGAAAATCATCATATGAGAATCACACTTCTGTCAGAAAATATTGGACTTGCTATTTCTACAAATAGCCATAAGATCAATGAAAATGAAAGGAGCTGGTCGGTGCAGAAAGGCTTTTTCTTCCTATTTTTATTTCATTTTGGTTAGGCTGTGCACCTGGTGGTACTTTCTGTAGCATTTTTCTCTATTAAAGGAGAAACTCACAGAAAAGGCTTTAAGAATATCCACAGGTGAACAGATTGAAAACCTTGTGTCTTTCTATACTGCTGTTTCATGGGATTTTAGGACAGAATTTTCTAACTACCTGTTCTTTGATGAATGAAGATAAATGGTTGACCATTTGGAAGAGTTTATGCTTAAAGGTTCTAATAGGAGCTATGGGCCATCTTGAAAACCTGTGCTGTAATAATTTGAAGGAATCAGTGTCAGAATATTGATGTGTTTGAAAGCAGTTTATTTCACTTGGAATATTTCACTTGGAACTTGCGCTCAGCACCTAAGGTAGCATGCCTGAAGCAAGATGATCCTGTTACCATGGTTTCCGGCTGAGATTTGGGTTACTGTAATGTCAGCCTTTACTTCTTGCTGTGTGGGAAAGTATGATGTGACCCAGGCAAGGTCATGTAGACTTAAATCCTCAAAGAGGCTAAGCTGGAGCAACAAAAATTAGTCACTGCAGTGAAGGTCTTTTATGCATCTGCTGCCTGAAGGAGAGACTCAAGTCCTGTGTGTGCTTTCTTATAATATACTGGCCTTTCGATTCCTGTCTCGAGAAGTTAGTGCTCCTATCTGAGAAACAGGGCTTTGCAGTTTATTGCAAATCGCAGCCCTTTATTGTCCCACTTTTGCTAATATCTAGGTACAAGGAGGCACATTCCTCTTTCGAAAAGCTGTGGTGATTATATCCCCTCCTCGAGGTGGGCATTAAAACTGATGTCTCTCATTTAATTTGAAATAGGATGCTCACAGAGAGATCAAATTTTATTGAGTAGCTCAGTAACATTTTTGAGGATGTGCATGAAGAGGCTCAGTATTTCTGTTCTTACTGAGAACTCCATGTGTGGCTGTAAGAAGGTGATAGAGGAGGCCCCAGGAGCACCCTTGATTTAAAGAAGAGACCCAGCTGAACTGGGCCAGGCAGTGGGAGAGTGAGAGCCACCCCTGTGGGGTTTCCTGCTAACAGAGAGGGACGCTGGAGCTGCAGTCCCTGCTCCAAAGGCTGTGAGCAGATTTTATACCCAAGAATTGGTGGGTTGAATATGTAAGCAGTCTTTTCAGCAAGAGCTATTATCATGAAGATTGAAGTGTTTTGGCATTGTTGTGGTTTAAACCCAGCCAGTAATAAAGCCCTGCACAGCCACTCACTGTTCCCCCTGGTGAGATGGGGCAGAGAACTGGAAAAGTGAGAAAACCCATGGGTCAAAACAAAGGCAGTTTAACAGGTAAAGCGAAAGCCATGCACACGAGCAAAGCAAACCAAGGGATTCTTTCACCACTTCCTGGGGGCTGGGAGGTGTTCAGCCATCCCCAGGACAGCAGGGCTCCAGCATGTCCCCCACTTCCTCCTTCTTCCCCCAGCTTCACATGTTGAGCATGATGTCATACAGCATAGGTTATCCCTCTGGTCAGTTGGGGTCAGCTGGTCCTGGCTGTGTCCCCTCCCAAATCCTTATGCCTTGCAACCTCCTCGCTGGTGGGGTGAGGTGAGGAGCAAGAAAAGGCCTTGACTGTGTGTAAGCCCTGCTCAGCAAGAACTGAAACATCCCAGTGTTATCAGTGTTTTTAGCACAAATCCAAAACACAGCCCCTTACTGACTACTGGGAAGGAAATAACTCTCTCCCAGCCAAAACCAGCACAAGGCTTTGTTTTATAGCAGCTTGTGCCTTGATGAGGTTCTGAGTAGTTTAAAGTGCTGGCGCACTAGAGTGGTGGGGTCTGGCTGAAGGGCTCAAACTGGGAACAGGTATCACAGTTGCCAGGGTTAGGTCATGGCGAGTCAGAAAATCCCTCTGAAGATTTTCTGTGAAAAAGCAGTGACGCACTAAGGAAACCTAGATTGCGGATCAAAACAGGAGGTTTTGAGATAGGCTTGAGATAGAGCACAACGTGTTCAGCACCAAAAAAATAACCAACCCGACACCTGATGCACAACTGTTCTGCAGGCCCAGAGAATCTTGAAGCAAAAATTTAGGTGGCAGCAGCTTTTTTCATAATTTGGTAAAAATTATTATAAATACATCATTATATAATTAGGGGTTTTTTTTAAATGTATTTATTTTTGGCTATTTCATTTTTTTTTTTTTCATTTAGGTAGGGCTTTTAAGTTTGCATGCTGAAATTTAAATACGTCAATTCAATTTAAGTCTTATTCCAGGTTCTTTAATCCTATTGAGGTTTTTGCCTTTCGAGTTTTGATTTTGGTTTTATGTCTGTAATCTAGAAATACACTTACATCAGAGGGCTGCTAAAATGATATCGCAGGATTTTGATGCTATGGTAATAGATGCAGACTTAGTATCAGATCTCTTGATTGCACCCTATGTAGTGCCAATTTATCTATTTCATCACAGTGAAGCAGCTCTTCCCTCCTGAGTGTACGGTTCTAAGTGTTATTCCAAAGTAATAACGTTATCTCTCCAGCTTATACCTGGAGGGGAATTACGTGAAGTGGCAGTGTCGTATAATTATTTCAGTGACAACTGTAGCCCTGCCAAAAAGTATTTTACACACGTGAACACATACAATAATCAGATATACACAACAGTGATTTTAGTTATTATAAATTGATCTGAATGGTATTTTGAAATGCATTAAGTACTTCACTCCTGAATGAAATTATATTGCTTGGAAGGCATGCTTTGGTTCTCAGTAATACAGTAGGCAAAGGTATCAGCTTGCCATAGTATTGTTTTTATTGTTACTCAAGAGACTATTTGTAGGAGTCTTGCCTTCATACTTCATAAAATGTCAATTTAGTTTGGTTTGGTGTTTTTTTTCTTTCCAGTAAAATTTGAAAAGTTAAAGGCAAACTTTAGGAATGTCAATGAAGGATTGGTGCTTAACTTCAGGTGGATTAATTTACAGTAACACACAGCAAACTGAGAAAAGTACACTGCTGACTGTGAAGACAGACCTGAAAACTGGTGTCTTGGTACTTAAGTAAAAGATTTTATAATAATTTCGATCATTAAGATGTACTGGCACAAAACCAATTGGAGTCCTGTTAGGAGGGATCCTAAATGTGCCAGTAATTTATGCAAGTTGACCTCCAGCTCCCTCTTGTGTAAGAAAGTCAAGGGGCACCATCTGTAGCTTGTCTTTGAAGCTCTTACAGATCAGGAACACCTTAGTATTGAATACCGACCTTTAATTTATGTAAGAAAAATAGAAACTTGAAATGCCCACACTTTTAAATTAAATATTCCTGGCTTGATGAGTTTTATGACAGTTAAACATACAAGCAACCTCTTGCTTGTTTTCAGGTAACACTTAGTCATATGATTAAACTACTGTAAATATCAGCCTAAAGTGTGTAACAAACATGTTTCCTAGGTAAAAATGTGTTTTAAGTATGTACTGCTGTACTGGCAAGTAATTTTGAAAGGACCCTATTCTAAACAAGGCTGACTTTATTATCCTGAGTTTTGAGGTTTTAGATTGTGGTTCAGTAGCATTGCTGGAGGGATTTGGGGGTTTTTTAGATAACTTAAAGGTAGCTTACATATCGTCTCTGTTTTCACACTAGGGAATGCATTGTTCTTCCTTCAGTTCATTATCACACAGGGCTTTCCACAAGCACTGCACAGCTCGGGGAATCACCAGAGAAGTGGAAAGTATATCATGATATAAAGTTCCATCAGCTGGTAGGTCAACTCCTGAGGTCAGTAGTGTCAGAAAGAACTCATGATCATTCCTTGTATATTCACTTGGATGAGGGCCATTCGTTGGGGCTCAGCTGGCTACCACACTTAACCAGATTTGAACATCAACATGTGAATTACAAAAAGCTCAAAAATGTTAATAACTCTGAAGAATGAAGTTATTAACTAACCTCTGATTAAGGGAAAAAGGAAACTTTTTCAATAATTTGGCTTAACCAGTAAAAGCCTACCAAAGCAGCTACCAGAAACTGTCAGAACATAAGATCAGATGGGTTGTTCTTCTGGTAACAGCCTATTATGAGAGGAGCGCTGTGGCCCCTTACTCGCGTCCAGGATAGGGCATTTGCTCCCAGACCTGGTACAGAAACCCATCTGTGTGGGTTTGCAGACTCAAGTTTGAGTAGTGCTTTGTCGTATGTATTGCAGTGGGTAAATTTGAGATGCATATGTACAATAATTGTGAACATTTTATTTTGCTAGTATGAAATGATAACTAAAACTTGAAGGTCTTAGTTTTGTCTAATTGCATTTTAGATTGTCTTTTATCTTTGATATCAGTTTTACCATGTAGTACTGTCCAGTGAGTAGGTACTGTAGACCTGCCAGAAACATCTGCGCACCTTAAAAAATTATAAACGATATTTCAGTGTGTTCCACTGGGGCTGGTTCTAACTCTCTGACTGGCAGCTGTGCTTGAAATAATCCTACTGTGTGGTTTCAGTCATACCTCTATTCTTTTACTGCTTTTTTTTTTTTAATAATTGAGGTTTTTTTCCTACTTTTTCCTCTAAAAAAGTGTGTTAGTATAGGAAATAACTTAGAATATCTTGCACATAAGAAAAGATTATCTGACTTACTGTGATGAACTAACATTTCATGTCAGTACTGGTAGGCTGACAAGCATGTTTGTGGCATGTATCCCCAGTAGTATCAAAACCAAAACCATGAGCTGTCTGAGTCTGAATCTTTTATTCTGAGGACCTTTAATCCTGTCACAAATTGGAAAGGGGCCTTCCTGTAACTGAAATTTATGCCCTCTGGCATAGGGGAATTGCAGCCCCCATGGTGGTGCTCCTTAGGGCTGAGATGTTATCTTGTAGTCCTCCGTTTCTTTGCAGAGTGGATTGCATTTAGACAGCTGCAGCCCCCCCTTTTCTAGACGGGGGGCTAAAAAATTACAAAATTTCAAGAAAATTTTTAAAATTTTTTTCAACACATTTACTGTGTTTTCCTTGTGCATTTACATTTGGCTGATAATTTGTACGTCCATTCCTGTAGCCTCCTTATGG
The DNA here is from genome assembly GCF_037157495.1 of Lathamus discolor. Classification (NCBI taxonomy): domain Eukaryota; kingdom Metazoa; phylum Chordata; class Aves; order Psittaciformes; family Psittacidae; genus Lathamus; species Lathamus discolor. Next base: position 79,834,672 of record NC_088889.1, on the reverse strand, counting down.
ACTTAGCACATGGCTTGTCAGTACTCAGAATCTTTTGGAACCTGTCAGGACTTGGAGGATGGTAATATTGGTATTCCCTTTCAGCAGGGGACTACTTGTTCATTTTTTTTCTATGCTATTTTTGCTTTGGCCTTACCTCTTACAGCTTGTCAGAAGTTTCTCTAAGTTTCTTTATTCATGCACTTCCTCTGTATCAGGTACTACTACCTGTCACCAGGTTGATGGATATATCACGACTGTACTAGCATAGTATGTGTTAGGAACTTAGGGAATAGTGTTGTGTATTTTTTTTTTCCCCAATTCTTTCCTGAGGAAATGTGCAGAGCGGAAAACTCAGGACCCAAAATGCTTCATCTCTCTTTGTGTGTCTTGTGGAAAAGAGTACTTAAAATTTTCTCTGTTTTGACTTCGTGGTGTCTCTGACTTCTGACCAAAGGACATTCTAGTTTGTGACAAAACTGCAAATTGCACTTATTGTGGTCATGTGCTTTGGTCATATGCCCTCCAAAAAATTTGATACTCAAAGTGCCACTTCTTAATTTCTTTTTCTGCTGCTTAGGAATTTGTATTTCAGACACTGCTGAAGCCAGAGTCTATGTATAGCTGTCATCACACACTCGCTGGAAATGGCAAAATTTCGTACTGGGAGTACTTTTTAAGAAAACAATAACAAAAAATCACAAATCAGTGGGAGCACTATTTAGTTCAGTATAATAGATGAATAACACTGTGGATAATTTTAACATTTCTATATTTAGGGAAACAAGGCCTTATAGTATGTTGGTAACAACAAAACTTGATCAGTGTGAAGTACCAGATGGTATTCTATAAATGCAGATCTTAGGGCAAGCATCCGAAGAACTCTTATGCAATGTGAGTGCCAGAGAAATTATAACAACTGCCATCAAATGGGTCACTTTATAATCAATTTTGAGTCTGTAGCATAACTGATGAGAAAGAAAATGTCCTTTTATTAATCAGAGTAATAAGGAAAGCATGGTTTATCTTGGGGCTTTACCTGGAAATATTTCCCAAAATGAAGATATAGATCCTCTTTGTTGACTCTTTGTAGCTGAGTTTTTCATAGATACTTACTGATTTGTCACTCCACAAGGCTATGATGGTGTGTGCAGCCTTAAGATTTTACAGCTGAAAGCTTTATTTTGTACTTTCACTGTTTTGGCAAAATAAATGCTCAAGCATGAGGCAATTGAAAACTAGTCCTGCAAAATGAGCTGACGTAGACAAAACTACAAGACATGTATCTGTGTCAGTCCCATGGTTTTCTAGAAGTTTAGCAGTCAGTGTCATTTAAGGATTTAACTTACTGAAAGCTGTGAATAGTTTTCCTCTTTAAGCTTAATGCTGTCTACATGTCCTTTCTTTAATTCACACAAGCAGTTGTTTCAGGAAATTGGTCTAGCTAAACTGACACCTGCCTATTCATAGAGAACAAGAGTCTGTTCCCCCTGGAATCCTGCCAAGAGTTTCAAATTATTAACAGCACAGAAGAATTGTTTTCACAAATTACTAGCTTCCTTTTCTCAAGGAAATGTGCATCATGATGACTTGACCCTTGTCCTTCGTGAAGCACAGGTCAATGTGGCACGGGGATTAAAATTTGCCAAATGCGGGCACGTGCAGAATGCTCCTCTCAAAACAGAGAAACTGGGAATTCGGGGGAAGACTCTGAATCAAAGCCCATTTCTGGTCTTCTCTTCATGCAAATCTGTGGTCAGTCCCTTGTTAAGTCCTTGTGGTAAATGTGCTGGCAAATGCTTCATTGCAGCCAACTACAAGAGTATTGTAGCAACTCTTACTTGTAACACCCTATTTAGAGACCAATTTTTATATTTTTGAATCCTTTGCTTAGCACAGAAGAAACCTAATTATCTTCTACTTAAAATTTCTTTAACATTTTATCATGTATTCATAATGTTTGCAAATACCTGAGCATTCTTGATGTGAAAATCTTTTTAAAGGTAAGTTGATAGACAGATTCCTAGCAGCTGAATGAGAAGATACATAGATTTCAGCAACAACTCAAGATGTGTGAAGTCCTGCATACCTGTTCTTAGGTTTGCCAACTAGGATGTTAGAAAAAATATAATCACCTCTGAATGCAGATAAATAAAAAATCAGAAATGTCCCCTATGTGTGCTGTATGTCGACCACCCCTTTGAACTTTCTACCCAAATGTTTGGGTGATTGTCATAAAGCAGTTGAGATCCAGATCATACAACTTATCTAAGCCCTGTCCTTTCCCCCCCTTTTGTTTTTTGAGAACAGTTGTTAAAGTGGAATAAATAAAGTTTTGTAACGCACGTCATATCCCATTATTTGACTATCCAGTTGTAATAGTTTTGGCTGGGATGGAGTTAATTTTCTTCATAGCAGCTGTGTGCTGATTTGTTTTGAATTTGTTACCAAAGTGTTGATCACACCGGGATGTTTTAGCTATTGTTGTGCAGTCCTTACACAGAGTCAAGGCCTTTTCTGCTCCTCACCCCACCCACCAGCAAGGAGGCTAGGGGTGCACAAGAAGCTGGGTGCGGGCATGGCCAGGACAGCTGATCCCAACTGACCCAAGGATATTCCAAACCATATGACATTATGCTCAGCAGGCAGTAAGAGAGGAAGGGGAATGTTTGGAGTTGTGGTGTCTGTCTTCCCAAGTAACTGCTGCATACAGCAAAACCCTGCTTTCCTGGAAATAGCAAAACTTACACCTGCTGTTGGGAAGTAGTAGAATGAATTCCTTGGTTCGCTTTGCTTGTGTGTGCCACTTTGCTTCACTTATTAAACTGTCTTTATCTCAAGCCACAAGATTTTCTCACTTTTGCCTGTCTGATTCTCCCCCATCCCATGGCAGGGGACTGAGCAAGCAGTTGGGTGGTGCCAAGCTCTCTGCTGGGCTTCATCTACAACCACAGTTTGTTTAAAAGCTGTAGCAAAAACTTCAGCTTGCTGCTTTATGTCAAGATAAGATGTAGCAGCTTGGTTCATGACAGCAGGTGGTTCAAATACATCACTATAATGACTGTCCTGTCTAAACTGACTGCTGCTTTGTGCCACACATAAACGTAGATTGCAGCAATTTATTGGCTTAGAATTGCAGGAAAAACTCCTGTTTACTCATTTGACAGTGGTGCTGATATTCTTTTGTCTGCGATCTCATGTACTTTGGGTAAACCCACAGTTCCCATCTGTTGTTATTTATGGCAAGACTTTATAGTAGCTTGAATAGATTTTCTCTCTCTTCCCATTTTGGGGGGATTCTTTTTTGTGGTGTGCTCTTCCTTTTATTCTGGTTTTTTTTTTTATATATATTTTTTTTATTTTTTATTTTTTACTATCATAGAATGAAAGATCTTTTTCATCACTCCCAAATGGCTGTACCTCATGGAAAGCTGAAAGGTTTCTTGATGACATGCAGTTAAAAAAGAAATAAATTAGTTCTCATGTTGTATTAAAATACCTTCGTGCATATAAGGATGGTGGTTTATACCTCATCCATTACTGTGACAAAGATATTTCCACCTCCCTCCCGGTGTCTGTTTCATCTTGCTTGGCCGAGATCCTTCTGGTCTTTTATGTGAAGTGCGTGTGTGTGGAAATATTAATATATCCAAGAAAGCAAAATGCAATGAAAGTGTAAACAAAATGAAATAATTAGGTTACTGAAAAAATAAAATAATATTGTATTAATCATCTTGTCTCCTCTTTTGTCTACATCTTGTAGAAAGAATAGCAAGGCCATGATTGTGGTATTGTATCATTTTACATTTGCATGAATTTTCTTCAAGCATGGGGAGGGGGTTTCCAAAGATCGTGCAGTCTTGGCTTAGAATTCTTATGCATGAAGGTAGACTCTACTTTAAGAATAAGATACTCTGTTTGAAATATTCATGTGATAACTTCGTGAGAGAAGTTCATCTCTCAGCATGGAAATGATGCTTTTTTAGAGCGAAAGTTGATATATGCCATCCGTGGTGTGTTAATAAAACATTCCATATGCCCAGATATCTGTTTCTATTAACCTGCCATAAGAATGTCGGTATCTACTACTGATAAAACGAAACTTAAGTTATTAATAACTTTAGTTGTATCCTTTTAATGAAAAAGAGAAAATTACACTAAAAAGCAGAATGGAGGGAAATGTTTGGTTCTAAAATGTAGCAAACGGGTTCTTATAGCAGTATGCCAATTAACATTTTGGTCTCTGTCAGGAAAGTGTTTTTCCAAGTTGGCACTTTTAAAAGGCAAAAGACTCTAAGCTGTGGAAACAAAAAAAAAAAAAAAAAATAAAAGAAAAAAATACAATAGCCAAAGACAAGAATTCAATAAAGTCAGGAAAAAAAAAACATCTAACCCCAAACCACAACAAAGCTGATGTGGCCAGGTGTTTGCACTGTATTTCAATGACTGACTCTGTAAGCTGCATTCTTCTCTAACAAATACATCCACTGCTGTGCTCAGAGGTGGCTGATGGAAGCAGGGAGGCCACAGCTGTTTGCTGAGTGATGAGCACCAAAAAGCAAAGCAGTAGGCAAATGGTGGATCTTTCTTTCAGATTTTTCCAATAGCCATTACCCAGAGAAAGTGTGTAAGTTACTATGTTAATTTTCATTGTATGCTAATATTCATAGTATGCCCTGAGTATTAATTATAATGGTCAAGACAAGGAAATACGTAATGTAAAAAGTTTTCCAAATGGAAATTTCTTAGTTGCATAGGAGTTTTGAAGAAGTGATATGATTGCCTGCCTTTTTCTGCAAGGGATGGAAAAGAATTAAGAGGCAAGGAGATTATGATTGATGTGGAAAATGAGTACATAGTGGTTTGTGTGTACTGTGCTCTTTCTGTTGCAATGAGGTCGCAGAAAGTATATGGTACCAGATGCCGGTAAGAGAATCAAGAGTATGTAGTGCAAATAGCAGTAAGTTGAACTCAGTATCTGCAGAAGTTTTTCAGTAAGTCCACAACTTTTACTGGAGAGTATTTGTTAGAAAGTTTCAGCTTGTTCCTTCTTACACATTTTATTAGAGCCTCTGTTTTATTCCTTTCATGCATTTGTAAATGGCACTTTTACCCATGTTAGGTCACCAGTGGGCTGTCTTCATTGTGAGAGTGTCCCTATGATAATTTGATTGCAAGTGTCTGTGTCTCAATAATTACTATTTTTAGGGGAAGAAACAAGCAAAGTAGACTTTAAAAAAGTACTTGGTTAAATTCTGCTTTCCTAATTTTCTTGAGACTAAACATGAATGAGTCCTGAATATCTCATCCTAAAGGTCTGGCATTAAGGTTCTATCATCCATTCAATTCCAGGGATTCTTCAAAATTATCTGCATAATTCCCATAGGAAACACGCTAGAGGACAAAAATGATGGATCAGGCTTGGATATTTTTCAAATAACCTCCATCAGGTGGAAGGCTTGTTTAGCAGTGGCACCCAATACTGATGCCATACCAATGGCTTGCAAGTAGATGTTCAGAAAGTAGTTCACAATTTTCTTTCTTCCATCAGGTGTATGTATAAACTTGTAGTCTTGGTGTGCATACAGCAGTCACTGTTCTCTTGGACATGCTTCATGTTGTACAGCCTGTTGTTGATGCAAGTGTATGCTGGTGGCCTTGAACAGATTTGGCAGATACTTGTCTGTCAGCTCCTGCAGATTCAACAGGATTACTGGTCTCTGGAGCTTATCTCCTCTTGGGTCACTTTCACACGTACTTTTCTAGTGCTGTTTTCTGGCAACTATTTCTCCATCCACATCCATAGAATGGAATCCACTTGCACAGAAGGTGCTTGTATGACACTGAGATAAACACAGTCCCTATTCCAAAACTCCTACTGCTTCAACCTCCTGGCTGTGATTTCTGCAATGTAGGAATACCTTTCACCAAGATCTTTCAAAGTCTGTACGTGGCAACAGCTGACAGTGCCATGTCAGGTCCTAGAGTTTTCATTTGTTGTTATTTATTTAGCTGGCAACATCTAGACTACTTCCATTCATTATGCACTTAGGTCTTGCTTATATATGTTAAACTGAAGTGTCACTGATAATCAAGTCATGGACAGTTTAATCTCATTAGTCCCTGATTTTGTCTTAAGGATAATGAAGGGACAGGCAGGGATCAGGGTTACAATTTGTCCTGCTGAAAGTATTATAATACCCTAGTATCTATGGCTGCTTCTACTTCCAATCAACTTGTGAGAAATAGATGCAATATACAGGCTCAGATTTATCCAGTTGTCACAAATCTCCATTCATATAAATTACAGCACCAATGCTCAGTTTTCCAGGTCAGCTTTCCTTTCTCAGAGGTTTCAGTGGATTCTTAGGATATCTTATTACTGCAATTTAGATTACCTAATTCTTATATTTAAAGTGACTGTAATGTATATAACAACAAACAACCCCCTCAGTGACTTCCCCTACCCCACTGCCCCAGCCTATAGTGTTTACTGGCATTCCTGTTGTTTGCCTGGCCAGTATTCATTCGTGGTCCAAGCTCCATTTGTTTGGGCTTTTTTTTTTTCTTTTTTTATCCTTCTTCCTTTCCATCCCCCTTTCTCCCCTGCTCGCCCCACCCCTCCTTACAGTGCTGTTCCTGGACAGGCAGGTTTTATTGATGTCAGCTTCAGTGACTGTCAAGGAAAAATCTCATGATTTCCAGCTGCCCCATTTTATAAAATAAATCAAGGACAAAGGTTTTTAAGACAGTGAATTAATGGCAATGTAGACTGATTATTCATTATATCAAGTACTACTTTTGACTTACACAGAGAAAATGCTGTCTGTTCTTCTGCATGTCTGTGAATTCCTTGGATTTCAGTTTTCCTTATACTGTAATGCGAAAATATCTTTGTCCTACAAACAGTTCTCCTCAACCAAAGTGAGATGAGCTGTGGTGAATAATGAGGATCTGTGTGAGGGAAGGAAGCATTACCAACCACTGATGCTAGAATTCCATAAATTTCCCTTTCATAGCAGGTATGCCTTTGGTTACGAGGGTCATTAAAAGCAGTATTGCCATGATCCTTAATGTCAGTTAGCTTTTTTTTTCAAGTCTACAAAAAAATCATCTGGATTGTCCTCATTAAAGTTGTTGCAATTTCTGACCAAAGAATCATATGTGTGTGCTATAGGAGTAAAAGAGCATGTGAAATGTAACAGCAGTTTTCAGTGATTTATAACTTCTAGTTTTCTATGATTTTTAATCATTAAAGAGTATGTAAAAACATATTTTATACACAATCTTTTATCTTACATTTATTTTTATATTTCTCCATAGCAATTTATTGCAATAGATATATCACCATTACTATAGACATTTATAGTGCCATTAAAATTCAATGCCACCATAAATTCATGCTCCTTAAACTGTTGACATTTGTAACAGCTTCCACAAGGACATATTTTATACTGAAAGTGAAACTTGAAGTAGAAACTTTTGTTGAATTTAAGATGTAGGAAAGGAAATTAATGTCTTTTGCCTACTTTCAATAAATTCAGTAACTTGGGTGAGACAAACTGTGTTATGTCCCACTTTACACAATATACATAACAAAAGTATAAAGCAATTACTTAAAGGCTGACACACAAAATATAGGCAGTTTATAATAAGCTGAGTAAGAATTAATATCGTGATTTCTTCCTAAGGCACTTGAAGGGTCTTTGCTGTCCCTACAGGCATCAGTCACGAGAAGAAAGGTTGGTCTCCACCGCAATCTGCGACAGCCAGTCAGTGCTTCCAAGCTGCTCTCTTCCATAAGGTCAGTTGTAGCTGATGGTGCTGACAGCTCATTAAGATTACTCAGCTGTTCCTGACCATCCTGACCTGACTGACATGCCTTCCTGTTTTGTTTCTTAACCCTACCACCACCACCTCCTGATCCCCCTCGGGATTTTATACTTCTTTATGTTGCTATTTTTCCTCTTTAATCCTTGATTCTGGCTCAACAGTCTCACCTCTCCCCAGTTTTCACCTTCCTTACCTATCTACAGACTCTATTACAGATTTCTGCCAGCAGTCTCTGTGAAGTTTTGGCAGCTGTGCAGAGTCAGAGCTGGGCTGTACAGTCATGATGCACTGTCTGCTAAACTGCCTGTGGTGGGATGGAATTTACAGCAGAGATTAAAGATGGTTACAGTTGAGGATTTTTGGTTTACATGTTGGTTTATATAGCTCCTGTTCTTAGTGCACAAAGGTTTTGTAGCCTATGTGTCCATTCATTATTAGGAGTCACCTAAACTACTGCCTGGAAGCAGAGGATTCGATCTAGTTTCTCCGTGAATTGTGCTCAAGTTGCACAGAAGCTGACAGTTAGGAAGAGTCTTCCTATGGACTCTCTTAACAGGGAATACATACACATAACCAGATCTATTGTGTTGAGTTGTCCCTCCCTTCTAAATTGGGAACCTTATGTTTGTGTCCTTTGCACTGGTTCATCACAGGTAGTGAGCACAGTCCAAATTATGATGTTCGGTGCTTTTGGGATTTTTTATTCCCTTCCAATCAGAATCAGAACAGGACCCCGATATATAGAGGAGTCTACTGTATCCCTTCTGAAGTAAAAAAGCTACTGACATAGTCCATGTCTTCATGAAGGTGCCTCTCACCGAAAATTCTTTGTGAAGACTCCAGCTGCATGGAATACTTCCCCAATCCTTTTGCCATCATTTCTGAGGGTGCTAAAGCCCACTTTAGCTCTGAAAGAAAACAGCATAAAATCACCACTGAAATAAAAGTGGTTTCCCTCCTCCCCATCGTTGCAGAATCAGGCAGGAATCTCTCTCTCTCGTGTTAGTTTCTTTATTCAGGGAAAAAATAGACTGCTGAGTAAGTATCAGCATGGAGTTGAATGTAATGTGCAAGTGAATAGCAAGTTGATTTTTCTGTTGCTAATGTTTTTTTATAGAAATTCAAAAATGAAAATATATTTTGACATTTGAAAGTATCGTTGGTAATGGTCAAAATTACCATTAACCGTTACCTTGCCAAAGAAGCTGCCTAAGATGTGTCTGCTTGGAAATTCCAGCAAGGGAAAGGATGGTAGTTTTAGACGGTGTCTGGACCTTTGTGCAATATCAACCACTACTGGTTGCTGTATTAGTTCACCCTAGAATTGCTTTCGTTCTTACCTGAGCTGTTCTGCATTTGAAGATTCAGTAGAGTCTAGCATAAACACAGACCTAATGTGGCTCAAACAGAGAGCAGCTGAGCATGGCTGTAGTTGAGAATAATAATCCTATGGGATTACAGTTCTTGATCAGGAAGTTATCAAGGAACTCTTGTCTTTCATGAACAATAAAGATATCCGACATAAATTCTAGACATGTTCTTATTTTCAGTCTATTACTAATTAAATGGCAGACATAACCAAATGCAAAATATATTTTTATATATAGGCAAAGCTTACACTTTATTTCTACATTACATGTGAGGAGTGTGCAAGTGTCAGTAGCTTATATTCACATATTTTCAAGATGTCCACTAGTAACTTCTAAGAAAAACTGAATGAGTTACAGGATTTCCTGTGTAGTATTAAGTAATCAGCCCAAATTAGCAATCACCTTTCATTATATTTACCATTGGTAGTATTTCTGTATACCTCTGGACAGATTTGATACTCAATGAGTAGAAGGTTGGAGAGTTGCGAAAGTAAAGCCAAGGGAAAGACTGTAAAGTAAAATCCAGTAATGCAGTCATAAGTAGATTTTGTCATCCTTATTTCATACTGTGGTTTATGAGATGAGCTGATCTGAAAATAGAGATCGCAGCATGGTGATAAAGCCTACAAAATGACAAATGTACTGTGAAACTAATATTTCAGTATCAGGAATCTGGTATTGCATTTGCCATCATATAGTTCAAATGTGTTGTTTAGGTTTTTTAACGTGCACCCAGCTATGCAACTGGAAGCTTCATAAGCTAAAGAGAAAGGAAGATCAGTCAGGTGCTTCTGGCAAAGCAAAAAGTAAAACTGGGTTTCAGGAAAGAGGATTCTCCATCACAGAATTAATGAGTAATGTACCTGTGTCCCAGCATAGTTCACAGAGGTGCTGCTCTACTCCAAGCTCTCTTTAGAGTCCAAATGAAGAGACCCAGAGGCCTTGTGGTCGTTAATGATGCCACAGGACTTTGTATGGAAAGTGGCTTGTTAGTGCTATGGTTCTGACTAACAGATGTAATTACTTTCAGCCAACTTAAATTACCTTTCAGTTTCAATTGTAGTGAGAGATTCCGTGAGCAAAAGCTGATGAGGTTAACCAGGAGGAGGTTATAGGATCACAAATGATAAGTAACTACAGCAGGAGCAAAACTTTGTTAATGGAGGCTTTACAGTCTACCAAGAAAAAAAAACGTTTCACAAGAGCTGCTGTCAGGAAGTTGAAACAGGAGAGCATTTTGGGGTGATAAACACAAGAAAAGAAATAAAGTCAGTTTTGCGGTTCTATATGTGGTTAGTCATTTGGGAGAATCTTCCAGGAAAAGCTAATGGAAAACCCTATATTGGTATAAATTTTAAAATCGGACTTGGATACGTTTTAAAGGCCAGTTTGGATGTTTTTAAAGGATAATTCTAAGTGATTTCAGGCAGGATTTGTTATACAGAAGATGAAGGGTGTGCAACAGTATTTTCATTACCTTCTCTTAGATTAATGATAGTGTTTCCATGTGCTCCTGCATCTGAACTTGTTGTTGGGCCAGTGGACTTGACCTTTTCAAATCATGCAGTGTGAATGCAAGTGGGGAATGGAATGATCCATTTTTCATTGGCAGTAGATTTTGTAGATTTGTCAATGACCTCTCTTGCCTTCTGTTCTAACCATGATGTGTATCTTGTTTAGAAATGCTACTTATTTTATATAAGGTCACTTTAAATCAGTTTGAACATAATTGACAATATTGGAATGAATAAACCTATCATTCTATTTCCATATTGCATATAGAATATCTAATCAGTATTTATGATGTGTAAGATTAATCCCACTCATGAGGACAGGCCTTTATAATTTATTAGTGCCATCACCTTGCTTGAGCTATAAACTGCTCACTTCATTCAAGACAAAATCCGTATTTTAGGAATGTTCAGCATGCCTTGTGTTTGTGAATTAATTACTCTTCTTAATGGGAAAAGTTTGAATTATAAAGATACTTTTCAGTGATTACTTTTGCATAAAGACTTTGACTATTTCTGTAAAAGTAAGTCTGATTTGGTAGAAAATAGCCTGCTCCTTTTTGATGTAGAAGGCTTTGGAAAAGTTGGAAAAACGATATAGTTGGCTTTAATAAAAATGAGACAAGCAAGTGTTGTTTGAAATGTGTGATTTGGGGTTGCATTTGATTTGCCTTGACCATAACTCTGCTTGTGATAAGCATTGGTGTTTATAATCTACATCAGTATCGAACTTACCTTACACTTTTCCTGGATGTAGCTTGCTTATTTACCTTCCTCGTGAGCATGGATACAAGAACTTCTGGAATTGGACATGAAAGCTAATATGGTCATTTAATTTGCTGAACAATCCACATATGATGGTTTTTGGTAGCTTCTTTTTTTTATTGGCTACTTTTGTTCTTTTTGGATTCAGGACATAACTTCAGTTCCCAACTGAGAGTGTAAAGGCTGGCAAAGACACTGGTGTTAGTGTTTTTGCAATTAAAAAAGAAAAGTAGAGTTGCTTTAATACTCCAAAACTTGTCACTTTCCTTTTGCTTCTTGCAAAAGAGCACAACCTGAAATTCCAGGCTCCAGAGCTATTTAAATGGTACTGAAACTGCAGCACTCTGGAATGAACTGCTACTTTTTTTTGTGATGATTTGGTCAAACTTTTCTTTCACTGCAAACCAACCAATACATTACCCCTTCAAGAGCTGTTGTCTTGCATATACTGAACTTACATTAAACAGCTCCTCAGAAATCCAGGGGGAGCATTAAATGTTTTGATTGGTTTTCATTCCAAATTGAAATAATATTAAAAATTTATAATTTTCACACACCTATTTTTGAAAAAGAAAACAGGTATTTTGAAGATTCACATGATCTGATTTGATGTCTTTCAGAGTGAACTGCTTTCCTGTGGGCTTAATCATCCTTCAAGATTGAAACTTGCTTTATTATTGTAGCATCTTGCCACTGTGACTGTCAGTTTGCAGGCCACCTTGCAGTGTGTTGTAGGCTTTGAGGGATGAAGTTTTGGCCTGTGTTAAGCAGCAATATGTAGAAGTGTTTTGTGTGCCTTCCTGAACTTTCCTATGTCCTTTGCATTACTTATTGTGAGCAGAGGAAATTAGATTCAGTAATGAAGGGGACTCTGGCACTCATGCATTCTGATACGGTGCTGTACATTTGAGTCCAATGGGTCACATTCACTCTGTTATCACATTCAGCTAAACGTCACATTCAGTCTGTGGTCACAAGATACTCAGTACAAAACCCTCAGTGGTTTTAACATGTCTGTCTGCAACATTTATTCATAGTATTAATGTGATGTCTCACTCTGTTGCTTATACATATGGGCAGAAAGGATTTATTGCAGAAAGCTTTGCAAACAGATCCTTCTACGAGTTACCTGGTCTTCTGAAAAGTTGTTTATCAAACTGCCTAATTGTTCTTTGCTTATTTGTGTGAAAAAGATTCTATTTGGAAAGTGCAGTAGCTGTTTGACCATCGTGCAGCTGATGTCTGTCTGTGTATTTTCTCGTGAAAAACCAGTCACATTTTATCCATGATCCTCGAGTTTGCCTTAGGGTGAAACTCACCTCTTTGCACAGGGTTGAGTGATTGAAAAACTGAGTAGACAAGCGCAGATAAAGTGAAACCAAACACAACAATCAGGATTACTGTAATAGTGACCATCTTGCAGTGTTTGTACGATTAGTATGCTGAGAATAATTTTTGTTGCATAGTAACCTATGATTCATCCATAGTTAATTACTTACCCCAGTTTACCAGGATTTCTGACATAACCTCCACATTTTATTACTTTGAGATTGTTCTTCAGTAAATACTAATCTTAACTTCTTTTAAACAGTGAAATAATGGTATACTTTACCAGCTGCCAATTCTATTTAAATTTTATTTTATTCATTTAGGAAGCATGACAAGAGCCATGGTGCTTACACTGATTCAAATACAAAGACAAAATTCAGTTGGTTTTCTAGTGACAGCTATGGTATAACTGGGGCTCAGGGTCGTGCCTGTGTGCACGCTTGGTGCTCTTTAGTCCTCAGATCCCTGTGTGGTCCAGGAACTCCCCATCTTAGTCATCACTGGGTGAGAATGTAGAATGGTTTGTAGAGATTGCGCTGACTTGATTGACTGATGACCCCAGGACCTTCCCAGTAAAACAAATGACTAGCTGCTCTGGTACCACTCTTTGTGGCAATTTCGGGCAGTCTCAGATGGCCCCAGGAGACCCCTGCAGTGCATACCCCAGTTCAGTGCTGGGTCTGTTGGTCAGTGCCCCAGCTGGTGAAGCTGGCAGTCCCAGAGCCTCTCCTTGGCAGCGCCTGCTGCAGCAGTGACCATAGTGTGCCTGTGTAAGGTACTGGTAGACAGTCAACAGGAACTGATCCTGCAGATGGCAGGGGTAGTGACATAGGACAGTATTTTGTACATGATTAGGATAGGCAGGGGGGTTGTAAGTTGTTTCAGATTGCGTGTGTACTGGAGTGATCACATAGACCATGCAGCGTATGAGAATTATGCAGAACGAGGTTTTGTGGGATCTTGCTGGTCCACCTGAAGATACAAGTGCAGCATGCTTACACTAGAGACGCCTTTCATGATACAGGTCAGCCACTGGTGGATCTTGTTCAGGAGATCTGATTCCCCAGGCAAGCATTGCCTGTGCAGAGCTCCCAGCAGTCAGGTGGCTTTTTAAATTTTAGTTTGTTTTTAAACAGTCCGTGAGTGCCTGTGCCACAGAAACAGAATCCTGCAGTTGAGTTTAAAGCAGAACTTCCCCGCAGGGTATTCAGTAACAGCTAAGAATCATTTTTGTTGAAACCAGAAGCATTTGGCAACCTCTGGCCAGTGGAGCCAGCTGCGAGCCAGCTGGGGCAAGAGGCAGGGACGAGGCCCTGACTTAATGAGAGGTCCTGGGCCCTGGGTTTCAGTTCCTGGTGGGGTTGCTCAGAGCCATTAAAGCTTATTGATGCCCTCAAGGTATGTAACATCCTTTTCCATCAGTTTGGCACTGTCAGTCATGACCTTCTGATAAATGAGATCATAGCACTAGTGCAACTAGAATATCTTGTTTATTCGATGTAGCCCTGATTACTTGGAGAAGACAGAACGCTGCACGAAAAGTAGCTCCTGGTTTTGAATATAAATAACAATCTATGAAGGCTTCTAAATAAATAATGGCATTAATCCAGAGTGTGCACATTTTTTTTGTTTTATTTGCTGAAAGGAATCAGAAGCGATATTGTGTTATTTATATCTAGAATAATGTTACTATAGTAACTGCTGCGCCTTATTGTTAGATGTGTAGAGGAGTTGTGAAGTTACATAGGGGGGAGACACAAAATTTGTCCAATAATTGGGTGTTTTCAATAAAAGTTTATTTTTTCAAAGTTTACTTTTTATTTTAAACAAATATTTTTTAATAAAAGTGTTAATATTTTTTTAAATATTTGTTTAAAATAAACATTAAACTTGAGTAGGGATGTGAGTATTCTATAGGTATATTGCGAATAAAAGAGACTAGGGACAATGTGGGCCCTCTCTGGAAGCTATCAGGAGAACTGGCTACCCTGGATTTAGAGAAGGCTGAGGTTCTTAATTACTTCTTTGCCCCAGTCTTCACTGGCAAATGCTCTGACCACACCACCCAAGTCTTGGAAGGCAGACGCAGGGACCTGACGAAATCCATCTGCAGGTCCTGAAGGAGCTGGTGAATGAAGCTGCTAAGCCAGTGGTCGTCATATCTGAAAAATCATGGCAGTCAGGTGAAGTTCCCAACGACTGGAAAAAGGAAAATATAACCCTCATTTTCAAGAAGGGGAAAATGGATGAGCCAGGGAACTACAGACCACTAAGTCTCACCTCTGTGCCTGGCAAAATCTTGGAGCAGATCCTCCTGGAAGGCATGCTAAGGCACATGAAAAACAAGGTGCATGGTGACAGCCACCATAGCTTCACTAAGCAGAAATCCTGCCTGATCAATTTGGTGGCCTTCTATGATGGGGCTACAAAACTGATGGAGAGGGCTAGAGCAGTTGATATCATCTACCTGGACATGTGCAAAGCGTTTGACACTGTCCCTCACGACATCCTTGTCTCTAAACTGGAGAGACATCAATTTAATGGATGGACCACTCGGTGGATAAAGAACTGGCTGGATGGCCGCACGCAAAGAGTTGTGGTCAATGGCTCAATGTCCGGCTGGAGACCAGTAAGGAGTGGTGTCCCTCAGGGATTGGTGATGGAAACGGTCTTGTTTAACATCTTTGTCGCTGACATGGACAGCGGGATTGAGTGCGCCCTCAGCAAGTTTGTCGATGACACCAAGCTGTGTGGTTTGGTTGATAAGCTGGAGGGAAGGGATGCCATCCAGAGGGACCTTGACACACTTGTGAGGGGGGCTGATGCCAACCTCATGAAGTTCAACCATGACAAGTGCAAGGTCCTACACCTGGGTCGGAGCAATCCCAGGCACAGCTACAGACTGGGCAGAGAAGAGATTCAGAGAGGCCCTGCGGAGAAGGACTTGGTGGTGTTGGTCGATGAGAAAATGAACATGAGCCGGCTTCAGTGTGCGATCACTGCCCAGAAAGCCAACCGTATCCTGGCCTGCATCAAAAGGAGTGTGACCAGCAGGTTGAAGGAGGTGATTCTGCCCCTCTACTCTGTTCTCGTGAAACCTCACTTCGAGTATTATGTGCAGTTCTGGTGTCCTCAACATAAAAAGGACATGGAACTATTGGAACAAGTCCAGGGGAGGGCCACAAGGATGATCAGGGACTGGAGCACCTCCCGTATGAAGATGGGCTGAGGAAGTTGGGGCTGTTCAGCCTGGAGAAGAGAAGGCTGCGTGGAGACCTCATAGCAGCCTTCCAGTACCTGAAGGGGGCCTATAGGGATGCTGGGGCTGAACTCTTCATTAGGGACTGTAATGATAGGACAAGGGGTAATGGGTTAAAATTTAAACAGGGGAAGTTTAGATTGGATATAAAGAAGAAATTCTTTACTGTTACGGTGGTGAGGCACTGGAATGGGTTGCCCAAGGAAGTTGTGAATGCATCATCCCTAGCAGTGTTCAAGGCCAGGTTGGACTGAGCCTTGGGTGACATGGTTTAGTGTGAGATGTCACTGCCCACGGCAGGGGGGTTGGAACTAAATGATCTTCAGGTCCTTTCCAACCCTAACTATTCTATGATTCTAAAAGAGGTGTTTTTCTGCTTTGAGAGGCTGTGTACAGCAAGAAATGAGAGCTTTAGAAAGTGGGGGAGGGGGAGATGAAATGAGAGGCAAGATTGTTCCATGTGCAGTGCCTTGTATTACACTAAGTTGGCTCATTTTTATAATTGTTTTACCATGGCACTTTAGAACTGTGGACTGTGGGGTAGCCATGGAAACAGAAACTCTACAAATTGAGGACCTAAACACAGTATTGTCAGAATCCTTCAGATGCTATTGACTTGATTGTAACAGCTAAAACGCCACACAAGTCTCATACAGGGTAGGGAAAAACTGCTGTTTCACCATAATTTCAAGTCCCCAGAGTTTTCTGAAGGCACATGGACCTAGATGCAAAGTCTACCTGGACTGTAGGGTGGCTGGCCAGGAAGTCCTTGAGGTGCTGCAGAAGTCATCCCTTTCACTGGAAAACAGCTGCTAGTGATTGTGAAGATAACTGTTGCTTTACCTCCTCAGGATGTACGGGATTATTGGGAAGAAGAGAGGACAGGACATCTGCCTCCTACAAAAGCCAGTCATGTTGTTAGCTTAAAGAAGGTCCTGAACAGGTTTATGGGGAGTTGAGAAGAATCTACTTAGCATTAATCCCTTATTTGTTGTCCCAGCTCAGTTTTACAGGTTTGTTGATGTATTTTCTTGCACTTTATGAGGTGGTTTACATGCTAAAGCTGTGTATACTTGCTTATAAAGATTTTGAAAACTTTAAGCACTATCTATATTTCTCTAATTGCTGTACATTCTAAAGTTATATTTGGCAGTATAGTAACACCCAAATCCTTAGAAGACCCTTTTTCATGTGCAGGTTGTTTTTTTTTAACAGTCTGGTTAGTGCTGTGCTGCAAAATTATTCCTGTCTTACCCCTTACTTTAGCAGAAATCTAATTCAGGCGATTCGTTAGCTGCAAAACTGGGGAGTGAATGGACACAGGGCAACCAACCAACCAACCAGCCAACCTCTCCCCCCAGAACCACTGAAAAGCGAGCACAAAAGAACTTCTGTAAGACAATAGTGAAAAGTAATTCTGAATTAAAAATTAAGAGTTTTAGGCATTTAGAAAATTACACTGATACACTGGATTTCTTGGAGTGTCTCAGGTTGATTAGGAATATGGAAAAGGAGGATTCAAACAATTTGCAAGCAGTACACTTCAGTGAGACTTTCTGTGGTCAGCAGCTGTGCCTTTTACTTTTCTTTTTGTCAGAAAAAAAAGATTTGGTTAATTAATTTGTCCCTGATTAGTTTTAAAATGCAAAATGTGGTAGGTAATATGCCAACCGGTTATTACCTTAGATTCATTTTTATGTCATTCTGAATTATTAAAGTAATTATAATTCACCATTCAAAGGACTGAAGGAAGTAATATATGTTTTAAACTTCATGAATCACTTAACATCACTGGAGATTTTCATGACTGAAGAGTGGTATTAATCTGCATAAGAGGAGCCGTTTTTTAGCTAGTCTGATGACAAAGTGTTGTGGTAGAGTGAAAATGTGGAAGAGTGCTTTATGAAAAAAAAATTTAATCTATAAACACTTTAATACAGTACTTACTGTAAAAATAATCTGGTGCATAGCACTTACCCATGGTATTCATTGACATAGTTCAAATAATAATTATTACATTAAAAATCAAAATGGAACATGCACACCTTAGGACTTTTGAGTTACAATAAGCTACTTCAGTAGCAGGGTCGGCACTGACAATAGTTTCACCAAGTCCAGATCTTGTTAACCACATCAGTGTTGTCTTTCATGTCACTGTACACTGTGTATGTTGAAAACTAGAAATCAGAAAAGTAACAGTAGCAATCTGAATTTGATTCTGGACTAAAGAAATGTGATTCGGGGATAAAATGGTATGGAATGAAATGTGGAACAAAACAAAATTTACCGAATTTCATTCTTTTCAGTGCATCAGTTTAGCACAAGACTGAGTGCTATTGCCCCAGTCATTCAAATCTGCTTAAGCAAATATTTTCCTTTTTTTAAAAAAAAGAAAAAAGAAGGGAATGTAAATGAGAATTATATGGGCATTTTTGTCCCAAACGGATATGTTTTGTGAAATAACTTCAGCAAGTTGTTTAGATAAAAGCATATTTTTTTAAAATAAGTGCAGCGGAATGCCAGCAGAGTCAAAGCAGTAACATTGATTAAGCTATTACCACATTGGTGTAGGGCTGTTAACCATGGGAAGAGCAGCGTTTCCTGTTCTGAATCTGCAGCTATATTTCATTAGACAGTTGCTGCTTTATAACAGCAGTATCAGACAAATGTAGAAAACAGCTCCTATGGAACTGTAATTGAATGTGCAGACACAAGGTAGTACAAAAGTTTCTCAAAATTGCCATTTTATTTCTACAGCTACTTTACTGCGAGTGGTTGACTTTAACCAGATTTGTATAATGCACATTCTAATGTACACAGGCCTTTCGCTCTCCTTCCTCTACACTGTTCAGCCCTGAAGGTAAAATTTCCTACAGCATATGATAATCCACTCCTAAAATAAATATCTGCGTGTGCAAGCAGTATAATTAATCTGACAGAGTTCTAGCTAAGACAAGTATACTGCTGGAAGATTTTGTTTGCAGAATGTCACTCGGAATTGCCGACAGGGTGCAGGTATATTTGTATTCTCAGCTGCAAGCATGGATAATTCTTTTTATTGTTTGAGGTGACTGTACACTGCAGCTGCAAAGTACACTGCAGAAATAATGGTTGTGGTACAAAAGCTTCCTGTGTGCTGTCAATACAAATGGCTTGCAGATAGTTTTTCAATTGCCTCTCATTATGACATTGCAGTTCCTAAGCTGTTGAAATCAGCTTGCAATGGTCTACCTACCAGGGCAAATTTTGTCCTCCACCTAACCCTGACAGCAAGGCTAATAGCTGTTCAGGAGGCCAATGGATCTTAATAAAAAATGGAAATGGATTTGCCCCTTCATTTTAATTAACATTATGTCTACATTTCTATGATAATGGATAATTAAGTGAGTTACCTTGACATTGGAATGTTCTTGGAAATAATTTACTATGCAATTTCGTTAGGTTAAAGGCATTTGTCTGTTTTATTTTGAATGGAAGTTTCATCATAAATATTTCTGAGTATGATTTATACATAAACTAATTATCATTCAAAGAGAATTTTACAAACCACAGAATTCATTATGTGTGTCTTAAAAGTCTTTTCATGATCATACACATAACCCATCTCATCTATTTCTTCAGAGAAATACTGCTTTTCTTTTCCTGGAGCCTTCAAACTGTTATTCTATAAATACATGAAGAGGCAGAGAAGCATTCTCATGGAATATTATTATTTGGGGCATAGCAAAGCAAAACTTTTTCCTCCATAAGGATTTGTTTATTACACTTCAGAGAAAAATGTTAGTCAGTCAAGTGTTCTTAGGTAGAATCTGAAAGAATTATTGGAGCAGATTTTGCCTATGTTTATTCACCAAAACAGCAGAGCATATGCCTTTCAAGAAAACTATTCCCTGGTATTCCCTGGTAGCATCCTTGCTCAAGCACAGTTATGTTATAGAATATATTCTCTTTACCAAAAATAAATAATTTTAAAACCCCAAAACAAATCAACCTACCAAACAAATCTTTCTAAATCTAATAAGGATCATGTCTTGTTCTTACATTTTCTTGCGTATGTGTTTATAAAGTGAGGGTTGCATGGTAGGTCTCTTTTGCTGTAATGTACCATCAGAAAAATACTTCAGTAGCAGTTCTATCACTCAGCTTCTTATAGGGCCATGACCTCAATTCAAGAAAATTCTTAACTGTATTTTGTTTGTCCTGTGGAGATACTGTAAACTTCACTGCAGAACTTACGTATTTTGAGAGGTGCCTGTAGCTTACGTAAGTAATGCAAAATATTGTACTATTTTTAATTTAATAAACATAATTGTTTCAAAATATATATTTCAGATAGGGGGAAGGGGCCATTAAAATTAAAGACAATTATTTAATCATTGTTTCTGATAGCACTGTCTACTATGAAAAGGAGTTCACATAGACTTCACATGAGAAATAATAGGAGACCACACTTTCCTGTGAAGGGGTTGTCAGTGACATTAGCCCTTGAATATACTACTAAGAGCATTTTTAATGTCAGATTTGTAGGAGAAATTTTGAGAGATCTGCTACTTTTGTGATGCAAATTACCAACTGCATCATGGAAACATATTACACGTTTGTTCATTTAAAAGTATAATGAACTATCCTGTTACAGCACTGTTGGTTTGCATACTGTGGACAAGGAGAGGAGGCAGGGGATGAAAAGGGCATGAATAATGTTATAAGTATTTTAGAAGAGTATTTAAATGTATGATGTGATACAGTAATCTGTGAAAGAACATTGCATGTGGTATTATTGCAGGAAAAACTAGTAGAAATAATCAGACTACTAAATGGTACAAGACTATCATATGTCTTTTGGAAACTCTGTGGAGTAGTGTTTAGTTACATTTTTCTGCTTGTAATAAATCTTTCTGAAGCATAATCCTGCAGTTGATTCTGTCACTGAAACTGGAAATTCAGGACCTGGAGATAGTTGGGCTACACTTTGCCATTGACAGAATCACGTGCTGAATCCATGGGAATAAAAGGGCAATTGAGGTTTTCATAAAGGAGATGAATTCATGTTAATGCTTGAAGTGGACCAATCTGTAATAGTCAGTGACATATATTTCTGTGTGTCTTGGCTAAAATCTGGACATGTCTTTATATGTACATATAGTTTTTTGTTATTTTCAGTCAGCAGAAAACATTTTGAATTGCAAATGAAAAGGTAAGCATGCCTTTATAGATAAGTATCATGGGTGGAAGAAGAGTTTTCAGCTCCAGCTATTTAATTGTTTTGAGTCTGATGCAAAATTCCAGGCTTATTCAATAGAGAGCAAATCTGCTTTTTCTTTAGAAATAACATTTATAGATACAGTAAGAATAGATTAAAGAATTGAAAGTTTTTCTGGAACACAGGGACATTGCAATCTGAGGAAGTAACATGCTAGAAAATACTCCTGTGTTCTAGATTGCTATAGTAATTCTAGAATATAACAAAGAGAATTGGAGATGAGTCAAAAGTTCTTGAAAAAGAGAGTTCTCCTCAATAATAAGAATGAGTGCTAACTTTGTGCTAGGAATTTTTTTCTGATGCATGGCTGTAAAAGCCTGGTGACACCATGTTTCTACATGGCACCATAATCTTGATGCGCTAAGTCAAACGGATTCTAGAAGACGGCTTAATACATTATCTGCAAGGTGTGTGGTTCTCAAGTTTAGACAGATTTCACACCTTGGAGACTTCGTATCATGCACAGAAAATTAAAAAAAGATAACCCACTAAGAAAAATAAACTTTTGTCCTTAGTGAAAGCATGGATTAGTCTTTCAGTGCCTGCCACACACATCCAGTGTTGTAGCAGGGGCTGGGCAAAATAGCCCTGAGTGGCTTATGGGAAGATCTGTCAGTTTTTCGTATTGCTCCCTGAGTTTAGCTCTGCCTTAGAAGTCATCAGCCATAAAACAGAATGATGATTAGCAGTGCTATTAATCCAAGAGGTTCTTCCACTGAAACATTTGAGAGAACCCAGACAGGCAAATAGTTTGCTTATTTATCATCTCCCTTGCTCTGTCTGGGTTTATCCCCATCTTGCATTAGCCTATTGAAATAAAGAAGATTTTAGGATCCTTGAGGTTCTGTAACCCTGCATCCCATGCGAAGGACTCCAGGTGGCCTGTCTCCCCAGCCAAGTACCTGTTCTCCTCCGTAGCTGAGGAGTTCAGAGAGCTCAGTGAGCCACTACCTTATAAAATTTAGAATTTGTGGGACTCCTTCTTGGCTGAGTCTGGGGACTGTTGGTGATCCAATACCTATATGACAAGCTGCTGAGGGCCTCAAGGTGCTGAGAGGTCCAGTGGTTTATCCACATGACTGGTATATAGAGAACTGTGAACCTGTCATCCTCGGTCCTTCTGCAAAATGTGCATTCATTTCAAGCCTCTTTGTGCTACTGAGCCCTATTGTGAGAGGGGAAAGCAAAAGGAAAAATAAATGAGTAAGAACGATGTTCCACACTGGGGTGACAGAATCCCCCAATTTAAAATCTCAAATTGTTCACAGAACTAGAAATCTGATTTCTAGTCAGCCTGTAGTGTGCTGCTAGTCTTATTTACAAAGCCTTGGTCATTAGGTGAGTAATTTGTCCAGGGGAGTTGTTTTCTAATAATTGTAAACTTAAGATTTCCTTTAAACTCCTTCCACCCACCCCCATAAGAGATCTTATTTTAGGCAACAAACAGGAAAATAGTACCTATTTTCACTTGATCTCCACAATTGTTATACTTTTACTGCACATGGATGCACTAAAGAACCCTTTTGTTGTCTGTTTTCCCCTTGCAGTCCCTTATCAAGGAAATAACTCCAGGTTTGATTTTTTTTCTCCTTTTAAATATTAAATCATACATTGACTTTAATGGGAGCAGAGATGGATAATGCTAAGTAATTAATAATTAATGCTAAATAATTCCTCACCTAGTCTAATATAAGAACATTCAGTACATCAAGAACCACCTTACATTGGTAGGGCTATTTAGTAGAGAAAAGCTAAAACGAGCACAATATTTAAGTTTCCCTCTAAAAGCTACTCATATCATTTTTCTGCCTTCTCTAAAGATTTTCCTTCCATCACTGTTTCTGATTTGTCATTAGGCCACCCAACTGAAAGGGATATCAAGAACTCTCCATGGGGGAATCAGGCTTGCCAAACCTAAATAAAATGGAAGATTTTCAGAAAGGCGAATCATTGAACCAGTTTGTTAATATGCATGCTGAGAGAAAGGAATAGATTCAAGATAAAATTATAGCAGGATGTTTTCTCTACTGCAGCAATTTATTGCATCCTTTAGATACTATAAAACCTGTTTAAAAAATGTTAAATTTAAAATATTTATGCAGTGCTAACTGTATTCCTGTGTTAGAAAAGTACTTTATTTATTAACATAGACACTGATATAGAAAATACTACAGTGTAGCCCATGCATTATACACTACCATTGTAAGAAGAGAATTTTTCATGCAAAAATGCTTAAAGCATGTCTCACAACAGCATAAACAAGAGTCAGTTTTATAACCTCATTTTTCACGCTTTCTGTTCTATGTGCTGGAGCTAATTCAGTGTACACAAAGATTGCCTATGGCTCAAATACGTTTAAATACATTTCTAGCTTTAATTCTTACTGAATGTTTTTAATTAATATAGAATATATGAAATAAACTATTATTGAGATATTTTGAAAGTCAGCTTGGATTGTTTTGGGAGGGGCAAAAATGTTGGTTGGTTTAACCTTTGTGAACATCTGGATGATGTTCGTATATAAAATACAGAGAGGGTGGAAATTCATGGCCGTTTGCCTGCTTTTTGAAAGAAGCTCTGTCCATGCTCTTTCTGTCTCTCTGCATAATAGAAGCCTCATTTTTTGAGCCTGCTCCCTCGCTGCTGCTTCTCTGACAATGTCAGTGTTGACAGCTGACAAGTTGTTCGCCTCCAAGTTTAACATTAGTGTGATAGACATGTCTGCCATGCTAACAAAAAGTTATCAGAGTCCTGGAGTCCTTGTACAAAAGAAGGCTTATTTTTTCTTTCTTTCTGTCTTTCCTTTTTTTAATTGAACACAAAGTATGAAGGCTCATCTAAGTAGGAAAGATTCATCAAAATCTCTAATTAAATACATGACAGCTGGTGAATTAGAGCATTCTGTCTTAGCACTGCCATCCTACAATACTTCATAATCCTAAGAGTCCAAAGTATGAATTAATTATGCTTGTAAGTATCCTGATACCCAACTAAAGGGGAAAAATAATCAAAAGCAACCCTAAAAAGCGTCTGAGAAAGTAGGCAGTACTGCTAATAAGGAGCAACTAGGACCGAATTACTTCTAGAGTACTAGACTTCACTTTGAAGGTGCTTTGATGCAGAATACACTTGTATTATAAGACTGTTTGGTTACAGAAATGCTTGGTTTTAAAATAATGTGTTAAAAAGCATTTTTAAAAGTCTTGTGGTTTAAGCCCAGCCATGAGCCCCACTCAGCTGCTTGCCCCCCCTCCCCTGGTGGGAAGGGGAATAGAATGAGAAGATAAAAGTGAGAAAACCCTTGAGTCAAGGCAGTTTAAAAGGTGAAGCAGAAGCCATGCACAAGCCAAGCCAAGCAAAGCAAACCAAGGGATTCATTCCCCACTTCCCATGGGCAGGCAGGGGTTCACCCATCCCCAGGACAGCAGGGCTCCATCATGTGGAACTGTGACTTGGGAAGACAGATGACATCATTTCAAATATCCTCCTCGTCCTTCTTCCCTCAGCTTTACATGCTAAGCATGATGTCATACGGCATAGGATATCCCTCTGCTCAGTTGAAGTCAGCTGTCCTGGCTGTGTCTCCTCCCAAATGCTTGTGTACCCACCTCAACCTTCTCACTGGTGGGGTGAGGTGAGGAACAGAAAAGGCCTTGAGACTGTGTAGGCCCTGCTCAGCAATGACTAAAACATCCCACTATTATCAATACTGATTCCAGCACAAATCCAAAACACAGCCATTCACAAGATACTAGGGGGAAAATCAGTTCTCTCCCAGCAAAACCAGCACAAACAGCCAGGTGTTAAATATCAGGCCCTACTAGCTAGCAGAATAAAATGTTATAATCCTCAGCTTTGCAAAGGTAAAAAAGTCATAGTTTTAGAGTAGTCCTGTTGTCTTCAAGAAATGGAAGCTTAGAAACAAATGTGCAGATGCTCATGTGCTGTAAGTTTGTTTATATTTGCTTGTGAAGAGGTTTTGGTTGCTTGTTGTCACTTTAAAGGAATAGCAACAGAACTAAAGTAGGAATTTTTATGTTGTGGAGTTCAGTGGATTTAGAATATTGTTAAACTGAAATATTCCAGTTTTGGGGCATTTAATTTTTGAACATCAATAACCAAAGTCTAAATGTTCCACTGAAAGTAAATAATTTAAAAATCTTTGCCCCATCCATAATCGAGATCTGAGAAAGAAATTTCTAAGGAAAAATTTACAGGCAGCCTGAGTGGTTTGGATTAATATTGCTCTCCGTTTGATTTTTCTCCCCACCCTGTGTCAAGACTGAGGGCTTTTCTTTCCTAAGGCTTTCTAACTTCAAGTCTTCTAATTAAAATATATCTTACAAAGCATGAAGGATGTATCATTATATTTCTATTCCTGTGCATTTTGAACAAAATCAGACTTGTATGACAGGTCTTAGAAGCATTTCAGCAGCTACCTTTTGTAGCTTTTTTCTGGTTTCCAACGTGTAGCTCAGAATGTTTCTTTTCTCTACAATTTACCTTTCTTCCTGTTGATTCATTGAGTTATTGGTTATTCAGAGGCTATGCAATTACATTGAAAACTTGTGTGTTCTTGGCATTTTGGATGTCCTCAAAATCCACATAGAATCAATTCTGTTTGTGAGGGGGTTTTTTTCATTTTGGTCAGAAGATGGTGAGATGTTAGTATAATGACCCAGACAGAGGAGATGATTAATTTCAGGCAAACTTGGCCTAAAATTCCTGGAAGTTCACATACTCCTGAGTCAAGAATGCTTCTTTGGAAGTATGTTATAGCTGTTTTTTGAAGCTGCCTTCTTTCAGTCCACTGACATTACTATTTATTAACACAGTGCTTAACTAACATTGTTCATGAACTAGCACCTGATTACTGTTGGCAATCAAGAAACCTGAATTAAAGTACACTTCCTGAAATACAAGTGTTGAATGCTTTTTACCTAGTTAAAACGAGAGGAGAAAGAATCCAAACATATCTCATGATTAAGAAGCCTTTGAAGAAATCAACAAATTAATTAAATTCTATTTGTAACAAATACAACATTACTGAGAAAGGCACCCATTCAGTGGTATGCTTAAATGGAGAAAGAGCCACTCAAAACCTTTTAAGTAAACTTATTTCTCTCTTAAAGAGTTTTGGTTGGGTTCCCACCCACCCACCCCCCCCGCCGCCCCCAATCATTTTGTTAATCTGCCATTTTTTTTAAAAGAAGTTGTAGAAAAGACTGCTGATCTTGGATCACCTTCCACAAGAAAGACTTTCATGAAGTAAGGCATTCTGATCATTCTGGTGGGCTGAATAATACCTTGCCATAATCCTGAGAAATGCTTGACAGGAGCTTCTCCGTTGCATCCTCCAGTTACCTCTAGTCAGAAAATGACTCATATTTATCCTTTTTTTTTTTTTTTTGTGGGCTTTGATTTTATTATTTTTTTCCTTTTAAAAATGGTGGGAATGTTTGTGGGTTCTTTGGTTTGGGGGGGGGGGGGATTTTGATTTTTCTTTTTACCCTGTAATGTGTTTTCTAAAAATCAATATCATAGCATCATGGAATTATACAGGTTGGAAAGAACTGTGGGAAGTCCCTAATCATTTTAGTTCAGAAGGCAGTCAGTGTGGTCAGGTATGATTTATCTTTGTAAATCCATGACAGCTCTTCCTGGTTTTGGCTTTCCTGCTACCCTGCCTGCATGCTTCAGCAGTGAGCTCATCTATCTTCCTATTTTGTAGCCTGTCTTTGCTTTTGCCTCCAGTGTACATCCTATTTTGCTGGAGACCAGTCATGACTTCCCTGCTCTGCCAAGTCAGTGTCTTGCTTACATCTGCTCTTTTTCCTGAATACCTGGACGGACTGTTGTGTTTGGAGGGGTCTATCCTAAAAGACCTGCTACCTGCTGTGAGCTCTTTTGCCCTTCAGAAATGCCTGGGATCCTCTTTAGCAAATCTCTGAATGAGGCAAATCTTATTTGTCCACATGGCCTTTAATTTCTATGATTCCTATCTACATTTGACTCCTCAGGCTCCTTATCTGGACTATGCTTTACAACCGCCATCAAACTGTCCCCTAAAAATGTTGTCATGACACATCATGTCATACACAGGCCCAGTGAAGAACAGCTGGTGATGTAGAAGAACGGGCGTATTATTCACTTCCATAAGCAGCAAGTCAGTTCAGCCAGACACATTTCAATCTTGAACTAAGTAGAATGTTTCAGTTGATTTTGACATTGAGATGTATGTTTGAATAGATAATGTCATAACATTTCTGTTGAATACACCAAAACAGAAAAAAAGGTATACATTAAAATTTGTCTAAACTTCATATAGGATGAAGTGGAATGAAATGAATATACATATGTCAGAAATTTTGATAGGGAACTTTAAATTTTCTGTTACGTTTACTTACCAGTTAAAGTGCCAGTAGATGGCACTCAGGAATCTATAATGGTATTACATGTGGGGCTTTCTATGACCTATGCAGATTGACGTGTTGCAGTGCTGTGTGCAGCACCTACCACACACCAGGGCTTTCCTGACTTCAAGTACATAGAGATACTCATGTGTAATGGGAACAACTGATTGATATCAGAGATGAGAGGTATGTGGCATGTCTGTGGCATGTTACATCCGTATGTGACTGTGAAGGTATCGAAGACCTGATTTGAATGTTCTGAAATACTTAATGTAAAAAGAGCAGCACTATTGATTATATAGTAAAATATTGTGCAGGCTTATTGTCTTTTGTACTGGGAACTAATAATGCTGTCCAGTGGCATAGATTGCATCATTTAATGAGTTTTCAGTTTTGATTACAGCTACCAGCAGGAGACTTCAGAGTCTGTAATTAAAATGTAAAAAAAACAAAAAGAAAAAGCCCAGCCCAACCCTAAAACAAGAAAAAAACCCACCCCAAAACAGTTCAGAGATAATAAAGACTGAAAAAACTCTTTTTTTTCTCTGAACTACTGTGATGGGGAAAGATGAATATTATCTGTCTTCAAACATCCACTTCTTTGAGTTATTTGAATCTTGGGTTAGATAGAATCATAAAATCATAGAATATTTAGGGTTGGAAAGGACCTGAAGATCATTTAGTTCCAACCCCCCCTGCCATGGGCAGTGACATCTCACATTAAACCATGTCACCCAAGGCTCTGTCCAACCTGGCCTTGAACACTGCCAGGGATAGAGCCTTCACAACCTCCCTGAGCAACCCATTCCAGTGTCTCACCACCGTAACAGTAAAGAATTTCTTCTTTATATCCAATCTAAACTTCCCCTGTTTAAGTTTTAACCTGTTACCCCTTGTCCTGTCACTACAGTCCCTGACGAAGAGTCCCTCCTCAGCATCCCTATAGGCCCCCTTCAGATACTGGAAGGCTGCTATGAGGTCTCCACGCAGCCTTCTCTTCTCCAGGCTGAACAGCCCCAACTTTCTCAGCCCGTCTTCATACAGGAGGTGCTCCAGTCCCCTGATCATCCTCGTGGCCCTCCTCTGGACTTGTTCCAGCAGTTCCATGTCCTTTGTATGTTGAGGACACCAGAGCTGTACACAGTACTCCAGGTGAGGTCTCACAAGAGCAGAGTAGAGGGGCAGGATCATCTCCTTCCACCTGCTGGTCACGCTCCTTTTGATGCAGGCCAGGATACGGTTGGCTTTCTGGGCTGCGAGCGCACACTGAAGCCAGCTCATGTTCATTTTCTCATCTGCCAACACCCCCAGGTCCTTCTCCACAGGGCTGCTCTGAATCTCTTCTCTGCACAACCTGTAGGTGTGCCTGGGATTGCTCCAACCCAGGTGTAGGACCTTGCACTTGTCATGGTTGAACTTCATGAGTTTGGCATCAGCCCACCTCACAAGCGTGTTGAGGTCCCTCTGGATGGCATCCCTTCCCTCCAGCGTATCAACCGAACCACACAGCTTGGTGTCATCGACAAACTTGCTGAGGGCGCACTCAATCCCGCTGTCCATGTCAGCGACAAAGATGTTAAACAAGACCGGTTCCATCACCGATCCCTGAGGGACACCACTCCTTACTGGTCTCCAGCTGGACATTGAGCCACTGACCACAACTCTTTGCGTGCGGCCATCCAGCCAGTTCTTTATCCACCAAGTGGTCCATCCATCAAATTGATGTCTCTCCAATTTAGAGACGAGGATGTCGTGTGGGACAGTGTCAAACGCTTTGCACAAGTCCAGGTAGATGACATCCACGGCTCTACCCCTGTCCATGAGTTTTGTAGCCCCATCATAGAAGGCCACCAAATTGGTCACCAAGCACCTTGTTTTTCATGTGCCTTAGCATGCCTTCCAGGAGAATCTGCTCCAAGATTTTGCCAGGCAATGAGGTGTGACTGACTGGTCTGTAATTCCCCAGGTCTTCCATTTTCCCCTTCTTGAAAATGGGGGTTATATTTCCCTTTTTCCAGTCGTCGGGAACTTCACCTGACTGCCATGATTTTTCAAATATGATGGCCAGTAGCTTAGCAACTTCATTCACCAGCTCCTTCAATACCCGCGGATGGATTCCATCAGGTCCCATTGACTCATGTATGCTCAGGTTTTTAAGATGGTCTGGAACCAGATCCTCTCCTACAGTGGGCCCAACGTCTTCATTCTCACAGTCCCTGCATCTGCCTTCTAAGACTTGGATGGTGTGGTCAGAGCCTTTGCCAGTGAAGACCGAGTCAAAGAAATCATTCAGAACCTCAGCCTTCTCCAAAGCCTGTGTAGCCAGTTCTCCTGAGTTTTTCCTCAGGGGGCCTAGTCTGTTTTTTATTTGCTGCATACCTGTAGAATCCCTTCCTGTTATCCTTAACATCCCTGGCCAAGTTTAATTCTAACTGGGCCTTATCCTTCCTTACCTGGTCCCTAGCTTCCCAGACAACATCCCTGTACTCTTCCCAGGCCACCTGTCCTTGCTTCCGCTTTTTATAAACCTCTTTTTTCCTTTGAATTTTCCTCAGCAGCTCCTTATCCATCCAAGGAGGTCTCGTGGCCCTCCTGCTGCACTTCCTTCTAGTTGGGATGCAACACTCCTGAGATTTCAGTAAGTGATCCTTGAATATCAAGCAAGAATCTTGGGCCCCCCTGCCCTCTAGGGCTATGTTCCATGGAACCTCACTAAGCAGGTTCCTGAAGAGGCCAAAATCTGCTCTGTTGAAGTCCAGGGCAGTGAGCTTGACACTCTTCTCACTGTCCTGGTGATCTCAAATTCAACCATCTCATGATCGCTGCATCCAAAGCTGCCCTGGAGGGTCGCATTTCCAACCAGCCCTTCCCTGTTGGTGAGCACAAGGTCAAGCATGGCACCTCTCTTTGTCAGCTCCTCTCTTACTTGCAGAAGGAAGTTGTCTTCCACACAGTCGAGGAACCTTCTGGATTGCTTGTGCTGGGCCATACCATCCCTCCAACAGATGTCAGGGTGGTTGAAATCCCCCATGAGAACAAGGGCCTGCGAGCATGGGGCTTTGCCTATCTGTCTGTAGAGTGTAGATCATCATTTCCACATAGTGTGGAAAAATAATACAGATAATAAAATAGTACAGATAATATTTGAATAATCTGTGTTGGTACCTCTGGGATTTTTCAGTGTTGCAGTATAACATAGGAAAACTTTCTTCTGATTCTGATGAGATTTAAAGGATCGTAGGTTTTTTTGCAAGCAATTATAAACATTTCACAGTGGCCTATTTACAGGTATCACTGGACTTTTCTCCCTCTAGGTCCTATATTTGTAAACTTGCAAAACTCCACCATTTGCTGGTTTTGGAAGGCTGTGTCAGAGGCTTCCTTGTTCAGTGGTTAGAAACCTTTTATTGGGAATCCTGAACTTATTCTTGAACTGTTTATCTGGTTTTACACAATATTATTTAGTTTTAATAGCTTTCCCTCGTCTTGTCTGCACTTTTCTTTGGTATTTTTCACATATATCTTCTCAGTAGACATAGTCCACTTGTGTTTTGTTTACTAAACTCATCATGATCTCATGAGGAAGATCGTCGTCTTCCCCGATGATTCTAGATGATACTGATAATATTATTTATTCCCCCTTTTTTTTCCTGTATTGCCACTTTGCGATAGCACCTTAGGAAAAAACCCTGAATAACAGTATGTATTTACAATCCTTTTACATGGACACAGTTGTTACTCTAGTCCTATCCTATGTAAATCTTGAGAAAAATTTGTCTGTGTGGATAACTTCTTTTGTATCCATTTACATCTGATTGAACTGTCATTCTCCCATAGCCAGTCCAGAAGCAGCTCTTCCATTAGTATAATTTTTCTTGGCTTACATGTCTAAAACAGGTCAGGTGAATTGTTCTTTCAGTGTCCATTTTCTTTAAGTGTGGAGGGATGCTAACACTGTGTAAGTCTGAAGTCAGCAGAAGTGAACTTTCTCTTTTGTGACTGACCACTGCTCTGGGCTTCATACAGTACTGTACCTTCAGGCCATGCTGCTGGTCAGGGTGCAACAACATGTTTAAACCCTATTGAGTCTAAAGATAAAGAAAATCTTTGAAGTTATTTGTATGCCCAAATGAACTACTTAGTCCAGAAAGTACATGCACATTTGAGACTTTCCAACAGTGGTAAAATCCGTTATTTGTAACAAGTCCAGACGAAGGAGCACTGAGGACGCCTGGGCAGCCTAAACCTGAGGATCTGTACCAGGCTTTTGAAAACATACTAGAGAGGCATGAACAGATTTTTACATATTTTTTTAAATGCAGATGATGATTTGTTTGAAATATCCTGAACCATCAGCTTGGCAGGATCTTGATACGCTTTTGTTAGCTAATCAAAGACAGATTGCAGTTGGGAGCCATATCTAAATTTATTAAGAAAATTAATAGACCATTTAAATTTTACTAGAATTAGGCTAAGATACAATAAGCATTTGCACCGGCAGATATTCATTAGCTATACCATTGACCCAGCGCCTGCATGTGGAATGAGAAATTGACATCTA
Organism: Lathamus discolor; assembly: GCF_037157495.1. NCBI lineage: Eukaryota > Metazoa > Chordata > Aves > Psittaciformes > Psittacidae > Lathamus > Lathamus discolor. Next base: position 79,802,392 of record NC_088889.1, on the reverse strand, counting down.
GATTCGGATGGAGACAATAGTGCTAATAATGTGAGTTTGAATCATTAGGAAAAAAAAAAGACTAATATTATACATGTGTCAGATTTTATTTTTCATATTAATCCATCTGTGTATATTACGGCCTTCAAAGTCAAGGTTTAGAGGGTTATGTTGGCCTAAGCCAGGATTTTTGCTTCCTTCTCTGTTCTGTAAATCTGTATATGCTCTCGCTAAAGGGGTGAATTTTATTTATTCATTTATTTATATAGTGGTTTTGGAAAGTGATCAGGTTGGTGAGTGTTGAGAAGCTAATTGTGTTTTTCCCCAAATGTATCAGTCTTTCTGAGTTAGATTACCACAAGAATAGACACTTGCAGAATTTTAGCACATTGTTCATGGGAAATAAGCCTGCATGATAAGCTGTGTCTGCCCTATATTGATATTTAAAAATATATTAAAATTTACCAACCCCCTATTTTTAAAACGTCCGTATTGCTTACAGTTGAATGACACTTCCTTGAGGTTAGCTTTCCCTTTCAGAGAAGCTACCTTAGCAGTCTTTACTAGGAATAAGTGAGCACAGTTGGGATCAGTTCTCCCAAGAGTACTGTTTAGCACTTTAAAGAAGATTATGTAACTGAAATTCAGTTATTTTTAAACTATTTTTTTCTGTCTTGGAATTATGAATATGATCATCAATGAATTCTGTATAGGACTGACTTGCAAGATACAAAAATTCTGAACTTGAGAGTAAGGAGGCCTGTATTTATAAGCCTGATCATTTGTGTCATTCCCAAGTATGTACAGTGCTGAATTTACCTACTGTATCTTAGAAATAACTTTAGGAATGGCATTGATAATTTGCTATTCTGTGGTTGAGGGACAAGAATATGGATTAACAGTGTTTTCAGTAGTCTGTGGTTTTTGTTACACATGGCCAACCAGCTTCATCTCCATTCACATATTAACTATCCTGTGATGCAGGCAGCAATCAGAAGTATTTGGCTTAACAAAAACGAGCCACTACTTTTGAGCATCAACTTCCTGCTACTTATTCTTTTAAGTAACTGTCTGATTCTTTCGTGAATTAGGATCAGGGGAGAATTTCATTAAGTTGCATGGATTCAAGATTCTTGATGCATCATGCAGTGATTGTGGCAGCTGTGTGTAACTATTGCTGCCGTTCTTATGTGAAGGGATGGCTAGTCCTCAGGTGAGGTTAATGGAGGCTGCCACAGCCTGGGGCAGCAGGCTTTGCTTCCAGCCTTGCTATGTCTCCTGGGAGTGTTCCTTCCCCTGCACTACTGCCCAGCTCTCCATATCTCTGAAAGTGCAAGCCATGAAGCTGAACTATTTTGGGTTTGGGCCATCTGGCTTTCAATATCCATCATTTCTTTGTGGAATCCAAATGAGTTTGGTCCCCTGGTAGGTGCTGAACACCAACAGAAAGCAATACAGTTGACAGTAGTGCCAGCAATTCAGGACTGACATTTCAAAGCAAGCCACTGTTTATCTGCCAGCTCTAATACAATATTTACAGTTACATTAGAGTGGCAAAGCAAAACTTAGGTGAGTGAATGACACTTCTCTCCCTGGTCCACAGCTTCCGAGGTTTCTTATCTTCCTTTCTTGCTGCTCTGCATACACAGTTCTTATGCTATATTTCCTTCACACTCTTGCCAATTCACATGTTCTGCGTTTGTGCCTGCCAGTTCTTAAAACCTTTGTGTCCAACTCGCTGGTCATCTGAGCCAGCTCTGTCCCGTAGGCAAGCAGCTTTTCTAATCATTTGTTCCCGTCAGGCTAAGCAAGCCCACAGCCTTGCCGGTTTTGCCATTCTTTTATTCCAGCAGACTTTAATCCCTTCAGTCCCAGTAGGTAAAAGCAGATAGTGAGTGAACTGAATCATTTTCATTCTATTTAAGAATGATTAGAGATATTTCCACAGGAGCTGGTGGCTGCTTTACGACTGGTAGGAGAGGCTATAAAAGAGAGAAATTAATGTCCTTCATTTTTATGTAAGTTTTAGCTTACACTATATACTTCATAGCTTGTTTTGTTTCCTATGATGTTCAGGCCAATAAACAGTGATCACAGACACTGACCAGCCTTTATGACTGGTACAAAGCAATAAATCTTTGAAAGCTTCAGTGTTTCATTCTGAGGAGGAGCAATCATTCTTCTGTTTTTCCTTCCTATTGAAGACTGAGGTAAATTTTCTTCTGTCGCAGGCAGAGCTGATGTCTTAGAAATTTATAATTGCAGTGATTACTCCAAGTCTTGCAAGTTATATTACTAGTAGAGAGGCAAAAGGTGGACTAGCGGTGTATATATAATACTAAGTGTGCCTGCCCTTTTTCATTTCACTTGGGCTTGGCCTGTCACAGGGGTATGTGTGAAACTCTGTAAGGCAGAGATCTCTAATCTTACTGAGCAATCATTACAGTGCTGGAAGGATGTTAATGATGTTTTACCACCTAAGAGGGATGAAAGAAGAGCATTTGAACACCTGAGCATGTATAATTTAAATGTAATAAAATCACAATATGAGTTCTAAGTAGAAAAATTAGCATCACTAATTATTACTTGCTGATTATTGCTGTAAGCTTTTTTTTATTTAAATACATGCTGCTAGTGGATTCAGGTGTCAGGATAAATACCTAACACCACGGGTACTCAAATCTCTGGCTGGCACCGACTTCAGATCTTTCTTTGTCTGTCAACTGTGTGCTGCACAATTTGATTCAGGGTTGCTCAGAGGGAAAGGCTGGGCAGCAGGTGGGCATCTGAGAGTCCTCATTAGAAAGGGAACCAACCTGAGTTTATTTATTAGTCTGTCATGGAAGTGTACAATATGAAATAGACCAGACTGTCATAATTAGCATGTTGTGCAGACAGGGGGAGAGATGAGAACACTCAACACTTACATTGCATGTGCTACTCCTATGATCATGCCTTTTCCGTCGGAGACAAAAATTGTAAATAAGAGAAGTAAAAAAAGCTCCTTTGCTGCTGCAGGAAGGCCTCAAGGTTAGGAAGTGCATGTGTGACATAAATGCAGTAGAGCCTTTTAATTAGATTCTTTCACCAGAACTCCTGACCTTCTGTGTAGTGCATTAATGTATTTTACTAATTATAAATGCAATTAAAAAGTACTGAAATAAAATTAGGCTGATCTATCTAATTTACATTAAGCACTTTCAAATTATGCAGATTTTCAAAGTCTTTTTCTTTCTTTCTTTCCTTTTATTTTTTTTTTCTTTCCAATTTGTGGTTCAAGAAAAAATTGTCTGCATTAAAACAGCTGGAAAACAACCTTGTAGCAAAACAAATTTCTTTTCTGTGATTATTCACAGTGTGTGAGTTAATTTTCTAGGCAGTAATATGCTTAGCTATCATTAGGGTAGTGGCTCATATCATAGAACCCATATGTGCATTGGTTGCAGTGGTGGTTAGTATACTGGGTGTGTGCTTCTCTATTTTTCCTTATGGAATTGGGTTCAGAGGCTAACTAGGAAAGAAATACTGATAAAATGGTCAAAACCAACAGAGATTTATAAAGAGTAAAGAAAGATCAAAAGGAGTGTGCAAATAATCCAGGCAAAACATCTGGTGTTCAGTCATTAAAACAGGCTGACTGTTATCTCTGCCATCTGCATTATTTTGGTAATACCTTCATAGTGTTTTCGAGTTTGAGACATGAAAGTAGAAAAATAACAACATTTCATTATTATTTATGTCAGGCATCTAAATGACAGTAGGCACTGTGCAGAGAACATAACACAATCCTTACCCTGAAGAGCTTGTGATCTAATTTTAGATGGGCTGCAGAAACAGAGGGTAACACTAAGTATGAACATAGATAGAAAGCACCAGTCTTAGAGTAGGAAAATGTGTAGAGCTGCTCAGGCATTTTAGTTCATATTGTTAATCCTTAAACCCTTTCCATAATAAAGGATTACTTGTACGTGAATGTTTTAATGAAAATTCTCTAGTTTTTCACTTAAAAAAAGGAAGCAAAGTACCTCAGTTTTTTTTGTCCTATTCCATCCCTTACCTAACGAAGCAATGTAAGAAAGTAGTGGAGAAGAATTAAAACTGAAATATAAATAGATGAGAGGGAATGAATAAATTTGGTGTTTGTTTCAAGCCAGATGCCATGCATTAAGACCATACTAGTTTTCTACTTTTTCTCTTCTACTTTTCTACTTTTCTACTTTTTCTTTTCTACTATTTTCTTTTGTAGGTATGCTTTGCTCATTGTTGGTGGTTGTTTTTTAAACATCTGAAGGGTGATATCACAGGAAGCACGGTGATGGGGCTTCCTTAGAGATGATTTGTTTCATCTATAAGAGACTAAGAATGTAAAGGACTAGGAAAGCACGTGAACTGGTTTGTTTGTAAAATATGAAATTTTAAGAATCTTAATTTCTTAATAAAGAAATTGGCAAATGGCAAGTTTCCTCACTCTTGCCTCTATAGCAAGCACTGTGCTGCTTAAACCAGTGATTCTAAACTTTACCTTGTCACAGAGTGCTGCCATCTTATAAAATTCTAAGCTTCTCGACATATGTAGCTCATAACTTAGAATCTAATAGCTATTTTGAAGTCAAGTAAATAGCTTACAATAGAGAGTTGCACTGTTTAACTTCAAGCATTCTACTTGATGCTCATGTTCTCTGCACTGATAAGTGGAGAAAGGAATGTACCTAACTTGGAATCACCCTCTGAAAGGAAATATGTGTCCAGTACATGTGAGATAACAATCATGTGGGAATTGGACCACAGGGAATTAAGAACTCTTACCTCTCTCAGAAAGGGTGCTATTTTTGGGAAAGCAGCAGCTCCTATTCTGGAGCATGGCCAGTGCTCCTTAACAGAACATCCTTGCTCTGGTCTCTGTGAGGAGCCACTTACCAGGAGACAGAAAGTGTTGCTAAGTAGAACAGTAGAACAGCAAGGATTCTCTTGAAAGAAAGTGCCAGCAGGTCCCGAATCCTACTTTGTTCAGATCAATTTTTAGGCTGGAAGTGACTTTTACAGCTTAAAAACTTGGAAACAGTTGCTCCTCTCAGCAGCATCACATTCTCAGTTAATAGTGTCATACTATGGTTGGAAGAAGCAATTTGCAAGCCATCTTTACCTTACAGATCTGTTGTCATTATGAATCTAGTTATTACCTATAAAATTATTACCTATAAAAATATTCACTAGTACCACTTTACTGTTTGAAACATTAGAACAGAACAGCATTTTGGTGTCTTTTGGCACAGGATTATATGTGTAAGCAGGAATTGCTGGAGGTTTTTTGCAAACTCTTGCTCAGCGTTTGGGATTGTGTGTGAGGACCTGAAATATTTGAAATGTTTTGCTTTGAGCTTTTTCCTCCCCCAAACCCAAATATCTGTATTTTTCTTCCAGAAATACAGGTCAGCATGCAAGTAGGATGGGCAGGAGTCATTTGTGCCAAACTGTCTTCTGTGCTAACAAAAAGAAGACATCAATCCTGTTGGAAAGACTGTTGAATTAGCAAGAAAGAAAGATGAGATTTAAATAATCTAAATAAAGTCTGTTTTAAAGCGTATTAATCTGTTTTCTATTTGAAATGTCATGTGCAAAAGCTTTTAAGGCACCCAGCAAAATGGTAAGTGAAGCTTTACAGGATCGGCAGTGAAATCTGACAGCCAAAGTGCGCTGGGTAATAACTCATACGTGGCCTTGATAATAGAATCTTTTAGTGAGAGAACAAGTGTGTTGACTGAAACACTGGGTTTACCCTTCTCAGTGTTTCAAAAAGGAGGTATGTGATCATTAAAGCCTGCTTGGTAGAAAGGCAGACAGGAGTTGTGATAGTTTGAGAGCCACAGCTCTGCAGTAACAGCTGCACCTGAAGCTGACTTGCACATTGTGAGATTCTGAACCCCTGGGATCTGGTATCAGCTGCTATAAATTGACACAACTCTATTCATTTCAATTAAGTCGCAGCAATTTACACAAACTGAAGATATGGCCAATTATTTCTTCATGCCTGCTCTAGCAATGAATCCAAATATGTGATTAAGAATATAAGAATGCTCATTACAGTTAATGCCATGTGCTTAAAGCCATGAGCTTAAACTTAAGCAGGTATTTAAGTGCCTCGTGGTATCAGCATCAGAATGCAGAGCTGCCCAGTGCCAGCCAAGATGTTGTTATAGCAGTTGCTTTGAAAGGAATCTTGATTTGTGGTGAGTGACTTTCATGTTGGCCAGCATATTGACAGCTGGATTAACTGTTGTTTGCAGTATTTTATTTCTGCCTCAAAATATTTCTTAACTCATGTAATGGATGTAGGAATAAGGAGAGAAGAACATTGAACAGTTTCCTTAATGGTAACCTTTCTGACTGAATCTGATTTGTCTTAACCCAAAACAGAAGTCTGAAATTCTCTTCCAATCCCTGCCTTTGAGACACAGTAAGCTCTTGGTTCCTCACATAATCCTACGGGTCTAACATTTATGATTTTTTTTAAATAACAGCAGCTACCATTTCTATTCTGTCAGTATATCCCTATGCACAAATACACAGTGCAGTGAGGTATTAAAAGCAGAGTGCATCTTGCGGTGCTGTGCGCGCCTGGCAGTAGCAGCCAAGGCACTGCATCCCAAGGTTCGTGTGGGTTGAAAGACCTTTCTTGAAGTAAGTGTGTGCCTGTGAGGATTGTGTTGGTGCCTTGACTGACCCAAATTCCATGTAGCTGTAGTGCTTCTGCTACCAGTAGCTGAACAGACTCATTTGCTATGTCTGCAAGAGCTGCAGCCACACTTTTGACGACAACATCTGCAGCATAACATGAACTGTAGAGTACTTATACCCATTATACCTGCAGCTTGCAAGCATAACAAATGGCCAAGAACCTAATCTCTCCAAACAAGTAATTTTACAAGCAGTTAATGTAATACATTAGATTCACATTATTTTCTATCAGTTATACATTGCAGCATTCTCTGTAACCTTTTTGCAAGCCCCAGCTAAGATAAAGGTACCAAAATGTTTCCAGCTCTTCTTTGCTCACCAGTCTGAGAGGCATTCACCTTCTCATCCCTGTGACTGAGCTTCACTTCACCAGACACAAACACTTAGCAGGTGTTTTCATCATGACATTAATAATAAGAATTGACATGTTCTAAATGAGGAATCCCTTGTTGTGCTGGTAGCACTGATGGATATTTAGGGAAATTGACAGCTTCTGAAAAATGTTTTTGCCATGACCAGCACTTCTCTGACAGATTTTTAATGGCTCTCATAGAACTCTCACTAACTCGAACACCTTTGCAGATGAAATGGAAAGTGGTGAAATGTGCTGCTTTAACACTTTTCAAAGTTAGTGAAGAAACGGGGAACGACTCTGAATTTTGCTTCTAAATCACAATCCTTTTTTTTCTGAAAGTATTTTTTCTTCTATCAAAACTAAAAGGCTGTAATGAATTAGCTAGGGGGGCAAACATTTGTTGTGATACACCAGGACTGAGCTACATAACCCCCATTAACCTGAATGGGAACCACAAAGCTCATGCTGCTCATTTAGATGGAAATATCCCTCTGCTCACCAGGAATCAATTGCACTGTTACCTGATTTCAGTGTCTCATTCAAGATGGGAGTAGCTGTCATGACCTTGTAAACCTTGGACTATGAGAAAGGGAGGACAAAGAAAATGGGGCTATGAGAAGAAAGATCAAATAAAAATGTAAGCTAAAAAAATGGAGAGTAGAAGTTACGAAGGTTGGTATGAAACTCATGTTAGAAGTTCATACAATATGTATTTGCAATTAAATCAGAAGTCTCCTTTGCAGTTCAGTGTGATACCGCAGAAAATCAATACAAAGATAACAGTATATAGCATTCAGGTGGTTCTGAGAATTCTTAAATTTTAACTAATTTTGCAGGAGCGGTGTTAACTAATTCTTTTTTTTTTTTTTTTTTTTTTTTTATTTCCTAAGAAGGACAGAATAAGACAATGATTTTTATATATTCTGAGTTTTAGTTCCTCTTCCCCAAGTTAAACATTGCAGACATAAACCTGAGCTGCTAAGGCTGGTGTTATCAGAAGAGCCTAAATGGAATAGATGCTCATCTCTTTTTGAAAGTCAATTAAGCTTATGTGCCTAAATCCTGTGTTTATGTTTGAATCCCAGTCGATAGTTTTATTGAAAAAGATCTCCAGTTGCTTTTGAAGTGATAGAAGAATTGTGATTAAATATAGAGAAAGCTCAGTTCTATGCGGACATCTCTTATCTCTCGCTGATGAAAATAACAAGCCCCCAACAGTATTCTGTAGTTAAGAAAAGGGATTGGAGAGAAACAGCAAGGCAATCATTATGGGAAGAGCGTGTTTATTGTGGAAAGTTGTTGAAGTTTGTATTTATGATTTGAAGCTGCCCACTGCAGACAATAAAGGAGATGTAAAAGTTATAATTTAAATAAATGTTGTGCTGCTATAGACATGATTTCCAGTATTACAGTCTGCTTCATTAATACTGGAATAAGACCTCCTGTCCTCACTTAGAGTGCAGCAATCTTAAAGCTAATACAGGAGAAGCTCTACTGGTTTCCAAACATCACTCACAGCCAGAAAATTCCAACAGAATTATAGATAGAAATTAGGAAAATTGTTTCCACTAGCTTATTTTTCATGCCTGGGAATTATAGTATTTTTCAGCTCATCATGATTTTCTCATCATAAGACTTGGCAATTCAATGCACACAACAGTAACACTCCAAAGACAATTTTGTCTACTGCTTCTATAAAGAAGATCTCTTCCAAAATTCCCGCCATAACCATTTCTAAAGCATAGTATGTAAGGACTACATGAATGAGAATAAAGTTTCCCTGATTGACAATTGATAGGTAACAGTGACATCCAGGAGAAAAATGGAACTCCATGCTATTAGCCAAATTGTTTCTTTCTGGCTCAATAGAGGTTCATGATATAAAGGCAAAAGGAAATCCTTCCCAAAAGGATTTCTTTTTTTAGGTTTACCAGATGACAGGCATTATGATACACGACTCTCCCTTGGGTATATTTATTTTTCAGTTAGATGAGGATGTAAGTTGTCAGTTTGGCCAAATGTGGACCACCACTATTCTCTTTCTTAAACAGATGCTGAGACTAAGAATTCGTGAAAAGGTTCTTACTCAGAAGATCACTTCCTAGTATGAAACTGTTTGCTTCCTACAGAAGTTTGTAAGGGCCATCACAACACTGTATAGCAGCCAGAAGTGTCTACACTGACATTTCCAGTTCTGTGTTCTAACAAGAAGACTTAATTGGAGCTGTGTCCTATACAGTGCCATCTCTCAGTCCTTTGTTTTGAGATATAATTATATTTCAAGCAGTTTCTAGCACAATGGAGGCAGTCATACACAATTTTCATTTATCTCAGTCTTTTCCTCCTCTCGCTGCAATCACAGATCAGTGAAAAGTATATGAAAGACCTCCACATCAGTCCAGTTTATCATACTGCTACCTAGTCCTCTGTTAGGATGGCTTCTCCTGAATCAATTTCTCCTTACCACAATATAAACAGGTCTTCTAGTTTGGCCTCATTGCAAACGAACAGCTTATTGATGCAAGACAGAAGGCGACCTTCTTGGACATCTGAATCCTCGGATTACATATCTCATTGACAGCAAGTCCTCAGTCTAGACTCCAAAGAGAGTCCACAGTACAGAGGTCAAGAACTGGTATCTGCTGAAGGAGTTGGGTTTAGACAGCAAGGTAAATATCATCCCTTTGAGCAGATTTAAAAGAAAATGTCACCAGTGCCATAGAGCTTGGGTTGCTGATTCAGTTACCACTACAGGGGCCAAATTATCACAACTGAGTTATCAGTATTTGTGTTTTCCTTCTTAATGTAGTGAATCTTTTCTGTGCTCTCTGAAGGCTGGTTATTCTGTTTTTAAAATGCAGTAGAAGTACCGGTTGCTGGTGTGTAATCAGATCTGGATTCCTAAATTCCCAGTTCAGCAGTGGTATCTTGGGATCTTCTTTAGAAGCAGTTATTTTTGTTCTAATACACTTCTGTGGATGGCCATTGGGATTTTATTTCACTGAGAAATGGAATACAACCATATGTGAAGAAAGATGTTTTCAGATACTTGTAGTTGTTTCCCTTCAGAATATTTTCTAGCACTGTTTATCATGTCTGTTTTCTGCTTTTCTTCCAGTTATAAATAACTGCTGAAGACCGATGTGTTTACTTTGTTTAACCATGGCCATGATGGGTCGAGGAGACATTAAATCATCCTCAGGCTCTTATTTGCAGCCAATTCGGAAATAACCAGAGTAGTGACATAAAATTACTTCATACTGCAGAGATTTTTATGTTGGCTTAAGTCTCTGAAGTCTCCAGGCTTTACAACAAGACACCTTAATGGTGAAACAGTGACAGCAAGAATGAAAGCCTATGAGGAATTGCCTAGCAGACAACTCAAGGTTTGTTTGAGGTGCTAAGAAATAAAAAAGAGCAATTATTTTCTTCTGAGATTTCCTTGATGAGTTTACAAATTTAGCTATTGTTTATTTAGATTTAAAATATCTTCGTATTTTATAAATAGTGATGAAAAATAGTCACATTCTTGTTCTGATGAGAATGAAAGCGGTAAATGTTCTTTTCTGATGATTTCTACAAATACAGCCTTTGTGCGTACACATTTGTACTTCTGCTCTGGAAACACCAGTTGCAGTTGTTGCTGTTAGTTTTAGTTTCATAATTTGATGCCTTTTTGTTTTGGAATTACCTGCAAACAAACTTCATTGTTTATAATTGTGTGTTGTCATCAAAAACAGCAGCGACTTTGAAAATCAAGCTTGTTTTTTTTATGGTATACGCACAATTAATATGTCTCCTTTACACTGTCAGTTGCACATCAGCCCAGTATTTGCAATGTGTCTCCTGTTAATGCATTAGTAAGATTTTATCACTATTTGTTGTAGGTAATTAGCAATGGCTTAATAATAGGTGTCTGGGAATTGCATCACTATTTGTATCAGAAATGAATTGTAATCAAAGCTGCATTCCAGTGCTGGTTAGTGCCCTCTCTGAGGGAACTTTGAGAAATCAACCTGTAACTCAATTCTTGCTTCACTTCTTACATATCTGAGAATCAAGAGGAGCTTTCCCCTGGGGGTTAAAATGTCTGAGCTCAATTATATAATGTTTGGGAGTGAACAGTGGAGTTCAGGACCATTTATGGAAATCACTTCATCTTTAGGTAATACTACAGTATTTAAGTCATACATTTTGTAGGCCAGGAATCTTCCCCTGAGTAATGCGTGAATTGCTGGAGTTGGAGACTCATTCATACAGAAGTCTGGAAAAAAAGGAAAGGTGATGTGTTGAAATTCTTTTTGCTTGCATATAAATAATTCACTGAAATTATCTTTCTTACAATGGTTTCAGTCTGTTACAAGGGAAGTAATTAAAATTATACAGAACTTATTTACTAATGCTAGTGGGAATAGGAGATATTGCAGCTGGAGCAATTTAAAGTTACCTGAAAGAAAATAAGGGCTGTGGACTGATGGCAGGTAAACTGATAACAGATGTGTTCTTGAAAGGGATATAGAGGTGTCAGTGACTATATACATCCACTCCCCTACAAAGGTCAATAATAATTTAATGTTTTAATTCTGCTGATCTCCAGTAGCTGGAGGAAACACAAATAAATATTCAGAGCCAAGTTCTTATTGAATATAATTTCTTGGTTGCCTTCTTGGATGTGAGTGTATCCAGTACTCAACAAAGCTGTAAAGCTCAACCTTAATTTTTTCAGCAAAGCTGCCTTTTGTCATACTCTGCCATTTCTGATGAAAGTGGCACAGAAGCTTGTATGTTTTGAAAAGCAGAAATATGGAATTAGGCAGAAAAATTAACAATGTGGTAAGTATAGTCTTGATAGAAAAGTTGCCTGAATATTCTAGTGATAGAGCAGTACAGAAAGGCAAAGGTAGGTCAGAGCAGAGCAGACACTTCACTCTGCATTTCAGATTGTAGTACCTTGCAGGAAGAGAAAATAAATACTTTGAGACATGAAATATTAAATACTTCAACTTTTAAGAATTAAGTTTTGGGTGAAAAAACTGTCAGTGCTAATATAGCAGCAAATGGCAGTAATTTATAAATTACAAGACTCGGAAGTGATTTCATTTGTATAGTTTGCTGCTTAAAAAAAAATATCAAATGTGTGTGAGTCCTAGATTAAAACTCACAAAAAGAGAAGAGGATATAAGTAATCACAATGATTCTCCTAGAGGGGTGTGGTAAATTATTATATTCTTCTATAGTCTTTTTTGCTTTGCTGAGACTACAAGGCTTAGGCATGAAAATACTTGTTCCTGCTCTAGGAAGAATGAGCTTGTGTAATGTATCCAAGTGAAAGTCTTTTCTGTTAGTATTATGATCCTTAAGTTTGTAAAAAGTACCTGCCAACCTGACCTAATACTAATAGTTAGGCACAGATTAACTGTTACCTATGTAACCTCTTATTTTTAAGTTCTGTGGTTTGTTTGAGAAAAAGGAAGAGGATTTTGGTATTTATTTGCAGGGCCTGAATTATACTTAAGAATCTGTTTGAAGTTTTTATAGCTGCTACTGAAGCAACTGCAGAGAAGCTTTATGGGAGCGTTCTGGATCGTGTGAGTTGCCTTGACTTGCCTGTTAAGGTTTGGTTTTGATTTGGAAGATGATTCAAAAAAAACCCATAGTCTTTATTTGCAAGTTGGAATTTCCGTTCAGTCTCTTTTGCCAAAACTATTCGTAAATCTACTACAAGCTGGAAGGAAGGAAGGAAGGAAGGTGGAAGTTACACCTGTTTTGACAATGGATAGATAGAGGGCATTTTACAAGTAGTCTGCAAACCATTTGCGTAGCATTTTGAAATGCAGTTTAGTGAGATAAGGTGCTTAGTGTTTTTGTTGTGAATAAAACAGTATTGAGGAATGAGAAAACAGTGGGTGCTTTAAAAGAGAAATGGCCAGTGCAGATGAAGAGCATCCTGCTCCTAATTGAAACTCTATCTGGTTGAGATATGAGAGCATATTTTTTCTCTCCGTAATTTCAGCACTGGCTTTCTGCAGAAATTAAAGCACAAACTATTCACACAGGGTGCAATTTAGCGAAGATAAGGGAAAAAAGAGGGTGTAACTGTTGTTATGGCTCAGGGACAAAAGTTCCAGAATGTGAATTATTACTTTGGAACAAAATAGCGTTAACAAGTTATAAAATCTGGGTGAAACAAAAAATTCATCAGAAAATTTAATATTTATCTGATACTTTAACTAGTATCAGATGCTTAAAGTTCTAGATCTTAGTAGAATTTATCTCCAGACATAGAAATACATATCTCAGATACAGTATGTATTCACAAACTTTTCAAAGAGGCTCCTATTGCAACATCTCATAAGATCTTCCTAGAAGTTGATTAATTCTAATACTCATCATTGTAATACATTTTTTAGTTGAATAATCCAGAGAGACATAAGAAAAACTTTAAAAGAAAGCAGCACTAGCTGGTCTGGTGATTCTGAAGAAAGAAGATTTCCATATTATATCTGACTGGTATCCTTGATAAAGAAGTTCTCTCTCTCTTTTTTTTTTTTTTCATAGATTGCTCTTTGCAACTTTGGAGTAGAAGTTAAAAACATTTACAGATCGGTAGACCAAAAAAGAAAAGAAATTGGAAAGATTCACTGTGATTAAATCTAAAGCAAAATGAGATAATACCAATCGTTAGCATCATAGAGAAGTGCCATAAGAACATCTTGAAATTCTCCATCCTTTTTGTCTGGATGTTTTTGAAAGATTTGGGAGGCAGGAGAGCACCTGATATAGCATTAGGGTTGTCTCTGTCTTCCTATCAATTTTAGTACTTCCGGAAGAGCTTGGCACACAAGTCTAATCTTATCAGTAGGTGTGACCAAAAATAACAATGTGGTGTATTTAACTTCAAAACCTCATTAGTAATGAAATTCTGCTTCTTACACAATGTTTGCTGTCTGGGGCCTTGCTATAACTCTAGTTCAGCAGCACTCCAGCAAATACTTTAACTGTTTTCAAACCAGTTTAAAAAGAATTATTAAGAATAGTAGATGAAGTAGAACCTTTTGTGTTCAATACAGAGTCTTCTGTGATCTCATAAATTTCCTTTTATTTCTCTTGTTCCAGACTTCAGCTCAGAAGTATGTGAGTGTAATAAGACTCACTTCTCAATGTGAGTGAATTTAAAATGTTTACGTGTACTACTCCCTGGTAGAAACCGCTTCCATCATAGTTACAATGTTTACTTTTACCTTTTTGTTGTAGTTGAGCGAATGTGCGTATGTGTGGAGGGGAGTTGTAGAAGCAGCTGCTGTTCATTGGGTACTATTCGTAAATTCACAACAATGTTTCATGAGACTGGGGACACGATCCATGTCAGACATGGGATTCTCCAGAGCCTGTCTTCTCCACAATGCCTTCGATACCCAAAGAGGAACTAATTTTCTTTCAAATAGCTGTAATTCCCACTCTTGTGCTTGTGTGCCCTTCAGGGAGAGGACAACTACAAAGCTAAAGAAATAAGAGCTTAGCTTTTACAGAATCTATGGTGTCAGGAGGATAGGAGAAAGCAGACACGTGCTGTATTACTAATAATGAGAGGAGACAGTATGAATCTAACAACAACATTCATCAATTTTGCAAACGTAATATTGTAAAGCTTTACAGTTGCACCAGTTATAATTTAATATGGATTCTTTATATCCAGAGTTAGCCAGAACATAAAAATTCATCTTACTGAAAGCTACAAGTTTCGGGTAATAATTTTCCTGGAAAATAAATAGATGCACAATACTTTCAGAAAAATGAAAAAAAAAAAAAAAGGAAAGAATTAATTTGGTATAATAGTCTTTTTTAGCCATACTGGCATTTAACCGACCAGTTCTCTAGGCCTTCGTGGAGATGTAGTCCAAGACTTTCTTCTGGCTTACAGAAGAACTCTGCAGTATGGGCTGCATTAACTGCAGTCCCCATTCCTTCAGATTATTTCTGAAGTCTCAGAGAGTAAAATGCAATCGTTATAAAGTCATTAAGGACAGCACAACTCTTGACGGGCAAGTAACTCCTGATCCTGTATTTTGTAATCTGTTTGCTGTGATTTATTGTCTTCTGATGATTCCACTGCTTTTCCCTAGAAATTTTTCTCAGTTAAGTAAATTCAATAAAATATACCATCACATGATATTAAGAGAACCTATACAGAAAATAATTCATAATGTAGTATTGATAAATGCTTGGCGCAGTAATGGTAATATGTCATCAATCACCTGTGTTCATATTTGATGGCATCATATAAACTAATTCAGAATGAACGTCCTTTGTTTTAACCTTGGTTGTATTTGCAACTTACTCTAGAGGAAAGTAATAATCCTTCATTAACTGGTAGGTGTGAAACATTCTCTATCAAGAGGGTAGAGGAGGAGGCAAATTAAAATTGCTTTCAGAATGTGTCCTGAGTCAAAATTGGTCTTTCTCTGCAGTCTTATAAGCTGCATAAATAATTATTATGCATTTTGAAGGGTGTGCAGATGAATGAATCTTTGTAGTTTGCAGGTTTGTTCTTTTTTTCTTTGTTGCTTTTTCTTATAGGTATTCAAATGTACACATAAAAAAATGCAAGGACACCGCAAATCTTTTATCTTGCTACAGCTTTAATTCTTCAGAGCCTATATAGGACTGTGCTTTACATTATGCATTAAGGTACTTGTAATTAGGAACTTGTGGTAATGACCCATTCTCAGACAAAGTAGTGCTGTTCCTTGTTTTCCATTAACAGCACTGAGAGTTTATTTGCTGAGAGTTGAGTTTAATTTCATTAGCAGGGATTGTGAGACATTTGCAACACAAGGTATATTAGCATAGCGCTTTGTAATGAGAGCCAAAAAGCATTTAGGGGAAGAGCTAATTATTGGAGATTTTCCTTCTTTTACTATGAAGGTCTAGTTAAATTTTTGTACTCTGTTCTAAAATCCCATAAGGTTTAAGTACTAGCTAACAGAAAAATAAAATGGATTGAAAAAGTTCAGTAGATGTTTTCTGAAAGTCACTATTGAGTAAAATCCACCAATTTACTACAGAAAGAATTAATTTAATCTGAAAATGTTACAGTACCAGCAGGCTTTTCTCCATACGTTTCAGGTTATTAAGCTGATAGCAGTGTACATTTACTACAGAGGAAAGATGCTCATTGGGTTCAGCAAGGACCCTCCTGCCTTTTTCCTTCCTCCCAAAACAGGGTGGTGTGTTCTGTAACAAAGAAGTCCTGCATATTGACATGATTGGAAGCTCTTGTAAGGCCCATCACAAAATTCTGTGAAGGCACTACTAATTTTGTTAACTCACTGTGAAGGTTTTTTCTTTAACTACCTAGCAGGTTTTTTGTTTGGTCCGTTGAATCATTTTCTATCCAAGTGCATCTGGTGCCTGTTCTGGGGAGTATTGTGCTGGGGTTAACCAGTGTGCCTCAGAGTCTCCTCCTGCTCAGAAAGCGCTGTGAAGTTGCTGTTGCCTCTGACAAGTCAGTTCCTCTCTGTACATCTGCGAGTTCCTTGCCAGTAGCTGTAGGATTGTTAGGAATCCAGGTGAAACTCTGGTGGAAATGTATTTTCAGGCAAATGCTGTAGTCAAAGACCAGGTCCCAGGTCAGTAAAAGATACCTTAGTACTGGAGAATTTTGAAACAAGCTTGATAAAGTTTAAGTAAAATAATTTATTGATAAAATCAAATCAAATACGTAGGATCCCTAAGGAAGACACTGGTTATTTGTTCACAGAGAAAAGTGTTTTATTCTTAGTGAAATATTCTCCTCGTCAAGAACAGGTACTCATCTTTTCTGGGAATAATTTTCACTATTCTACTGTTAATAGTTCTGCTTCTGTTATCATTTGCATAAGCTGCGAGTCAGGAGTCCTATGTTCCTTAAATAGGGTTGCTTGTCATTCTGGAAGTGTTCCAAGGTAAGCTAGCCACTTTATTAAATACACAGTGGCTTTCCTTCTTCATGTGCTCTCTGCTAGCTCCAAACTAAACATTCTGGTTCAGGTGTAGTCTCTGTTTCTTATTCCTTTATGTTTAACTTAATTCATTTTAGGCTTAGCAATGATGTTGGCAAATAACCACATATTGGTCAAACGGGAATGCAATTAAAATGACAGCTAACTTTAACCTAAAGCTGTGTGTATTTTTACACATACTGTGAAACCCCTACAAAATTTTGGAAGAGATGATAGCAGTTTAACTGCTGTCAGCTGCTGCACGGTGCTGAAAATCCAAGCCCCAATATTATCCACTTTACCCAGACTCCTGTTTTGTTTCTGCTCAAAACAAATTCATGTTCTGAGAGCTCATGTTCAGTTACTAAGTTTAGTACTGAAATTATGGTTGAATTCCATTATTAACATAATTCTATTTGTGATTAATTAGTTGTGCTTACTAAGTTTTTGTAAAAACAACTTGCCCCAGCTTTTTCTTTAAATTTGGAATTTTGGTGTTGTGGTAGCGTTACATTATGAATTCGATTTACATTACCACTGGAACCTTAATTCTTCCTGTTTCTTAAACAGTAGTGACTTTGCTAGAGCCTGCTGCCAGATTTTTTTATCTTTGCTTAATTCTCCCAGTTTGACTAGAGAGAAATTGCAATTACAGTTAGCCAGATATGGAAAATACAGTTCTCCCCATCTTCTAACATTGGTATTTGCTTGAAGTTTTGAACAAATTTGATCAGAGTTCATTTGCATCTGCTTTGTGTTTGCTTTTCACAAATACTCTAGCAGATGAGTTTACTGATATTCAGTGAGTATGCTGGCAGCAAGTATTCAACAAATATATCAGAATATTTGCAGAAAGAGAATTTTAACTTTGATTACCCATATAAGGCTCATAACAACACTTATGGTGAGGCAGAATCATATAATTGTATATTTAACTGGGACTGCTCACAAACAAACTTCAACTGAGCTGAAGAATTAATCACAAAACTTGTTGAGAGATTTGTTTCAGTAAGTAACTCAATTAGTAGGATTGCACTGCTGTATTTGCATGCATTGTATCACCAGGTTATAGCCCATATAGGTGAGCATCTTGTCTTGCTCCTAAGCAAAATGTAAAGAAATCAGGGTGGTAAGCATATTAGGAGAAATTGGGATGTGTAAGTCCTTGCCTTTTCTTCACAGTGAATTTTATATTGCCAACTGCTTTACTAGACTCCACTACTGAATGGGAAGAGAAAGGAAATGGAAATCACCAGAAGTATTTCCTAGGTGTGAGTGCTTTGTGTAGCACACTGCTGCAGTCCTTTGAAGGCCCCATCTCACTGCTCTGCACTTGCTGGCTTACTAACGGGATTTCACACCAAGGGCTCTTTAGCTATAGTAGACATATTCCTTTTGGGCACTGGGAAGCTATGAAACATCCTGTGGAGTAAAAGATCGGCAAATAACCCCCAGCAAGGGAGCATAAATAATGTCACCCCTCTCCAGTTGTTACTGCAGTTCCCTTTTTAGCTCCATGTAGAATTATCTACATGCTAACAAACTGCAATCCTTCTCAATTAGCAAGTGAGAAAAATATGTACACCCCAATGGTATCTGGCTTACAAGAGTAATTTGTCCTGCTAGAGTTATGTCAGCTGTGCTTTCCTCTCCCTCATCTGTGCTACTTTGGAAACCCAAGCACAGGAGTAGCATATATTTGTTTCTCTGTCTTCTTGTCTTGTGACTGCTGAATGACTCTTGGTGTGTTGATCACTGTTGTTAAGCTTTGCTACTATTTGTTATCCCCCGTTTGTGTGGTTTTGTTGAAATCTGATATTTTCAGTGTCTTTGGTTTGTTTTCTCCATAGTTTTAGTCACTGATGCTGCCACCATTCACACTGAAATCAATGTAAGTTTTCTTTTTTCCCTAAGTGTTTACAGACTATTCCAAATGTAGCTCAGCAGGATTCTTGTCTAAACTGAAATTAACTGTCATACACAGGATTTGTTTATCTCTTTACATCCTTCTATCACAGATGTTTGTCCTTTGGTTTCTTCCTTTTTCTAATTAATTTTTGATTATAATTTGAAACACCTTCTGTCTAAACAATATTTCCCAAAATCAAAGAGTTAATTTCTTTCCACTTCACCTGCAATGATTCCCCAAAACTAAATGTTATTTAAATGTTATTTACCCTGTTTGAAAGTGACCTTTATGTTCAGCTATTTCAGATGAGTTGTTACAAACATATATTTTGATGCTCTACAGTTTCTTACTCTTCTTATGAATCTGCATGTGCTATACTGTTTTATCAATGACTTTTGAAGACTAATCACACAGTCTATGATAAGGATGGTGGAGCTCATTTTCCATGCTCAAAAATTTATTTCTGCGGTCACCACCAAATTCTAAGTAGAAAACTGAAAAATCGAAACAATACTAACAAAGGCAACCTTGACCAAAACAACGTGACAGGCCACCAGCAACTCTTAAAGCATATAATGTCCTTATTTTCTAGCCAGTTGTGGAAAGCAAATGCATGAAAAGAAATAAGTTTTCCAAAAAAGACATCTCTGACAAGCATGGAAGAAGACCACATTTGGACTGTTGAAGCCGTTACCAGCTTCAGCTTTCTGTCTGGCCAATAGATATTACTACCACTTATGATAAAGGCATTGCTGAACTACAGTTTTCAGACTGTGTGCACTGGTTAACTTAAATACTCTGGACTGCTAACTCTGAAAAGTACAAGAAGGGAGATTGTCTGGAGACTATCAGGAGACTAGAGCAGAGGGCTGCAGACATGCTTCAGCAGACATGCAGACAATACTAAACTGCAGAATACACAAGGGGGCAAATGGACAGATTCTGTTTCTTAAAAGCCCGTTGGAAAATGGGTCTGTGTAATCCCTCTGTTCGCAGGTTTGCTGCTGCACTTGCACTTTCATACTGAATTCTGGGCCTCTCCTTGCACAGTCAGGAGAGATTAACGGAGAGAAACAGAAAGCATGTAGGAGATAGCACAACAACCTCTGCAAAGTAATTATAATAGCTGTGTGACAACTCATTGATATGCAAGTGCAACTGTTGAAAATGGTGTGGACTCCACAGATGAAAAGCAGATAATTTGAAAGCACTAAGAGGAAAGCTAATGCAAGGCTGATGGCAGAAAAAGCACTTTGTTAAATTCTCCCCTTCTCCAGTTATTCAAGGAAATGTGTCACTTTAGTTCTTAGCTTAGATACTTCGCTGAGTTGCTGTAGTTGATTTCTCTCATCCTGTAAGCATAGTTATTCCAGTACAGAATTACTTGATGCTAGGAGGTGCGTGTGGTTTCAGGAGTGGTTCTAATGGCGACCAATGTGATTTAAATGGTTTCTGCCTCCAGCTGACCCAGCAGCTGGATCTCCTCTTACTCTTCAGTTACACTAGGATGGTCTTCCACCTGATTATTCTTTGAACTAGTAATGTGAAATAAGCTGGATTTACGAGGGGAAAAGAAATAACACACAGTGGAGGCAGTTGAGTCCTTTGGGTGTAGGTCAAGGTGGGACTTGGAGCATTCTATGGTTTTGCTTTAGATAATGATACAAAAGTTAGGGAGATGATTGAAACAGGTTTATTGGTTTTGTTTTTGTAGGGATTTTTTAATGAAAAATTAATATGTAATAGATGGATTTGCTCAGTTAATCAGAGCCTATGCCCTATAAAGCCTATTTAAGCCACAATTACAATAAGGAAGTTTTCTGATAATCGGCCTTAAGATAATTTCTTTTTACATCACCTCATTCTTTCAGATTAATGTCTTTATTTCTGTAAGCATTTGGAATTATGTCTGTTAGCATCATTTGGATAGACATAATTATTTAGATAACAATGAAAGTTTTCTGATTTACTCACTCCTGTATTATGAGCTGCCTCATAAGGTTTCCACAATAGCAAGTAGCATGTTGAGTACAGGGAGATACTGCAGAGGAGACACAGCTATCTCCTGTTCCCACAGCAAGGTAATAGCTATCAGTGATCCCCTCCTTGAAAGTAAAAATTGAGTATGTGTCTTGACAAGTAAGAATAAGAAAGATCAATAATACATGTTTTCTAATAGTCAGACTGCCCTACTATCCTTTACAGTGGGGAAATCAAGGAAAATGTTTTAATAATTTTGAATTCTCTTTGCACAGAAAAACAGCTGTGGAGAAAAATGTGAAATTTTTTTCTGACAATAAGTTTTCTGTAGCATACACAGCAGTAAAAGATAGTTTAATTGTGCAGTACTTTCTAGGAAATCTCTCTTTGAAGTCTTCTGCCAGGTATGGTGGGATGTGATTTTATTTTTTTTTTTTTTTTAAATAGCTGGAATTTGTGTCATGCTGTAAACACAAACGGAATTCAGACTGAATCACTTTCTAGTACAAGTTAGCTATCCCATGTTTTTCTTTAGAAAATTCTCAGGCACCAGAATGCAGAGAACGCCTCACTTCTTGTACCATGACTTCCTGGGTGTAGGGGTGAGAGGGTGGGTCGTTAACTTTTTCTCGTGTTTTTAATGTAAACTAAAACCTATTTTTTGTTTTAAATGCCTCTCAGGTGTTTTGTTGGACCTTTTTATTTGTGACTCTGTATGGAGGTCTTTCACATAGAAGCAGCACTGAGGAGAAGGCAAATGGCATCTTAGGGTGCATTAGAAAGGGAGTGGTTAGCAGGTCAAGAGAGGTTCTCCTCCCCCTCTACTCAGCCTTGGTGAGGCCGCATCTGGAATATTGCATCCAGTTCTGGGCCCCTCTGTTCAAGAAGGACAGGGAATTGCTTGAAGGAGTCCAGCGCAGAGCCACAAAGATGATTAAGGGAGTGGAGCATCTCCCTTATGAGGAGAGGCTGAGGGAGCTGGGTCTCTTTAGCTTGGAGAAGAGGAGACTGAGGGGTGACCTCATCAATGTTTACAAATATGTGAAGGGTAGGTGTCAGGATGATGGAGCTAGGCTTTTTTCAGTGCTATCCAGTGATAGGACAAGGGGCAATGGGTGTAAACTGGAGCATAGGAAGTTCCACGTTAACATCAGGAAGAACTTCTTTACTGTAAGAGTGACAGAGCACTGGAACAGGTTGCCCAGGGGGGTTGTGGAGTCTCCTACACTGGAGATATTCAAGGCCCGCCTGGACAAGTTCCTGTGTGATGTACTGTAGGTTACCCTGCTCTTGCAGGGGGGTTGGACTAGATGATCTTTTTAGGTCCCTTCCAACCCTTGGGATTCTGTGATTCTGTGATTCATTTGTGGTGGTGCAGGAAGGTCTGGAGTCTTAGTGACACAGAGGAGAGAAGCTAAATTTCAGGGGTAAAATGTATATGGATCTTAATTAAAACACAGTGCAGAAAGCTACTAACTTTGCTGTGTAGGTTTGACTCTGAATCACACTCCAAATTGAACTTGGAACATACACTTTTTTGAGTTTGGACTTACATGAGTGGAAAATGGACTACTTGGTTTCTTCCCATTTGCATCTCTATTATTTGCAAACAGAGAACACAGACCTCAAAAAAAGTAGACTAAAAATAATAATTGATTGCTTTGTATACCCTTTTTAGCATTACTGGATCTCCTGCTAGTTTCTTGTTTGCTGTGTGTTTTTGTCTTATCTGTCAGGGTCCTTAACAGATCTTCTGAAGATGTAATGCTATTGTACAAAAGTCTATTATAATAATTTGGCTCTTCACTGTTGCTATAATTACTCTAAATTATGTTCCACAACAGGCAGGAGGGACATTAGGTTTACAAAAAGAAATACTGTGTACCATTTTCTATTGCTCAAACAAACCCCTTGTTTTTTTGCCTTTGCTGCTGATTAGCTGCCTTGTATTTAACCTTCAGGTGTTTAGAGGTTGCACAGGAAGAACTTTTTTCTCTGGTGCTCTCATAGTGTTGTTGCGAAAGTTCTTTTTCATTCACTATACAATTTGTGTAAGAACAAGACCAGTGATATTGGAGGGAATACCGGAATTCAGAGTTTGCATATGCAGACCTACCAGTTAAGATATGTGAGATTCAGTTACAAATATAAAAATTTAAAAAGGCTGTGGGGCTATGTAATTTGCAATAAATATTTTTAAATTATTGACTTTATATTAAGATGGAGAAAATTTAAAGGTGCTACTGAATCACAGATTAGTTGGTATTGTTAGTTGTCAGATAATAACTTTAGATTGGGATTTTGATAGCCATCTAAGGAGGCTTAGGTTAGCTCTTCCACCCACTTTACCAGCATTTTATGCAACAATAATATCTTTTCCGTGACATAGTTTTCTAGGAGAAATAATACAAGCAATAAAACTGTTGAAATGTCACTCTACCAGCATACTTACCATGGCAAAAGTTGCAGCATTCTACAAAATGCAACTACTCCCAATAGTCATTTTAGAATAATAATATACTGAAAATGTAGTTTTAAATGTATTTTAAAGATTCATTTAGAAATAGCAATTAAAGGGAAGACCTTTGAGACTTAATCCAGATTTTTCTAAATCAGAATTCAAAAAGCATTGGAAATATTTGAATTGTCGACATTCAATAACTGACTTCTCTTTAGAATATGTCCAAATGATCTGATTCATTTAATTAAAGGCTATGCTAATAACTACACTTGGAAATTTGATTGATTACAGAAAACAATCCCAGTAGGTTCGGTTATGCTCAGGTTAATTGAAGAACTAAGCTCAGGAAGGAAAGATTTACAGAAGGCTGTATGCAGGTACTTCTCTCCTGGTGAGAAGAATCTGTCACTTTTATATGTCTTTTATAGCACAAGTTCAAAACTTGACAGCAATAACCTTCGAACTGTATCTGCATGAATCATACATTATGACTGCAATGAAAGACAATCTTGTGTGAGATTCTTGTGGTTACATTTCAAAGATTTATTCAAACTTATGAGGTTTTCTAAGAATGAATTATAAAAGATTTTCTTTTTCCAGGATGTGGTTCAGTAAAGCCCACAGGCTTAAGCATGCAACTGTAAGGCTGTGACTGGACCTGTGTGCACAAATGAAATCTTTAAGTACTGTTTACAACAGTTATATTCTTATGAACTTTACTAAAGAATGACTTCTAAGAGGTAATTAAAGAGAAATATTTTTCATGAATTAGCGAAGTCTTCTGCTTCAAACTGGCAGTAGATTGATGCCTGAGGTTTATGTCAATAGAGTACCCCCAAACTGTTACAGAATAAATATGGTAGAAGAGTACATTTAAAAGTTACATGATGGGTATATTCTTTGTAAACTTCCTCATGAAGATCCTTGTCTCTCTGTTAATTAAGAGATATTTGCAGTTGTCCAAGAAGTCCTGCAAGACTTTAAGGTGGCTAAACAGGCTCTGTCACCTCTCATCAAACATATCATCAGCATGATGTATCTAAACTAACATTTCTTGAAACAGCATTACTAGGGGGAAACAAAGTTCAAGGATCCTTCAAATCACTCTTTTTCTCTTCGTGTGCAAGGAATTTGGAGTGATGCTTATTGTCATGAATAAGAAATATTCTTAGAATCTAAGCTGGCAGAATCTCCAAAGCATACACTGTAAACATTTCACTTCTACAGTGACAGCTAAGTGAAGATGCCTTGCTCATTATCCATAAAGAATATGGCACAGATGAGCTCAGAATATAAATTTGTAAGGAAATGAAGAAAATACAATTAATTTTTCATGCAGAAATGTGTTATTTTTTTCATGCTGAAAGATTCATGGAAAATTAATTAGTGGAAATCTAGCAAATGTGTTGGTAATACTGTAAAAATACTTTTCAGCACCAAAGGAAATATGAGAGGCTGGAATCATTGAGGTTAAATGGAAAATGGGAGGAAGAAATAGGTCCTTAATAATAGCTGTTCATTACAGGATTTTTAAATAAATTACAGGAATTAGGAGAATTGTAAAAGAAAGATCTGTAGTTTACTGAGCTGTGGTATGAAATGGATTAACTGTGTGTTAAACTTCACTAGAGCTTCTGAAAATTTGTTAGCATTTTTAAAATTTTTTTTAAAGAGAAAAATAAGTTGCATGCAGTGCATCTTTGTGAGCCTTGACATGGTTAAATATCTGTGTGCACTTACAAAACTACAGTAATTTAAATGACAGATTTAATATTCTTGAAAGATGAGAGATTTACTGCAGTGCAGAGAGCAGCCCATTTGTTTACTAGTAGGTGAGTTGAGGCAGCTGTGATTTAAGTTTCCCAAACCAGTAAGAGGCTGGTTGGTATTTCTGGAGTCACATCCATTATTTACATTGCTAGGCTGTGAGGATATTTGCAGCAATGTCACACTAACCTCCATGAATTCTTGATTGAGAAATAAAAAATTAACAATATGGACTGATGGGAACACTGGCATATAGAGACAAGTCATTTCAAAACAGTGTAAGAAGGCTGTCAGGAACACAACTGCACATGAACAAAACTCTCAGAGTAACGTTTAATGCTGTAGGATTTCCACAGAAGATTAATTCCATGCAACTCCCTGCCCTTCATTCCTACCTGCAGGACTAAGACTTGAGAGTAGCTTGCCATTTTCTTGGGTTTCTGGAGTTGCTAGGTTATCTGAACTTCCCTCAGCCATGGAAATAAGGTTCAGATTAATAGTTGAGCTGCAAGTTACCTCTACCGGGTAATGTCCGTTTGCCTTTTTTCCCTGGCAGCCACTCTTCCCCTGTGCAGGCCCCCAGCCTTTCAGTGTGATGTCCATTTACCTGAGCCTGACTTTGTGGGGTATGGGTTCCTGAGCAAATTGGCAGAAATGGACATCCACAGCTCTGCAGGGATGATGAAGGGCCTAGAATCAGGGATTTCAAATCACAGGTGATAGCCTCATTTTATTATACTGTGGAATAATGATGGTAATTATTCAGAAGAACAAAAGTGAAAAACAGAACTCTTGTGTGGTTTGTTTCTTAGTAGCAGCCAAAGAATTGCCTGTGATGTGCCAAGACTTGTACTAAACATTACCACCATTTTATAAACTACTTCCTTTAGTCCAGTGAATGCAGCCTTATGTGCTTTGACACATGTTTCGTTTTAATTTTTTGTTTACTTCTGAAACATCAGCTGATAACTTGGCAGTCATCTAAACCAGTCATCTCCCTTATAATTAAATAAATATCAGAAGAAATTATTGAGCCAACAGTATGTACACACACAAGTTATGTATATACATATGTAGATATGTATAGATATTGTATATTGTATATACATATGTATATACTTTATACTTTATGTATATACATTGTATATAACAAGTTATGTACAATGTAACTTTCCAAGGGCCAAGCACACCCTGCTTTCCACATCAGCGCACACTTGTATATACAACTATGTGATCCTGGATGCAGTTTGGCTGTAGTTTGATGCGTGCTTCTTTGTCGCTTCAGCGATGCTTTTGTTTTCTTTTTAGTATGGTAGCGTACTATGAAGATCTCCTTTAAGGGAAGTGGGAAACTGAATTTATATTTGTTTTATACTGATGTGACTTCTCTTTCTTTTCTACAGAATTTGAATTTGTTGTGGGGTTTGGTTTGGTCTTTTTTTGTGGGGTTTGGGGGGGGGGGGATTTTTTTTTTTTTTTATTTATTCTGGGTTATCATCTGAAGCTGATGGAGCCCTGTAATGTTCCCTTGCTTTGAATACATGGAAAGAGCTGATTCAAGGTTCACAGGCAGGAGAGCTTTTAAAGAGTCGTAGCATACAGGTTCAAGCAGAGCTGCCTTAAGCAAATAGGCAAATGGTCTTCATTTGTCTGCTAGAATTTGGTTTATACAGTAATACAGGTACATTTTGAAAAGTGGAAATGGAAACTGAGGAGGAAGGAGGTCACCTTTGCTACTGGTACCCCTGCAGAAACCTTGCTTTTTTTTTAACTTTGTCGAAATGGCTCAATGTCCAGCTGGAGACCAGTAAAGAGTGCTGTCCCTCAGGGATAGGTGGTGGGACCAGTCTTGTTCAACATCTTTGTTGCTGACATGGACAGTGGGATTGAGTGCGCCCTCAGCAAGTTTGCCGATGACACCAAGCTGTGTGGTTCGGTTGTTACACTGGAGGGACTGGAGCACCTCTCATATGAAGACAGGCTGAGAAAGTTGGGGCTGTTCAGCCTGGAGAACAGAAGGCTGCGTGGAGACCTCTTAGCAGCCTTCCAGTGTCTGAAGGGGACCTATAAGGATGCTGGGGAGGGACTCTTCATTAGGGACTGTAGTGATAGGACAAGGGGTAACGGGTTAAAACTTAAACAAGGGAAGTTTAGATTGGACATAAGGAGGAAGTTCTTTACTGTAAGGGTGTTGAGGCACTGGAACGGGTTTCCCAGGGAAGTTGTGAATGCTCCATCCCTGGTGGTGTTCATGGCTGGTCTGGACAGAGTCTTGGGTGAGATGGTTTAGTGTGAGGTGTCCCTGCCCATGGCAGGGGGGTTGGAACTAGATGATCTTCAGGTCCTTTCCAACCCTAACTATTCTATGATTCTGTGATTCTATGATTCTATTCTATGAAATGAAATAATGATTGTTGGAAGATGCTACTCCATGATCCTTGGTTTTCTATGGGTAAAACAGAACTGGATGCCATTGAACACTGTCTTTCCAATCTGCAAGAGCTTTTCAACAAGGCCTGACCTTAGTGTCAGAGCCACTTTAAAGTGCTGAAGGTTCTGATCAATGGTGTTTAAGAGGTGCATTGTGATTGAAAAACTTTCACATGAACTTCTTAAGGTTTTTTATCATTTGCTGTACATAAATGCTGGAGTAGAGAGCTTAAAGATTTACTTTTTTTTTTTTTTTGTACACAGGGAAGATTCCAAAAGACAAAGCTATTTCTGCAGGACCCTTGATGGACACCACTTGTTAGTGGATTTTATTACACTATTTAGATTTAAATTCTGAAATGTACAGGATATTATGTAACCTGCCTTTTAACCATACCTTTAAAGTCAGAGGATTATCTCATCAAGAGAAAACATGTTGCTTATTAACATTTTTTCTTCTTAATGAAGGCTTTCAGTAGTGTCCATATTGAAAGTATTTTATATAATTCATTGAGCTGTTTTCTTACTGCCCTAGAAAATTATAAGCATCTCTTGGTGTGATCTTTCATTCTAAGGACTGACTCTTTAATATCCATAAATTTTAAGAATTCTTATAACTGCTGTGTCAGTGAGCTCTGGATAATGATCTGAAGTGACAGAGGAGGCTGTGAAGTTAGCTTGTATATTGCCACTGATAGTATAACTGAGCTAACGGAGCCTTTATGGGTGAAATTTTAAATCCATTGACTGTCATAGTTCACAGAAAAGAAAGCATGCCAGTATTAAACATACAGCCAAGAGAGAAGTATAAACCTACTAATGATGAGAAATTCAGAGTAAAGGATTTTAAATAGCTTTACATATGCTGAAGGTACAGCTCTTATTTTGTATGCCTGTAAGTACTGAATAAACAACAGCTATAGCTGAGAAAGAGATGAGAATTTCTCTTAGGAAATGCTTATGCTAAGAGCCTTTTTACAGCCCTGTCACAGTTTAAATGGACTTTCAAGCTGTGCTGCTGTTAAGTCCCCTGTTTGGGGCCAGAATGATGGGAGAATTGCTATCCATTTCCTGGTGACAGTGACTGTCTTTTTCTCTGAAGTTAGGTATTTTAAAATATTACTCAAAATTCTGAAATTTCTGACACATGGAAGTGCAGTTCCCTGTAGCTAACTCTTAGGGCACAGAGACCTTTTATAGAATTCATTTTCTAATAATAGCCTTCAAATATAATAAAATTAATTGAAAGAAAGTACTTTAAGTAGTTAAAACTTAACCAGCATTGACCAAGAACCTTAACCTTCCCTGTGAAGTAAAGTGCCTATGTATTGTTTTATCCTGGTGAAATACCTCAATGCTTTCATCATAATGATCTATCCCCAGCTCTTTTTTTTTTTTTTTTTTTTTGTATGCACTTGCAAATGTGTTGTTGCTACGAGATTATTATGAAGAAAGTTTTTATTTCAGTTTAGTGTTCATGTCTTTGCTTTAGGCCATGCACATTTTTACCATAGAAGTCCATAATGTCAGTTGTAAAATTCAGTTTCTCTCCAGAGAGTGCCAGAATCAGGCATACCAGGTGAATTGTTCTCTCCACAAATGAGCTCCAGTCCTCTTCCTCAGAACAGCTTGAGAGAAGCCTCCATTTTGTAGTATATCCCAAAGATCACCATGAGCAGGCTCCAGTGGACTAGGTAGGAAATGTTGCCTTGCTAAGAATATCCTGAGAGCAACTGACTATTTAAACAAAAAAGGGAAGCTTAGGTCAAGGACCTCAGCAGTCTGGGACCACCATGGTATGACATAAGGTGTAGAGAGGAGGAAAGAAATTTGTTTTAAAGAAGACCTGAACAACAGGGTTTTAATGGGTAAATATGTTTTATATTTTACCTTTGTACATCAACTCACAGCAGTCTTCATTCCCCTCAGTCAGCAAGCCCTACGAGCCTTCTCTACTGACTGTCTTTGGAAGTATTTATGACTTACTCCTATGCAGAGTTTACCACAGTAATCTCATATCAGTTTAACAGAGCCCTGGATAACCACAACCAGCTCTGAGTCCTCCCAGCAAAAAGATGGAAAAATACTTGATTATTTCTGCCTTTGTGTAACAGAGCAACATGAACTGGAGATATACTCAAGCTGTGAATGTCAGGAATAAATAGGCAGCTTACAAATGGCATCAAAAGTAGTTTATACTGCTGAGAAGAAAAAGGATTTCTTTTTCTGATTGTTCTGCTCTCTTTGGGTTGGTTTAAAAAAGAGTGGTGTGTTTTGATGAGGATGATACAGAGTGATGGCTTTTGAAAGTGCAGTAGCTCTTTTCTTTAAATGTTTGTGTTTTAGACTGACTTGATTAGACTGAGCTTTTTTGTTGGGCTAGTATTACCTCATCCTGTACAAAGACAACCAGGAGTAGCTCTGGCTTGGTGCAGCGTGGGAAGGTGACATTAATATGTTAACATCTGCTCACTACAGCAGAGGTACCGCGACCTTGGTGTATCATCATTAATTTCCCCAAAACAAATCATCCAGAACTACTGCTAGTAGAAACAATTTGAAGAACATCAGCATATAGTCAAACTTATTTAGTCTTTGACATTGATAGAAGGGTTGTTGCTTTTCTGGCTGAAACCTGTCACGACCCAGTGGCAGGGTCCTTGCTTTACCCACATGCTGCAGGAGTGTTCAGCCCACTGGGGATACTGAGGCTCACCCCTTGGTGGAAATGAGAATCCAGACTTTAGAAATCCTTGGCTGGCTTCACAGGATGCCTTTTTAATAAGAATACATGCAGGGTTTGACAAGGAGCTTCGTCTCAGTTTCTGTGCCTCACAGCCTCCAAGCACAACTATATGAATTAGGTAGAAGGTTACACCTCCCCCTGGAATATGGCTGTTTATGTATGTACTGGCCAGTTCTTCAACTATTGGAAATGGGGCGGATTTCTGTCACTGGAGGGTCTGGCCCAAGTACTTTGTGCCGCTTCCATTGTCCTCACTCAAGAGGACAATTTTGAGGATGTTTTGTCCTCCCACAAAATGACAAATGTCTTTCAGACGATCCACTTTAAACTATTAACTTGTACTGATACGGCTGCTGTTGGCTCCGAGGGTGCTGTGTTCATGGCACAGATGCCGGCAGGTGCCACTGGTGGGATCTGTGGAGTGCTAAGGCACCTCATGCTGCTCCCAGCATGCAGTAGTGGTGTCTCCTTGTATCACCACTTGTCATTGCTGCATTGTCTGTGCACAACCCGTGTTTCCAAAAGTGTTATTCTTGCAGGGTACACCACAAAGCTCACAGAAAGAGAAGGTGACAGGACGTCCCACCGAGTGCTTCTCTAGGATGCTTTGCCTAGTGTCCAAAGAGGCCCTGGGGCTGAGGAGGTGAGGGCGCACAGAGGGACTGGAATTCATTAAACTCCTGAAAGCTTCCAGAATTGTGGACTTCTTTGGAGCCACCAGCCACAGTTAGTTGTTAATGGAGTTGCTGGGTTAAGTTCAGTGCAATGTTTGACCTGCGGTGTTGTGTAGGAGCCTGGCAATGTGTGAAAGCCTTGCTGTCAGAGAGGAGCAATGGTGCTGCAGTTGTAGGGGCTAATGATTCTGCTGACCTCATGTCCTCATCCAGCTGCTTTCTATTACTGTCGCTTAACTGGGACATGGTAGGCTCGGGGGACTGACTTTAGATAATGAGCGAGCTGTGCAATTATGGCAGCTACTGCAGGACAAGGGAGCTAAATCCAGCTCATTTTTGCTTCATCATCTATTTTTATATTATTCTGGCATAATGTGAAATTCAAAAAAAATTGAGCTTATTGCTCCGAGGTGAAATGAATAGTGCTGGTAGTACTGCTGGGCTGTGGGGAGGCAGGGGTGGTAAGGGAGCTGTGCAGTTGCCAGCTTTGCTACTGTTGTCTTGCCTCAGTACTCTATACACTTACAAAAGTATTGACACCTGAAAAAAAACTACCCAGGATCTTTGTGTTGATATTTATATTCTATTTATTTCCTTTCTTGCTAAGTTAAGAAAGTTAGCATGGAGTATTAATGTAATTTTTACCAGAATCCATTTAAAGCTGTAGTGGCTCAACAGTTTATTTGAAAATGCTTTGTTTACTTTGATTTTCAGATGTAATTATTGCAGTTATGCTCAGGATTTTTCATAAACTTCTACTATCTATGAAGTACAACCCTTGCTTTGATTAATTTAGGAAATCGCAAATATTATCAGAGGTTATAATGCAGCAGTATATGTGGGTTTGTTGTTAAAGGCATGGGTAAAGTAGACTTAGGTTTACTTTTAAAATTATGGTTAACAAAGGCCATAATTTTTACTACATACAAAAACTTGTTACTTTAATGGCTACTTATGCACTGACACTTTCTCTCATTATTTCATTATAAGAGTAATGGGATTTATTCCCAGCATTAAAGAGGAATTGTTTGGCAAGCTCTATCTCATGCAGGTTTCTTTGTAAAAGCAAGTTCAAAGTTCAAAGAGAAAACCATGTTATTTTCAAACTGCTTTCTAACAGATACACAATATATAGCATGTTTCATGAAGAACATTCCATATATTAAAACAAATGTCGGGGGGCTTGTTTTCTGCTTATTTACTTACTTGGCAGACTTTACTCAGATTACACCTCAGAAGTCTTAAATAAAAGAGACATTATAATTGAGACTTTGTACATGAAGTCAACTATCCATGATAACTAGTTGACATGTTTGCATACTGATTTAGCATATTTAATTGAAAGATCATAGCAGCCATTATTATCTGAGCATCACAAATACTACTGTGAAGTAAAGGGCAGATACATTTTTCACTACCTGCTAAAATCATTGCCTGTATACTTACTGAGTTTCCATAAATTTGGAGTAATCTAATGCTGTTGTCCATAGCAGTAAGTAAACAGAACAAAATTTAATTAAAGATACCTATCTATGAAATATGGGTCTTGATTCCACCTGTTCTTCATTCAGCATGTTCCACCTGTGTAAGTCTTTAGTATATTGGGTTTCTTTTAATGGGAAGCTATGTGTGCCAGCCATAGATAGAACATTATGTTTAGCATTTTGGAAGACCCAGAGAGCTGACCCTGCACTAAATTCAAGTAACTTCTCAAATGTGCTTTCAGGAGCAAGTGCTGTAAAGGAGCATTTTGCCCACACAGCTTCTCTGGCACTGAGGACATTGGTAGTTTGAAGTCAAATGAGTTCTCTGCCTAGTTTGGTATAAAACCTTGTAACTGCTCATTCAAGAAGAATAATTACATGGGTAAGGACAGAGCATGGAGTCCCACAAAAAACGGCCCTGGGCAGGAGGAGAATGAAATAGCTATTTGCTGCAGCAGAGATATTTTACAATACTGTAAAATGTTTGTGGGGCTGTGGTCTGGAAGACAGCACTGTCATGGATTGACTGGCTTCAGTGCTCAGCAGTTCACTTCAGCAGCAATCCCAGCTGTGGGCAAAACCTGAGGACACTAATGAGCCTTAATTGCTCTGAGTAGCCTCACTTGAGTTTGAGGTTTATGCACTTTGTCTGTGCACGTGTATTTCATTAGCAGGCTTAATCTACAGATGACTTTTTAAAAAACTTCAGCTTTTTAAAATACAGTTTTTATTTTCATTCTCAGATGGCAATAGTCCATCTGAGACTATACGAAGATTCCTTTTCTAGATAGAGTCACAATTTAGCCAGTTCGTTTACTATTGTGAAGTGAGGAGCTGGTATAAACAGACCTCCTAAAGCCTTCACGGCCAGTTTAAACAGAAGTAATCCAAAATTTTAATTAAAAAAATACAGTGTTTTAGTTAAAACTGCATTGGAGCCATAATAAGTATAATATTAAGAACACAAATGAAAAACAACCTACATGAGTTAACATTCTTGGATCAAGTCCCACCTTCCTAATACTCAGGCACTTTTATGACCATTAAGGGTTAGGTTTATAACTGAATGTGCAGGGTTTCATGGTAGCCTAACAAATGTGGATATAAAAGTGAATTTTAATTTGCTTTCCAGCATTGCTTTTAGAAAGCAAGGAGAATCACAGAATGGTTTGGGTTGGAAAGGACCTTAAGGTCATCTAGTTCTACCCCACCCTACCATAGGGTTAGGGTTAGCTTTAGGGTGTTTCGCCCCAGACCACATTGCCCAAGACTGTCCAACTAGGCCATGAATACTGCCAGGGATGGAGCATTTACCACTTCTCTGGGCAGCCTGCTCCAGTGCCTCACCACCCTCACAGTAAAGAACTTCTTATATCTAAGCTGACCTTCCCCTCTTTCAGTTTAAACCCATTATTCTTTGTCCTCTCACTACAGCCCCTGATGAAGAGTCCCACCCCAGCATCCTTGTAGACCCCCTTCAGATACTGGAAGGCTGCTCTGAGGTTTCCAAGCAGATTCTCCAGGCTGAGGAGCCCCAGCTTCCTCCGCCTCTCTTCATACGGGAGGTGCTCCAGCCCCCTTATCATCCTCGTGGCCCTCCTCTGGGCTTGCTTCAACAGCTCAATGTCCTTCTTACGTAATATCTTTCTTATGTAATGGAAACTAATGAATCAGCTGTCTTAGCAAGAAGGTGATATCTCTTGCATGCATGTTTTTTTATGCTTATGAAGGAGATATTTAAATGTGTTAAAGAAATAATTTAGATTTACAGCTCTTTATCATGATAGCATCTCTGAATTTGGCTAAATACGTTATAATTCATAGGTATCGTTCTTTAGGAAGTAAAGTATGACAATACAGGTTTGCTTTTTTATTTTTTTATTTTTTTATCTATACTAATATTCAGACATTACATTGTGAAATTAATAATAGGGGAGGCTGGTTGGTTTGGTTTTTTCTTGTTTATTTTCCTGTTCCACTGCTGCTGTTTATCACAGTGAACCAGTGATACTGCAGGCAATTGTTCACATAATGGAGTGCAGAGGTGGTGAAGAATACTCAGCATAAGTCCCATTTCTTCACACACCTCTTCACACAGCTCGAATTCTGTTCAGTGGCATGGACTGTGAATCACAATCAGAAATATGTTCTGAATCCTGAGAAGCTGGACTAGGGACTGTACCAGGCAAATGAAAAAGGGGAAGAACCAACGGGCAATCAATCTTACACCTGTCCCATTCACAGGCAAATCCAGAAATTAATAAAAGGTTACAGCACAGTGTAATTTTTAAAACTGCCTAAGCTCTGTGAGACAAACCTTTAAAAGTAATATTTCACATTTGTTCTGATAAATGCGAAACCATTCACAAAACCATGTCAAATTTCTTCCCTTGATCTCCTTGTCAGTCCAAATCTTATTTAGTTGTCAGGTGTGTTTACTGCGGTAGTTTCAGGACTGCTTAAGCAGGGGAGGTACTGGCTAACAGTGAGAGTAGGTGACACAGCAGATTTGGTTGTTGGTCGTGTGTTTTATGTCTAAGAAAGTAAACACTCTCTTTAATAAGAAACACAACTTGCCTGTCTCCTACTTTCCTGACTTCAATGGCAGAGTTTGAATGAAACATGACCTGCACATTCAGCCACATGTTCCACTCATTGCTACACAAAAGTTCAGTCATACTACATGACGTGAATGGTACTCATCTTTCTCTTCTAACAGCCCTGCAAAAACCTGGGGGGTGGCTTACAGACACCAAAGGTATTTACTGTAATACATTTACTGTAATAAAATTACTTTTAGAATATCTGTCTATAGAAGAAACAGCTCTTGGGTCACTTTATTAACATTAGTGGTGGAAGAAAAAGAAATAAAACCAATTTCATCCTGTCATTGACAATTCCAGTCTTGCTGTCTTTTTTCTTCTAGGTTTATGCATTTTTTTCATTCTCAAAATCCTCTTTGCCTGAAATATATCCTGAAATATTCTGACAGAATTTCAAAAGTCCAAAGTACAGGAGATGGTTTTCTTCAGCTTATTGTAAATGTCTATTTGCACCTTTTTTTAATTTTTTTTATTTGTTTTTAATCATGTTTTGGAACTAGATGGTATTCTCAGGTAAGCACAGGAGAGATACTAAACTGAAGGGCCATTGGTTGCACCTCTTTCAATGAGTGTTCTTGTAACATAGCACATATGTATGCTTTATATGAGTTTGAAGCAGGATGAGCTAAACATGAGGTGATGCTGAAGGCATTCCATGCATTTAGTTTCTTGGACTAGGTCTGAAGTAAACCTTTTCTCATGCCATAGAAACCTAGGAAGTTGCAAAGTTATAAAAGGTGAAAACTGGTTTTTTAAATGCACAACATTCAGTTTGATGTGAGAAACTGAAAAATAATTAAGAAAATATCTTCTTTATAAAAATGAGTAACAGGAAAAGGGCTTCACATGTTGATGAGATGAGCCAAGTCAGTGAAATGGTTACTGACTTTCAGGCAAGTGACAAATGAGAATCCTGGCTTATAATGCGTCCCTTTCAATTTTTGTCCCTGCTCTTTTATCTTTGAGCTTTTACACAGGAAATTCCATATGTATTTAATACAAAAATGGCATTAAATGAGCTTTCCATTTCATGTTTCAGAACTTTCTTAATTCTAGAAGGTTTCCTTTATTTCTTTACAGTAACTTGTTAGCTTGAGATACATAACAAATAGCAACTATTTGGATACAGTTTTAGAATGGCACATACTGTCCTTTTAATTAATTCTGGAGGTTAGGAACTACATATGCGTGCACTTCAAGATAAGGCCTTTCTAAGTGCTAAAACCTGTAAACATAGTTTAAAAGACTGTTTACTGCATTTGCAGTGTTATCACCATATCTACATTTTTGTCAGCATTCATATGTTTTCTTATGTAGAATAGGAGGTTCTGAATAGAGTGCAACTTCAGTGAGTAGCAAAAAAGCCATTTTAAGGATGTTTTCTGTCAGTTATGTATAGCTTCTAGTACAAGAAAAGTAAGTTGCAGCTTCCCTGAGAAAGTGACATAAACCCATAGGCTTTTTATGTCACAAAAGGATTATTGTGAGAAAGATAGGAAAGCATCACCCAAGCTGTGATCTCTCTTAATGAAATTGCTGCATTCTTAACTAGTACATAAAATGTCCAGGAGACAGTAAGAGACAGTAAAAGAATGTCATACTTCATACCAAACACCAGTAAGAACTATAAGCTGTTGCAGGTAGCATGATCTACAAAGGAAGCTGCCAGCCTTGTGAAGCAAGATCAACTAATTGTGACAGGCACATCAACTAGTTGTGACAGGCACATTGTCTGCACTCCAATTCTTGGTTTCTGCTTCTTTCCTTGGCTTGTCCCTAATCCTTCCCTTCTGTAATAATTAGCTTATTATTGAGACATAATTATAGGTACTTATTTACCCAGGTTTGCCCAGGATAGATAAGTTGGTTTTGTGTCTTGGGTAACTTGGCTACAGATCTCAATGGGTACTCTCTTAAGAAGCTTGATACCTAGCCATAACTTCTCAGAGGGTTTAATTGAGTAATCATGCTGGCACATACAGACAAGTTTTGGAAAAGCCTACAGCAAAGAATGACTTCACAAATGCTGTTCTTTGTCACACACTTTATATGACTCGTGTGTTCATTCACTGACTTCTGAAACTTGGCAGAAAATCCAGCTGCTGGTCTAGAGGTTAAAAGTTTCAGGAACTGAGGAGGAGGATAGGGTTGAGAGGGAGGAGGATAGGGTTGAGAGGGAGTAGGAAATCAGTCATACAAGCTTTAACATACATAAACTTAAATAAAAATCTCTCTGCTAAAACTTTTAGGTAATTGTCAGGTATTTGCAGACTAATAGCAGTCAGCTCATTAATTTAATGAGTTGAATTTATTTGACCTATAATATTAATGTGTTTTACTGTTTATTAATTAAACATCAGCTTGAGGAATATCATTATTTTAAATAGAAACACTCCATATCTGTCTCCATTAATATAGTGATGAGTATACTGTTAGAGATCATAGTCCCTCTGGTGTGAGGATCACTTTACAGACTTTTCAGAAATCATAGAATAATGGAATGGTTTGAGTGGAAGGGACCTTAAAGATCATCTAGTTCCAACCACCCATGCACCAGGGACACTAGACCAGATTGCTCAAAGTTGCATGCAGCCTGGCCTCATGTCTCAGGGTATGTTCATATTGAATTGCTGAGGGGAGCAGCCCGAGAGAGGCCGCCTTCAACACCGGAGCGGGGGCAGCTCAGCCTCCAGGAGCCCCAGCTCAGAGCGCTCAGAGCCACCGAGGGAGCCTCAAGGCCTGGACAGGGCCTGCCCAGGAGCCGGCAGCTCCGCGGACGGGAGCGGGGACTCACAGGGGGCGGAGCCGGGAGCAGCGGCACCGGCCCCGACCGGGTGAAAACCTGCCCCGGGGAGCGCGAGCGACCGGAGCGGGTCGAGGCGGTTCGCGCGGGGCGGCGAGCGGGGCGGTGAGCACTCGCCTCATGGCCGGGGCCGGGGAGCTCTGCCCTGGCTGCCCCGGCGGTGGCGGCGTAGGCACCCAGGCAGAGCCGGTGAGAGGGGAGGCTGCGGGGCAGAGCTCGGAGTGCAGAGAGCGCCTGCGCCGGGCTCGTGAGGGGAGGGTGCCCGACGGGCAGGGCTGCGCTCGGTGCGCCCTGGTGGAGGTCCTCCTGCAGCAGGGGCTGAGCTGCGGAATGCTGTCAATGGGCTGCAAGATATCAGGGTACCTGAGAGGAAGCAGGGCTGCTTGCTCCAGCCCCAGACTGTGAAGCCTCAAGCTTCCCCTCTAGCTCAAGAAGGAAAGGAGGCCGTTACCCTGGGAAGCTGGGAATTAGTGACAAAAAACAAACAAACAAACAAAAAAAAAAAAAAGTCCAACAACAAAAGAAGGAGGAAGAGATCAATTAAAAGCAAGGGGCTTCCCCCTAAATCTCTTGTCCCCACGCAGAACCGCTTTGCTGTCCTGCAGGAGGCTAATGAGGAAACGCACTCGCACCAGAAACAGCCAGCTGATGCACAGGTGAAGATCTCTAGATCTCTATCGGCGCTGCCAAGGAAAAGCAGCGGGTCGTAGCAGTAGGGGACTCTATTTTGAAAGGGACGGAAGCACTCATCTGTCAGCCTGACCCGGTTTCGAGGGAGGTGTGCTGCCTACCAGGGGCTCGGATCAGGGATGTTACAGACAGGCTGCTTGCTCTAGTAAGTCCCACGGACTATTACCCACTCCTAGTGATCCATAGACTGGAGAGCATAAAGAAAGACTACAGGGCCCTGGGAGAGGTGGTTAGGGGCTCTGGAGCTCAGATAGTCTTTTCATCAATTCTCCAGGACACAGGGGAGGACATAAAAAAACCTAGGAGGATTGGCCAGGTTAATAAATGGTTAGAAGGGTGGTGTCAAAGTCAGGGGTTTGGGTGTCTAGAACACAGGACTGAAGTTTGTAGGCCAGGTCTACTGGGGACTGGTGGAGGTGGTCTTAAGAGCAGTTTTGGTAGGAGGCTTGCCAGACTGGTCAAGGAGGTTTTAAACTAGATGTGTTGGGGGAGGGGGGCATCTTTCCATCGCAACACACCCAATCAGTTGCCAGCACCTATAATAAATGCTCGGAGCAATGTAGATATATTCCAGCCACTCCAGCCAACGAGCCAGCTTCATTTGGAGCTCAGCTCAGATGCCTCTATACAAACACCTGTAGTATGGGGAACAAAAAAAAGGAATTAGAGATGTGTGCACGTCTACAGGGGTATGATATAATAGGCATCACAGAAACATGGTGGGATGGCTCCTATGACTGGAGTGTTGGAATGGAAGGTTACAGGCTCTTTAGAAAAGACAGGCCTGGCAGGCGGGGATGGGGAGTTGCCCTTTATGTTAGGGATAGTCTGGAGAGTATGGAACTCTGTCTGGGGACAGGTGAGCAGTTAATGGAGAGTTTGTGGGTCAGGGTTAAAGGGAAAACAGCGATGGGAGACATGACTGTGGGGATCTGTTACAGACCGCCTGATCAAGGAGAACCTGTGGATGAAGCACTCTATAGACAGACAGAAAAAGCCTCACGCTCACAGGCCCTTGTTCTCATGGGGGATTTCAATCACCCTGACATCTGTTGGGATGACGGTACAGCCTGGGACAAGCAATCCAGGAGGTTCCTCGACTGTGTGGAAGACAACTTCCTTCTACAAGTAATAGAGGAGCTGACAAGGAGAGGTGCCATGCTTAACCTCGTGCTCACCAACAGGGAAGGGCTCGTTGAGAATGTGATGCTCCAGGGCAGCCTTGGATGCAGCGATCGTGAGATGGTCAAATTTGAGAATCTCGGAGCAGTGAGAAGAGCCTTCAGCAAGCTCAGTGCCCTGGACTTCAACAGAGCGGACTTTGGCTTCTTCAGGAACCTGCTTAGTAAGGTTCCATGGGATATAGCCCTGGAGGGCAGGGGGGCCCAAGACTCTTGCTTGATATTCGAGGATCACCTGCTACAAGCTCAGGAGTGTTGCATCCCAACTAGAAGGAAGTGCAGCAGGAGGGCCACGAGACCTCCTTGGATGGATAAAGAGCTGCTGAGGAAAATTCAAATGAAAAAAGAGGTTTATAAAAAGTTGAAGCAAGGACAGGTAGCCTGGGTAGAGTACAGGGATGTTGTCTGGGAAGCTAGGGACCAGGTTAGGAAGGCTAAGGCCAAGTTAGAATTAAACATGGCCAGGGATGTTAAGGATAACAGGAAGGGATTCTACAGGTACGTAGCAAATAAAAAACAGACTAGGGACAATGTAGGCCCCCTGAGGAAACTCTCAGGAGAACTTGCTACACAGGATTTGGAGAAGGCTGAGGTTGTGAATGACTTCTTTGCGTTGGTCTTCACTGGCAAAGGCTCTGACCGTACCACCCAAGTCTTAGAAGGTAGACTCAGGGACTGTGAGAATGAAGACCTTGGGCCCACTGTGGGAGAGGATCTGGTTCGAGACCATCTTAAAAATCGGAACGTGCACAAGTCCATGGGACCTGATGGAATCCATCCACGGGTCCTGAAGGAGCTGGAAAATGAAGTTGCTAAGCCACTGGCCATCATATTTGAAAAATCACGGCAGTCAGGTGAAGTTCCCGACGACTGGAAAAAGGGAAACACAACCCCTGTTTTCAAGAAGGGGAAAATGGAAGACCCGGGGAATTACAGACCAGTCAGTCTCACCTCTGTGCCTGGCAAAATCTTGGAGCAGATCCTCCTGGAAGGCATGATAAGGCACATGAAAAACAACAAGGTGCTTGGTGACAGCCAGCATGGCTTCACTAAGGGGAAATCCTGCCTGACCAATCTGGTGGCCTTCTATAATGGGGCTACAGAACTGATGGAGAGGGGTAGAGCAGTTGATGTCATCTACCTGGACGTGTGCAAAGCGTTCGACACTGTCCCTCAAGACCTCATTGTCTCTAAGTTAGAGAGATATCAATTTGATGGATGGACCACTCGGTGGATAAAGAACTGGCTGGATGGCCGCACACGAAGAGTTGTGGTCAGTGGCTCAATGTCCAGCTGGAGACCAGTAAGGAGTGGTGTCCCTCAGGGATCAGTGTTGGAACCGGTCTTGTTTAACATCTTTGTTGCTGACATGGACAGTGGGATTGAGTGCGCCCTCAGCAAGTTTGCCGATGACACCAAACTGTGCGGTTTGGTTGATATGCTGGAGGGAAGGGATGCCATCCAGAGGGACCTCAACATGCTTGTGGGGTGGGCTGATGAAAACCTCATGCAGTTTAACCATGCCAAGTGCAAAGTCCAACACCTGGGTCGGAGCAATCCCAGGCACAGCTACAGACTGGGCAAAGAAGAGATTCAGAGCAGCCCTGTGGAGAAGGACTTGGGGGTGCTGGTCTATAAGAAAATGAACATGAGCCGGCAGCGTGCACTTGCAGCCCAGAAAGCCAACCGTATCCTGGCCTGCATCAAAAGGAGAGTGACCATCAGGTCAAAAGAGGTGATCCTGCCCCTCTGCTCTTGTGAGACCTCACCTGGAGTATTGGGTGCAGTTCTGGTGTCCTCAAACATAAAAAGGACATGGAACTGTTGGAACAAGTCTAGAGGAGGGCCACGAGGATGAGGGGTCAGGAGCACCTCCTGTATGAAGACAGGCTGAGGAAGTTGGGGCTGTTCAGCCTGGAGAACAGAAGGCTGCGTGGAGACCTCTTAGCAACCTTCCAGTATCTGAAAGGAGCCTACAGGGATGCTGGGGAGGGACTCTTCGTCAGGGACTGTAGTGACAGGAGAAGGGGTAACGGGTTAAAACTTAAACAGGGGAAGTTTAGATTGGATATAAGGAGGAAATTCTTTCCTGTTAGGGTGGTGAGACACTGGAATCAGTTGCCCAGGGAAGCTGTGAATGCTCCATCCCTGGTGGTGTTCAAGGCCTGGTTGGATGAAGCCTTGGGTGAGATGGTTTAGTGTGAGGTGTCCCTGCCCATGGCAGGGGGGTTGGAACAAGATGATCTTGAGGTCCTTTCCAACCCTAACTATTCTATGATTCTTTGATTCTATATCCCCGTGTCCAGCCTGGATGAGACAAGGCATTATGCTCAGCTATATAGCATGGGCTGGTGAAGTATTTTACTAACATAACTCTGGTGTGAGTGCCTGGTAACCTGCCAGGCAGGTGTCAGCAGTACTGCATGGCTCAAACAATGCTGCCCTCAGCAGTATGATTGTGTCAGGTTATTTGATTTGATATTTTTTCTTTTGTATGCTTGGCATAAGAATGTGCTGATGAAATTTGATCAAAATGTAAGGCTAATTGGAAATATAGAAGAGCCTGATCCAGGAAGAAATGAATACTCTAGCAGATTGAAATAAAAGAAGTGAATTAATGTCAGTATTACCAAGTAAAAGGTTGTTCTTCTCGGAACTAACTGAAATTCAACTGCTGAACAGGGATTTATCAGACAATAACTTTGAGAAGAAAGATATGGGTGGAATGTGTCCAGTGGTCCTGTTGACCACTTGACTAATATGACTACTCCTTGGTTGGAGTAGTCATATTGCTTAGCTGTTTTCACAGTACTTATATAGATGAGAGAGAGAGAGGCACCTCTGAGAGATGGTTTAGTGTGGGTTTTATGAAAGCTTAAGGAAACTCCATTCCAAATGCTGGTGGTTTAAGTTAAACTAGGTTTTGGGTATATCCCCTAAAATACATGTTTTTATTCATTTGCCTAGAAAAAAAAAAAAAAAAAGTAATTAGATTGTAGTAAGTAGAGTGTAACTCTACTGAGTATATTGGTAGAAAGGCCATTTTGAGGGGACACTAAGAGAATGACATGTTAAGCCTAATGGAATTCTAGGAGAGAATGGATTAGGTGACTTTATGTAAGGTCTGTGTTGGAAAAGCAATGTAACTGCTAACCCTAATGAGTATTGGTGAAGAGGAATAACAAAGAAAAAATAAATAAATAAAGAAAAAAGTGATAGGTTGTTTGTAAACAAATGGAGTTTAAATAAGGGTAAGTTCTGCTTGTGTGAGAGAAATTCTTGAACAGCCTTCAAAAATCCTATTAGTGACAAAAGAGACACATCTCAAATGGAGCTGAAACTTGTTGAATCAGGTTAAATTAAGTAACTGTGATTGCAGGTACCTTGTTGTGATGTGACAGGAGTTCATTTCCATTCCCAAATTCCTTTGAAATAATTTTTTAATGAATCCACAGATGTCTTCCATTGAACAGCAGCTCTGTACACACACAAATTTCTTTTTGTTATACAGGCTGAGCTCTATTCAATTAAACTCTCTGCTCTGCTTCCCCTGCCCTCCAACTAAGTCACTCTTGGTCACTCTCTCTTCTGCTCCTAAAAGCTGGGGAAAATTGGTGATATCCTTTAAAAGTGATTGGTAACACCAATATAAAGAAAGATCTATTCTCATGTAGACAGAATTATAGCTAGGTGTCAGTCTTAAATATGTGAGGAGATTATAAGGGGGTTTTCAACCTAGTAAAGTTGTGACAATATTATCACATAAAGTTCTAACAGAGTTTTTTCACAAATACAGTTTAACAGCCCTTATAACCTAATAACAACTATTAACTTAATAATACTTAATCTGTGTTATTTGTCCTATAATATTAAAGTATGTCTTTGTCTATTCAAAGTGTTGAGTTAAAGTTACTATAATATAAATAACATTTTTTTCTGTATTGCCTAAACTGAATTTTGTGCAAGTTTGCGCTGGTAGTTGACTTACTTATGGTTTGGTGCCTAAATCTAGAGAATTAATGATGAATTAATGCCGTGTTTGGAAGAGAGAAATAGTTCTTGCGGTTCCATGGCTCATCGGGAGACGAGTATGTTTGTGCCAAGCCCAGCTTTGATTGCTGTAAGTCAGAACTGGGACAGGGCCTGACCTTTTCCTGCAGGGGTTCCTGCAGCTCCTTTCCTGCCAATACCTGCACGCAACACAGTACACCCCCAGTGAGCAGAAGCTGGCAAACCTTTCTTTGTCACACTTTACATGGAATGTGTTCTTCAAACTCCCTGTTGCTTCTAGCACTGTAAAACTACGCTGGGTTGTTTTCAAAGCATATCCTGGTAATTTTCTTGATGTGTTAGAATAGTTTCTAGTTGCGTTACTCATAAGTTCTGTTCAGAAACAAATTAAAACTAAGTAAAAATAGAAAAACATTTTTTCCAGTTCTGTTTTGGTATGTTCCCTGAAAATTACTGTACTCTTATACCTGATTTTGCCTCAGATATGCATGAGAGGTGAACAGTCAGTATGAAAGGTCTCTTCAGTTCCATTCCCTCAAGCCATAACAACCAATTGATGTCAGTTACCTCAAAAGCAAATTAAACCCACTCCTATTTTGTTGAATCAGTGCTCATGCATTTTTCCTGTAATTTTCAGGTTTTGACAATACTGGCTGCCAGCAAAGCTGAGGTAGGAAATCCTGTCTTTTACATGGGGATGTTAAATAGCTCTCTGCCATTTTGATAGTGGGACTTGCTTTCTTGCAATTTTGGGGTGAAAAATTAAGGGGTTTCACTGTGACACGTGCTGTTTCTAGCATTTAACGAAACAATCTTTGGAATTCTTGTCTCATTATAACAATGTGTAAGCTGATAAATTCCTCCTAGGAAAGTTTTATCATTATGTAGGTCTTTGAAACTGCGTAGTTCAGAGCTTTGGTAAGCATGTGTTGTAATTTCCCATCAACAGAAGGTGGCTATCTGACCTTTCCTCTATGCCCTTCAATTTTTCTTCATTGCTTCAGAGCAAAAA
Organism: Lathamus discolor; assembly: GCF_037157495.1. Taxonomy (NCBI): domain Eukaryota; kingdom Metazoa; phylum Chordata; class Aves; order Psittaciformes; family Psittacidae; genus Lathamus; species Lathamus discolor. The sequence goes on along the minus strand of NC_088889.1, from coordinate 79,757,592 downwards.
ATGTAGTGTATCTGCTCCAAGGTCAGCTCTGCTGTTTGGCTTGCGTTCCTTCCAAGTCTTTGGCTTGCTTCACTCTTTGGTACCATATGACATGAGCTGTTTCTACAGACTGGACATGAGAGAGAAGTTTAGTTTTATGACACAATGCTACTGGCTGAATTCTTGATCAATTCTGGAATGACATTAACTGTATGGTGTGTTGTCTACATTAGGTGCTTGGAATTGCTAGTTTAGATTGATCATTTTGGATTTGCATTAATCATTAGCTTTTCTAGTTGTGTGTGAGTATTTTACCTGGTCTTAATGGGTCTGACTTTATTCTTAGAGGTGAAAATATTCTGGTTATTGGAGTATATTTCTAATAACTGGTTGCTAAACCAAAAATGACAGTTCTTTGTGACCACCAGCGTGTTATACAGCATTAGTCTCTTTTGAACATTGCTGTTGAGTAAGTCACTGCACTTTTAATAACTGACAGATATTTTTATTCAGTGTGCACAGTTACTGACTCATTTAAATGTAATGTCAATTGGAAGCTCAGAGCGTTTCTATATGAAACAGGTCTTGGACTCACAGTAGGGAATTTATGATGTACTCCAAAACTAATGTTTAACTATGACAAAATGTGTAGGTGACTCTTATGACTATAGTCAGATAAATTTTTAATATGAGTGTTTTGTAATTCAAATTGCATTATTAAATAGATAATCTGTGTTATTTTAAAGAACAAGGATGCAAGTTCACTTGCATACTGTAAAAGAATAACATAATTCATTTTTATTTAGATTAAGACTAATATTAGTGTTCAGTTTTGCTGATCTGATTCAGTTGCATACTTGGCTTGTCTCAGAGACTTTTGAGAGCAGGATTGGTGGTTTGCTTTTTTTTAAAAATGTTGCACTATTTTAAATACCTTTCTCTTATATCAATAGTGTCCCCTAATTAAGAATCACTTTGATTTTCTAGATTTGTAATGGGATTTTGGAGGGCTTAGATTTGTCACTGTGCTGGTACTACGATCAATTTTGCTCCCTTATAAAAGTCTGTTTTCTCATATATTTGTAAAATTTTCCCATATACTTTTTTCGGTTTTGTGTGTAAAATTCTAGAAGTGGTACAGGTTTCTGAGGTGGTCAGTTGTGTCAGTTGTGTTGCTTTGTTAGTACTTTCCCTATTTGAAAACTTTCAGAGAGTTAACATATTTTCTGGCCTTTGTGCTTCAGCCTGTGGGCCAGCTGGCTTAGCTGGCACAAGCCTCTAAGAGTGTATCACTAGATGCTGTTACTCCCATTCATGAAAGTACTCAGAGGAAATGCCAAAGTTCCCCCATACAGGGAAAATCGTATTTGGAAGGTAAAGGATGATTAGGTGCTTTCCTAAATCAGGTTTGTATGTAGTCCTACTGAATACTCACAAGAGTAACAACTAGAAAGAACAATAAGCATGCAGGACTGGATGCTGATTTTTTGAATTGAAAGCAGTTTTCTGCTTGAGGGAAATGGCTCCTTTGACGTAATAGCAAACTCAAGGATTTCTTCCTGGGCCCTATATAGTGCATAGTACAGTTTTGGTGTATTTTGAGGCTAACACACCTTAAGCAGCTGTTTGTGTGGATGGACCACTCGGTGGATAAAGAACTGGCTGGATGGCCGCACACAAAGAGTTGTTGTCAATGGCTCAATGTCCGGCTGGAGACCAGTAACGAGTGGTGTCCCTCAGGGATCAGAGTTGGGTCCGGTCTTGTTTAACATCTTCATCGCTGACATGGACAGTGGGATTGAGTGCGCCCTCAGCAAGTTTGCCGATGACACCAAGCTGTGTGGTCCGGTTGATGCGCTGGAGGGAAGGGATGACATCCAGAGGGACCTAGACATGCTTGTGAGGTGGACTGATGCCAACCGTATGAAGTTCAACCATGACAAGTGCAAGGTCCTACACCTGGGTCGGAGCAATCCCAGGCACAGCTACGGGTTGGGCAAAGAAGAGATTCAGAGCAGCCCTGTGGAGAAGGACTTGGGGGTGCTGGTCGATGAGAAAATGAACATGGGCCGGCAGTGTGCTCTTGCAGCCCAGAAAGCCAACCGTATCCTGGCCTGCGTCAAAAGGAGCGTTACCAGCAGGTCGAAAGAGGTGATCCTGCCCCTCTACTCTGCTCTTGTGAGACCTCACCTGGAGTATTGGGTGCAGTTCTGGTGTCCTCAACACAAAAAGGACATGGAACTGCGGGAACAAGTCCAGAGAAGGGCCACGAGGATGATCAGGGGACTGGAGCACCTCCTGTGCGAAGATAGGTTGAGGAAGTTGGGGCTGTTCAGCCTGGAGAACAGAAGGCTGCGTGGGGACCTCATAGCAGCCTTCCAGTATCTGAAAGGGGCCTACAGGGTTGCTGGGGAGGGACTCTTCGTCAGGGACTGTAGTGACAGGAGAAGGGGTAACGGGTTAAAACTTAAACAGGGGAAGTTTAGATTGGATATAAAAAAGAAATTCTTTCCTGTTAGGGTGGTGAGACAGTGGAATGCGTTGCCCAGGGAGGCTGTGAGTGCTCCATCCCTGGTGGTGTTCAAGGTTGGATGAAGCCTTGGGTGGGATGGTTTAGTGTGAGGTGTCCCTGCCTATGGCAGGGGGGTTGGAACAAGATGATCTTCAGGTCCTTTCCAACCCTAACTATTCTATGATTCTATGATTCTATGACACACATAATGTTTCCTCAGGTTTGATAATAGTGGCCTCATGCTTTGACTTCTTTTTTTCTCCTTTTTTTCATTCTTTGATCTTCATGATCCAGTCTTGAAATTTAATTATTCTTCTTTTCAGTTGACATAGCTGTGTTCACTTACTGAATTTTGTCAGCAAAAACTAGAAAGAAAACTAACATGTTTGTGTTACTGTTGAATTTTTCAGGAAGATACAAAGAATTTGGGTTTTTCTGTTTTGGGTTTTTTTTTTTTTTTTTTTTTCCAAATGCTGGTTTCCACATACCAGATGTAAAGAAACAAATACATCTAGAGGAGGCTGTCAAGCCAAAGACCTTTCATCAATCTTTTAACACAAAGGGGCAACAGTGACAGAGTCAAAGCTGTAGAGAGAAAAGCCTTCCATGAATAATTGCCAAATCTGCCTACACTGTGTCTTTTAGTGTCATACTCTTGTAAATATGAAAGTTAGAAGCATCTTAAAAAAAGTATAGGTTGTGCATAGGTAGTTAAACACAAGATTTTTATCATTAATTACTCTGGTCTCTTGCACAGTAAAGCACATAACAGATTGTGTTAACGTCATTACAAAATGGGCCTGAGAACAGCCTCAAATACAGCAATACACTGTGTAACTTGCTGTAACATACAGAATATATTTTTCATGTAATTACCTGTAATAACGCAGTTTAAGGAATGACTTTTTGTCAGGTCTGCTACCTTTATTTGATACAGGTATGTGGCTGACGAGTCATTTATTGCTTTTTGGCATGTACATTTGTCCCCTTCAAAAGATCCCTCTTTCATTAAACTATGTGACTTTTTCCAGAGTGGCCTTTTTTTCTAATTAGCTACTAGTGTAAATAATCTCCATGTTGGGGAAACCATCGTTTCTTTTCTTCTTTCTGAAACAAAAGTTTCTCTACTTAAAAAAACTTTGTTTCCTCTCCTTCATGCTCAGCCTGGTGTGTAGTAGGAGGGGGGTGCTGTTACGCTTGGGTTGGGGTACTCTTACCCCCCATCCTACCCTTGGGTTGGTGGGGGAGGATGGCTACATTAAATCATGTTGCTCTCCTGGTTTCTGTGTGGATTGTGGCTTCTCCAGCAAATGCTGGAGTGCGAGAGCAGGCCATAATGGGTGGACAGTCACATCTGTGTCCTGCCACCCCATCTTCTTGAGGGATTGTGTTGAGAAGAAGCAAAGATTTCTCTATTTAGGTAGAGAGCAAAAGTTCCTCTACCTAAATAGAGAACAGAAAGCTGCTTTTGATTCCTATTTTCCTTCACAACATCAAATAAATGATGCAGTGAAGTTCAGGGCCACTGCCTTGTGAGAAATTAAGAGGTCACGCCCGATGGAAATACTGTGTGTAACCTCTCCGCCTGCTTTCATGTGAGGAATGTCAAGGCAGCCTTTTTACTCTCATAAAGAAAAGGCTGCCAATACATCTCAATAAAACTGGAAATCAAAATCAGCTCAAAGGCAAGAAGGTTGTTAAATCAGAGTTTAAGGAAAACCTCAGAACAGGAAGCAGAATATGGCTCTAACGATAACAGAACTGACTGATTTATACTGCAATCTATAAGGTCCTTGATTATCAGGAAATGTCATTGTTAAGCCCCCCACTTCCCTTACATGGAAGGAGTAGGTCAGGCCTTGGTGGGTAGCGTGTTTCTGCTAAGGCCAATAAATGTATTACACTTCAGTTACCCTTTTGCAGCTCTGCATGTGAGGTGGAGAGGGGAGAAAAATCCTCTGACAACAAGGACAGACAGTTGTTTCATTTTTCCTTTTTTCATAAAATGTTTATGAAAAATCATGTATGCTTGTGGTGCTGTAGAGATATGTTTACATGAATGATGTGAGAGGTGAGTATGCAAGGTGTCTGCAGTAGATATGGTCTGAAAGCCATTCAGAGCATTTGTGCTTGCTGATATTATTGTCTGTTTGCATTACACTAATGCCTAGAGGCCCCAGCTGGAATCCTAGTCTTTCAGGTTGTGTACAGGTATGTGTTACACAGTATTTCAAAGGTCTTGCGCACTTAGGTAGATAATACATGAAATGGTTACAGCAAAATGAAGAAAATCATGTGGCAGGTTGGTAGCAGAACCGTGGGGTTTCACTGCCAGCAGGACCATACTGTCTGTTTTTCTTAGTTTTAATGTTGAAGTAAACTAACTCAATTTTTGAAAAGGAGTTGTTAAAACAGGGTGTGTAAACAGCAGAACTTTCTAAGAAAATATGTACCTACCAATATTGTTCTATTGTTATTGTTTAACTAATAGACAAGGGTAAAGCAGTTGATGTCATCTACCTGGACTTGTGCAAAGCGTTTGACACTGTCTCACACCACATCCTTCTCTCTAAATTGGAGAGATATCAATTTGACGGGTAGACCACTCGGTGGATAAAGAACTGGCTAGATGGCCGCACACAAAGTGTTGTGGTCAATGGCTCGATGTCCGGCTGGAGACCAGTAACGAGTGGTGTCCCTCAGGGATCGGTGTTGGGACCGGTCTTGTTTAACATCTTCATCGCTGACATGGACAGTGGGATTGAGTGCGCCCTCAGCAAGTTTGCCGATGACACCAAGCTGTGTGGTCCGGTTGATGCGCTGGAGGGAAGGGATGACATCCAGAGGGACCTAGACATGCTTGTGAGGTGGACTGATGCCAACCGTATGAAGTTCAACCATGACAAGTGCAAGGTCCTACACCTGGGTTGGAGCAATCCCAGGCACAGCTACAGGTTGGGCAAAGAAGAGATTCAGAGCAGCCCTGCAGAGAAGGACTTGGGGGTGCTGGTCGATGACAAAAATGAACATGGGCCGGCAGTGTGCACTCGCAGCCTAGAAAGCCAACCGTATCCTGGGCTGCATCAAAAGGAGCGTTACCAGCAGGTCGAAAGAGGTGATCCTGCCCCTCTACTCTGCTCTTGTGAGACCTCACCTGGAGTATTGGGTGCAGTTCTGGTGTCCTCAACATAAAAAGGACATGGAACTTTAACATCAGGAAGAACTTCTTTACTGTAAGAGTGACAGAGCACTGGAACAGGTTGCCCAGGGGGGTTGTGGAGTCTCCTACACTGGAGATATTCAAGGCCCGCCTGGACAAGTTACTGTGTGATGTACTGTAGGTTACCCTGCTCTTGTGGGGGGGTTGGACTAGATGATCTTTTGAGGTCCCTTCCAACCCTTGGGATTCTGTGATTCTGTGAACTGTTGGAACAAGTCAAGAGGAGGGCCACGAGGATGATCAGGGGCTGGAGCACCTCCTGTGTGAAGATAGGTTGAGGAAGTTGGGGCTGTTCAGCCTGGAGAACAGAAGGCTGCGTGGGGACCTTATAGCAGCCTTCCAGTATCTGAAAGGGGCCTATAGGGATGCTGGGGAGGATGCTGGGGAGGGACTCTTTGTCAGGGACTGTAGTGACAGGAGAAGGGGTAACGGGTTAAAACTTAAACAGGGGAAGTTTAGATTGGATATAAGGAGGAAATTCTTTCCTGTTAGGGTGGTGAGACACTGGAATCGGTTGCCCAGGGGGGTTGTGAGTGCTCCATCCCTGGCAGTGTTCAAGGCCAGATTGGATGAAGCCTTGTGTGGGATGGTTTAGTGTGAGGTGTCCCTGCCTATGGCAGGGGGGTTGGAACTAGATGATCTTGAGGTCTTTTCCAACCCTAACTATTCTATGATTCTATGATAGTTTGCAGTATGCTCTGTTCCTGGTACACTTAATTCTTTTAGCTAGTATACGAGTAATTGTTAAATTCTGTTGGCTGTCTGATTTGTTTCTATGGGAAAACTATGGTATCAATGGAAACTTTATTTGGGGAAACAAGAATACTTGGTTGGGTGCTCTTAGGATAAATTACAGGTGTATTAAAAGTCCGTGGCAGATAAAGACACACCATTCAGTCTTCCCGGTCTCTTTGTCCTGCTTTATTCTCCAAAGCACACTTTACACCCAAGGACCTAGTCTGCCATCACTCCAGGGTACATATATTCTCAAGAAACAAGACATTGCCCTTTCAATTTTCAGATTATTTTTCAGAATGAATGAATGGATTATAGCCTTCCCTTTTCTGATGGATCAATATTTTGCATCAGCTGAGACATTTGATCGAGCCTATGCATTGTTAATCCTATCCAGCTGTATATTCCCTCTTCCATAAAAGAGGAGGCATTGAGTGATCAGTCATGATGACTGATAAAGAATTAGCTATTAGTATTTTTTTAAGTGTTCATCAAGTTCTCCGTTTAAAGCAAGAAAATATTTGCATTTTAAAGAGCAATAGCAAGTTCTATAAAAATATAGCCTAGTGCTTTCTATGTAGTCACAATGATAAGTATTTTAAGGTGTTTACCATCTTTATAGTTTGTAATAGGACTTTAGATATTTCAAGAGTGTAATTGTTACAGTAAGATGGTGCTTTTTGCCTGGTCCGTTGAAATCCCTTCAGATTTGACTGAGTCATAAGCTGTCACTAATTGTGTATAAATAGGTATCACTAGTGTAAAATCACGGTAATTGTAATCAATTGATAATTGCTTATTATATTACTACTAAGAATATTGATAATTTTAAGTGTAAATTGGAGAATGATGTATCAAAGTAATTTTAACTTGTTGAGATTTTAGAACTGAGCAGTTATAACTGTGCAGAAACTGTTATTTTGATGTTTACCCATAAATTATTTCCACTGAAAAGTATTTTATGTGCATATAAGCTGAGTAAGCATCTGAACTCCCACTGAAAGTTATCTACAGGTAGTTCAGTGTCACATATAAATCCTAGTGAGCACCTACCTGTGTCTTCAGATACCTAATAAACTCTTGATTGCCAGTGATGGAAACTCCCAGCTGTAGCAATTATCTTGACAAGTTAATATGGACATTCCAATGTGGCAGAAAAGAAATTCATAACAGTATATGCCTGGTAGCTGACCTGTGAACGTAATTTGAGTACATCCCCCTCTGAACACTTTAGATACCTCCCTTCATTAGTATTGGCTAGATTCCCTTCCAACTTCTATTACCAAAAGTAGAATCCTGACTACCTTTTATAGTTTCAAGGGTTTTTTTCATTGGTTACATACATATGTATCAAAACTGTGAAAAATGGGTGGGAAAGAATTACAGAAAGTTTTCATCCATTTTTTACTTGAGTATGAATTTATAGTATCATGCTTCTCCAATATGAAATCCTCTACAGTAATTTTAAGCTGTGCAGTGTGGGAGACAGTCTTTCTGTAGCTGCTACTGTAAAACCTAATTTTCTGCATAAAATATGAGAGCTATAGTGAAATATGAGCCTTGAGAGCAACTCTTTTGATCTTGAGTAGTCAAAAGGTTGGCATGTATAACGGTATGAAAATAAATGATGTCAAAACTGTAGAATGTAATTTACAGTTTGGGGACTACTTTATTCATAGAAGCAGAAGCTTCTACCATTGAAAAGCAAATAGTCCAGCAAAAGATAATGAATGGAAAAAATAAACATTCATAAAGAAACCAAATATATTAGATCATGCAATACATCAGTTTAGACATAACCAGTTGACTAATTTATTGATTTTATATTATTAAAAAGAGCATTTATAAAAGATACAAATAGAACTGTAGCTTTTGTTTTGTATTTCGTAGACTCATAAAGTGGTTTGGGTTGGAAGGAAGCTCAAAGATCATCCAGTTCCAACTCCCTGCCACGGGCAGGGACACCTTCCACTAGAGCAGCTTGCTCCAAGCCCCATTCAAGCTGGCCTTGAACACTACTAGGGATGGGAAAGCCACAGCTTCTCTGGGCAACCTGTGCCAGTGCCTCACCACCCTCACAGGAAAGCATTTATTCCTAATGTCTAATCTAAATCTACCCTCTTTTAGTTTAAAGCCATTCTCCCTTGTTCTATCCCTATGTGCCCTTGCAAGAAGCCCCTCTCCAGCTTTCTTGTAGCCCCTTTAGGCACCAGAAGCTGCCCTAAGGTCTCCCCAGAGCCTCCTCTTCTCCTGGCTGACCAAGCTCAGATCTCTCAGCCTGTCTTCACAGTAGAGGTGCTTCAGCTTTCAGAGCTGATTTTACTCCAACTCCAAGTACAGCAACTACACCAACCCCAGCAACAAGTACAGCAGCTACTCAAACTCTGACTGCAAGACAGCGCAGCTACTCCAGCTCCAAGTACAGCAGCTGCCCAGACTGTGACAACAGATACTCACTCAGTCAGCTCGAACAGGTCCACATCCACGTCCTTCTTCTGTTGGAGGTCTCAGTTTAGTTTTCTAAATAAGTACTAGGTATCAGCTGTCATTCAGTTTGGCAAAGACTTGGTTACATATATTGGTTTTGCTTACTTCCAGTGACAAAATCTTTGGTCTTGTAAACTCTTAAAAATGAGATATTTTTTTTCAGCTGTCCCAGTACAGTCTGAAGGGGTACCCAAGTGCTTCATGGTGCTTCTAGGAGAGCGATTGCAAACCAAGAACATAATACTTGTTGACTAAAATCTATATGATTACTCTTCCATGTAGATTTTAATGAGTGGTCTGGTAGCTGAGGCTGCATTGCCTGCACAGGTTTCAAGCTAGGATTTGGAGTTTTTTTTCTGTGTGTATATAAAAAATGGTTCATGGACTCGGTCAGTTACCTAAATTTGCTTAATTTAAAGATAAACAATCTTCCCTAATAAAGTCTCTACCTCTGGAAACAGTCTTTTAATTGTTTAAGCCTCTATCTTTCTTTTGAGGACTGCTTTTTTAATTTTTCACAGGCATCTCTTTTGTCCTGTTTTCACTGAAATGCTGCTCCGTCCCTTTGGTCAGGTGTGAGGTTAGTCTTGCTCTTTGTTCACACTGGGATTTCGTTGTACTTTTGGAAGTGTGCTATTAAAAGGGAAGTGTTCTTTCCAGATCTACACAACTTCCAAGGCTGTTTAGATTTCTTATGCCAGTAAGTATGAAATTGAAATTTTCCTCCAAGGATCTAGAGATTGCACCATCCCACACTCAAAGCCAGAATCTGCTCGGGCAGGACTCCTGCAGAGACTTCTGAAGATAATAGGATTTATTAAAATAATGTCAACTGTGAAACATAGTGTGTGCATTTTTATGAATATGCGGCTCCAGAATGCATTCCAGATACGTGCATCAGTAATTCGATGGCAATAGAAATGAATATAAGCTAGTCTCGCTAAAGGGTTAGTGTTGATGTGGAAGTACATTTTCTTTATTGTTTCTGTTTCTCAGTTTACTTCTATGTCTTGCTAAATGTTGTAAATTTTCACTGCCTATATGAGAATCTTAACATGTTTTGAGGATTTTAAAGGTGATGTATTAATCACAATTTTTTCAGTCTTTTTGTTGTGAATTTCAAGAGTATCATCATGTCAGAACTGCAGATGTGCCATATTGATCTTTGTGATTAAATCAGACAAAGTAAACTTGATTTCTAAGCAAAAATGTAATATTCTCAAAGCCCAAATGTCTCCTAAATATTTATAGGCTGCAAAAGTTGATCAAGTACCTTTGTTCTCTGATTATTACAGTGAACGATGACACTTAGTTCGGATTCTCATCATGTTAATGTGATGTAGTAATATATAAATGTATGTGTATATGCTTTCAATCATGTGAATATGCAGAGGTAACTCCTTTTTTCTATCTTGGCAAGGCAAGAAGATAAATAGGTGAAAATGTGTATGTGTTTGAGCGATAAAGTTGGTTTAATGATTCTCAGGGAAAAAATTCCTGCGGTACATACAGTAGTGACTTGATTGAACAGGACAGAATCATGCAGTTCAATTAATGTGCAAATATGTGTTCACTGAACTTTCATTCCATTTATCACGTGGAAATAGGGTCATTTTTTATCTCTGTATTATGCATATGACATCTTAGTTTGCTGCTTGCATGTTGCTATGGGAAAAATAGCAATGTGGCACATCACAGGCAAGAAGAATTGGAGATAAATTCCTGAGCTGTCACAAGCATCTTAAAGTAGATCTTTGAAGATAAGCCTCTTCCTTCTGCAAGGATTAATAATAAGAAGGCTTTTGCATGCTCTTTCCATTAAAATTATATGCATCTTTTTCCCATATGCTCTAAAAAATCATTGGCAGTGGTTGTCATGATTCTGAAGTATATAGTTAGCAAAGAAAGTATAATCACAGAAAAAAAAAAAACAACCAACAAAAGAAGTTTTAGTTGAAAATATATTAGTATTCACCATTGGTTATTTAAAATAAGAAGTCAACACCCATTTCAAAGGAAGTTTTTTCTGATACTTAAAAAGGTTTTTTTCTGTCATCAGACTTAGTATAATTTGTTTGGGCACTGTTCTCTTGATTTACTGTTCTGAATGAGTTTATCAAGGATACAGTTGGTTATTCAGTTTATACACTGGAAATCTGCACTGGAAATTCCATTACTGTATAGTGAAGAAAGCTTTTTATTTTATTTCTATAATAGGAATAAAGTTGTCTTTTGAAATTGAAAAAAAATTAATAGCAGGCAGAAAAGGTGGAATTTCATAGGTACAATGTAATTTGACAAAAAAGTCCTTTCCTAGGTATCTATAAGAATAAAGAAACATGGTTAAAATTTTCAGTGTTCTATTTCATTGAAAGTCTGAAGTAAAGACCTTTTGGCTGACAGGGGCAGCTGTATAAATTAAAGACCAGCTGAATTCCACCTGGAATTGTCATCTTTGCAGGCAAAGCTTATAACCTTTAAACAAACCACAGGGCAAGTTCTCTGCCATGTAACTTGGCAGAGCTTCATAAGCTTTAATGGAGTTGTGCCTTAATGGAGCTGTGGCAGTTTCTAAGAGCAGTGAATGTGATCTTAATTTAGGAAGAAGGTGTCAGAAGCTTAGGAATAGAAATGAGTCTAAATTGTTAATTATCAGTCCCCAGTTCTCACTGTTGGATAGGAAAACGTCCCATTTGCTTGGGGACTGCAATGCCTGGTCTAAAAAAGATATTTTCTTCAGCAGTTATTTAGTTCAACAACTTAATGCTTTTATTAATGTAATAGGATGAATCCCTGCAGTGTAGCCCTCTGCTTTCGGGCTTTTCTTCAGTCAGCTGGTTTTCTACTTTAAAAGTGCCAAGAAAGAGCTTTCATTCCGAAGTACAGCACACATATCGATGTTTCACAATTAACTTGGGTTGACACCTGTTAAACTATTAAATGTGATCAGTTTTCTCATTTGCTGTCTGAGAGCTGAGGTTGACATAATACTGATGCCTTCTAGGTGCATGCAAATATGCAAACACGGATATTATCAGTATATTCTTTTTCTTTTGTACTGATGAAAGATGCATGTCTACTAATACTTGAAGTAAGGCAGTACTTTATGATATGCAAAGAAATAAGCCTGTCCCATCAGTGAAAGAGTAAGTCATATTTTACTAGTAGCATATTTTTGTCTAGTAGCACTGAAATTGACCTCATAAGATATTATTAAAAACTGTATGATATAGAAATGCAGAAAATACACTATTTCTGGTTAATTAAGCATTGTACTGCTGCTTAACATTGTGCACAAAAAGGGCAAAACAGATATTCTGGCAAAAGTTTATGAACAAAATGCAAGCAAGTTTGGAGAAAAAAAAACACACACACACCCCGAAGTTCAAAAGTCGATGTTGTTTTCCACCAGTGCAAAACCACTGATTGCTGAAGCTACAGAGTATTATGGTTTTATGTTTAGGGAAGATAATAGGTTTGTAAAAATGGGAGTTACACAACTTAATTCACACGTAAAACAGTTACAAGCCAAAGAACATCTTGTTTTGGGACTTCTTCATTAGAAGGTTTTGGAAAGTTGCTGCTGACTATTCACATTGTACATCTTACAGTACCTGCTGCAAAAGGGCCAGACTTAGGAGATGGTGTATTAAAATATTATTATCGTTTGCTTTCCCATTCATTTTTGACTAGTCACTGCCCATGTTTCCTATCCTCCTATAAAAACATAGGGTTTGAGGTGATTTAAAACTGGAGTGGATATTTGGGGAAATGCTTATATTGCTATAATAGAGAGGGTGAGGAGGGGGGGGTGAAAGGTAAAAAGTGTTGATTTTTGGCACCTGCTTTTCGTAAGGCAAGATACTGGGGGGATGAACAGTAGTGTCTGTATTGGTGTACCTGTGGTGCAGTACCTGTGGTGTATCTGCTTCAAGGAGAGTGGGAGAGAGAAACTCCTGCCCTGTCTTACAGAGGTGAATAAATTAATAGACTTGGGAGAGAGACTGTCATGTTGTGGAGGAAAATGGGGAAGCTGTGCAAGCAACAGGTGAAACATGGCACTTTCTCCTCCTCAGTAGTACAACTTTGAAGGAAATCCAGCAAGGCATAGCCAGAAAATTTCTAAATTTTCTTCTACCTTTTCAATCTTGAGTTTTCTCAGGTGGCATAATTAAAATACTTCTGTTGAAGGTGAAGCAGCTGTGTGTGCTGGGATGCAGAGGAAGATCTGCATCTTTCACCTGACAAACGGGCAAATAGCAGAGGGCAGACCAGGGTATGTATTAACTTGTTGAGGCACATAATTTTCCCCAGCAGTTCCATATTTGCTGTTGAAGCAGGAATCCAGTTTCTGGACTGATAAAGAGTTTCCAATTTGAAAGTGGTTTATTCATATTATGATGAATTATTTGCAGAATGACTGAAGTTCTTTCCTAACCAAGAGATACTGTCTGTTTGATTGGGAGTTTGTTATTATGAAACTAAGCTGGTCTTCAAAATCATCCTTACACTGTTCCTGTAACAGACTAACAGCAGTTGGTTTGGAATTATTCTTCCTTGCTGTATCTTATTTACTTATTTCTTAATACCTTTTATCCCCAAAGGACACGATGAATGTTGCAGTATATAGGATTTGAAGAACTTCAGAGTGGATTCCAAATCATTGAGTAGCTAACGAGTTCAATCTTTTCAATGCCATTACTTTTTCTGCGGACTTTGTAGTCTTAGACTTCAAATGTAACAAGAGATTTTTTTTTTTTCCTGCTCTGGATTCAGTGAACATTTGTGTTGTAACTTCTCTAGAGAGGCAAAGTAGCTCCCAGTTGAACAGCTCTTCAAATAGAGCATGGTTTTTGATAAAATGAAATTGAAACCATCGTAGTATTTGAGTTCTAGATGATTTATTCTGGCAAATAACAGAAGGGCATCTGCAGGTAAACATAAATTACATGTTGGTAAAGCCACCAATTGTCAAGAGACGAGAATGTTCTAGGAGGCACTATCTGTGATGTTTAATGAATTGCAATGCATCACTACTAAAACCTGCATTACAAAACAGCTTTCTAAATTGACACCAGGAATGTACTCAATTTATAAAGTCATGGTTTAAAGAACTGTACCGTATTTATTAGTTTAGTTTGTCTTGTGTTGACTTAACCCAAGAAGCCAACATAATACTGTTTGTAAGTTGGTTTTGATGCCTATTTTTCAGAAGAGAATCACAGTAGCAGAGTAAGGCCTAGGCTAATGTTAACAGAAAGCCAAACCAAACAGCTAAACTCATTTTTATCCTATCCCTGTTTTTAATAAATACTTTCTTTATTGCTATATGCACTACATATTGAATTATGATTTTCTTCTGCTCAGTATAGTGTTTTAGGAGGGATGTTACAGAAAAATCAAGAAGACTTAGAACAGTAGTAACAAGTATTTTTGAATGTGGCTGTAACTGAGAGAAAGTTAGGTTTATGGCTCTTTACTGAATAATTTAAACACCAAATTAAAGAAGTCAGAGAGTAGTCAAATGTGTCTCTTCCGCTAATTATAAGTGCATTATGGTAGAGAGAATGTAAAAGTTTAGCAGCCATATGAGCCACTAATTGAGCTGCTTTTCCCACAGGTGATTTGGCACTTAATTCCTTATCACCCATATCCAGTCTCACTGAGATACTTTACTATGAATAGTAGGTGGCTTCACATTAGCTTCTAGATTTCAAAACTGCATCTAACATCTCTCTGACTTCTTAATCTCTATACTGTACATATAGACTGGTGATTTTCCAGCGTGTTGGTTTTGTTTGGGGTTTCTTGGTTTTGGTTTGTTGGGTTTTTTTCTGACCATATAATCTGTCACAAGAAAACACAAAGCTGTCAAAACAAGCACCGTTTGTAGAAAACAGTGATAGAATGTTGGTATATTTAAAAAAAAAAAAGTTGTAGAATTGCAGAAAGAGAATCCTCTGGCCCCAGGCTGAAGTTGTCTGCAGTTCTGGGAAACTTTCTGTGTTTGACATGGATAAGATGGTCCAAGTTTCCTTTTGTCTTTGCAAACGGTAAGTTTGTATTTTTTCCAATTATCTCAGTCATGACTTTTTTTTTTTTTTTTTTAAAGTAAAAGGAGACATAGAGCAGTTATTTGAATTTAAGGGGTGGATTAATTTTCAAAGCAGGTGTGGTCGTTCTCATGTAGATCTGTATTTGAACTTTTTGAAGGTTTCTCAAGGTGGAAATTAACATGGATAACACAAGAAAACTGCCACATTACAAATATCTTAAGCAGTTAATCAGTCTCTCTGTGGCCGCAACTAGAGAACCAAGCCTTTGAACAGTCAGCTGAATTTTACTCCCTGCATTTTCTGTTTTCATTTCCTTCAGTAAGGAGTCTTTGGATGTGTTTCGGTTTCTGCAGAGTGTGGTCTGTGCTACATTCAAAAATTCAGAATTAAATTCAAATTAAAAAAAAAAATGTTCAACTCAAATTCAGCTTTTTAAGTGTCCACATCCAGGAAATCACAAAATTTTAATAACAGGTGTCATAATATTTCATCTGTATGGGCTCCATGTTCCAATTCTAGCCTCCTAACTAACACCCATATACCAGAGTTTCATCTTAGTCACATGCTCTTGAGTAGAATTGATGATACAGAAAATTGAGATGTTTGGTTTATGTCAACAAACTCTTTGACAATGAAAAATAATAAAATAAAAACTAAAAATCGTTTGTTCCTTTTATAAAATGTTGTATAGTGAAGATGTGATTTTATTTTGGTTAAAAGTAATTGTAAGCAACCTTAATTAGTTCCTGATCCCATGAGTTTAGAGGAATCACAGAATCACAGAATCCCAAGGGTTGGAAGGGACCTCAAAAGATCATCTAGTCCAACCCCCCTGCAAGAGCAGGGTAACCTACAGTACATCACACAGGAACTTGTCCAGGCGGGCCTTGAATATCTCCAGTGTAGGAGACTCCACAACCCCCCTGGGCAACCTGTTCCAGTGCTCTGTCACTCTTACAGTAAAGAAGTTCTTCCTGATGTTAACGTGGAACTTCCTATGCTCCAGTTTACACCCATTGCCCCTTGTCCTATCACTGGATATCACTGTAAAAAGCCTAGCTCCATCATCCTGACACCTACCCTTTGCATATTTGTAAACATTGATGAGGTCACCCCTCAGTCTCCTCTTCTCCAAGCTAAAGAGACCCAGCTCCCTCAGCCTCTCCTCATAAGGGAGATGTTCCACTCCCTTAATCATCTTTGTGGCTCTGCGCTGGACTCCTTCAAGCAATTCCCTGTCCTTCTTGAACAGAGGGGCCCAGAACTGGATGCAATATTCCAGATGCGGCCTCACCAAGGCTGAGTAGAGGGGGAGGAGAACCTCTCTTGACCTACTAACCACTCCCTTTCTAATGCACCCGAAGATGCCATTTGCCTTCTTGGCCGCAAGAGCACACTGCTGGCTCATGGTCATCCTCCTATCCACCAGGACCCCCAGGTCCCTTTCCCCTTCACTACTTTCCAGCAGGTCAACCCCCAACCTGTACTGGTAGATGGGGTTGTTCTTCCCCAGATGCAAGACTCTACACTTGCCCTTGTTAAATTTCATCAAGTTTCTCCCCGCCCAACTCTCCAGCCTGTCCAGGTCTCGCTGAATGGCAGCACAGTCCTCTGGTGTGTCAGCCACTCCTCCCAGTTTTGTGTCATCAGCAAACTTGCTGAGGGTGCACTCAGTTCCCTCATCCAGGTCATTGATGAAAATATTAAACAGCACCGGTCCCAGCACCGACCCCTGAGGGACTCCACTAGTCACAGACCTCCAGCTAGATTCTGCGCCATTGACCACAGCTCTCTGCCTTCTTCCTTTCAACCAGTTCTCGATCCACCTCACTACTTGATCGTCAAGCCCACACTTCTTTAGCTTATCTATGAGGATGCTGTGGGAGACAGTATCAAATGCCTTACTGAAATCAAGAAAAACTACATCTACCGCTCTACCATCATCCCTCCACCTAGTCACTTCCTCATAGAAGGCTATAAGGTTGGTCATACATGACTTCCCCCTCATAAAACCATGTTGGCTGTTCTTAATGACCCCCTCATCCTTGATATGCCTAGTGATGGAGTCAAGAATAAGTTGTTCCATCACCTTTCCAGGGATGGAGGTAAGGCTGACCGGTCTATAATTACCCGGGTCCTCCTTCTTGCCCTTCTTATAGATTTTGGTGTGACCTTTGCCATCCGCCAATGCTCTATTAAAAAGGAACCAATATGAAAAATAATATTTCTACAACAAATGAGGGGTTTTTTTGCCTTTATGCTTTCTTAGTGTTTAAAAATAAAGAACTCTGAAAAAAAATAAATCAAATTTAAAATGCCCTGAACACAAAGGCCAATAGGAACCTTACTGCCATCATTCCGATAACTGATTTTAAACCCTGGTTTTTTATGGATAGGAAACCACTTACTTTCTACATGAGTTGCTGTGATAAGAATTTATTACAGGACCTCAGGGAAATGTTGTTACATCTATTAAAAAAAAGTTACCATTAATTTTGTGGAATTAGAACATCAATTTAATTTGGCCTCCTTTAATTGATGTTAGGTGACTTGGGAACTGATGTCCTCACTTTGTAAATGCACTTAATCACTTCTTGCTACAAAACGTTGCATGCAATTTTTCCAGTCAGAGCTGACAGTTGTAGGGTTAAAGCTCAAAGCTAATAAATTTGCATGGACTAGATCCTGTGCTACCTGGTGTCCTCCTTCAAAAATATTCATATTGCAAAGCAAGTCTGAATAATTTTAATTAGATAATCTCACTAGGTGTTCTTTTTCTAGATAGATTTTATTTGCCGTGTTAGTTAGCTGAGTAATTCAATTTGGTGATGTTTTTCTTCATGGGAAGACATATTCGTCTGCTTGTACAGCTGTCAGCTAGCTTACTGTAGAACATAGTTAAATATATGGTCAGAGTGCCTGGAATTAAGTGGTGCTTTGGTTGCTGCTTTTGTAGGCAGAGAGGTTTCAACTTCATGTGAACAAAGAAACTGCCAGGTTAAAAAGTCATGCAGTTCAAAAAAGCAAATATCAACACGCTCAGGTTAATGATGGTGCTTTAAATGCATGATATGGAAATAATTACTTTAAAAATTGGTCTTCTCATTCTCATTTGTGGTATTTCTTCACCATTTCACACTTCATTTGGAAAATAAAAATAGCTTTCTGAGTGAGGTATTTTAATGACATATTCCTGATGAATAATCATTGCTGCAGTCATAGTTTTCCCTGGAGATCATGGCTCAAATAAGAATGAGATATTACTTGGAAGAAGAAATAAGAACGCCAGAAATACTTTTACTGTAGAATACCACTTTTCATTGAAATTATTTCGCCTCTCACTGTTTATCTTGTTTGCGATCCTCCAGCACCTTGTATGAACCACAGGATGAAAAAAGCAAAAAAAGCTTTTTGTTTTGGAAAAACTTCTCCACTATTCTAAAAATCAAGACTTTATTTTAATTTTTCATTTTCCACCAGTGGAGGGATAGTAAAACAAATAAATCCTGGTGACTGCTTTTTAGTCTATTAGTAGGTTACATGATCTTTTTTCTGTACTACTAGTGAAGAAAGCACTGGTTACCCATAATGGAGCCCACATAGCAGCATGGAACGCCAGCAATCCTTGTCTGCTTCAGCTCCATTGCTCAATCACGAGTGTAAGGCTTTTCTAGTTGGCTGTCTATGGGAATTAACCATGCCGTAGAAGAAAAAGGTGACCTCTCAGGTAACTGTGTGCTCTTTTTAGTATACTTTCTAGACTCTGTAAATTGGGATTACAGTACTTTGAGTAGCTGGTCTATGACACTGAAAGGTATTTCCTTGAGCACTGTTCTACCTACTCATCAGAACACCAAGCTCAATCTTTCATTTAGTTCTCACAGTAAACAAAAAAATTCTGAATGAGGCAATCAGACAGAAACAAGTTTTTTAATGGCTGCTTAGGTGTGCAGGTAAATTTGTAAAGAGATAAACCACATTTAACGATTCTGAATTATAGGAACAGTTAACCAAGAAGACCTTGAAGCTCAGTGTTTTCAAAGACATAAACACCAAAATTGACCACAAGTAAATTACCTGTTCTATGGACTTCCTCTTTTCAAATAGTCTTTAGAAACTTTTTGCATCTATGATCAAAATCAGTTTGGTTTTGGGTTTTTTTTTTTTAGTTCAGTGATGTGAAGTCTACTCTGTAAATGCATAGCAGAGGGAGACTTTTAATTGCACATTTACTTTCAGAACTGTTTTCTAGTGAAATGATAAGCTTTTCATAAAAATACTGTAAAATATGTATACTCCTAGCCTAAAAAAAAACAAAACAAGTTGTTTCAAATCTATAAATGAGAATAAAGTCTTATTTCCTCAGTGTTCATAACTCCTCAGCTAAATACATTACTAGTCACTTTTTAATTACAAATGTAAAATAGCAAATAGATAAAGCAGTGTGAAAACTGTTTTGGCTGACTGTGTAATTGGGGTGTGTTTTATCTTTACACCATTCAGATTTTGATTTAAATTTTTTATTATATTGACCATTTGTCACTTTTCCCAACTTGCTTTTCACACATAACTTTGAATGGTAATCGCTTGTCCAGGACTGCGGATGAGTTCTTCTGATGAGTGAAGAAATGAAGCAGGTGGTGTTTTAAATATTTCCCTCTTAAAGAGAAGGATTAGAGAGCGAGTTTCAATCCATATCCTGTTAATCCAGACCAGGCAGTGTGGCATTGACAACTGATGCACTGAGGGCAGATATTTAGCTTGCTCTGAAATATTCCAACACTGCAAGTTTTAGAAACTGAGAGGTATAATGTTGGATAATTCTTTTAGACTAAGAAACATATTGTGCTATGCATATGATTGAAAACAGCCTAGATTTATGGTTCCTTGTTTAATGGAGCTTCTAGTGGAAAGGAGGAGAAACTTTCCCTTGCATATGTTGCGCCATCCCAAGCTAGTACCTACTTAGCTTGTCAGCATTCTCCCTTCACATGGAACACAATCTGCTTTTAAGCAGTTAACTACTAGGCTGGCTTATTTCCAAACAAAACTCAAACAATGAAGTTCATTTTGGTCTATTTTACACCGTATCTATTCTAAAGAATACTTCATGAGGGGCAGATCGTCTGACACAATTTGATCTGGGAATGTCCTAATTCCTACATATGACAGTTAAAGTCCGAAATATTTGTTCTTTAAGCCTTGGTACATCCATAAACATGTATTTTGTGTAATTAATTACGTTCTACCTTTATGTTAGGAAGTTGTTGAAACAACTTCACTGGGCCAGTGAAGGATACTATTAATTTTAATACAGATGTATTATTTCTTTCAAGAACAGAGTTTTCAGTACTGTAAGGTGAAGATCATTTTGTCGTTCTCAGCTGAAATAACTGCCTTTCAGTGTGTTATAGGGAACTTATCCTATTGTGTATTGCTTAGATCTCTCAAAAATCAGTTATAAGTACATTCCTGTATTGATCTGATTTAATACAGGAGCGTACAGAAATACTACTGGGATATTGTTGCTATAAAATCTGTCCTGGGGCTTTTATTTAATTGGATTTGCAAAGTATGCATTTCTCTGGTCTGACATTTCTATTTTTGTTCTAAATATTTATCTTTCAAGTCTGTAGCTTTCACTGATGAAATTGAGGACAGCTTGGGATCCTGTCGTTAACATTTGTATTTAACCTATGACTTTTAGAAGGAAATTCATTAGTGAATATATAGTTTCCAGTAGCTCATTTTACTGTTTTTAGTCATGCAGTAAGGCCACCTCTCCTAGATGCGCAGCCAACTGCTGCATTTTTTTAATGCACAAGGGAATCAGGTAGTTGCCCAGGGTTGTAAACTAATGAAAGCAGCAAAATCCCAGTTTTAGACAAGGTAGAGCTTCACTGCATTTTCCATCAACAGCTGGGGCTCACTGCCTCAGTTTCTGTCATCCTGCAGTGATGGCAAAGTAACTCTACAGCCATGGCGTAATTGAGAGGTTTGGAGCACTGTGATGGACCATTGCCCACCCAGCCCTGTATTCTGCCTTTCCTGAGATCTGTCCTTTAGAGGGCAAGGGGTTGCAGAGATTTTGCAGGGCTTGCTGGCAGATGCTGGTAACAGTCCGCACTTACTTTGTTGTTTGTCTTTTACAACCTCAGTTGTACAAATGCATGTATTTAGTGGGCAGTTACAGAGAGAGATACAGGCAACAGGATCATAGTGTTTTCCAGAGACAGCCTATTCTAACTTTCCTGGAAGTAAAAAAAAAAATTGATGAAGTCAGTCTGCCAAAGTTGTAAAATAGAATGTGTCTGTATTTCAGAAAAATTCTGAAATGCCTTTTTGGTTGATTCCACAAAACCTGATGATTATATTAATGTTCTTAATGCTGTGTTTTGTCAGAGTAGGCAAACATGGGTTACTGATGGTGGCAGGTGTAGTCTCTAGTCTGAAAATGGGTTTGCAGCTATCTCCTGTTCTTGCCCAGAAGGTGTAAGAATTCTTACTCATGCTGTCACCCGATTAATGTTGCAACCTGTTTGTCAACCCATTTGTCCTATTACCATGGCAACCCATTTCCCCAGTAAAGGGGAAACAGAAAGAGCAAAAGCCACTGAAGTTTTCTTCCATAGCAGTGAGTCATATTCTCAGGTATTAGCTGAGTGGCAGAGCTGTTAAGAGCTCCTGCTATCCCACCCTGTTCCCAACAAGCAGGCACCTTCTGCTTTCTGGGACTGGGCATTGTTCCCCAGCTGATCTTTGGGTCTGCCTTGAGTGAAAGTCCAGCCAGGCTCTGGGCTGAGGTGGGGAATGCAATGTTGTTAATTGTTTTCCTTTAAATGACACCCTTACCTGTCTGCGATGTGCTATGAGGCTCATCAGACCAAAATTCAGGACCTGGACCAGGCCCTAACATAAATTGCAAAGCTAGCTACGTTTTTAGCTTTGAGAAACCTGGAGCTCTAGAATTAAATTCCCAATTCTTACATCCTGGTGGCTGTCCCTGTGGAGTCCCTGAAGAGTGAGTTTCCTGGAACCATTTCCTTAGCTCTCTGAAGTACAGGGGAAGACAGCTGGGTTCTCTGCTTTAGTTAGACTAAGGATGCAGCTTATAAAAGGTTGGAAGAGAGCAGAAATTATCCAACCTCCAAGTGGAAATGCTGCATGAAGAATGTAGGGAATCAGCAGCTCCAAAAAGTTGAATAAGCCAAACAGTTGTCAGTTGTTTTCTCCCATTTTTGCAAATTTCCCTGGTAACAGTTGGGTGAGTCGGTGGTTCAGAACATGGTTCCCTTTATTTGGTTGAAAAGTAATAAGAGTCATAAATATTTCACAGAAATCTGTGGCAAGTTTCTTGTACTGTGACTCATAAGGATTTGTGTTATTATTATGAAAACATTTGTAAAGTTATTGTTTCTCTTTTTATAAAGAAATGTTCACTTGCAAATCCATGCTGGGACTGTTTTGTTCATTGCTTATCTGTTTTTCTCCAGGGTTTAAAATGTTAGTCACCATATCAGGGCACTGAACTAGTGCCTGGTGGTATGGGTGACAGCATGTAGAATGAGTGCCAATATTCAGACCATGTATAGACTGACAATACTAGCATCAGGCAGCTATGGGGAGAAATAGCAATCGTTGTTGCATTCACACAGACACGCACACAATGTAAATTAAAGCTAGCAGGTTTTAATACTTATTTCATTCACCAGGTAATAAAACTTCTGGGTGACTGGGGAGGGTAGACATATACAAATAAATAGAGGAAGAAATGAACAAAATAATAACCCCAGTGTTTCTTTCAGCAGATGAATAAACAAATTTGCAGTCATTTGAGAAAGTTCCAGAATTAAATTATACTGTGTATATTATGGTATACCAACATAACAGGTGCAAACTAAAGAACCTAGCATGCTACATTCTTTATACATGATACCTACATCTTATTTATAAGTGTAACTCTTGGAAATAAATTCACTCCACTGAGCTTTAGGGCTGCAGCATACAGCTATGTCAGACCTTGACACTTGAGCCACTAAGTGTTCAGGCCTCAAAAGGAGCAGTGTCTTCTTTATGGGTATTTACGTTACTGAGCAGTGACTGCATCTAGGAATTGCTATAGAAAGTAAAAAGACTCTACAGACAGAACAAGTTACCAGTTAATACAATTGCTTTCTCAGTGGAAGCAATTGAGGACTGGATTAGTAAGTATTTTCCTGCTTCATAATGCTGTATGGAGAAGGAACTGGTTGCCTCTTTCCCCTGTGCACTGAACTCAGTCTGATAGCAGGCAATATTTAGACAGTTGTGTTTGATATGTTTTGTACTACACCTTGATTAATGTAGAAATGGCATGGCAAGAAAGTGTCGAATGCCAAACAGGCAGCCATGGGAGGAAGAGTCTAATTAAAGTGTGCAACCAAAGTATTTTTTTTTAAAAACATTTTCTAATCATATTGCCTGTTACTAATGAACAGGTTATGTGAACAAAATTTGAATAGTTCATACCCAAGGATCAGCGTTTTGTTCAGTGAACGTTTCATTAATCTACTGTGCATTAAATTCACAACATAATTTTTGCTTCAGTGCTGTCCATTTGAAAGTTATTATTAACTAATATAAAATGTCCAGTGAAACCTTTTGTGAAGAATTAAAATGGAGCCTGATTGATACTTCAGGTTATGCAGTCACAATTTACTTATTTCACAAACTGTATTAGTAGTTGATTCTCTATTAATTTTCTGATAACACAAGATTTCTTTTTAAGAACATCTCCATAATTTTGTGTGAGGTAGAAATAATTTAATATTTGTTTGCTCCTTTGGGTACTGTTGTGGTTTAAGCCCAGGCCGTAAATTAGAACCACGCAGTCTGCTACCCACCCCTCACGCCCCCCCCCGCTTTCTTTCCCCCGCTCATAGAGGGATGGGAAGGAGAAATGAAAAGAATGTAACTCCCATGGGTTGAGATAAGAACAGTCCAGTAACTAAGGCATAACACAAACCACTGCTGCTACCACCAATGGTAATAGTGATAAAGGAAATAACAAGGGAAGAGAATACAACACCTCACCACCTGCAGAATGATACCTCACCCCAACCAGCAGTGATCTAGTCCTTCTGGGTAACCCTGTTACCTCCTGGGCATGACGTGCT
The DNA here is from genome assembly GCF_037157495.1 of Lathamus discolor. Lineage (NCBI taxonomy): Eukaryota > Metazoa > Chordata > Aves > Psittaciformes > Psittacidae > Lathamus > Lathamus discolor. The sequence goes on along the minus strand of NC_088889.1, from coordinate 79,733,448 downwards.
GTGGTATGGTACCTCTTTGGTTAGTTTGGGTCAGGTGTCCTGTCTCTGCTTCCTCCTGGCTTCTCCTCCTCCCTGGCAGAGCATGAGACTTACAGAGTCCTTGGTCAGACTAAACATTTGAGCAGCAACTAGAACCATCGGTGTTATCAGCGCTGTTCCCAGGCTGAAAGTCAAAAACCCAGCACTGCACCAGCTACTAAGAAGGAGAAAAAATGACTGCTACTGCTGAACCCAGGACAGGTACATAGATCTGTCTATGCACACATTCCTTTTTCCTTCTCTGCATTCTTCCATGTTTGTTTCACGTGGAGAGAGAGACCACTATTTAAAATAGTTATGTTAGTGTCACTTAAATCACTCCTGAATACTTAATACTTGCCAGAAAAATTTGGAATAGTGTGTATGGAGTGGTGTTTAGTTTAACAAGTTACAAGCGAAGGAATAGAGCATGAGTTCTCAACTATGGGTTTAGAGCTCAAGATTCATATGAAATACCTGCAATGCAGATTCTTGTGTTTAGCCTGCATATTATTGTAAGTCATACCATGGATTGACTTCTGTTGCTATAGAAATATTAGAAATGCTATTTTAACATAGAAGACTTAATTGTCTTACTACTGTCATGGAAACAAACAGCTTTTTCTTTCGCCTGTGATGGTGCCTAATTGGATGGGTAAAGTTGAAAAATGTCACAGTAAAGCCAACAGAGAAACAATGAAGAACCGTCACCAAATATCCTGCATGTATAATAGTGTTGAAACACCCCAAGCCAGGCTTATTTTGATCTAATGTAAATAGAGCTTGAGCCATTTGATAAGAATGGAAAGCGAAAGCTAAGCTTTGTGTAATACAATACACAGCGTATACTTAGTAAGCAATCCTGACTTCACAATCACTGAACAAAACAAAACAACAAGAGTTATATAAATCAAGTTATTTTAAAACTTGGAGAATCACCTTGATTTTGTACATGCAGTGTCTAGCCCCACCACACAAACTGTAGCTGCTTTATCTGGGAGCCTCTGCTCCCTATTAAGTAAAGAGGTCTTGACAGAGCATTAATTTACCCAGGAAGTGAATTCCTGAACAGTCTTGCTCTTTTGCTGAGTGTGAACTCCAGTTCTAAGTGTATTTTGTTAGCTGACATAAGGAAGTTTGGTTTCAGTTATGCTCAGTACCAGTTGTGATGCTCAATTGTGTGGCATGTTTTTATTGTGAATGATTTAGCATGCCACACAAGTAGATTGGATTTCTTATTTTTTAAAATAGTTTCACTACTAAAACCTGTAAAATTTGCCTGGATATTTCAGAGGTTGGATAATTTGTTCATAAAAAGAAGCAGACCAAGTTAGCTGTGCAAAACAAGTATTTTAATAATAGTCATTTATAATGGATACACTTAATCTAACTTCCATTTGGATTTAGCTTGTGTTCTAGAATATGACTGACAATTTTTTATATATATGTATGTGAACTAGTGTCCCTTAATGATGATTACAGCCACTGGATAGGAAACTGTTCTTAAATGTCTCTGATTGTCTCTGCATTTGACCTAAACAATTTGGAAACTAGCAAACAGACAGAGCTTCCTGATTTAGATTTCATCTGGTGCAGGGCCACTGACTGATGCTCTGAAACTTTCCTTTTTTTCCAACCTGTGGGCAAAACTGTGATACTACTATTTACAGAGTATTTACGTGAGGGTGCCCCTTTGTGTAAAGAGAGCCTTAAGGCTTTGCTTACTTTTCTAAACCCAGAACCAACAGAGAAGTATCCTGTGAGGAGGAGGGTGCTGCCTGTACAGCTCTGACCATCATTGCTGTGCTCAGTAAAAACAGCAAGGCTCCAGGCTGCACTTCATTGCTGCTTCATGTGCCAGGCGACTTTGCTTGCGAAGTAACAAGTGTGGTTTAGGGCATTGCTTATATAGCAGTGAATTATATACTTGTTCTCCTTCACAGAATTTTGCACTTCTCAATTCATTGCACTAATTCAGCTCTCCAAAGCATCCATAAATCTGTGATCCTTAGGACACAGGTATGCAAGCTCCCATGCTGTGTTCTATAGTTGGATTGATCATAGCTCTCAGTTCTAACCTAGCAACACTTTGAGCTATACAGACCTACTTTTTCAACTTCTTTTTGCTTAATTATTCTGCAAGTTATTTTTATAGAAAGCACCACATCAGAAAGAATCTATGGGATAACTTGTTCTAGTGGTACCTAATCTCTGATCTGTCTTTGATGTGCAGATTCTGTCAGATGCTCACGCAAGGTCATTCCTGCTTGCCTCTTCTCAGTTGCTCAGTTCAGTCAGGAATCTGTGCAGAAGTCTTCTGTTTTGAATTCCTTTACACAGCACAGGACAAGTCCACTCTGAAAATAGATGAACTGTCCTTTTTTAATACTAATGAAATATCTTAAGGAAATTCACATTTTTAAGTGTTTCAAGATCACCTGGAAATTACTTTCTCTCTATTCTGCTTTGAAGTTTAAAATACAGGCTTAGCAAAAGGTAAGTATTAGTATATTTTCAGGTGCAGCAAATGAATACTTTTTTTCTTCTGCAATAAAAAGAAAATTTATTCTATAACAAGATGAAAGGATAAGTAGATATTTTAAAGAAGAGGTCATTTGGACAAACTGACAAAATGCATAAAATTGCCCACTTAGTCACTTGACATCTAGGTTTGGGTATCATATTCTGACAGAGATCTGATGCTTTAAGAATACAGCTTGTTCAGTTAGTCTTTAGTTCAACAGCCACCACAGCTGGAACAGGGTAGTTTTTATCAGTGAATCCTACACAGGAGAAAAACACATTTTGTATTTCACAATAATGGTTATGGAATTTGGGAATAACTTGAGTTCTGTAACAAGTGGATTTCCTTGCTTGTTGTAATAAAGTCAGTTATATAAGGACGTGGCAGAATAATACCTGATTCTATTTGTTTGGTTATTTAAATGGCAGCCTGCACCTGCAGAAACAATTGTGTAGATTTTTTTTTTCAGACTTTTTTTTCTTTTTAGAAAATTATTGTATATTGGAGAAATATGTGGTACTTGAGCTTTTTTTTTTTCTTTTTCCCCACCAATTGTGAGCATTTTCCATTCTCCTTTGGAAAACTCATCATGGGGCCAATCACATATTATGGATGGCCTTGAAAAATAAATAAACGATGTATCCTTTTGTTGCTAGCAGAGTACATGCATCTTACCCATCTGTCCTCCTCCTGTGTTCCTTCTATGTTATTATCCTACAAAGTCAATTCTTCCAGAGAATCTATTTGATTTTTTTTTCCTCTTGTAAGAAGCTTACAGGACAAAAAGCAATAGAAATTCACCTCAGTATTGTTCTTGAGAAGCTATTTTCTCTTACTAGCTTGAACAAGCTCCTTGTATGAAAAATGAAATACAAAGAAAACATAAACCTGTGTGCCTTTTATCTCTCATTTAGCAAAGCAGAATTCTGAAGTATGCCTTGGAGTATTTAAAACAACTAGTGATACAGTAATTGCAGACTCAAGAAAATGTCTCTCCCTCGTCTGGTGCTCTGAGTGAACCTTTGCAGGAGTAAGAAAGATTGGTTTTCCCAACTTTGTGTTGCCAGAAGTGAGGAATTGTAGAGGTACAGGACTTTGAGAGTCACTGGTGACACTGCACATATATACTTAAGTCATGAGCAGTATTGCTGGCCTGTCTGGTTGCCCTTGCCTTTTAGGAGAGGTTAAAATGGTAATGACAATTTAAAAGAGACACTAAAGAGAAACTAGCAAGTTTTCTGTAAAGGCCCAAACACTGGATAATAAGTCCCATTAATCACAAGTAATATTTCATACTTATGGCTGTTCCTTGGTTAGGTGTTTGTACCACATCATCTCAAGGTACTAATACTGTCACTTTGGTTAATGACGATCTCCAAGGTTAATGGCTTGACTCAGTGATGCCTTTTGATCCTCTTGAAATCGTCTGCTATTCTCCTTTCACTGTTTATGTGCAGCATTGCATAAGGTCATATATTTCTTGAAAGAGCAGACACTTGATGTAAATATCATTACAGCTGAAATAAAAAAGTGTGATTGACTATTATATCTCTAAGCTAAAAATAAGAACCAGGTACTGTTGCTGCTAGTTAGACCTGAAAAATGCTGTAGCTTTTGCTTAATTTTATAAGTTTATGAGCATCAGAAATGTTCTAACAAAACGTTAGTGACTTTTACAGATTGAGATTACTATCTGGAATAAATAGTGATAAATATTTAAAAGGTTTCCATTACTTGTTATTTTGAGGAGAAAGCTGTTATTGGCAATCTACACAAGAAGCATTTTTATAATGAAACATAGTTGGAAAATATAATCTTAAAAAGACCTCTGCTGGCTGTGATCCAAAATTCTACCAGTAATATGACCTCTGTAAGTTTGCCAGTATCTCAGTCTACAGTCACAGGGAATCAGAATAGAATGTAATAAAGCTGCTGCATGTGAAAGAATCCCCCCAAAAGGGAAACAAAGCAGTCAATATTCACTCTTAAGTACTGATACAGCAGAAATTATCTAGGCTCTGTTGATCCTCATTTTGTGTTGTCATTCACAAGGTATGAAACCAAGTAATTGATTTTGTTTCCTCTAATAAATAGAATCCTCTCAGTTTTATGGAATGCTACTTTTCGATTTTTAAAGGGGTTTCTTGTCTGAAAAATTCATTAATATTTAGTGTGCAGTTGCATCCAGCTTTAGAATTAATGCCTTGTATTCACATCACTGAGCAACTATTCTGCGTCATGTGTAGTGGAAAGTTGATTTGGGCAATTTTCCCTATGGATTTGTGCATATGTCACCTTTGGGTAAAAGATGAGCTAATAGAATTGAAATGAATGTAATTGGCAGAAGGTCAACCAGGGAGCCATATATGTCTAGAGCTTCCAAAAAAAGGCAGAGTTGTTTCATGTTGGCATATTACTTGATTAGTATGCAGGTAAGGTGATTGTGCCTCAACAGAATAATTGGATCATTCCAATATCTGCAAGCCCTGGTGTATCTACAAAGCCTGAACAGTGATTAGATCCTGCCTGTTCATCGTGGCAAGCCTTGAAATTCTTCCCACTGTGAAAAACTAATTTTCTGTGGGAATTTATTAAATAAGAAATCTGCATGCCACTTTACCTTGTAAGCATTACCAGCAGAATACAAAGATTTCTTTTGACTTTGATGTATGCACTTCACGGATGCTTTTATATCATTTTGTTATTTTTCCCCGTTCAGCACAAATTCCAGTGTTTCTTTGTTACATAGATTTCTGGAGAAGAGTTCCATCTCCATTTGATGATAAAGCAGCAGTTCATTTACAGAGAAGGGAAGGGGGGGAGGGTGTGCGGTGGAAAAAGAGACACAATTAAAACATGACAATACATTTCAGCTGTTATGTGAAGAAAAAAGGCAGAACAAATGTTCACAAGTTGTTGCTTTTCAATCTTCATATTTCTGCGCAGTAATTGGTTATTGCTGCATCAGTAAACAAATTTTATCATGTAGTCTGATTTTCTTGTTTTAAAAGCAGAGAATGCTAATCTGTGTTAATCAGAAACAACCATATTTCTGTGCTGCATGGCAGACTTAAAATAAAGGAAAGAAAAGAAGGGATTTAAGCTTCCTGGCAGGTTTGCAGCCTATATTTCATCCATATACAGAAGTGGTCTGAAGGGCAAAGTGACAAGGTCCTTTCTATACTTACAAAGTGAACTTGTGCTCCATCTTGAATGCCTTGGAGACAGTGTCTCAGTGAAAATACCTTTTCAGTAAGAGGATGCAGGTTGCAATTCATCTTCTGATCCTACCTAATGGCAGCCAGCTTGGTTGTAGTGAAATAAAATAGTCTAAATATCTGCCCTTCTTCGAGCTGTGTTTTTGCGTTTTTAAGTATTTAATGGCTGTAGTACAGCTACTCCTGGAAGCCAATCTAGAGTTATAAATACAGCATCACTTAAGCTATGGTGTAGCAAAGCCACAGTAGAAGATAATTACCTAAAAAGAGTAAATCCTCTTGGGTTAAGGAAAAGAGGTGTATGCAGAGCTAAATGAATAATTCATGGAAAATAATTTTTTTTCAGCTTGCAGAATGGCTTGAGATTCTCTCAACTGTGTATTAATTATTCAAATGTTTCTGAGAAATATTTTTCTTAGACTTTATTGTAAATACTGGAAATTTGAGCTGATTCTTGCAATGAATGATTTAGAAGACTCTGTGGACTTCCCAGACCTTAATTGGTTGGGTGCACAAGCACCTACATTAATATGTTTGGTGTAGATTTAAAACTTGTTTCCAGTAAAATCTCTGTCTAATGAAACTTAAAAACATCCTCTTCATGAACTATGTTTCTGTATTAAAACCCAACTTTAATTTTTTATGCAAGTGAGCATCCAGCATAGCATAACATAGCTGAAAGTAATTCATTTGGAAACTCAAGTGAATCTGTAAATACTTTTCCGTGCATAATTTACACATCACCACTTGTGTGATGCTAATCACTACTTATTAGTGTGGAATTTATATTACGCAGTAGGGGAATATTTTTTTTGTTCCTTCTCTTATGTATGTTGTAATTATCCCTCCATTGCTATATGTGAGTATCCAAATGGTTTAAGAATGGTATATTAAATACCCATATATTGGTGTAATGTGACACAGTCTTGCCATAAAAGAAAAAAAACCCAGACTGTTACATAGAGTCATACTGCTGGATTTTCCTCATTTGTGCAAAATGGAGGAAAAAAAGTGATTGAATCTGTGAGAAATTCAAAAGGCTGGTGTATTTTTAGTATTTCTGCTGACTGCTCTGATGCCCTTTGGAGGAAATGGTTGTCAGATCACTGTCTAAAGTAGTGCCACAGCTTGAGCTCACAGACCTGGGTACTGGTAATGGATGGACTACCTTCTTGAAATATGCTTCTTGACACATACGTGATGATTTACGTAAGAGAGAAATGTATTGTTAATATCCTTGCTGAGTCCCATATTCAGATAAATACGTTTTGCTTACTTGGCCATAGTTCTTCACCTAATTTCAGATATAATTAATCAGCAGTTTCTTGTAAAAGCTGTCGTATGCTGCGTCTTCTAGTGTGTAATGTCTGTTGTGTTGTGTTGTGTTCCGCAAAGGGCTTCATTTCAGTGATGGTTACCATAATATAGTTGGAGAAGGACAGGGGCTGTCTTCAGTGCTGTAGGATGTAAGGTGATGTTGCTGCCTCCTTTCTCCTGCTCTGTTACTAGTTCTGTTTCCAGTGCCCTATTTTTACATTCTAGTGTGTGACTCCTAGCTATAAATCTCTGATGTGGATTTTTTCCAAATGCTTTTTTAAAAACTAAATGCACTACAACCACAGAATTTCTCTTGTCTGTCACAGCAGTAACATCTTCAAAGAACTCTAGGAGCTAAGCATAACCTCCTCTGCCTAAACCTGTACTGGCTACCTGTAATCGTACTGTGTTTCTTGAATGCTCTTCAATCTTGTGCTTTATTTTTCTCTTTCAGTTGACTTTAATTAAACTTAGGACATGTATGTGGAGTTTTCATGAAGATTAGGCATGGATGAACAATATTATCAGTGAGCTTCTATGTGAGGAGCAACAAAAAAGAAAAAAAGAAGACTCTTCAACCTAGAAAAAAAGGTGACTGAGAGAGCTTGTGACAAAGATCTATAAAACATGAGGGAAACTGAGAGGATTAGTAGGAAATGATAGTTCATTGTCTCTTCCACTGCAAGAATTAGGACACACCAAATGAAACTAGCATGCAGCAGATTCAAAACAAAAGGAGCTAGTTATTAACAGAACCTCTAATTAACCCATGGAATTTCTTACTGACAGGTTTTATGGTTGATAAATTTTACATGGGTTCAAAACAAGACTGGACAAATTCATACAAATCTGTCAAGGTCAGTTAAATGTCAATGCACTGAAACGTGAAGAAATCCTCAGGCTACAAGTAGCAAGGAATTATCACTCAGTGTTAGTCCTGTTCTTGTACTCTGTCATCTTTTGCTAGCCATGTGATAGGGAGCGATGTGGACCTCTAATGTGGCCTCATCTAGCCTTTGTTTTACATTTCTCTGAGCCTTCTGTATTTCTAATTGAAAGCTTCCTGATCATCTAAATCATCAAGAATTTTCATCTGCGTGTAGATTGACGTGGGTTTTAGACTCTAGTTCTCAAAGGAATAGATGTTTCAAGGGGCTAAAGTGTCAGCTAAAATTCACAGTTAGGCATAGTGCTGAACATGTTTTGCATAGTTTGCAGAAATTTTGCATTCAGACACCTTGTGCACTGATTGCAGATAGTTTGATGTTATACAAGAAGATGCTACTGACCCCATTTTATCTGTGTCTTGAGTTTAGATTTTGGGATTGGTTGAATTTTCTTGGTCTTAATTAAAGGTTTATTTTTCAGAGCTGTAGAGTTTTCTTTTTCCTGATGAATGATTTCCCCTCATCTTCCTCCCAAGGGGAGAGAATTACCTAGATCACGGTTGAAGGAAATATTAATTAAACTCACTGATAGAATAAAGTCTACAAAGACAGTGTTTTGAGTATCTTGTCAATGAATCTACTTATATAAGAAGCTTTAAAATGTCCTTAAATTTCATCACCAAAGGTAGCATTACAAAGCAGTGTATGTTTACAGTGTCAGGGTGTTCCTGCCAGGATATCAGAATCTGAAAATAATCACTTCCTATTTGCTTGCTTGGACATTCAAGTCAGTGCAGTAATTTAACTGTATTCTTTTTCTGGTGACGTACAACCAGGTGTTATGATGGGTTTTATCTTTTTTGTTTTGTTTTGTTTTGTTGGGTTTTTTTTTAAATATTATCAGGAAAAAAATAAATGTAGGGAATTGACATCAGCTTGCCAGAGCTGGCCTGGCAATAGTGTTAACATTCTCATGGAGTTAGGAGAGGGAGGGAGAGAACAAAAGAGATTCTTCTGTGTAGATATCTCAAAAGAAAATAGTAGAAATACTCAAATAAACAATAGAGTTTGGGCTCTGAAAGTAACTTTGATTAAAACTGGCCATCCTCTAGCTATGGAAAAGCTGCACATGTTTCAGGTTAAGTATTTTATAAAAGCAGTTTATTTCAATGAAGAATTTGTCAAGTGAAGTACATGCCTGAGCAGTTTCTTGTAGCGCAGTCTAGAACTTCAGCTGTACTGGTAGTCTGGCATTTCAAATTCTCAGTAGCTACTGAATACCTGAGCTGTTAAGTTGGCTTTAAGTCGTAATGCACTAAAATGGGAAATAAAAGTAATAATCATTAGAGATAATTAATAATGTGATAATACAGTAACAATACCATTTTGCTTAGCTAGACTTTTTCCTTTCTTGAGTTCTGTTCCAGAAGGATATGAGTATAGTTGAGTTAGTCACAAATATTAATGAGAAATGAACTTTTAAGTCTCATGTCCAATAACTGACACTGAGAGAGGAAAAGAATAACTGTAGCTTGCCCTACTGGATTGATCTGGTGACAGCTTAATGTAGGAGAACGTTTTTCTTGAGATCAGTGGACACTGTATAGTCTGAGACATCTTCTGATTAATCACAGCTACCGATCACTGTGGTCAGATACTAAGCAGTGAGGAAACCAGTTTTGTTCGCTCCATCAGAGAAATGTCTAGAACTAAATTTTTGTGTAGCAAATGCATTCATGGAAATCAGAATTTGCTCACTGACAAACCACAAATGAAATGCAGCTATATTCATCAGGCAAATTTTTCATTGCAGATGATTCTGTTAGCTCAGCTCTAGCAATTTACTAATATTAGTCAAAGAAACTTTAAGCAGAACAAATCTTCATACTAATCACGTTAGACTCTTTTGCGGTAGTTTATATCAAGTAACGTCAAAGTGATTCTTCAATCTCATCTCATAAAATATAGATTGTAACATATGTCACAGTGTAAGGATAATTTCTGGACACAAAAATATATCCTGAAATACACTGAGGGAACTCATAAGTTTTTGGTTGAAATTTGGCACAGTCTGGTAGGCAGACATGGTTGGGATGGGTAAAGAACAAGAACTGTCCTGGTAATCCGCCTTGGTTACTGTGAGGCAGGAGACAAAACACCTGCTATGGAAGGAAATCAGACACTCCGAGGGGACTGAGCTGAGGGCTGAGAAATTAGGAGCTGCTTGATAGCTTTGGTCAGAGACTAGAACAAATGTACCAATGAGAAGATGAAAGAAGACAGTAGGAAAATAAAAGCGGATGTGTGCATGTTCCTATGCACCTGTGTATTTCAGGTATGTCACAATGAAAATGCTTAGAGCTCTGGCTGGCTGGCTTTAAAAACATGAGTGCTGTTTCCCAATAGAGAAGAGGGCTTTTAAAATATTTTTGAGTGATTTTTGCTCTTTTGATAGTAGAATAAAGTGCCTGATAACTTGTTCTTTTCAGCATTCAAGGTCTGCAGAATGATTTTGAAGATTTGATCCAATCATTTTTTTAATTAAGCACTTTAAAAGTTCAGTGAGACTGAATAGCAAGATTGAAAGTGTAGAAGTTTTAAAATGAACTGACAATTATTCATGGGTCATCCCTTCTCAGATTTCATTTAATCAAAGACTCAGTAAAAGCACCCATTGTAAGGTGCTTCATTTTTTCTAATTTCTGTAACTTTTTAATCTCATTTTTGAAATTGTAAGAGTCATTAAGAGACTAATTTTGGCAGGCACATTTTATTCTGTCTGGTAGCCGTGCATTAAGACTCACTGAGTAAAGTAGTTAAATAGCTTTAAGTATATACCTCTGGCTGTGTAGCATTGAAAGTACATGTGTGGAAAACTGAAGTGCTTTGGTAAATTGAGTCTGCAATGTAATATTGTTAAGAAAATAACAATGCTATCATTAAATAAACTGAATATATTAGGATATTGTACTCTGATAGCATTTTGTTATGTAGATTACCTTAAATGAGAATTTAACTGTTTACTGACCAAACATAGAGTCCACTTCTTACTGCTTTAAAGTGTAAAAAGGGCGCATACTTTACTTTCCATTCACAAAAATGAGCTGTATTTTTCTGTCTCCTTTCCATGTTGAATGAGAGACTGTAGCAGGAAACATTACCTGGCTGAATAAGGTAGAAACTACAAATTCATATTTCTGTATCCACTGTAAAACTGTGGCCACACCTTTGAGTTTCAAAGTTTTGTGAGTAATGAAGAAATGCGGGTTATGAACATTGACTGAGCTGTAAGTGCTTGAGCAATTTATTGAGAAAATTCCTTGCATTAATAAGGCGTGAACAGGATTCAAGCTGCTCTTTAGCATCATAATCTTCCACACTATTTCATTAAAACTAGTTTGTTATCTTTATTTGGTATCTGTAACAAGTACATTCATTTCAGTTCTGTAACATGATAAATCTGTTTTTCCAATTTATCAAGAATTACTGACTGATAGGCAAAAAAATATTCATTTAGATAATTATGTATTGTCTGGCAGTTCTGTTATCTTCACCCTGTCAGATAATATTGTATATTATACTGATACCACTTTATGCACCAAACTGTGGAATGGAGTCTTAAGTAGAACAGAGTTTATACTGATTAAGTATCTGGTGAAGAATGACAAGAAGGATGTCTCAGTTCTGCAGAGAGCTCAGTTAGTCGGTAGAAGAACTTAAAGCATCATGAAAGTGCCTTGGAAAGAGCTAAAAACAGAAACCACAGTCGCAAATGTGATCAAATTGTGTTTCTGCTAAAGAAGTAGCTCAAAATCCACTTGAGAATTCTGCATGGCTACTAAATGGTGTACAAAATAGAGAGTCACTGGTTTAACTTCTGAGAGATATAAGTTGAAATCACAACTATTCAGTATTAAGTCCTCCCAAGTACTATGTAATCAAATTGAAACAGAGACAAACAATTTCTACAGCTATGACAAGTAAAACAACGCAGCAAATGCCACCAGTGTGTAACTAACTTTATTAGGCTTATTATCAAAACAAACAGTAAAGTTTGAAAACTCCCTTTGCCTGTAGAATCCCAGCTCTAACTGACTTTCACTGGGACTTGGAAATTAAAAAAAGAAAATCCTTCAAAACATGATTGCAGAGTTCTTAAAACAACAGCTTCAAAGTAATTCTGAACTATATATGTCAGCCAAGGCTGAAGTTATACATACAAAGAAGAAAATACTCGCTATATCTGAATAGAATGGTCTGTAGCATACCTTAAGAAAATGCAAGGAGTAAGGTAAAGCAATTCATCTTTCTAGGGAAGAAACTGCCTTTTCCAATTGCTCAGCTCCCTCCTGTTTCTCCGAGAGTGATGGAAATCTGCCCTCTTTCTGTTAAAGCCTCATGGAAGCTATTAAGTATTCAAGAGGGGTTGTTTGGGTTCTCTTTAGCCTGGTTAATAGTTTGTAGATTAGCAGTTAAATAAAACTGGATTATTTTTGCTCTTTGGACTATGCTTGCCACCTTCTTAATATGCCAAGCTCAATGTATATTAAGGGTGTAAAAAGAACATTTGGAGGTTTGGAGATAGGAGCTCAGTGCTTATGAGCTGTTGTGTTCAGGGGTGACTCTGCCCTCCCTCCCATACCCCTGCTGCTCTCCCGCTGGTAGGTATGAATGTGCTGCATAAATAAGCACAACTGTATCTTGCCACAGTGATTCCACATAGATGCTAAGAGTGCAGAAGTTTCTGCATCAGCAGCCTGGGATCATAATAGACTGTGAGGTAAATTGAAAGCTGTTCACTTCCCTTTAAACTGCTGTGTTTGGGTCCTGATGTGCTTCACAAACAATTAAATTTAAAACCATCTCTGGGAAATTTCACCCTCTTCCAGAAATGAGTTAATAAGAATTTCCATTTTCTTGTTGCAAGTCTTAGGCAGAGCTAGAAGCCATGAGAACAAAATTGCACTTTGTCATGTGTAACTCAGTGTGGACTACCTCTCCATCCTGCTGTGGTCTCTGGAACATGTCAGGGAGGCCATTTCCCCATCCTTTTCCTCTTGTTATCCAGTGTCTGAACTTCAGGTGGACCCCCGAGTTCTGGTAGGATTTACTCCATATATAATGACATCATTACTGTTATTTTCATTTCTGTAATAGTATTGGGAAATTATGTAGGTGACTGCTAATATGCTTACTGCCTGTCCCTGCTGAGCCCTTTTCTTAATGCTTATGCTACACAGGGATTCAAAATATTGCATCTTTTTCACCTGGGGCATTATTCTGTCCTTAACGTAGGGCAGAGATTCTTCTTTTACTCCAAAATCTGGGACAGTGGTTTCTGTAAGATAACAGACCACCAGGCTTTGAAGCCTCAGTGATTTGATTCAGCATATGACAAATATTTTTTTCTTCTGAACATTTCAGGAATGCTTTTTATCTGAAAGCCAGTCTGCTGGTTGATTTTGTGTTATGGTGCAACGTAACAGCTAATCAGACATTCCTTTTACTCCTACAGAGATAGCATTTGGATCATTTGCTCTGATCCTTTTCTTAATGTTTAATAAATTCTTGACTGTTACACTTTAATTCATTAACTTCAGTTTTGAAAGGATGAACTCAGCTTTTGAGATGTGTACGTGAACATGAAAGAATAGAGCCAAAATGCTTGATTCTTTTAAATCACAATCCCAGATGCTTCCGAACTAGTTTGACGATCATTATCCAGCTGTAGTAATTTAAGCACCTTATTGCCAGGATGCTTTCTAAGAGTGCAATTAGAAACTGAGCTGTTAGTCTAAGCTGTGCTCTGCTTCTGTCTTCTCGGTTGAGAGCCTTTCACATGTTCTTTCAATTTTGAGAATCTCCTTGGCTGGGCTTATAATGTTCAAATGGCCTTTAAAGAGAAAGGCAATAACCTTGTTCCTTTCTTGCACTTTTTTTCAGTGGTTTAAAAAATTTTCTGGGGCTAAGAAAGGGCTTGAGAATAAATATACCATATGAACAATATGTTCAGGGTATTTTCTGATGATCTTAAGGTCCTTTCCAACCATGACTATTCTATGATTCTATGATAAAAATAGCAGTGTTTTGGAAGTGCTGGACAGTGCCAGACATCTCTGGAGGTAGGTACTCTTACCAACAGTTACAATGTAGAAATGTCTTGGTTTTACTTCAGTAGGCAAATTCTGCAGTATTCCCTAGGAATAACTCTTTAAAATATTGAGCTTATCAGCTTCTCACCCCTCTTGTATTGTAATTTTGTAATGTTTAATTGCATTAGTAAAATGTACAGAGTACACCAGCAGCTGATTCACAGAGAGAACTCTCTGGGCAACTAGCAGAAAAATGGTATCAGAACACACAACTGGCATCTGTTTCAGATTTAACTCTACAGGCCTGGGCAGACAGATAATTTTTACAGTCCTTGGTACTACAGTTTTGAAAAACAAGTTTAAAATACTTGGGAATTAATACTGTGTGAGGAAATTTTCTTGTTTAATGGAACCTGTGGTGGCTTGTCATTATGATAAGATCCTGTAGTAAGGTAAACACTATAAGCTGCTTTAATGTCTACATATATGTAATAGATACTTGAGCATCATGCATATATATATATTTTATTGACCTATTCTTCCAGCTCGTTAAACATAGCTGCAGATACTGTCAGGAGAAAATGCAGTGAAAGTCATTTGAAGAGGGAGGTAATTGGTTGTATTAAAGACACCATGTGTTGTTTATTTTGCTTTGTGAAAGAGAAGCTGTTTTATTGCAGATGCTTACTAAAAACCAGTCATCACTAGGTGGGGTGAAGAGAGAAAGTGATAGAGAAGTGTAATCTGGTAGGTGAAAATAAACCTTTTCCAGTGTTCCTGGATAATAATAGGTGTCCTCCTGTCAAAAATGTAGAGGAACAGTGGAAAGAGCTTACCTGAGCTGTCTTTATTTTCAGCAGCATTTTGATTTCTAGCCTGCATTGGCAGTGAATGGCTATTAATATTATTATTGTGTCCTCTAAATTGTTCAACTGCTTGTAGGGGAAATACAGACCAAAATATGTTAAGCACCCAGCTCCCATTCATTTTAAAATAACTTCGAGTTTCCTTATTCCACGACCATTTTACACCGTGTTCTTCAATTTACCTTGTCATATGTCCTTGTGAACTGTTGCAGTTGATGACATGAAATGAAATGCGTATCTCATATGTAATATTAAGGGTCTAAAGGGAACTAACTGACCAGTGTCTCTCCTTGGTGAAGTCACTAAAATTCGTTGTACGTCACTTAATTGCGGAGGAGCTAGCTGAGATTATTTTATTTTATTTTTAATGGAAATTTTCACTTTCAAGTCAACGTTTAGGGAATTTTCTGAGGTTGTGGGTACCGTTTATATCCAAAAAAAGAAGAAATTGTGGCTGAGATCCACTCAAGAATACTGTAGTAGTCACTATACCTCAATTCAATGTCCACTAAATCAACAATTCAATGTCCACTAAATCAATCAGTCAAAAAAATTACAGCTGACTTCTCTCATGGAACAGGGTATTGCATGGAGTTAGATTTAATTTACACGTGCAGGTGTATGTGTATCTGAAAGGATGCTGTACACTTGTACTAAATGAATTTATTGCTGCAAGGAAATGGCAAGAGAAGCTATTGCTCCTGCTATAACCAGGACAGTGAGTATGTCCTTTTTGAAATATGATGCTTAACGCTGCCCTACATTTCTACTTTATCTCACTCTGCCCACTTTACATAGCTGCTCAGTAGAGCTGTGTAAAAGTGGTCACTTCTAAATCCAGAGTGCTGTTACTAGCTAGGAAGAATGACCTCCAGAGATACCATCATGTGCAATGTTGCTCTATGGATAATAAATGTAACTTTAATGCCAAATTCTTTATATGCAGAAACATAAAGATAATTTTGTATCCTGCGTGTTTTAACTAGTCTGCAGGCACCTATTTCTGGTAGAGCAATAAGAAAATAATTTCTGTAATCTTTAATATTTGCAAAGATTTAGAAATAACAGCTGTTGGTTAGGACAAAAAGGATATTTGGTTTCACTTATTTTACATTTTTTAAAAAATAAAACACCAAACCCCAAGTTGTTAGATACCTTAATTTCTATCAGGGATGCTTCTTTTGCTTTTAATTCTCATATAAGCAGAGAAAGCAAAATGCCATCGGCACCAGAGCGGTGCATAGGCTACACATCATTTATACAGCCAGACATTATGTCCCCGGGATGTTACAAAGAAGCAGCTGATTGAAGCATTAAGGTGTCTTCAGTCCTTCTCACTGAAAGACACAAGGTCACAGCACAGGCTTAGTGGATGAGAAGCTGGTACCTGATTTCTTTCCTTCCTTGTTCTGACTGTCCCTTAATCCACTGACTATAGTACTTAGTCTTTTTTTGAAAGGGGAAGGGCTGTGTGTGTGTGTGTGTGTTAAAACAGCCTAAGGAAATGAATATTTATGTACATATTTCTCTAATTTAAATTCACTCATTGAATCCAGCTAGTACATTCAGCTTCGACCAGTGGGAGGTTCGAAATCTGTAGAAGTGCAAATACTGCTGGTGAGAAAGCTTTCTTCACTAAAATAAAAAGAAATGGAAGCAAACCTTGTAGTTAATGATGATGAATATCATCAAAATGATATTCATTCAAATGATATATGCATTCAGAGGAAACAAATGCTCTTAAATGCTCTGTATATATTATCCTCATGCTTTTCTTTCACAGCAAAATGATAAGCAGAGGAAGAAGCATACTGATGCTGCCTAATGTACAGCTACGTATGTATGTCTATTTATAACCTAGAAAGACTGTTAATTCTCTTTTGTGATTGTTACTTTTAGGGGTAAGAAATAGGTGGCAAGCGCAGCTTGCTTACATGGGAGAGAGTTCAGACATGGTAAAAGAGAAGAATGTATTTTTTTCTTAGCTTTCCTGCCTGTAGTCTCTGATTAATTGTATTTAAACCACTAATCAAAGAGAGAATAATAAGATTTCACTTTATAATACATGAAGTGGTTTTCATTAAAACCACAGACCAAAGGTGGGCTTGGCAGTGAAGCCTCTGCCACTGCCACAGTCCAGGAAGGAAAAAAGCCAGTTATTAACCTGGGGACAACTTTGGACACTGAAGCTATCTTTCCTGACCCAGCATAGTCACAGTGCTCCTGAGAAATGAAAGCAGCTCCCTTCTGGTGTGTAAGAGTCCTGAAGGCTTGCAAAGAGTTATTATCAGTGGAAAACTAGAAGCTCCACTGATGCCCTGAACATTTCTTTCTCTCAATTTTTATTTCTTGTCTGCTTACTTAGTCTATCTAATGAACAACCTCAAATGCAACCTCATAATGAAAACATTACAGCATATTTCATGCTTAGTTGGAGCTGAATTTGTCTCTTTGTTTAACCAAGACACACATTTGTAGGGTTATTAGAAAACAAAGCATCCACTGTATATTTTAAAGTAATTGCCTGACATTGATTTTTAAACTATGAAAATTATCAGAGAATAACAATAATGATATTATTGATAATGCATACTCATTAATGCTGTTACTTTTAATATTAGTTACAATTCATAGGAGGCACCATTTTCAATTAAGCCTGTCTGCTAGCTGCCATATAAAATCAGCCCAACACTACAGACTTTTGCCTCATAAAGCTTATGATATAAGTGATCAGACGTGGCTGTAGTCATAACACATCCACAACCTAAGTTTTATTAACTAGAAAGGGCATTGCAGCAAAGGTGAATTCTAAGGAAGAAAAAAAGAGGCTGATGGGCTTTAGTTTTTTATTATTGGAAGTGTGAAAGAAGCTGTAAAAGGGTCTCCTCTAAAATCAAGTACTAGGGCAGTGGATATTGATACATACACTGATCTGGTGTCACCTGCAATTTACTGAATATCATGAGAATCCTTCAGCTCTGAGATCTACAGGGACATTTGTGGTGACTGGCATAAATAACTAATTAGAAGGTAGATATTGGCAACCATAGCAGGGGATATGTCTGGTAACACATCTGAAAAAGAAGACTGGAGAATACTGTCATATTCTATAACTATTTAATATTTTCAGTAGTCTTGTAATCTTTAGTGTAACATATGATAGACAAATTATTTAAAAAACAGAAATGTGTAGCAGCTGATAGTTACTGTCCTGACCTAGAAGCCCTGTTCTCAGGGTAGTGGGGCTCGTTAAATCGTAATTTACATAAGCCATTGATGTGGTCCCAGAAATCTGCTACTAAAATGGTTATAAAGCAGTGTTATAAATTATTAGATTTCAAGCCTGTGACAGCACGCATTGCCATAATAGACCTAGTAATCTTTTTGTCCTCAGGTGGTGGATTTTCAAAGGTATCTTCATGCACATGTCACAAGGATTCATGTGGTCTATACTGCCACAGACCTGTGTTCCATTCTGTGTTAGCTCCCACTGATACTAAAATTTGACTGCTTGTGCTAAGGCATAATTTGCATTCCAGATATTCCACATTCCAGATATCTCCCCATTCCTGTCCCTGGAGACAGCACACATCTTCAGGACAATGGTCTGCAGTAGCCCTTGAAAACAGCAAGCACAGTGCTTAATTTCACCATTGTCTTTATCATGCCTGTTGGAATGAGTGGTGCTGTGAGCCAAATGTCCTGTTGATTTGCAACACAGCAACAGTGGGAATATGAGGGGAAAACCACAGCACGGTAGATTTGGGAAGAAAAATATTAATACCGTGTCAGGATATTTTAAACTTCTAAATAGGAAGTTTGTTCTTAGGTTAAAATGGACTTTTTAACCTCAGAACAAGTCATCCTAGTAATGGTCCTCCTTACAGAAATGCTTCTGAACGTGAATGGGGAAAGCTATTCTTAATGGCGGATTGTAATTTTTAAATGGCTTCCCAAAGCATCACAGTTCCCAAGAATTTTTGAGAAAAATAAAATACATACTGAAAATGTGCAAAATGAGAAACAGATTTTTCCATTTAGTTGAATGTAATCATGCTTTGCATCACACAAGCAGAGTAATAATTTGATCAGAAAAATAACCGGTAAAATGTTCTAGAATTTAGAACAGTTTGGAGTTTTTTACTATTGTTTTAATAGTAAAATATTGCATTGCATTGTAGTGTAAGAAAGGTAATACCATATCAAATGTATCTTAATCACTTAGTAAGAAATTAAAGACAGGCCCTTAGAGTAGATTAAATAATAACAATAAAACAAAATCTATTAATTCCATAGCTGTCTAAACTGATGCATCTTTGCAGGTTTGTAATGTGTCCAAAGTCCCTGGAGGCTTCCAGACTTCAAGAAACTGAAATGAATCTGACGGAGGGGTGTTCAAACGGGTCTGTAAAGGATTCAGGAGTTTCCTGTTGTTCTTACATATTGTGATTCTTGCCAGATGTTGTATAGCATTATTTGTTTCCTGTTTTAGTTTACCCAGTCTGAGACAATAATAATTCAGTAAATCAAAAGTTGCTCTCTAAGCATACTTTGTTTTCAATTTGAATATTTCCCATTTTTGCTAAGTATGAAGGTATGAACTTTTCATCAGCAAAAATCAGCATGACCTTTCACAAAAATCAGGTGCAAGCATTTCATCATTTGGATCTCCCATTTCAATAACAGACCAGATGAATTTTAACTCATAATATATCTTCAAATGTGAATAGTAGCGTGGATCGCTTTCTCTCACTTGGCTTGAAATTTATTCATGTATTTTGAAGTGCTAATAAGAGTTCACCTAGATAATAATAAAGAAAATTTGACCAGGAAAAAAGCCTGGGAATTTGAGATAAATTCTTTTTTGTTAATTCCATGAAGACTCCTCAGCCATGTGTAATACATATGATTGCTGTCAATAATTTTTGATTTTATTTGGTGTTTGCAAGAAATGAAGAAATATTTCTCCTAATAGAATCTGAAGGATGTCATTGACTGTTTAAAATATTTTAGGATTGGAGCTGATGTGATGGGCAGGGTCATTACAGATACTGCTTAATGTATGTTGTTAACAGTAAACGTGAAGCAGACCACTCTTACTGTATAAATCTCTAGTAAACATTAATACAACAGTGGCAGGAATTGTTGGTTCCCAAAGGATTATGGCTTAATAGGAAAAAACATTTGTTATACACAAATCTGACTATAACAGTGTGATTTGGACATGTTCCAATGCAGCTGTTTAGCTGAGTAAAGGTGAGAGCATACTTGTATGTGTTGCTGGACCGGAGTTTAAAGAAGGAACGAGTTCTAGCAAGTGGGTATTTTAGAGCAAAGAAGTTCACCTATGTGGACCAACACACTTGTGCAGTTTTTAGGTAGAACACCTTATCCGATAGTTATTTAAATAATGTTGAATACACTGAATAGTAAGAATTTTTATTTTTAGAATTCTTTTTTTCTCCTCGTCATGACTTCGATTATCTGATCTTAGCTTTAAGCCTTTCAAATGAACATGTGGGACATTTAGCATTCATGTCTCTGGCACACAACCATAGTTGAAACTCAGAGGAATAAGTTAAACAGCTCTTTCCTTCCTCCTTTATTGTTGAAAAGACTGGCTTTGGAAGCAGAAATGTTCACTTACGCTTAAAGAACATGCACTTTGAATTTTGGAGAATGAAGAGTAAATTAACAGAAAAACAGATTTTCTCCCCTTCCCCCGGCTGTCACATCTGTGATGTACATGTGCATATATAGCATTGTCCAAGTTTCAGTATAGGTAAGGGGTAAAAGTTAATTTATAAAGAATAACCTTTGATAATGCATTTTAGTTGTCAGATATGAACTCTCAATGAATAGAGTCTCAGCATCCCTTTGTTCTCTCTATATTATAGGGATTGTTTGCCTTTTAAAATAGAGTTTGCACTATTCTAGTTTACTTAAGATGTGGAAGACAGAAAATAGCATTTTGGTAGGTACTGCTGCACTGTTCCAGATGGCTCAGAGCACCTTCCTTCAAAGAAAGGAACTCATGTTGGAGTAGTTGCATACAGGTCTTATGCACCAACAGTGTGATTTTGTGTCAGCAAAATAGTTCTGACAGCTGGAGGGAATGCTCGTGTTTGGGGGCGTCCTGAGGATATAACCTCTGCATATAAATGCCTGTAAATTTTCTATTGTTGTGGCTCAGTCCCGCTGTTTTCACTTAAGGGAAAACCTGGCTGGTTTACTAAGCACATGCTTTGCATCAGTGCAGTGTGTTGGTATTTGGTTCAGTGCCTGTCATTACCTGGTCTTTGCATGGTTTGGTTTTCTCCTTTGTGAGAGGGTAACGTGCAGGCTAAGTTTTGTGTCACCCAAAGCCTGCTGGTTGAGTCATGCCGCGAAGCTATCAGCCCTGCTGTTACATCTGCGGCAATTCTACCCAGAGGAGATGTTGCAAGACAGTGAGTCCCCAGTGGCATGTAATAGAATGGAAGCAGATGGTGAGCTGAAGAAAATTTCAGGGGAGGATTACATTTTCCAGTTACTGTCTTTTTGATTTCACTGTTATTGTCTGATGAATTGTGTCAGATCTGATCCTTCAGATTGAAAAGCTGCTTCTCAATGTGCTCCCAAATGTACAGATAAAGTAAATGGCTGCTGCCAATGTACTCTTTCAGAAACTTAATTTTTAAAATGCATTTTAGGAGGGGTGCCTTGTTTTGTCATGTCTGCTATGTGAGCTTTGACTTCAGCTGAGGAGGGTTTTTTTCTGTCATAGTTCATGTTCATGACTGGGTTTTCAGTCGGCTCCTTTGTTGTGATCCATAATAGTATATTCCTGTGTACTTGTAATTTATTCTTGGGCAAGGCAAGCAGAAAAGCTTTATCTTGCCCTGGCTTATTTACACAGCCCTCCTTTGGCTTATTTGTAGTCTTTGATTACCATGAAGGTCTATATAACCCTGTTTGCAAAACTGAGACTAAGAAGGGGGATGCAAACCCTGAGACCTCGGAAATGGAACTGATGTGGACACATGGCCAGTCTGTTCCTCCTTTCCCCAGAAGCCCAGCCTCTCGGAATGTGAGGAAGGTAGCTGGTGACTCCTGGCACCAAGAGGAAGGCTCCTGCCCCACCTGAAGGCTTGCAACTGCAAAGCAGATTCACCACCCCCAAAGATGAGGAAAAGCCAGATGTGCTTTCCAGCAAAGCGCCTGGGCCATCTAACCCTGAGCCCTGTGGCGGCCTTATTGTTTCTGTGCAATTTTCAGGAAACTTTATCAAAGTACAGGAGGCCACAGTTAAGTCATAGGGTACTGTAGGAAGCAGTGTCCTGTGCTGTCCAAAAAGCAGAGTCCAGTTTTGAAGCTGGTCCATTTTGTACAAAATAGGGCACAAATTGGAGCATCTTTACTGTAAGAATACAGGGTACTCTGAAATCAGTGTGGGGTTTTGTTCTTTTGATCTTTGCTCCAATTACTTTCTAATGAAAGAATTATTGAGCTGGGGACATAGTAGAGAACATTTAATTCCACAGACTAATGGTTTGGACAACGGTTGGGAGAGGTAATGCTTTGCCTTTAGGTAGCAGAGAGATTTTAATCCTGCTTTCCTAATTCTTCAGTGCCCTGTGCAGTACACTGGCACAACTGCCTCATCCCTCTTGCTTATTTGGGTCATTTCCTAAATAAAAACCTGTTTTGATTGACAAGCAAATATTTACCAAATTATATAGTATTTGTGAAATAGACTGAAACAATGTTTTTAATTATAAAAACACAAACCAAACAGAAAGCAACCCAAAACTGTTTGCCTTCTTATAATAACACTGAAAAAGTTAACCCAGCCATGACTTTCAAGGTAATCTGTTAGAGTAAGGGCACTTCCTTTGTAAATTCTAAGTACATGACTTTATGCAGTAACTCTCTTTCAAGACCGTGCGCATGCTTGATGACAACTTCATCACTGCATTTCCAAGACCCTTTAGCTAAAATATTAAAAGCTGTTATACTCAAAATCTGAGTAGCTGTGACTCAGGTGAAGAGTTTTCCTCCAGTCAGTCTGAAAATAAACATTGTGCAAAACAATCAGGCTTCAGCTGAGCAGAGACTGGAAAGTCTGTGTTGTTCCAAATTCAAATTCAACTGGTGACTTATAAACAAACGTTTGTGTATCATCTGGGAACTCCCAAACCTTTCAGTCCATAATTATTTTTTTTATTATTATTATTAATTAATATTATTTCGCATGTTTTAAAGTTCAAGAGGACTAAGAAAGGTCAGTGTGCTATTTATAAACAAAACATGTTCTCTTCAATACAAAAGTATAAAATTCTTTCTTCATTGCTTCATCTTCTCCATCTTATTTTGATCCGCAGTCGAGGACTGAATCTGTTCGTCTAACCGTGATTCCATGCTACAGGTGCAGTAATGCAGTGATAGCCAAAGGTTATTGACCGTACAAAAGTTATCTACATCTATTTCATCAATAAATGTGTCATGAGCCAATTTGATGCAGTTACATAGAGGTGCCCTTTCTACAATACCAGTAGATCACTTTGATGTGCAACTTTAACAGTAATACTTTAAAATACCCATGGGGAAAAAAAATCAAAACTTATTTTCAGCAAAAGGATATTCTCCAAATATTCATTAAAGAGAAGACTGATAGTTTAACTTGAAAAAAAAACAAAAGCAAACAACCGAGAAACCCAGCACTCAGCAGTAGACAAATCTTTCATTGAATTAATGTGGAATCAGGACTTAAATCCTGGATACAATGAAGCTTCCACTCTAGCTCTGGCCAAGCACTATTTTGTCCACCCCCATATTAGGTGTTGCTGGAGTTAATAGCAGATTTTTGTTTCCTATTGCAAAATGATGGTTACTTCTTTGGTGACTATACATATGAAAATGTAAACAGAAGCAGGCCTTTTATGTATCATTCGGTTTTATATGCTTATATCATTTTCAGTCTTATTTTTTATCTCTCAGTTAAATGCAGCATGTTGATTTATTCTATTGTGGAAGATGAGGTTATAAAAGGGTTTTGACTCTTGAATTGAACTGAGGTACGGTGAGTGGGTAAATCTAAATGAAGTACACATTTGTAGTAGATCATGATGACAGCTTTCTGACTGCTTCCTTTTATTTAGGGTTGGCTTATTTACTCAGGCTTATAAACTCATCAACATTGTAAACACACATGTAAATGTAATGAACTTCTCTGGACTGTTGTGACTCAGCTTCCTTCAGTATGTTTTAAGAATTGTGATTCCATGTACTTCTTTGTTCTTCTTCCTGTGCTGATGTTGCACCTAACTAGGGTATCAGCAGTGTGCTGTTGTTGCTTCTGAAGTAGTAGTGATGTGATTTACCATGCTTTGAAAGAGTACACGTTCAACAATTTTCATGTGAGAATGGCTTAGAAGGATTGGAGGTTTCCAGCAACTCAGTGTTGCTGGAAGACAATAGGTTCATCAGTTTTGAGGGGAAAATAGGCCATGGACTTCATATCTATATTCACAAGAGACTGGCCAAATTACTAGCTATCTGTATAGCCTTCACAAGGCTGCTGCTCAAGCAGCTTCATTGCTGAGCTCATCACACGGTTTTTAATCTAAAGAATAGCAGTACATTGGAGGGGTATAAGGAGTTATATATTAACAGGAGGATACAGTTAGAGAGAAAGTTTGGTCCCACAAGCAACCTGTTTGGGACAGCATGATGGGGAAGAAATAGAACATGGATTGGGAAGAAGGATCCAGGGCACAAGCATCTCATTGTTATTTCCTTTGCAGATCAAGTTTCGATGCTTAAAACATAACTTATGGATTGATTGTAGTTTATTAGCCTAGTCAGTAGTTAGAATTATAGTTGTATAGACATAATTATCATCTTCTTGCATAAGGGTAGATACTTTGCAATTCTGAACATCTCTCAATATGTATGGAAATCATACCATAAATGTGCACATCATTGTGAGTACCAAATCTGCATTCATCCAGCACTCTAGGAAAAGAGGTACACATGCACCTGCCCACAGAGCCAATCCTGTCTTATCCTACCTCAGTCAGGTAGATGAAACCACACTTATGCCATCCTACATTTCCATGTATATTGGTTGTAAAGTGGAAGTTCCGTGGGAAACAAGAATAGAAATTAGGACTTCCTAAATACACTTCCAGAAGCACTAGAATTTAACAGCATTTAGATGAAAATGGGTATTTAGTTGAAACTTTGATCTATGCCTTTATTAATTAGAGTCCAAACACCTGGTTCTCTTTCACTTGGTTTGCATTATTCCTATTGGATGGAATTGAGTTTATTCTTCATAAAGGTAATTTGCTGTTGCATTTGGCCCTTTTAGGAGTTCTTCAAAGCATTTCTATGCTCCAGCAATCTCCATGCCATGAAACCTCCTTAGGGTTTTAGTCAGTTTTACATGTCTTTTTGTTCCTCTCTAATGAAGCTGTAATAAGACACCAAATCTCTAGAATATTTTTCTCTAAAGGACATTATGCTATGGCAGTATTGTCAGTGCTATGTGAGAAAGTCATATAAATACAAATTACAACAGCAACAGTTTTTTCTGCACAAACTTAGGAAATATTACATTTCTATGCATGTTTTTGATTTAGCATAACTGCTAACTGAACTGAAGCAGCTCTGGGGATTATCCTGCATGAATTTCAGGAAAGGTGTGGTAGCCTTTGAGCTACTGTCAGCTAGCTCTTACGAACTTAATGGCAGTAGGAAAAGTGGAAATGTCATCACGTTTGGAAAAATACTGGAAAGTGAAATTAAATTGCTTATTTTTAAAACAGGCCAGAATGGCTGGAACACAAGAATGTCATGACGACTACCTCATGGGCATTCATGCTTCTGAATGGCGGCAGTTTCTGTGGACTGTTACAGCATAATATAACTCTTGAAATAGGGCCCAAAAGTGATGTTTCTAGGGTTTGGATCTTTTTTTTCAGTAATCATGTGAAAAATCCACATCAGGATTGCAGCTATGTAATTCAGTGCTTCTGTCATAACCAGTGATCTCAACAGAGAGTTCATTCCCCTTTCCCACACTTGTGAATAAGTACAGAAGAGTTGTGCCTGATTTATCAGAGCTACCTTATGCAATTCAAAGTAATACATCTCTGCCTTTCACTTTGAAAAATAATGTTCTTTCAGAGCCGTTAGGTAATGATATTGCTCTAAGAGAACCATGTAATATTTTAGCAGCAGGACTCCTCTTAGTAGCGGCTTAATAAGTGGAAATACGGGATTTAGTGTCTTGGTTTATAATATTGCAGGTAAATGCTACTTCCACTAGCTCCATGAATATAATTTCTCATGGAAACTTTTAGATTACTTTAAATATTGTAGACTTATGGAAACATTTTTAACATGTTTGCATCCTTTTTTTTTTTGAATCTCCTAGGGGAATACTTTTGTGAATTATGTACATTTGTTTTTCTTATCCCAGTGTACATAAATTGTATAGATAAAATACATGAATTTGATTATGCCACAATATGCTGTACAACATAAAATCAAAGACCAAAACAGATTAGACCTCAACATAAATAAATTCTTTTTTTTTTCAGGAAGCTATAAAGGATATATGGCATTGATTTCTTTAGCATAGGTAAGAATCTATAACCTAAGTCTCTTGAGCCAGTATTTCTCCAATTTAAAATTGCAAGAGATAGAGATAAAACTGACCACATAACAAATGAAATTTGGAAAGTAATACTTTCATTGGTATTTTTCTGTCCTCTCTCTGCCTGTATTAGCATTTTCCTTTTCCATTCGCCAGGCTTACATAACTTCATATTTGTTTACCTTCATTAACTTCAATTATAAAGTTTATATGCCTCTGTAAAGGGCTTTAGTGTAAAATCAAAAGAGATCTCCTACTAATAATTTTGAAGTAAATGAAAACCACCTTCATAGGGCCATCTTAAGGTCCATTGGTGTAAAGAAGTGAAAATGTGGAAAAAGCAATAACCCAGCCTAAACCCTCAGGAAACTACAAGGCAGAAGCAGAATTCAGCTGCAGTGGTGTCTTGTGGAAAATCTTTGAAATTTATGCCGTTTATAACTGCACTGAAAAATTAAGGAGAGCAATGAAAATATATGATTTAGCTATAAAATAAAACAGCTGGCACTGTTCCTCTGTGGGACAGGGAACTTTCCCATGTGTGAAACATGCTGATGTTTCTTGATGAAAACATTTGTGACTTAAGTTGAGCAGTAAGACGCTGGGTATGTTGGGTTGCTGATAGATAAGGCAGATGCCAGAGTGGTTAGAGATGAATCACATGAATTACTAGAAATCCAGCATGGTATCCAGTATACCAACTGGTATCTTCAATTTGATCGTGATGAAGGAGGAAGGATTTCTTCAGCAGTCAGTGTTAGATAGCTATCCGAGGAAGTAAGCTGCCACTGATCGCAATTCTTTTTACAGAAGAGGGCGTCAGAGAGGTTGTATGTGTGTGATGATGATGAAAAGAAAGCCTCTATAGACTCATTATTATTTTGTGCTAAGATCCTAGGTCTGGCTTAAGTGAGGACTCTGAGGAAGAAGTGTTAATAGTTATGTGATACATTTCCGCAATCATTACTGCTTAGACTCAGTCACAACAGGGAGCTGCATCAATGTTGCTTGGACTTCTGTCCTGAGTCTGCAGTGCAAGAAATGTGAAGTGAAATTGTGCTCTGGCTGAGCCTCTAATGTTATTCATACCTAAGAGAGAAGTAGCCAGGTATAAGCAATTTGAAGAGTTCATGGCCATCCAAGACTGTGTATCAAGAGAAACTGGTTTTCATCATACTGTAATTATGAACTCTGAAGTCTTAGAAGATACACAGCCATACAGAGACACATGCGCACAAAGGAAAGAAAGAAGAAAGGAAAAAATAAAAAGAAAACAGCAGTCATTGTGAGTTACCTGTTAGATGCAAGCAGGTGGATTCTTGATGATACTTGCAAGGATAGAGAAAGTAAAGCCAGCTCTGGCTCCAAACTGTGAAGTCTTGTGTGGAGTCATGAAGAGTCTTTAACATAAGAGGAATCTCTTGATAGCCCTCTCTGGTCTCTGTGATTAATAGACATGAATGAAATGGTGCTTATTTTGTAAGGCTTAATGTGTATCTGTCACTAACAGTGTTTATTTTTCTTTTGGACAGGGCTAAGGTTAAGACAAAAATATGTCTTGCTGCATCTTTTTTGACGGTGGCATTGTGTATTTCATTCAGTTCCTTAGTATGGCTGAGAACTGTGGAAGTCAACTTGTTCCTTTCAGCTTGTTGTTAATGTTAGAGTTTTCTGTTTTCTGTGATTTTACCGGATAGAGCGAAAAACCCAGAGAAGAGCCTTCAGAGTGTGGAACTTTAATTATTAGTATGAATCCAGATTTAGAGGACTTCCATCAAGGGTGTAGAAGTTCACTGTTTCAGTATGTATTTTTTTGCAAAGCTATGAACCTTAGTTAATTTTAGAAAGTCTGTTGGACTAAAATAGATGTCCTTGCTTTAAAGTCAGATGACTCAGTTGAACCACAGGCCCCAGAGCTTTTCAGGCCTGCACTGGTTTGGAGGCTCTGACTTTTAAGAAGACTGTTAATTGCTGAAATGCAAATCTGGTTTGTTTGGCTTCCCGTTCCCCACCACTACTACCCCCACTGCCCCTCCATTGAAACATTTTTCAGCAGTAGGCTTTGAGGTTTTATTGAAAATCTATTTACATATTACCCAGATGTTAATAGCTGGTGATTTAGATCACATAGTCCAGGAATTCTGTTATGTATTTCTGAAGACTACCTGTCTTCTTTGCCCCATGCCTTGTGTGATAACTGTATACCTCATTTCTATTCCATCCCCAGAAAGAAACCGGTAAGATAGGGGCAGGCTTTTGTTTTACTCTCACTCATTGAAGAGGATTTTCTTGCAGGGGTGTGTGAGGAGGAAACAGGAGAACTGGGATTCGGAAAAATTTCTTCCAGTTAGCCACTAGCACCGTATTTGGATCCTTTATTCCTCCAAGCTGCCAGAAATCTAGCTTTCAATGATCATGGCCTGATTGTCAGAGCATATAATGACTATTTGTCCTGCTAGCTAGTGTAGGAATTGGATGTTTTGCAAATCCTAAAATTATTCTTGGACTTTTTACTTGTTTTTTCTGGATGTGTGCTTAAAGAGTGGCAGAAGATGAATTAAAGATTTGTAAGCCAATCCTATAAGAAGCTGAGGTGAAAATTCTCACTTTTTTCTCTTCTATCATTATTCTTGTGAGACAACGTCTGAAATGTAGAAAAATAGTAATGACACTGTAAGTTCCCACAAGTTTTTGAGGAGGAAGAATCATTGTAATTTGAAAGGAAAAAAATAAAGACTCTCTAAAAGAGAAGGAGCACACATGTGAGGCTGGATAGATGCATATTCCACCATGTACAAAGTCTATTCCAAGACTTTGATCATACTTGAATCTGGCTCTTGTTCTCCAAGAAGACTTTTCATTTGGACTCCACATTTGTAGCACTGGAACTGTCCCAGGGCCCCCAGTGAAAGAACACCTTAGAATCGTATCTCTGAAAAATACTAGGACTGAAAAAAAGATTAGTTACAAATATAACCTTAGAATCATAGAATCATAGAATATTTAGGGTTGGAAAGGACCTTAAGATCATCTAGTTCCAACCCCCCTGCCATGGGCAGGGATACCTCCACTAAACCAGGTTACCCAAGGCTCTGTCCAACCCGGCCTTGAACATCACCAGGGATGGAGCATTCACAGCTTCCTTGGGAATCTAGACTAGAATGATCCCTACAGAAAATCATGCTACCAGATTGGAAGTCTTTTGAGGAAATCTCAATTTACCCATTCTGTTCTGTAGAAATAATTCGGTATTTGTGGCTACATCACAAGGACAACGTGGTTTCAGCTGAATTTATAGGGACAGTGTATTTTGAGACACTGAATGGTATCTAGGGTTACAGTAAGTATATCTAGATCAAATTAAGGGAAGTTTCTGATGACTTTAGTAGAATGCTTTAAGGGAAAAGGTAATGTCAAATAGTAAAGTTTCAGAACAAGAATTTAATAGCATTTTGGGGAAAAAATACTGGGGAGGGGGTGTTTAGCCAGAGGTCTAACTGGGTTTCCTGGCCGATGCATGATACGTAATTCTTTATTCGCAAAACAGTTGGAAACTTTTAGAGTCTGAGTTGCATAGATGCAATAAAATGAATGGTGTGCATGGAATATATGTATTATTCTGTATTTCAGTTTAACATGATGTGCTTTTAGCATGTGGTGCAGCACAAACAAAAAGATAGACCCCCCAAATGCAGCTATTTCAAGATAAATATTTTCAGTGATGCAGAATTTTTCAAAGAATTTTTCATAACATGTAATCATGCTTTTTGGCTGCAAGACTGTTAAGTTTCCAAGTACAGAGAGCTAAATCCAAAGTCTTGTCTGTTTCTTTGGAGTTCCATTAAAGGTACCCAGATTTCATATATTAAAATCAGGATGTCATTTGCATTGTTCACTGAAGCACCTGGTGCAGATACTAGAAAACACACTCTAAACTTCATAGAGAGGTGACTCTCATTTTCTGTTTCCAGTATGTTCCTACAGACTTGGCTGTTCTAAATTGGTTTTGTGTCATAAACTGTTTTCTGGATTCTGCACTGCATTCATTTTGAAGAATCCTTTAGCCTGTAAGAACTGCAAAAGCATACAAACAGCAACATCCTAGTTGACTGAGGTAGCGTAAACCACAGGGAAGTGAGTAATTTCACTTTCCCTAACATACAAGCACCTGTAATTTCTCTTCCACTTGTTGATGTTTGGGTGCACCTGTCTGTTGCTGTGTTTCACCATAGTAGCTTTAACTGAAATTGTATTTTGAATTTGCTAATAGCACTCATTGTAATTACTGTGTAATACTTAATTGGAATTCATGTAATTATTATTTTAAACTACTTTACATATTCTGATTTGAATTTTTAATGTAGAAAACACATAGTCAGATCTTCTATCTGATTCCCTTTGGATAACTGAGGATGGAGCATACATTTTAATGTTTCAGGTTATTTGTATGCAACAGAATTTTACCAATCTAGACTCGTGAATATATACTAGTACTTATATGTGCAAAGTTACTGTCAGTCCAGTGTAATATATTTTAAATTCTAAACATTCACACAATAAAATTGTTTAGATTTGAGGTTCTTTAATCAAATACTGCATGTATAAAATACTTTGTATTACAAAGTGGAACTACAACATACATTTCTATGCCTTTTTTACACCTACACTATTAATATCCAGTTGTGCATATATGAAGTTTTTTGTTATTTCTTCTTTACTTCAAAATAATAAGTATCTTTACATAACATTTTAGAGCAGCCCTGCGGAGAAGGACTTGGGGGTGTTGGTCTATGAGAAAATGAACATGAGCTGGCTTCAGTGTGCGCTCGCAGCCCAGAAAGCCAACCGTATCCTGGGCTGCATCAAAAGCAGTGTGACCAGCAGGTCGAGGGAGGTGATCCTGCCCCTCTACTCTGCTCTTGTGAGACCTCACTTGGAGTATTGTGTGCAGTTCTGGTGTCCTCAACATGAAAAGGACATGGAACTGTTGGAGCAAGTCCAGAGGAGGGCCATGAGGATGATGAGGGGACTGGAGCACCTCCCATATGAAGATAGGCTGAAAAAATTGGGGCTGTTCAGCCTGGAGAAGAGAAGGCTGCATGGAGACCTCATAGCAGCCTTCCAGTATCTGAAAGGGGCCCATAAGGATTCTGGGGAGGGACTATTCATTAGGGGCTTTAATGATAGGACAAGGGGTAATGGGTTAAAACAGGGGAAGTTCGGATTGGATATAAGGAGGAAGTTCTTTCCTGTTAGGGTGGTGAGACACTGGAATGGGTTGCCCAAGGAAGCTGTGGATGCTCCATCCCTGGTGGTGTTCAAGGCCAGGTTGGACAGAGCCTTGGGTGGTATGGTTTAGTGTGAGATGTCCCTGCCCATGACAGGGGGGTTGGAACTTAATGATCTTAAAGTCCTTTCCAACCCTAACTATTCTATGATTCTGTGATTCTATGAAAATTTAGGAGTCTCCTTACTGAATTTTAGAAACAACAGTACAGATAGGGTGCTAGGAAGTGATTAAACAGGTATGGGTTTGTCCTGGGTTCAGCTGTAGCAGTTATTTTTCTCCTTAGTAGCTGGTGCAGTGCTGTGTTTTGGCTTTAGTCTGAGGACAGTGCTGATAACACTGGTATTTTAGTTGTTGCTAAGTAATGCTTACCATGATCAAGGACTTTTCAGTCTCATGCTTTGCTAGTGAGGAGGGGCACAAGAAGCCAGGTGGGAGCAGAGACAGGACACCTGACCCATACTAGCCAAAGGGGTATTCCATACCACAGCACGCCTGTATATAAACTACAGGGAGTCACCTGGAAGGCCCAGGTTGCTTCTCGGGTTGTGCTGGTTATCTGCCGGTGCGTGCTGAGCAATTGTGTTGTGCATCACTTGTGTTTATTGGTTTGTTGGTTCGGTTTTTTTTCCATTCATTTTTTAGTTTCATATTCTCTCCCCTTGTTATTTCCCTTATCATTAGTATTAGTATTAATAGTAGTAGTTTTGTATTATACATTAGTTATGGGATTGTATCTCAACCTGTGGGGTTTACATTCTTTCAGTTCTCCTCCCCATCCTGCCGGGAGCACAGAGGGAAGAAGGGAGGGAAGGAGTGAGTGGCTGCATGGTTCTGAGTTACCAGCTGGGATTAAACCACAACAGGTTTCAAGAGGTATGGATCAACTTTCTACCTAGCTGTGGTCTCTGGGTGAGCCTGTAACAGCTGATACAGTATTATTATTCTTCTGTAAAAGAATACAGGGAGCCTGGGGAGGTGTTTCTCTTTGAGTGGTTACAGGCCTGATACAATGATACAATGTCTTCAGTGAGAGTAAGTATTATTCTGAGGCAGGGCCTAAAGTATTATGAGGATCTTATCTAGTAGCACCAAGCCTTTCCAATGTATAAAATAATGAGGCAGACACTATTGGAACGCAATAGTTTGGACAGCCTCACTTTGTTTAGTCCATCTCCAAATGTTATAGAAAGGAGTGATATAATTGTCTGTATTCTGTTACTGAAAGGCTAAGTATGTCTCATGAAGAAAATCTCAAAAAGATTTTAATTAAGTTAAACAAAAATGAGAGCTGAAGTATAGAAAGGGCTCTAAAGAATCTTTAATATGAAAATGAGCTCATAGCATCTTCTAAAATAAAAATTAATACAGGCAAGTTAATATTCCTTCAATAAAGAAAATGAAAATAGGATTATACACTTAGTTTTAGAGTTCTTGAGCACTTAGCTCTTATCGAGTCCTGTTTTCTTTCTGTATCTCTCTGCAGCAGACCATGAATGAGCCAAGTTTTGGTGTGGATCTGTCTTCAATGTCTCTCAGAAACCAGAGTGTCCTTATTTTTGAGAAGCTCGCTGGTCCCCTGCTCTTGATATATAGAAAATAATCTGTATAGAAGGCTGCTTTGAATCTAGTACAATGGGAGGTAGTTTCTTTACTGCAGTGTATGAATACAGTTTATTGACCTTAATTTAGGAAAAAAATATGCTTTACTATACCTTTCTAACGCCTCAGAGTGGCAAGAAACCTGTTAACATCATTCACAAACTGTGTTAGCAGTAGTATAAAGAAGAAATCATACTTAGAAAATATTAAGATGCTATTTGCATCAGGACAAGTTTGTAGTTGTTTTGTTTATGATTTGGAAGACTTGGTGAGTACCTATAGGTTGTCAGATGCCAAATAATACATGAGCTCTAGCAGCACCGTTTCAGGGGCTTCAAGCCTGAGGCTGGATTTATGTCATGTTTCTTCTCAACACCTATAAGGATGCCTTACAGCTTGTGCTTCACATACAATTTAAGGGCCATTGTTAACATTTTCAAGTCAAAGCATATGCGCAGTGTGAATCTTGCTATGTGTGTATGCACCTCTTGTGCTCTTTGCTGTGGCTTGCACCCTGTCCAGCGTGACGTCCTATGTTCCTTGCTCTTTTTCTTCATCTTTGTTTCTGCTGCTATTTCCTATACATTTGCTTATAAGAGCTAAGTTTTTCTCTCTCTTTTTTTTTTTTTCCCTTTTTCCTAACCTTGATGAATGG
The DNA here is from genome assembly GCF_037157495.1 of Lathamus discolor. Classification (NCBI taxonomy): domain Eukaryota; kingdom Metazoa; phylum Chordata; class Aves; order Psittaciformes; family Psittacidae; genus Lathamus; species Lathamus discolor. The sequence continues at coordinate 79,699,338 of NC_088889.1, read as the reverse complement.
CCTATATCTCAGTGCCAAAGCACACCTTTCTCTTAACTGAAAATGATTGATAGAACAAGAATAACAATGGAATAGCATATGTGTGCTGACAACCTCAGCTTTCACTAGGGCTTCCCTCAAGGGATTGTCAGAACTGTTATTCTGTACAGGAAATCAGATACCTATGAATCTAGTAAGAAACCAAGTGGGACTTTAAAACTCCTACTATATAGTCTGAATACCTTTTAAAAAGCAAGCCCGGAGTGCCCTGTTAATTACTATCATGGAAGACACTGGGGGACAAATATTCCTTCTTCTTTTGAGCAGATGGCATAATTTTGGAAAATTAACTTCAGCATTAGCAAACAGAAGTTCATATACTTGTATTTGTTCTGAAAGTTAGCAAGATGAAAGACCATGAATATACTGTTCAAAACCATTCATTATTCCTGCATCTGCAAATACTTTATTGCATGTGCTACATAATGCTACAGCATTTTAAGAATATTATTACTGTTCTTGCTCTGCCGTCATTTAAACATGTTGTTTTCCCTTAGCGTGTTCCCCATCCATTTTTATTATTAAAATGTATGTAACAGTGACCTTTTTGAAAGAATGTCTAGTTAAATTAGTTAAACTTCTAAATATAATGAGTTTTTAAGGCCACACTTTTGAGTGGTATGTTAAAGTGGCTTCACCAAGATCAGGGGACTTGTGCCAGATGACACCTATGGAAGATCTGAATGTAAATCTTAAAACATTTGTTTATTAAAAGTTGTTTGTCTAAATTTAAAGGGGAAATGGGCTGCGAGTGCACACTGCTGGCTTGTGTTCATTTTCTCATCGACCAGCACCCCCAAGTCCTTCTTCTGTTCAAGGCCAGGTTGGATGAAGCCTTGTGTGGGATGGTTTAGTGTGAGGTGTCCCTGTGTCCTAATTAAAAAGAGTTTCAGTGTATCATTGATTTCTTGATATGACAACAAAGTCCAACTAAATTCTGCGTTATTTTGAAACCAGTAATGCTGATTGCCAAGCTACATAAACTCTGAAGGGTACAGAAGGAGACAAACGTGTCTATGCGTGCAGTTTGTAGGGACAGAGAGGGAAGAGAAGAACCAAGAAAGATCAGGAAATGGAGAGAATAATTCATCTCACAGGGGAAAGCAAGGTGTATGATACTGGCTTAAAAATGTTTGTTCAATCAGCCTGTCTAGCTAAATTCTGCAGGAAGGTTTGCTGTTGCTTTCTTAAGATAAAGCTTTGCAAAAAAGTACTGCATTGCTAGCATCAGGTATTGGATTCAGTGATCTATTTGCTTGTCAAAACATCAACATCACAAATTCATTGCATTGCCTTACGAATGACCTCCTCTTAGCCCTGCTTTCTGTAGTTTAGAGTTTCATTCGTCATGTTGCAATCCTATTTCTGGTTTAAATTTCCACTTCTGTTGAAGACATAAGTCCAAGAAGTAGTGTAAAAAAGCCCATAGCCTCATTCATAACTGTCATGACCTTTAATTCAAAAGCCATAGCTCCAGAATTGCTGCAGTTAATAGTCTTTTCAATAAGTCTGTGCGGTCTTTGACTAAAAATTCATACGATAATGTTGATTGGGAAATTGAAAAGTCTCATATGGAAAGAGAATTGGAAAACACAATATTTTCCTCCTTTTCTAAAAAAAACCTCAACATTTTAGTCTTTTATTATTATTAATTTAGCTGTCCTAGCATGCTTCTTGCTCCAGTGCTTCTCTGTAGTTTTGTGCTTGATTGTATTTTTACATTACATGAAAGCAGTTACGTTATGGAGTCTGGTATCATGAGAGGATGCTTTCAACTTGTAGAAATCTCAGTCAATAAGATGATGTAAGAAAATGAAATAAGGCTGTCAAGCTAATCAGGTGAAATACTTTGTAATTTAAATATTTGTATTTCTGTAAAATATTTTCTTCACATGAAGCTGCTGCTCACTTGAATACTATTGCTTGTTCACCACTAAAACCAGTTTCCCAGCAAAAAAAAACAACACCCAGTTGACAGTCTCTGTCCTGCTACCAATAATAAAAAATCAGATGGCATGGCCTACATTTATGTATACTGAACAGCTGTGAGCAGTTGTTAAGGAGAGGCTATAAAAATCTCACTCTGCTTGTCTTTGCATTTGTGGACTCTTCATAATCAGGATACTAGTTCAAGCAGAACAGAACATTACTACTTCTTTGGAGTTAAATATACACCTGCCTGACTAGAAATCAAATTTGGTATCTTCTGTAGGCTAGAATAAACTCCAAATATTTCATCCTGGAGTATTTCAGAAGGTTGAGTGTATGAGGAACTTTAAAAGAAAAAGTGTAAAACTAAATTAAGATCTCATGTCCCCATGGCTTCCCAAAATCTTTCTCTTGATATTTATAATTCTATTTTCACCCAAACCAGCTCCACTGTCGAAGGAATGACATCTGTCAAAGCAAGTGCCGTCAATGTGGTGTGCCAGTAAATCCTTTATATCTTTGCATCTTTTCCCACTTATCAGGAATTGCTTCGACATGTTGAAACAAATGCCACCAAATCCGCTTTCACACATTTTGGTTGTACTCAGATTCTAAGTGTACTTCTGCTTCTTGCGTTTCTATAATAATACATTAAATTCATCATCACATCCACAGTGTTAGGAGATTAACCAATTTCTATAAACTAATTTGAATGGAGTTGTTTGTACTGAATTAAGGATCTCTCACTTGTGCATATATTAACTACCTGCCCAATTACTTTAATTCCCTTGTGTAGTTGGACTTCTCACAGAGAATCAGTAAAAACATCAACTGCTTTAGAAGCACCTGCTGTAGAAAGCAAGCTGCCTCTTCATAGGCTTGCTGTGCGCTGGGACTTACTTCCTACACAAAAAAGTGTAGTGTGGTGTAGCTGATGTAGAGCTGTTTCCCCTGTTTCCAGAGAATCAATTTGAGGATTTTCACAGCTCCTTTTTTGCTCCAGGCTCACCTTGTCCAATTGCTTAACTCCACAGGACTATGGAGACTCTTATCTACTTTTAGCCCCAAGGATTCAGACGGAGTTCCTTCCAGCTTCATGCCAGGCCGGGTAACGTAGCAACCCTTCTAGCTGGCTCCTGCCAAAAATGCCAAAAGTCGCTGTTACCCACAGATTCTGCCCTTTGTTGGTTTCTTACAAAGCTCTAACAGAAAAAAAGGAATCTCATTACTTTGTTGCTGAGTCCATAGTGTTCTAAATTGTACTGACTCTTTGGTCAGAGTTCAGTGCAACAAACTGTGCAGAGAATGTTTTCTGACTCGGATGAAGTTTTGGGAAACATACTCTGTTTGCTATTTTGAAAAGTAGCAAATGCTACAGAATGTAGCATTTTAATTCAGCTGACCCAAACCCGTGAAGATTAGATGAGAGACTGTTTCATGTAAAAACACTTTGCCTTTTCTTGATGAAACTGAAAATACATTTAGAGAGGTTTCTTGGTTATTTTCCCCTGTATTTGATAACCCATTGCTATTCTTGACCAATTCTTCCTTTTCAAGAAACTGGTAGAGAGTCACAAAATGCTGCTAGTGTTGTTAAATACTATTGCTTTATATAAAATATTCATATGAATAACAGGCTAAATATCATTACTATTTTATTTTAATCTATATTCAAATGTTTAAGAAATACCTCTTTCCTTTGGATTGTTCACGTTGTTTGAATCACTGTGATGGCTCTATAAAAATATTTTAGCATTTAAATGTACAGTAAGTTGAACTGGTTTCAAAAATCAATATATAAATGTACAAGATACTTGAAAAATGTTTCTTGCAACAAAGTTCAGAAGTGCTGGAATTGCTTTATAAGTAAGCATAAAAATCTAGGCCATTTTTCTCTTCAGAAGCAAGAAGCAAAACTAGTTCCTCACAAAATACACATTTTGAACCCAAGAAGTTTGTGTTTATATATGAATATTCGTAAAATTCACAGCCTGAAATGTCTTTGCAGGTGTTGGGGGCTAGCCTTGGGAGGCAGCTAAAGCCTCCACCAGCCGCTTGCTCACTCCCCCGCTGTGAAATGGGGGAGGGAATTGGAAGGGCAAAAGTGAGAAAAACTTGTAGCCTGAGATAAAGGAAGTTTAATAGATGAAGAAAAGCTATCCCAGCAATATATTTCTCAATTCATGCAGTGAACCTGGGCTGATGCAGAAATAACTTATTTCTGTTGGAAAAAAATACCCTTGCTAAAAAACCCCAAAACCAAAAAAACTCCCACAAAATAAAACCCTAAACATTTTACCAATCAGTGCATTGTCATATTACTCCTATTTCCTTCACCTTCTCTCTATATGTTTATGTATTCTTAAGCATAACTTTTTGCTCTCAGATAAATCTCCTTAACTCTGAAAAATAAACTTCAAAACCTGCCATAATAATAGTAACACTTTGAATTGAAAAATTGCACAACTTCATCAGTTTACAAATTGTCTCTTGCTTATCTCAGTGCTCACATGTTGGGTGGTTGATACTTTCACCAGTGACTGATATTTTTAAAGTAACAACCTTCCTCATACCAATATATCTAAATGACTTGTGCTCGTTATTTTGCTCTTCAATCAAAGGGAGAAAACTACTGTGGTATGAATCATTAGTTCTAACTAATAGCCTTATAGTTTAGATAAGCATTTGGGGATATTGAACCCCAAAATGCTTAGATACAACTGCAGTTTGAAAGGAGATATCTCGGAAATGGTTCACAAGTTACATTGTTCAGGTAAAAATGTATTTTACCAGCCCTGGAAATGTGGACATTGTTTTCACATTCAGCTAGAGACTTAAGATGCTGTAAGTTTTTAATGCTTGACTTGACACATTTTAATTACATTTTTTAGTGGATGTACAACACTAGTTTAATTGCCCATAAGCCAGTTGTTTGAATGTCAACAGCAAAGTGTGTGCATCACTAGCCAGTTTTCAAAATCTTGGACTTGTCTACCAATTCATCCCCATTTTAATCAAGTAAACAAGGCAATTTCTAGTTCCTTCTAAGAAATGGCAAATACTGTACTTCACTGTTCATGTCAGAGGCTACTTCAGTACATGTGAAGTCAGAGAAGTGATTAATGGCTCATTAGAAATTAATCAATTTCCCCAAAGAATTTGCAAGGATTCAACTGTGGAATTCCTGCTGTACTCCATGGGAGCTACATGACTTAATCCCCACAACCTGCACTTTGTAAGTCACCTTTGGGGGAAATAAGCAACTTAAGCAGTTGGAGACATACTCTGTTACAAGGTATTGCACGGCATCGCAGCACTCCAGATAAAAATAATTCTTGAAACAAAAATGTTCTTGAGAGACTTAAACTGGAAGCTCAAAATAAAATAAAAAAAAAAGCTGCATTGGTTGTGACTGGCTTTGGGGGGGAATTCATGTTCCAAATAAACCTGGTTTCAGCTGGGATAGTTGTACTCTTTTCTTCCTAGTTGCTGTGTTTTGGCTTTAGTCTGAGAACAATGCTCATAAAATACCATTGTTTTAGTTGTGGCTAAATAATTCTGACTGTGATCAAGGACTTTTCAGTCTCTCATGCTCTGCCGGTGAGGAGGGGCACAAGAAGCCAGGAGGGAGCCAGGACACCTGATCTAAGCTAGCCAAATGGGTGTTCCATGCCACAGCACATCATGCTTGGGATATTAACTGGAGAGAGTTGGCTGGAAAAGGCTGGTTGCTGCTGAGTGATGGGCTGGGTGTCGGTCAATGGGTGCCAAGCAATTATGCTGTTCATCACTTGGGTTTTCTTCTCTTGTTTCTTATTATTGTTGGTATTCTCTCTATTCTCAGTATACTTTAGTTACAGGACTGTTCTTATCTTAACCTGTGGGTTTTACACTCTTTCAATTCTCCTTGCCATCCTGTCCAGGGAGGAAAAGTGGGGGGTGAGTGAATGGCTGTGTGATACAGAGTTACTGGCTAGGTTTAAATCATGACACTCGTGTTTTGGCACTCAATGTGGGGCACGAAGGGTTGAGATAACTAAAGATCTGACCAGAGCATGTTATTGAAATACTGAAAATTTTATGGTATTATCCTGTCCTGGGTTCAGCAGTACCAGTTATTTTTCTCCTTCTTAGTAGCTGGTGCAGTGCTGTGGCTTTGAATTTCAGTCTGGGAACAATGCTGATAACACACCAATGTTTTTAGTGCTTTCTAAGTAATGTTTACTCTGACCGAGGACTTATCAGTCTTATGCTCTGCCAGTGAGGAGGTGCACAAGAAGCTGGGAGGAGGCAAAAACAGGATGCGTGACCCAAACTAGCCAAAGGGGTATTCCATACCACAGCACATCATGCCCAGTATAAAACTAGGGGAAGTTACCCAGAAGGCCCAGATCACTGCTCTGGTCGGGCTGGGTATCGGTTGGCAGTTGGTGAGCAGTTTTACTGTGCATCACTTGTGTTTATTGTTTTCTTTTCCTTTTCCCCTTTTAGTTTTATATTCTCTCCCCTTGTTATTCTCCTTATCATTATTATTATTGGTGGTAGCAGCAGTGATTTGTGTTATACCTTAGTTACTGGACTGTTCTTATCTCAGCCCATGGGATTCACATTTTTTTGATTCTCCTCCCCATCTCTCTGGGAGCAGGGGAAAAAAAGGGGGGGGGGGGGGAGTGAGAGAGTGGCTGTGTGGTTTTGAGTTACTGGCTGGGCTTAAACCATAACATATCCATGGCAAGACTGAAAGAGGACATAGTGAGTTGGGTTTTGTGGTGGTATTCACACATGTACCTAGCCTACTCATTCCTTTTAGCAAATGAGTATGTTTTAGAAATCTGTCATGAAAGTTTCCAGCAAACATAAAAAAGATAATAATAAAAAAATAATCTTGATGGAGGACAGGTATGGTAGTGAAAGAATAATGTCTTTGACCCCTAAGTACATACACAGCATATATATTTCTTAATTTCTACTATACTTATGTATGAAAGTGTATTTCTTGCTTTGAACCATACTTGCTTATACTGGTATTTACTCAGATAGCATATCCATTGACTGTGATTATGGCTACATGAGGAATCAGACTATTTTAGTCTCCAAAAGTAGATAAATACTACATGATGTTGAAATTATTTATTTCATATAAGTAACCAAAGCAAGATCATTAACCTCATGCCAGCACTGTGACCGACCACACTCTCCTTTCCATACACTACTCTTTAAATCGATCATTCATCATGTTTCATACCATATTCAAAAGCTTTGTCCTTGTCACAAGGTATATACAGTTTCTAAATTCTGTCCTTGAAAACATGGAAAGTTGTAAGGAAAAGGGAAGCAAGATTTTGCAACTTTCAATCATTACTTATATGGAATTGTGTTTAGATTTATTTCTTCAGATGCTTACATGGTCCATGACTCTTCAGCATATATGTTTTAATTTTTTAATGTGTTTACTTATTGCATGGGTACAAACCAGCATTTAGTTAGTTTTAAATCTGGTATTCATTTAGCTGTTGTAAGAGTGAACTGTAGTATTATTCCAATGTAGTATTATTGCTCTCTCAGAGGAGGAAAGGTTCTGTATTAAAAAAGCCTGCTGCCACCTTCAGCAATGAGAGCCTTCTCATTGACTTTAATGGGCATTAATCAGGCCTGGTGCCAGTGACTGTTTATGTGCATATTTATGTTAAAGCAGTAAATGCTGGAAGCATTCATTAAGCTTAACAGTAAAAGTGGCTGACCTCTCAGTATCTAAACTAGTCACATACAAATAGTAAATTAAATCAAGCATTAATCAAAACTGTAAAATAGCCTGTTTAATCCTTTCAGAAACAGCACACCCACAACCTTCCCCCAAAACCTTGTCAAACAAATGGGTTTTGAAGCGTATCTGGAAGGTCATCAAGTCCTGGGCTATTTCAGGAGCATGTTCCAGATGGTCTCTAACATGCTGAATAATGTATGTGAATGTGGAAGTGGGGAGAGAGGGGCTCTAAGGAACTATTATCTCTCATATCTACTCTGAGTAGACCCCTGCATTTTACATTCATATATGACAAAGTAGGTGTTATAATTAAAGTTCTCACATCCTTTGTTTCAAGTGGCCAAAATAACTTGTTTTGAGAATCTTTACTGACAATATCAATATCCAGTTTCACTCAACAACACTACAAAACCTTGAGCTTTTCTTCGGACTGTGTTTCTCTTGATTATGGGAGCACTAGTATTTTGATGGAATGACATAGCTTGACATTCCATAAGCAGCAATCTTTTACAATTCTTAGAATGCTATAAAGTGAAAATCCGTGCATTATTATTCATAATTATATTGTATAATACAAATGCATATGTTTAAAACTGTTATGCATGAAGGTGTTGGTTGATGAGAAGCTCAGCATGACTGGGCAGTGTGTACTTGCAGCCCAGAAAGCCAACCATGTCCTGGACTGCATGACAGAGTGTGATCAGGAGGCTGATGAAGGGGGCTACTTCCGTCTACTCTGCTCCTGGGAGATCCCACCTGATATACTGTGTCCAGCTCTGAGGCCCACAACATAGGAAGGACTTGGACCTGTCGGAACAAGTCCAGAGGAGACCACAAAGACAGTATGAGGACTGGAGCACTTGTGCTATGGAGACAGGCTGAGAGAGCTGGGAGTGTTCAGTCTGGAGAAGAGAAGGCTCCCGGGAGACCTCAGAGCAGCTTACAGTGCCTAAAGGAGCCTACAAGAAAGCTGGAGAAGGGTTTTTTATGTGGGCATGTAGGGATATGACAAGGGGGAATGGCTTTAAATTGAAAGAGGGAAGATTTTGGTTAGATATAACGGAGAGATTTTTTCCTGTGAGGGTGGTGAGACACTGGCACAGGTTGCCCAGAGAAACTGTGGCTGCCTCATCCCTGGCAGTGTTCAAGGCCAAATTGGACAGGGTTTGGAGCAACCTGGTGTAGTGGAGGTTGTCCCTGCCCATTTCAGGGGGCTTGGAACTGGGTGATCTTTGAGGTTCCTTCCAACCCAAATTGTTCTATGATTGTATGAATTTATTTTAAATGCACAGGGTAGAAAGACAGTAAATGGTCTTTGAACATAATATGTGAAACTCCAGTTACCTCTATGCCTCAAACTACATCACCACCTTGAATGAGTTTTCTCTGAGGCTGCCTGTCTTCCCACATGATGTGTAATAGGGAAAAATGCTGACCAGATATTAAGCTAAGCACAGAACCACACAACAGGAGGCAGTTGTTTACTTAGGTCAGAGGTGAAAATGGGATTTATTAACCAGTGGTTGTTTTCACCATTAGAGGTCTTAGTCCTAATATTACATTTTGACCAAGCCTGCAATGAAAGATGAAGGGCATAGAGTAAATGCACTTTTGGTGCCTTCATTTCTGCTTGCAGGAAGATACAGATGACACTGTATTGATATGAATTATGGAATAAAAAAGAAATCAAACTAAATACAATAATGTTTAGCAATAGTAATGATGCTAATTATGTCACAAAATGGAAAGCTTCTTTCCACATTGCTGTCTTTTGAGTTCCCTTATGGCTGGAGCTCTAAATCCATGACACTGGTGAATTGCTGTTTATGTGTAAAGAGACCAAGGATGCGGGAGAAATTGCACATAGATAAATCAGTGCATCATTTTTGTCCTAAGGTAATAATACTGCAAATTACTTTCATTCTGGTGGTTTTCAGAATAACTATTTGAAGTGAATTGTTGGCCTTGGACAAATTCTTGGAGGAGAGAGTGACGTGCATGTCTCAAAAGAAGTCATTGTTATAGGCACCGATAGTGACAGTGCTCAGTGTCGACAAACAAGTTGACATAAAGCCTACCATTCAATTACTGACATAAAGAAATCTCTGAAACATGGCCTATGGCACCTGAAGTTTGAATAGTAGAGCAATGGTAAAAAATAGACAGTATCAGTGATGCAGTAAGAGAAAAATGTGATTTCTGATGGTCATTGTGAGCCTCTTCAGTGGACCAATATAGAATTTAAATTTCCTGTACAACCAATGTTCAGTAATTGGTTGTTTCATAATATTTTGTACATAACTACAAAGTATGTTTCCAGTTTGAGACTGTAGCTACTAACTCAAGATACTTAAGGTTTCTGAACTCTCCATTCGAGTGTCTTCTGCAGGTCTGTCCGCTGTTCATGAGCTCTAAAGTGCATTGGTATTGTTCAGCTAATCAACTTAAGCAGAATAATACATGAGCCCATTTAAAATGTAAATTGTTTCCCAGGAAGTTTGGATCTCCAAAGTTGATAAGCTATTGATAAAATCTTATCCAGAAGACCATAGAAAACTGAAATAAAAACTGTTATCAAACAGCTGCTAGCACTACAGCATATGGTAATGCTCAGGCTTGACTTTGGCTAGACAGTGTTTTGAGATGCTCTTTAAGGTGCCTGATGAAAATTAAGTGTAAGAACTCTGCAACAACGTGTCCTTCAAAGAGAAATCTAATGGAAGAATGAGTAAATGATGAGTTTCCCACTGATGGCTAGCTACAGGTATTCTTAGGGGAATGTATATGGGTGAATGAGACCTACAGATGTTAATTACATTATGGTGACAGTTAAGGGGCATTTGAATATAAAAGCAGATAAATTAATATGTGCAGATAAGTCTTTAATGATCATACACAGTCCGAAGTCTCAAAAGAAGTCGAATAGTACAAGGAATTCTAGAGTCTTGGAGGAGAAATTTAGATCATAGGCTCGATCTTTTCTTTGTGACAAAATCTGGTGATTTCCTTTCTCTGGGTATTGTTCCACCTGTCAGATTTAAGCTTCTGTTTTATTTATTAATTCATCTGTTCCAAATACTCACTTATAAATACACAATGCAAGTTACGTAATATGCAATAAGCAATATGCAATAAGACTATTCATGAAAGTAGCAGGTGTATGTTTTCTTTATGATTCTGCAAGATTGGTGTGATTTTCAGTTAGTCAAGACAATCTCAGCTTTTTAAATAGCTGAGCTTTCTACAGCCTCAGCTTCTCCATGAAATAACATTCTGTTGGGCCAGTCTACTTTCTTGCAGTGTCAAAGGAACATGGAACTTTGTGTTTCCTAATACATGAAGTTGTGCTCTGCCAATATTATTTCATCCTCCCCTATTGCAGTGATTCTGATATAGGTACCTGTTATTTGAAAGTTATTTCGAACTTTTAAGCTCTCCCTGTTTATAAAAGAATTCTGCCGAAGATGTTGAGGAACCAATGATATTATTATACATGAAAATTTTCATTTAAAATACAGTAACAAAGAAACAAGCACATCATTAGCCATTTGATTGTTTCTGCCCAAAGCCACAGGATAAACGATATGTTAGTTAACGGAAAGGAACTCAGAGGAACTTACGGAAGTAATCTGTCTTCAGGTGATTTTCCTACAGCTTCCTGCCTGTGTGAAGGCTCTTCCTCATGGTTTAAGTTTCCGCTGTTGTTTTTAACAACTAAATGCTCATATATGGGGAATGAAATGATAAATTTAGGAAAAGAATCTGTATTTGATAGGTTTGGTTTGTTTTTTTTTTCATACGGACAAGTTTCATATTTTTCTATTCTACAGCATAATTCATTAAACAGATGTTTTACTCTTCTTAGTCGGAAGTTAGGTCTTAAAGTCCAAATCCTTTATGTGTTTCTAATTGTTTGGCATATTTATGTTGTTTCCTGTACAGATAAGCTTATCTGTGACTTGAACTAAAAGAAATGGGAGTGTTTCACATGTAAAAATATACCAAAGTTTAACAGTCATTTTAAAAAAAAAAGTTTAGGAAGTTATAAAGTTATAAAAACTACTAAGGTGAACAATGGGAATTGAAGTCTACCTAAGGTAATAGATGATCCGGCTTTGTTTGAACCCCTTTGGAGTTTTGCTGTTAAATTTGGCAACATCAAAATTCAATATGTGTTTTTCAGTTGAAAATCTTTAAAAGCTGCACTGCATTTGATTTATTTCAAATTTCCTAACATAGCTCAACTTGAGGTGGGGCATGCGGTTCCTGTACATTTAAAACGTTGTAAACAGTTGAACAAGGGATCTTTTTTTACAATAAAAACAAACTCAAAGATTCATTTTAAGTCAGCATCCACTTGCAAGGCTGTTCCCTGACACTGCACAAGAGAATTGTGATGGATTAACTGAGTGCATAACAGATATTGTTTTAGTGCATTAGCCCTGATTTCCTGTTCAAAGTGATTGATTGAGCCTCAGTCAAGACAGTGTCCACAGCAAATATTAAGCAAACTTACCCAGATGCAATCCATCACTCTTATCAAAGGATCACCACATTTGGAGCAAAAAAAATGCTAAAACACTAACTCCTTTGAGCTGTGTTCATCCAGGTTTAATTATTTTTCTGAAAACCACAGAAAACAGATTTCTTCTGTAAAACTATTTTTCACTTCTGTGTGTTTCTTCAGACTGGTTAGCCGTAATGTGTTGAGGTGTAATTTACTTATATTAAAACGTTTGCTGTTTTTAAAAATTGTATGTTTCAAAAAAGACATGGTGAAGGCATCATAAGATCATTTAAATGTTTAGAGAATAAACTGACAGTAAGAAAGGTCATTTGTATATAAAACTGACCTTGGTGGTTTCAGCCATCATTGATTACTGCTAGTCACAATAGTTTTTTGCTGAGGACTGAATTTCTAAATAACTCTAATAATTTAACAACTATTTAAGCATCTATAAATGTTACTTAGGCATAGTCAAAATGTCCTACATATACACCAGGCAAATGTGATTTTATCATTTCAAGCATATAGAAGATTCTGTTTCTCTTTAAAAGTAGTGATGTGACTGAGCTTTTTGGTGCCCAGTGTTGCAGCAGGCTCTTGTTAAGCAAGACATTGTTAGTGGCTTCTTCTTTGGATGGGTCTCAGCAAATCCCAACAACAAACTGAGGCAGCAACAGGGTTTTGGAGCTCTGTCTTGGATGATGGAGTTCAGACTCCCAGCACACTTAGCATCATATTTAATCACCAGAAGGAAAAACTTTTTTAACATGGATAGGAATGAAAAGACCTGCAAACTGATCTAAATCAGAGAATGAAAACTAATGATTCTACACTTTTAGAAAGAAGTGAAGTAGCACATTTTCATGACTAAAGGCTGGGTTTTTCTTAAATGCTAAGAAATAACTTATAACAAATAGTGGAATAATGTAAAATCAGGATTTAGAAAGTTAGTAGTCAGCTACAGGAGAAACTCGAATTAGAATTTCTCTGTGAGCCAAGATTTCCATACCATGCAGCAGTGATATCCTACGTTTCCCTGAAGGAATTCTCCCTATGAATCACTGCATCATCTTCATAGCCACTACATACTGTCAGCCCACTAGAAAGCAATCCTCTGTTTCACATCAGTACCGCCATATCAATTTTTAAGGTCAGTGTTGGTAGCTCAAGACACAACTACGAACTGTGTTTCAGCTTTCACTTTTTTGTTTTTAAAATAAGATATAATAATAATCCCTTGAAACTAACCTCTGCTTTCCTGGTAAAGGGATTCTTCCAATCCTGTTCATATTCTAGCTGGAAATAAGCATTTGCACCACTGCTATGACTCAAGTTTTAACCCATGCACATTGATGCAGTTTTCAGTTGCCTTCCACCCGAGTAACTCACTAAAGTGTCTTTCTACAGCCTAACATTCCACCAACCTCTGATAATCCTGATTAGATGGATTTTTATAGCATAAGCATAGTAAAACAACTTCACACAAGAGCACAAATGCTTGTCCTGTTTATATCCCAGACAGCATCTGCAACAAATTTTAATTGTTTCAGAGCATGCAGTGGGAATGTCTTCAAATGAATTTAAATTGTAAGCTTGGTCAACTAAAATGCTTTTAATTGTTCATGGCAGCCATTCAACCCAATCTTTACACCCTGATTGTAGTGCATAGCTGCTTTGGTGTGTGCATGCTAATAATAATTAGATATATTCATAAAAAAAAAAAAAAGTTATCTAAATGTATGTGACACCATGTATCAGAGTTTTAAAAAATCTACAGTCACAGAAAATATGTTTATATCGTACGTTATAAGATCAACCTATTAAACAAATAGTTTCTCTTTCCTGTGTTTTCATTTTCTTCCTTCACTTATAAAATGAAAGAGGAATGATGGGAACAGCCACAGTGAATGAACTGCAGTGCTCCCCTCCTACCTCCCTCTTCTACCTCCTCCGCAGAGGCATGCTACAGTTTCTCCACACCAGCGGACAGTTGTTCAAAGAAGGATGTATGGTGTCTCCTTCCCCATTTCTCTCTCAGAGAAGCTCTTTTCCTTTTTGTTAGTGGTAGAAGAGTTGATGCAGGAGGAAACAGGAGCAGTAGAAAGTATCTGTACATGTAGAATATTTCACTGGTCATCTCTGGACACTTTTGCTTTCTGTCATATAAGTCCCAGAGAGACAAACTTGAAGAGTTTACAGCAAAAAATGCATTTTTTGACAGATTGTTCAACTTTAATTCATCATAATGATATAAGCCTTTATCTCTAGGCCACTTTTTTTTGCACTAGCTTTTTTTACAGTAAATCCAATGAAGGTCTTTTGGTGTATGAAGTATGAGTGAAAGCTGTTTTTGCTTTTTCTTATGCCTTGCTGTTTGAAAAATTCAAGCTAGCCGTGAAAGTTGCTTTTTTCACTACTGATTCAGTTATAGCAACATGTAGTATATTATTTATGTGATCAAGAGATTTCTTATTAACCTCATTGAGGTCTTTGAAGTTTCTCATTGATTTTTCCCCTCTGTTATATGCTATCCATGTGTATGGGGCTTATGTGGCAATATCTGGGGGGTGGTGGGGGTGGTGGGCTGTAGGGATGGCTGCTGTGAGAAGAGATCAGGGGCTGTGCCCTGTCAAGCAGAGACAGTTTCACATGGCTTTAAAATGGACTCACGGTGCACAAGGCTGAGCCCATCAGTGATACTGGTGGCACCTCTGTGATAATATATCTAAGAAAGGGTAAAAAGTGCTACATAAACTGTTCACATGTAGTGATTTGTTTGTTTCTGTTTATATAACCTGTAAACTAAGATTGTGCACATTATACTCTGTATGCAGATTATCAGCAGTTCTATCTTCTGTGCCATAGCTTCTTAAAAATGGACAAACACTGAGTTATACCCACAGTAGAAAAGAACAGACTTCAGAGTAATCATCATAAAATTCCTAAGATTACATTTACCTGTGGTGGATGCACTTGGGGTTTTGCAGAATGTTACAGCTTGCTTAAGGGTTTGGGGTTTTTTCACACTGGGTATACTTGTCTTGGATCAAGTCATTCCATAGCAAGTCAGTTAAGTAGTACAAGTTTCCTAAATACTCCAAGAGGGTTTCTTAAAGCATTTTTAATTAAGATACTTTATAAATATAAAGAAATATGCTCTACTAATTTTCTTTACTTAATAGACTAAACCAAGGCAAACCATTGGAGACGGTGTAGTCTTTCAAGGAAATGTCCTCATCAGCTAGAGATTAAATTAGGTCATCTTGATAACCTGGTTTGGTGAACCAAATTGCTTTATTTGATAGTACCTCCCCTGGAGCTTTGGTTAAAAATAGTGAAATAGTAAAATAAAATCTCCAAAAGGGATTTTGCATCTCAGCGGATGTTTTTCCTTTGTACAAAATGATGTTTCATTTTATGATTGAAATAAAGAATGTCTTTGAACTTCCAATAGCTGAAGCTATTAAGTAAGAGTATTACATTTTAAGTTCAGTCCATGCATTTTTAATTCTGTTTATGTCTTGAGAGCTTGCCACTAGTGGAATAAAACCAATCAAAGATCTAAAACAAGTATTAAAATTTAGGTCCTAATTCACTATTGCCCCATGGCTCCTTTGTGTTTGCTTGCATAAGTACAAAGGACAAATAAATTAAATGCAAGGACACTCTGAGGGATCCTTTTATTGTATAGGTCAGATCAAGTTCTTCCAGGCCCACCTGAGAGTCCCTTAAGGTAAGAAAGCTGTGCTCCACAGTGGCTAAAGATAGAAGGAAGTGTATCAGCTCAATGCCAGGGTGCAACAGGAGAAAGAATGGCCAAAGTAAGTGGTTTCACAGAGACCAGATATTAAAAAGAAAATTGCTGGTGAAGGTCAGTTGTGTTCAAGTTAGCCTGCTTTAAAGCTAATAGTGGTGACTTATCTTGCTTTCCAAAGATAGTGAATTAAAAAAACCAAAAACACTGTAGATGGGAGGAGATGAGGTATCAGGGTACTGGGGGAAAATCTTAGGCACATGTCTGTTAAGAAGTCTTGTGAGCAGAAACATGAGCAGGGTTGACTGCACCCAGCAACTAAAGGCCCACATGGCCACTTGCTCCCTTACCACCAGTGTGGAATGGTGGACAGAACCAGAGGGTGAAAGTGAGAAAAAATCATTATTTGAGGTAAAGACAGTTTAGTAAGTGAAGTAGCACACACAAGCAAATCAAAATAAGGAATTCATTCACTACTTCCCATCAGCAGACAGATTTTTTGCCATTTCCCTACTCATAAAGCTTACCTGGACAACAAACGCTGTAACTCTGAATATCCTCTCTTATTTTCTCATTCTTCCAACTTTTACTGCTGAGCATAATATCAAATGGTCTGGAATATCCCTTGAATCAGCTGGGGCCAGCTGAAGGGGCAAACCTCTGCCCAGGCAGTGAGGAGTGAGTTAAAAGTGTGAGAACCGGCCCCATGAGCACCCATGTGAGAGCAGGAAGGGGGCAGGAGGTGCTGCATGTGCCAGGGCAAAGATTCCCTGGCAGCCCTGGGGAGGCCGTGTTGGAGAAGAGGAAAGCTGTAAGGGGGAAGGAGCGGCAGAGAGGATCTGCCATGGGCTGACCATAACACCCCATTGCCCATCGCTCCGCAATCAATCAGGAAGGACTGATGTTGGGCCATGGGAGTTAGGGTGGAAAGAGTAAGGTGGGGGAAGGTGTTTTACCTTATGACTTGTTTCTCACCATCCAAGTTGTTCTTTAATTGGCAATAAGTTAAGTGATTTTTTCTAAAGTGAAGTCTATTTTGCCCATGTCAGTAATTGGTTTTAATCTTGACCTCTGAACTTTTCCGTCTTATCTTCTTCACTTGAAGGGGAGGGAGAGAGTGGCTGGATGGGCATCAGACAGCCAGACAAGGTCTGCCCATGACATCCAGGAACTGAAGATACGTTCTTCTTGTGCCACTACATGGATACACATGTGCATTTTTCTCATTATTCTTTCACTTCTGACCTTGCTATGCAATTTTTATTTTTGCTTCTTTTAAGTCAGAAGAATATAATATAATCTTAAGGTACAATCAGAGCTCAGCTTTGTTTAGGAGAACAATTTTCAGCTAAAACTTTGTAGGCTTTTTAATATGCAGTTATTTTCTTTGTTATTAATGGGCTCATAATTCTGTCAAAGACTGAAAAACTGATGTGATTTAATATTCACCTTTTTAAAGGATGTAGCTTTTCTGAGTACAGGAGGAAGATTGAGGGATGAATGTTAAAACTCACAAATTTAGTAAGGTCTACTGTATTTTTCATCCTTAAGGACTGTTCTGCATCCCTGGAATTAAAGTAAGGCTGCATCTTTGAGAATCACTATGTACTGTGTTGGTCATCTTGTGTTTAGGAAGGAGGCATTTTTGCCATTACCAGATTGGTCTAGCCAATTTGAAGAAGTTTTTTTCCTAGAAGGGATTATTTTTTTTAATTTTCTTGTCAGGGAGTCCTGCTAGGTAGGCTTGATTCTACAGTTAATTTGTGCCATTTAAGGATAGGAGGACAGTGTATGTGATCACTAGACAGAAGAGATGGCAAGTACTTTACAACAAGGCTGTATCTTAGGATCAGTCCTCTGAGGAGAATCTAAACTGTAATGCTATTTAATACCAAGTGATGCACTATATTTCAGTGAATGTCTATCTTAGAAATACAGTGGGTATTTTTCTCATGTATTTTTGCTTTCACTTGTCTATAAGTTGTTTATTTATCATTGATTGGGGAAAGCATAGGAGATGGTGGATTACTTTAAACTTTTCCATAAAGACTTTGATATGCTGTTTTTATTTCTTCTATCTTCCCAGGCATCCTTTAGCACTCTGCAGGTTTTATTATTGTTTGTTTGTTTGTTTGTTCATTCCTTTGTGCTGGTCCTCTGTGAGCGGAGGGGTGGAAACATTTCTTTAGCTGTTTGTACACACGTGTCACGCACTTCTTGGGACTTAGTTATTCCAGTCTCTCTCCCTTCCTCTGTTCTTGATGTTCTGACATTCAAATGAGTCACCAAATGCATTATTTTTTTGGTTGTCAGATTGATTTCATATGTGAAATTAATTTCAAATGCCTTTTTCTGAATATACTTGTCTACCTTCAATTTGCTTGGCATATTGAACAGAATTTGATTAGATGTGTTTATAAAATGACTTATCTCCAGGCCTGCGATTCAGCTGAAAGTGTGAGGTGACTGGGGAATTTGTAGCTTGCAAGCTTGAATTGCTGGAACATACTGAGTCATCAAATATATTCTTCTTTGTAGATGCAAAGCAAGTGCACATTTGGTATTTAATTGCAACATGTAGCAGAGCTGGGTAGTGTGTGGTGTTAATGTCAGTTGAGTCTACAGCATGGTATCTAACCAGCCTTGTTTCATCTACCAGACTAGATCTGGGTTCAAATCCCTGAGGTATATCTGTGTTTGAAACTAGGGTGGTAAGGTGTGAAATTCCATGCACAAAATGCAAAATATTTGCTGCATTTTTCAGTTTCAGGTTTTGTTCCTAGATCTGATATTTTTCTAAAAGCAGGCTCCCTCAGGCTGGTAATAAAATAATTTCTTTATTAGTACATCCACTTTGCTGTTTATAATTATGAGAGACTATTCTAACTGTTGGTTTAGGCTTCTTTGCAGTGTTACTTTGAAAACCAGTTGTGATTGTGTGCTCAAAAATAGAATTATCAGTATTTTCACAAGCATTTCTAGTATGTTTTGATAACAGAAAAGAAATAAAGTAATTTAGTACTATGAAAAATTGTATGTATTACGACAATGGCCATGACCACATATCTGATAGGAGCAGGTGAATATTGTAGTGATTTTCTTCACTGTCAGAGTGGGAAGGTAGTTCTACTGCTATATTTTTATTTCACTCTGGCAGCTAGCTATGATATACTACTTCTAGATGAAAATAGGCAGCAAAACATTTATTCCACTTTTAATCAGCCAAGTCATACATAATTTTAGAACTGTACAACCAGAGAAGGTAATATTCCAAGCCCAGTAATAATCCTAAAATGGTGTGAGTACAATTAGATGATTCTTTAATTAATTCCTGTAAAAGCAAAGAAGAGTTGCATAGGTGTTATTTTTTTCAGTTTATTTATTGTATAGTATGGTTACGTATAAAGATTCTAAGACTATGTTCTCTGCTTTACTACTGCCATATGGGAGTGTTACTAGCAAGTCAGTATAGAACGTTCAGTCTATTTACTGTTATCTTTTATGGAATTTGTACAGGCGCTGACTTGGAGCAATGCATCATTAAAGCACCTTATCCTTAAAACATACTGTTAAAGCAACATTTCTGATGATGTACTACTGTGATACATCATCAGCACCAGGCTCCTGGCTCCTTCATTCCCCAGGGCATAATATTTCAAAAGAAAAATTAAAAAGGAAGAATACTGCGAAACTGTGGTGTTAACTTTGAAAAGTTAACATACTGAATATGTTGTAGTATCTCCTGGGTTGACTTGGGTCCTCAATCTCTCCTCCTCTCAGTGACAATATACTGTCAGAAAAATCATATAATTATTATGAAAGAATTATGTCATCAATAGCCTTCCCTGCTTTAGGATAGTCTCTTACTGGTGTTCGTAAATATTTGCTTGATCTTGCCCATACTTTGTCAGATTGTGAATATGATTCCAACATAAAGCCTGTGTAAAAACACAGCCCAAATTTGGCAAAGCTGAGGCACAGGTTTTCTAGCCCTGGCCTTTCTTTAACCAGAGCTTGAAACCAGTCAGAGGAAAGGGGCTATAAAATCAATCCAGAGTACTTGGAAATGAGATAATAGTCCATTAATCTCATCAATATAAGCATCAAATTTTCTGCTGCACTTCATGCCTATACATTTCTAATAAATTTGTCAGTGGAAATGGGACAGAAGCCATAAGATTAGTGTAGGGGCAACTTCCTCACGCTTCCACTGCAGGCTGGTTTTAAATTCATTTTTTAATATTTTTTTTTTTCTTCCCTCAGTGAAAAAAATGTAATTCATTTGTGGAGCGGTGCCAGCCAAAACTTGTTACTGGTTCCAGATTAAACAAGAATTAGTGGCAAGCTTATAATATATGACTCACAAATCAGTGTTGGAAGTTGAAGTGTCAAGTATTAGAGAAAGCAATACTGAGATGTGCATGGCACCATTCAATGTGTGGCCTGCTACTGCTCAGACTGTTTGGGAATTACCACGAATATATGCTGTTTTCAATATGCTTGTGCCCTTGCTTCCCTCTATATAGAAACCACTAGATAATACTCCTTAATTTTTCCTTAAAAAAGAAGCAAGTTTTCCTTTGATAAGTTCCCTTTGTTAGCATACAGCTAAGCAGATTGTTCCTTCACTCACCCAGTCTCTCAGTATTAGACTCCTGCCCTCCAAACAACCCAGTTTGCCTGGGCTGGCTACCTAGACAAACCAAAGCATCCATAGAAAATACGAATTTTGTTAGTTGTGATTTCTAGGAACTGACAAAAGAGAGTTCAGGCTTTTAGAGAAAACATAACTTCATTTTTCTCTTTCCCCTGGAAGCTTCCCACCCGTTCAGGAACTTTTCTGTATGTAACACAATTGAAAAGGCAGATGCCCTCTCAGAAATGGAGTCTGCATGGCTGGGCTTGCTCCACTCTCCTGAGGTGAGTGAGGGTACTTCCTTGCTCCTCATTTTGCTATCCTGTCATTCATTTCAGTTACACTTTCCCACAGTAGAAATATCATCATGGGATCATGGCTTGACATGAAGGTGGAGGCCAAGAAGAATAGCTTCAATTGTTGTAAAGATCTGTTAGACAATCTGATTCACTGAAATAAATGATAAATTTCCGTGTCAGTCTTGCAAGACAAGTATTCTAAGTGGTGCATGCCTCATTTTACTAAGCGAAGCAGCAGGAGAAGATAATGAGAACTGAGTACCAGAAGGATATTTCTAGTGTGGCTCTTTCATTTTTGATGAACAACCTCTTATTTTTCTCAAATGTATTCATTACTTAAAAATCTGATCTGAATAATTCTGTTTAATCATGCTTGCCATCTATACTACACACTAGAAAATCACTGTCTTCAGTATTCAGAATCCTCACAATTGTAGTTAGTTTTGCTTATATTCAAAGGTAATAGGTTAGCTGAAACTTCTTTGAATTACTTTTTGTTTTGTTCTAAGATTTCTTATTAATATATAATTATATTATGTTATGTTAATATGAACTAATTTTATTTGAAAGGTGGAATGAAAAGTCCAAATTTCAGAGCCTATCAAAGGCATTTTCTTATTGTTTGAAAAAGCAATTAAAAAAGGCATTCTGTGTAGCTTGTAATGACAAGTTCTTTGATACTGATAATTTCTGATCATTTTTTCATCAATAAAATGACAGATACACTATCTTCCAATTGAAGAACTAAATGTAGGTACTAAAATGATTGGCACTTCATATTCACTTAGGACAGCTGATGGTATAGATAATGCTTCAGAGTTTTCTCATGGAATTCTACTATTTTGATAATTTGATTTTCAGTCTCAACTAAATGTTACAGCATTTTTTCTACAGCAACATCTGTGTGCCACAGATACCATATCTAAGTGGTGAAACAACTTGTAAGTTTTACTGAAGATTTTTTCCTTCTAAGGAAATTTGGAAGTCTTACATACTGAAGTCAAGAGTGTGTCATATCACATGTGACAAACATAAAGATGTGCAGCTAAACTGTCATGGAACTATTAGGGAAGGAATACAGTGATATAATTTCTCCAGAACACAAACCAGTTACTGGATTTATCCTATCTTAAAACCTCTGGAAGTGTCTAATAGGACAGAGGTTAACTGAAACAAAAAATTACTTTTGTTACTAAGGGTGAAGTAATTGTAGTGTCATCAAAATAAGCTGTGATCACAATGTCCTCATCTTTCTCTGTATAAACCACTTTTTTTTGATAGTATGCTATTAAAACTGTGCAGATGCTTTGGTTTTATTGTAAATATTGCCTGAGAATGCAGTAAATGGGAAAGCTATAATTCTAAGTATCATTTGATTCTTCTGTCCAAAAGTGATGATGATCCTAAATTTAAATGTAGGCTGTACCCAGTTTCTACAGCCTGCTGGGCCTGCACGCACCAATTTGAGAGTTTTCTGCAAAAGGCTCATGGATTGTCATATAAAAGAAAATGTGTATTTCCATAGCTAGTGATTTCAGAATGGGAAGCAATTTTGATTTTGTCTGCTTTACGTGATTCTCACCTGATGGATTATTAAAAGCAGCACAAAGCCCTAGGTGAAAGCAGTAGTGTCTGTTTATTCCTATAGATTTTTCAAAATTGTATGTGACTCTGCAGTAAAGCAGAAGACATTGTAGTGAATTCCGTATGACGGAGAAGTGTGCAATATTAGACTGTAACTGTAACCACTCCTCACTGTCATGGTTAATTTTTCTCCAAACACTTGCCATAGGTTCACATAATTTTTGCCTTAAATAAAAACACAGCAGTTGCCTGTATATGTGCTATCCTCACCCAGAACAATAAAAGTATGTGTGCCTGTAGTCACTGGGTAAATTATGAGCCTACCTCTGGATCAGAAGCACTTGCATCACAGGCAAATATTCCATGATGGTACATAATTTCAGGCTTAATTAGTTCTGGAAATCTTTCCCTTTTTGTCAGAAGAGTGATTGGGTAAGCAGTGTGTGCTGAAGCTGTCTTAGTTTGCAGTGAAAACCCAACTGAGGTGACTCTTTTGTCATTGATTATTGAGGAGGTTTTCTCTAGCTGGATGCCTTCTGCCTGGTCGCCATAAATTAGTTTTGTGTCACTACCTCTAAGAACCAAAACACACCGATAGCCTTTAAATGAAGGTTTATATGACCTGAGACATTATATAGCCTTATTTTTCTGCTCTATTACTTTCAAAGAATAGTCTTTCTCTTATTAATGTGCTTTAGTGAAATAATTGTAAATTCCTTTAAAATTTATAGTGGTTTTGTTCATTACATTTCATGAATGAAACCTTACTGGAGCTGTAAACTATGAGCAGATGTATACATATGCATTTTAATAATGTGATAAGGTGATCTTTTCATTTTATTATGGAATGGGTTACAGTGTGCTGGTTTTTCAGAACTCTTCTGGCTTGAGTTTTCTACAGCTGTATAAATAAGATAGGAATTCTTTGACAGTATGATGAAGTTATATAAATACAAACTGGCTATGAGGGCACAGTCATGGCTGTAAGCAACTGGGTCTACCCAGGCAGGTACAACAGGCAGAATCTGACTGGAGGCAAATTTCATGAAGCAAAGAAGGTGATGAACAACATTCAGGAGTGAACATTTGTGTTATAACTGGGCGTTTTTCATACGATCTTCAGGTAAAGATCAACATTTGAAACAAGTTTAATAGTTGCTTTTAATACTTCTTGTGTCTAGTGTTGCCGGTTTCCAAAGCAGTATCCCACAGCTTTCTAAATAAAAGCTTTCAAGAAAGTAAATACGCAAATTGTTTTACAGATAATTGCACTTCTGACTTAGAACAGCAAGTCCCTCTTTTGCATTACTGTCTTAAGTCTCTGAGAGAGTTTTATTGTTGTTCGTTTGACACACTGACGGTGGTTTTCAATCTGCTGCTATAGAAAGGCTAAGAAAGGAACTCAGACTGGTTCCAGTTAGCTATAATGGCCCCACTGCAAGGCAGAGCTGAGCCTGTCAAAGCTGGTGGTGCCTTGAAAAGAACCAAGCTTAGCTTGCTGAAGTCCTTGTAGTCATTAGAGAACAGATTGCATGTGCTCCTTGGATAAATCTTCTTCCTCAAAGCTTTGTAAGGCAGATTGTGTGTGCTCCTTCAGCTCCAGATTGTTACATAGGCTTGCTAACCCACTTTAGAGATGGTTTTGTGGTACTCCTGAGCCATGTTTGGTAGAGTTTATGAAAACAAAATTCATGAGGTTAGTGAGGTTTAAATAATTTTACAGTGTAAAAATTATAAATATCTAATAAGATAAAAACAAATGTGTTAACATGTTATTCGCATTGAAATTTCTCAATTGTTTATTGTAGTAAAGTCCAGTCTTCTACTAGTGTGATACTTTTGTTAAAAACCTTGGAATAGTTTGATCAAAAATGGAAAGGGGAGCTAGGAGTGGGTTACTAGAATATGATGTCTTGATGTATGGCCTTTCACATCCTGTTTCAAAAACTTTTCATCACCTCATTATTTTCTGACACTTTACAGAAGGTGAAGAATCACAGAATCACAGAATCACAGAATCCCAAGGGTTGGAAGAATGCTCAATGAAAATACATAAATCATGAGGCCGCTTCAAAACTTCTGCCCCCTTTGCTACTCAGGAATGGTAAAATGGTGGAGAGATTTCACTCTTGGCACTCAAGTCATAAGAGGCTGTCCAGTGGAAAGAAAGATGTAAAATACAGTAGAATACAAGGAATCCAAGCTACTGTGATGAAACAAAGAAATGAGGAAACATGCAGATAAAAGGAGAGCAGGAAGAAATGGAGGATGAGGACAGGTATTTTATATCTCATAGAATCATAGAATAGTTAGGGTTGGAAAGGACCTCGAGATCATCTAGTGACAAGCCCCCTGCCATGGGCAGGGACACCTCACACTAAACCATCCCACACAAGGCTTCATCCAACCTGGCCTTGAACACCGCCAGGGATGGAGCACTCACAACCTCCCTGGGCAACTGATTCCAGTGCCTCACCACCCTAACAGGAAAGAATTTCCTCCTTATATCCAATCTAAACTTCCCCTGTTTAAGTTTTAACCCATTACCCCTTGTCCTGTCACTACAGTCCCTGACGAAGAGTCCCTCCCCAGCATCCCTATAGGCCCCCTTCAGATACTTAAGGTACTTCAGATATTTAAGGTACTAGAAATGAAAAGTCAACAAAAAAGTAAGAGGGAGTGATTTTGTCAGTGTTGTGGAAGAATTATGTCCTGCTGGAGGATTTGCATGGATTTTTAATTCTAATGGATAAAGGTTAATTGTTATAACATTAATTTTACTTTGTTAGTATGCAGTCAATTTATCTTTCAAACACAGACTTAGTATCCTGACTGAGTACAGAGTT
The DNA here is from genome assembly GCF_037157495.1 of Lathamus discolor. NCBI lineage: Eukaryota > Metazoa > Chordata > Aves > Psittaciformes > Psittacidae > Lathamus > Lathamus discolor. The sequence continues at coordinate 79,673,980 of NC_088889.1, read as the reverse complement.
AAGACAGAATATTCTTCAAAACACAACTACCTTGACAGAGTGAGCCATGGTCAGTTTAACTGTTCATGGTTCTAGTCAGTGGAAAGGTGAAAGAGGCACTGAATACTATGGTTTTGTGTCAGTTATACTTGTGCGACAGAGATAAACAGCAGATGTGCACAAAGGTATATTGTTTATCCCTAGTGAGTGACAGCAAAGATTCAACATGGTGGGTTTTCTATAAAGAATGACTTTGCTGCCTTCATTTTAGCTAGTTTGCATAATTTACTGCTTCCTAACAGATTTCACTGCTGTTTTGGATTTACATGGCCAGGTTGTAGTAGCTGAGGGGCTTTAGGGTGGCATATGTGGGAAGAGGTAATCAGAAAAGCTGTTGGGGTCTGATTTGCTCTTTTCCATTCACTTTACTTAACATTTATAGCAACCTAAGGTTTAAAAAAAGTTTGTATAAAATATGGATACGCTGCCTCAGATTTTTTATGTTTTATATGCAACCACTTTGGGGCACAGGGAGATACTTGTGTAAGGCATAGACCACTAAGTGATCAGGCCTTATACTACTCATCTTCACAGCTGTGACAGTAGGCTAGAGAATACAGCTGTGAAATTCTCTGATATTGATTTCCTGCATATGTAGGAAGCAGTAATAACAGTTCATAGGTGAAGGAAGTTTTCCAGTTTTTCTGTGTGTTAACATGGGAATTTAAACATAGCTACTTATGTGACGGTATTAACTGGGCTGCTCATGAGCAGTTCAGGGAAAATCTCACAAAAAGTGTGTACTTTCCACATCCCAAATCAATTTCTATGCCTTTTTCATTGTTTCCTACCTAATTAAATCGATGGTTCTATTGCTGAGCTTAAAATGAAGTTGACACGAACTCCGTAAATGCTGCAGAAAGCAATGGTCCTTGCAAAAGGTCTTTGTTTTGTTGCCACACGGTTCAGCCGTGATACATCTGTTTTATTAATGGAACTAAATGTTTACACCATCATGTTCCCATATTTACCCAATGCCACTAAATGGAGGTTTCCCATTACTATTACAAAAGTACAGTATTGTACAGAGAAGGAAAGAGAAATTGTGTTCCACATATCTCTCACCAGTTACAAAGAAAGTATTATGTACCCTTCAAGTTTTGGTTTTTATTTGAATTGTGCTGAAGCATTTTAACAGTGTTTGGTGTAAGAATACAATATAAGCCCTTAATGTTATATGCTTCAGAATCTTTTACCTAGGAATCCTTACATACGGATAATAGTTGACCTCTTTTCAGGCCTGGGAAACATGAAAGTGGTGACATGCTTCTTTTTCAAGAAAGCCTTCTTTTTAAAGTTCATTCTTTTTTTGCCATACATACTCATAAAAAGCATTATCTTACTCTGCAATGAGTCTGCAATCAAAAAAAAAAAAAAAAAGGGCATGGATTAATTGGAGAACCATCAGAAATATTTTACAGGGATTAATGTTAATGGAGAAACAAATCATCAAATGAGGTTAATAACAAAAATCAATAGTGGCCCCTTACAGTTGGTCAGAAACCTTACAGTCTGCTAAAGATGAATCAAGCAACTTTTTCTATAAAGTCTATAGCATTTTCAAGTGGTTTAGGGTCCTAACTGTCATTCTGACAAGGATCAAGCCCCTTGGAAGCCTAACTCCTGCTGCCATGTCAGCTTTAAAAAACTTGTTTCCCCAAGGAATAAATTGTAACCTAAAGGAGTAGTAGCAGGTGCCTAGTTGAACTATCATGGAAATTAATGTTATACATAGTCCTGGTTAGCCTGTTACGACCTGTCTTGTTCTCAGTGTAAAGTTACTATAGGCTCATTTACACTTTAACTCATAATTATGTTTATATAGTAGACTGGAAAAGAGGGTATTGGTTTTTTATTGACTCTATTATATAAAAACATAATTGCTTAATCCCTTACAATATTTAAACAGATCTGCAATTAACATGTGGCCTTTATTTGCATAAAGGCAATTCACAAAGGTGATTTGTAAAACTGTATTAAGCATCTTTTTTTATCTGTGTCTTGATGTGGTATTTTCTGAATTTATTGGCTGGCTGTAAATACATGTCAGAAAATCTCTGACTTATCAAAGTACTGAAATGTGTGATGTTGCTGCAGTATGACTATCATCGCTGGAAGTAGGTTATTTCAACACATTTCTTACCTAAAAAGCACTGTTTTATTGACAGGTACAGCTGAAATAGCCACAGCTGTATAATATGTCTGATATCGTATGTTTGTGTTGACTGTTTTTGTAAGTGCAAGTGTTTGAAGGAGTGCTATTTGTTTGTTAATTCAAACATCTGGCACAGTGACAATTCTCAGATTACTTCCCAACTTGTGTGCATCTGGACAGCCTGCAGGCTACCTGTGGGCTGAATTTTCACTTGCTCTAAAAAGAGCAGTAGAAGAGTAAGCCAGTTGTGATTCTCAGTTTCTAAACATAGGAATGTAGTGTAGTCAATGGTGGTAAATGGAGAGCACTGGACACAGTTTGCCAGTGGTGTTCTGTGCAGGTGCAAGCTGGTCCAGAAGTACAATTCCTACATCTGTTTCGATTAAGGTCACAAGGTGATGATGTAGCCAACCTTGTAAGCAAAAAATGCATGGCTACTTTCAATCACTTTCTCAGGAAAATTCTTCTGACAGATTGAGCATGAGCAAAGTATTTAAATTTGCATAAAATCTTATGAAAATCTGACTTATTTAAAGCTCTAGTCTCATAGAAGTAGTTATAGAAAAAAACCACCTTAGTGACTATCCATGTACTCTTAATTTTTAACACAGACTTCATCTGAGCATTAGTGGCTATCAGCATCTCTTCATCTCATCACTGGAGAGGAGCTGTCCTTCACAACATCATAGGCTCAAAGTCATTAGAACCAAAATGCTGCAGATAAGTGGCTCAAGTGTTATGCTGGGAATCACTTCAAGAGTGCTGTTTACTGCCTGCCAAGAGAAAGGTGGGGATCAATCTCCATGTCTTCTCTCTCATGCGTATTAAAAAATGCTTAAGGTTCCACACATTATCACATTTCATTAAATATCCCATTAATCTCTCCCATAATACCCAAAACATGAAAAACCTAAAATAAATAGTGGCATGTCTCCCTGCCCCCCTCTGTGCTTTCTTTCAAGTAAGTGTGCCTCTGAAGTACTCCCATCTAACAACAGAAGGTGGAAATTACTCAGTTAAGGAGAGGCTTGCTTTTTTTTTAACAGTTGCGTAGCCAAAGGTCCCTGGTGAGAAGGTTTTCCTAATAATTTTCCAACAAAGAACAGAAAAACCTCAAAGGCAGTATTTCCAGAGGAGTACATTATTAAAAAAATAGATATTTGAGGAGATATTTTATTTTATTAAATATGTACAATAACTCCTATGTGTCTACTTTCACATAAAGCTTAGTGAAAGGTTAGAAAATTAGCTCATATGTGCTGTTTATAGAGTTGGGAGGATGAAGGAGTCTTTACATTTCACAGCTTCTTGTTTCTGACAAGTTCCAGGGTTCAGTGAATTATTTATGTGGCCACTTATCCTATGAAGATGGAACTGAGGGTACAGACTGAGTTCGCAAATGCTACCAGAAAGCCTTCAGGTGATAAGATGAAAATGGATCGTGGTTGCTGCAGATCTCAAACCTGGACTTGAATTTGTGGCCTACGAATGAAGGGTTGTGTGTCTTACATTTTTCATCTCTTGCTTCTGATTTTTTTGCAGTTTATGAACAATTCATGAACTTCTATTTATCTTCAGCAATTGCCTTATGAATCAAGGATTTAACTGGAATAAGATAATCCAGGAAACAGTAAATTTCAATTCATTTTTATGAATCTAATATATATTCTGCATACGAGAGCAGAGATCTGAATACATTAGTGATAAAAATACTAGAAAGAAATTACCTTTTTCTATAACTCTAGTTTAATTCCTAAAGACGTGTGGGCAGAGATTGTGGCCGATCGGACTTTTTGCGGCTCTTGGATTTTCTGTGACTCTCTGCCTGTAAAAGTGAGTCAATACACTTCTGCAGGTTTTGTCCTTCGTTATTTCCTATTTATAATGGGCTACTTTTCAGCTTGATTTTCTGTTTGATGCAATATGGATCCAGAGCTAAATATTTTGGAAAATTTCATTATTTCCAGGGGATTTCTTTCTCTTTCTCTTGGCAAAACAATAGCGTCTCTGTATTTTTTGTTGATAAAACTGTTTTAAATGTGATGTTAGGCAAGTGGTTGTCAGCTATATTAGTCCGCACTCCAGGATCTGACAACTTCAATTTGCGGAGTAATGCTAAACCCATAGTTAGACTGAGGGATAGATGATAATGTTAAAACCCAGTAACTCAGGAACTGCAAAGGCTAGCTAGAAATTCCTGGGTTTGAGCATTGAGAATCAAGTAGTTTTCATTACAGTTTTTGCAAATTCTGCCTCTGAACAGGAGTATTTCAGTTAATACTTCAAATAAGAATGTTGAGTTTTGTATATATGTAAATGAAAGTTTCAGTCAATAAGTTCCCGAGCTGTAGGATGAAAAGTTAGAGGTTGTGGTGAAAATGTTAGCACATTCTGAAGATGTCATAGGTGCCAATTTGTTCAGACAGCTTTAGAAAGAGAAAACTGCATATTCTTCAAGTATGGAGAAATGCTTCCAGACCTGTACAAATGATTCGATATTTAAAAGTTTATTAATTATGGCACAATCAGAAGAAGTTACTCTTGAAGAAACCATTAAAAAATGTCAGTGCTTCAATCATGCTGGATCTTGCTGTGGCAATGCAGGAATTACAGACAACATATCACAGCACCAAGTATACCCTGAATGTCTTCTACAATTTCATAACTACACTCTCCAGTTCAGATATTTTCACCATGAATTATTAATTACTCAAGTGTTGAGAAGATGATGATAGCATTTAGTCTGTCAAGGTGTCCACATTTATGTCAAGAACTACAAAGTCTTTCTGTAACATCTGCAGTATTTACTTTGCTTAAAAAAGAAGAGCATGCTCCTTGGACCAATAGCTCCATGGCAGGGTCCATGCAGGCCAGCACAGAATTCCTCAGTAGCCTGTCTGTGTGTTTACATCTAAATAATCTAGACAAGGTCATTGTTTTCATTTTAAAGGGAAGAAAACCATTTGAGAGCTGATGAGAAAGGGGAAGTGGCTTGTGGTTCTTTAAGTAGCAGGGCATGCCTCCTCCCTTGCCAGTGTTCCGCACTTGAAGAAAAGATGCTTATGTTAGTGATTTTGATAATTCTTTTCAACACTTCTATTGCCCAAATATAAATGGCTGAATATAAAGAAGAAAGGAAAGCACAGAACCTGATAACCAATCCATCCACACAGGGTAACAAAAAGACAACATGCAAACCTGTAATTTTCCTACAGGAAAGGTCAGTTAAACCAGCTTGACCTTTTTTCCACATGTAAAGCAGTAAGCTATCAGCCCTATCTGAACAGTCTTCAGTCCCAAGGCACTCTCAAAATCATTTGCAGATAAAGCACATAGGTAAAAAAATTAGTGATGGAGTTGTTTCTTCTAGATGTTTCTTCAAGAGAAATTTTATATATGCTTTAAGTCAAAGTCAGGGGAGAGAGAAATGGCATTTCAGAATAGCAACTCCCTGGAGAAATGAAACAGATTAACATTTTATCACTGACAAGTAAGTTGGAAACTCCCTAATTTATAGATACTTAGATATATGACAAGCAGTTACTGCTATTAGGGCATTAAAAATATAAGTATTATCTTTCTACTTAAAGAATCTACTAAATAACTGTATATTCTTAATTAAGTAGATATTAAATCTATGTGCAAGTATAGTTACTGATATTCTTTGAGGGACTGAAACCTGAAACATAAATGTAAAAGTAACTTAAAAATTTGTGTCAAATATCCCAGAATTATTTTCTTAAGTAGAACTATGTGAACAAAAAAGTAACAATAGCAACAGAACAACACTGGCTTAATGCCACCTTCTGACATTAAACTGTTCAGATTCCAGTATTTGATGCACAGCAAATAATTCTTGCTCCACAAAGCACAAGCAATGACATATTCAATCTAACCGAAACTCCAGAGCTATCATCACTGTCCTTATTCAACTCCATTCAACACATCATCCAGAAAACAGCAAGTGCTCAGTATGCTGTGAATTGTCAAGAATGAAAGAGCACTCTTAAGAACTCTGAGGTTAAACATCACCACCACCAGAATGGTTTGTGCACAGAATGGGACATCTTTTTTTTCACGTTTTGTGTGTGAAAGCTGTTTTTTCTCTGTTTCCTTAAGTTTGTGTCTTGTGTCAAGATTTCTGTTTTGCCATGAATTTCGAGAATCAAGATGCTGTCTTTCTCCAAATCCTTCAATGCTGCACTTCCTGATAACATCTGAAGGGTTAACTATCAACAGACTGTTACCAAAGTATATACTAACCTTAATTACTTTGAAGATGATTCATGAAGTGTTTATGGCACTGAAATTTGTAATACACCAGCAACCAGCACTAATGGATTTATTTTACTTGAAGCTTGCATATTTCACTGGGAATGGCTTCTGTGTTCTCTTACCACTGATAATGAAATAAACAGCCCTTCAAATGAAGGAATACATTTGCAGCAGCTGTGGATATGTTGTAGGCATTCTTTGCTGCAAAGGTATTATGAATTTTTAAAGCATTAAATATGTATGTACTATTTATATCATTCTTACAAGTACATGGAATCTTTCTGTTTTGAAGACTTCAAAACTTTTTTTTTTCCACTTTCTCTTTTTTTTTTTTTTTTTTTGTTCCAGCATCTGCAGCATTTACTTAGTCTGCTGTTGTCCTGGGTTCAGCAGTAGCAGTCATTTTTCTCCTTATCAGTAGCTGGTCCAGTGCTGTGTTTTTTACTTTCGGCCTGGGAGCGGTGCTGGTAACACCAATGCTTTTAGTTACTGCTCAAATGTTTAGTCTGACCAAGGACTTTCTGAGTCTCATGCTCTTCCAGGGAGGAGGGGAAGCCAGGATGAAGCAGAGACAGGACACCTGGCCCAAACTAGCCAAAGAGGTATTCCATACCACAGCATGTCATGCGCAGGATGTAGAACTGGGGGCATTTACCTGTCAGGGCTAGATCACTGCTTGGTCAGGCTGCGTATCGGTCGGCAGGTGGTGAGCGGTTGCATCATCTTCCCTTGTTATTCCCCTTATCATTATTATTATTGGCGGTATCAGCAGAGGTTTATGTTATACCTTAGTTACTGGACTGTTCTTATCTCAACCCGTGGGAGCAGGGGGAGGAAGGGGGTGGAGTGAGAGGCTGTGTGGCTGGGCTTAAACCACGACAGCTGTTCATAACAATTATTTTGTCCAATCTTTCTTCCAGTTAATCTCCCACATAGATTTGTTTTCTTTAGATCTATTTTTCATAGATCTATTTTCTTTATTATTTTTGGGTTTTCTTTTTTCCTAAGAAGCAAGGAAACCTTTTTTTCTTCTACTGCAGTAATCATCACTTACCTGTTTGCCACTTATAATTGCAGGATTGAACAACAAATTAGCTCTAAAGGCAAGTCACTGAGCACTGCACCTGACAATGTTTCATTGTACATGTGTGCCTGTTTGGTTTCAGATGTTGCCCGTGAGTTATTCTCAGTCTGAAAGACAGTTTAGGTAGAATTGGGTGACTGTTAACACGAGCTCTTGTTGTGAGTAACACTTCTCTTAACTACCAGGCAGTCTGCTATAAGCTGCCTAACCCTGTGTTTCACAAGTTACACAGGAGAAAAGGGCAATCATGTTTCAAAAGTTATACAGAGAAAAAAAGACAATCTTCTTGCCTCCTGGTGCTGATTAGAGGATGGGAAGCAAATTGCAGACTTTCTGCTGCCAGTGATCCTACTATATATTTCTACGTACAACATTTAGTCGTGCAGCATTAGCAGTTGCCTTACTGGCCCAGATTTCATCAAGAGAGTTCATAAGGTCTGAGTAGCTGAAAGCAAGGGTGCTAATTGTTTGTTTTGCAAAATGTGTGGGAGAAGAGCCAATCAGAGTTATGAGTTCATGTCCACAATGGGTTTGAAGACCTCAGCAGGCTGACAGCAGACAAAACAGATGGCCTAGATGGAAGCTGGAGGAACCTTAATCAGTACAGCCTCTGAAGATCAAGATGGTAGATGAAAGAAGAGAAAGGAAGATGAAAATATTTCATTAAAGCTGAGGAACCTTCTGACCATTGAATAGTTTCCTTAAGTAGCCCCCTCTTCAAGTATTATTTTTTAGTCCAGCAACTTAAAGTAGTTTATTGGGTTGAGTAAGTTTACACATCTATGCTGATGTTTGCCTTTGTGGTGTGTTTCTCACCTCCTGCTCCCTTTGGTCTTCAGGATATGTCTGCTCCACCTTGCACACAACAAGCTCTCAATTTTGCAATATGAGTCTTGTGCTCCAAGATATTTCATCTATTCCAGAACCCATGAGCCAGGAAAATAGCAACAGCTTTCTTTTTTTTTTGCTGACCAGCTGCTTTCTTGCATAAGGTGCAAACTCTATTGTTTTTCATGAGGATCTAGATGTTTCCTGATTGGAATAATTGCACAACAGTTTTATTTCCAATTCAATCTGGGGAAAAAAACAAAAACAAAACTCTGAAAACGTTTTATTTGGAAGGGAAAATGTTTCAAAAAAACCCTGAAATAGGTTTTTATTCATAAAAAGAAATTTGTTAGAATATTTTAAGAATTAATCTCTGAATGGAATTTGATCAAAACATTGTGCTTCAACCGAGCCTTTCATTACCTGCCCTTTATTTTGTTCTCTTGCTGTTGATAATTTCCTTTAAATTGGAAAATGTCTCCTTCTGAAGCCAACTTGTTCAAGTACATGACTAGACAATTCTATTAAATTTGTCTGTTTTCTTTGTAAACATTTCCTATAGAAATTACAGTGAATTGTGTCTTCATGTGGTTCTGACTTCGGGGTAGAATCACCATTGCTTTTTGTTGAATGCTTCAAATGTAGTGAAAATTACAAATATGGATGAATAGCAAGATACCTTTCTGAAGACAGTTACTGTCTAAAAGATAGGCAGGTACATTTGGATACATCATGTTTAGGAAAGGAAATATTTAGGAACAGGAAACAGTATTTGGATGCTTTCACTATGCTGACACTGATCCATGTAAGAATATGATGCGATCTCTGCTGGCTGCTGTTTCTCTGCCTGTAATTTATCAGTCATGTCTTGTAACCAACAGTAATTTCTTCTTATAGCCACTGACTAAAACAAAACTTTATCCTCAGCTGGGAGCCTATATATAAGAACGATGGCAAACTTTTGGGTATGGATTTCTTTTAAGCAAGATACAACTTGCAGTTCAAAGCTCTTTCATGTGAAGGGAACAAAGGGAAACTGGTTATGAAAAATAACCCAAGAGAACTTTTTGACAGTATTTATACAAGAGGAGAATCTGTAGGTATTGGGATCCAAAAGACAAGCTCTGCTCTAGTAATTTCATACATACTCATGTCTATAATCAAGGACAGATTAAACTAGCAACCTGGACATGATTTAGTTTAGTTCTGTGAGTAGTCCTTAATACTCCACTGAGCATTCATTCTACTCAACAGGAATGCTCCAATGCGTGAAGGTAACGTTTTGTTGATTTCAGTGAGATTTCTGTGTTCTTTAATGCAGGATTTTGGTACAACTCGTATATTTTTGTGAGCTTCACCTGTTTTTTATTTTAGCATCGTAAAATAGCTTCTAATTCTTCATTCTTGAGACTGCCAGCTGGCTAGAGAAATACTGCCAGTGCTGTACAGACAGCTGAGTGAATATTGAAAGACTACAGCTCAGAGTCAAAAGAAATTGAGAGGCGTAAAAATCGAGAAGACCCTAGACAGCCCTTTCTTGCTGTGTTCTATAACCCTAGTGTTGCATGGTCCTGTACAAGTGTCTTTCAGCCTATGGGGAGCAGAATCTACTGTTACTCTGAATCCATCAGCAGTAAGCGCTGTGAGCTGGGATTTGCCCTGGAGAGCTTAATTGCAAAAATTTCACCAGGGACAAAGTTTGCCTCTATTGCATGAGCTTATATACTCAAAAGGTAGAAATCTTTTACATGGAAGTTTGTCTTTCAGGTTTTTGTATTACTTCAGTCTTTCTGAAAGTGCTGGTGAAGTAGGAGGTATTTGGCCATATGACAAACCTGCCAAAGAAGTCAGTGATATTTAATTGGAATGTTGAAAATTATTTTCTTATGAGGGGCCTAAACATACAAATTAAGGAAGAGCTGAAGAAATTTTGCCAGCATGTTTAATTTGTACTCCCTAAGCTTCTACTAGTATCACTAGATCAGTAAATACAGGTTTGGATATCTTCTGCTGCAAGGAATAACCAAAGTTACTCTCTGTAAAATCCTTCTGTAGTAGTTTAAAGACTGTTAGCATAACATTTTGACCTCCAGTTGGCATCTGTGGGACACATGAGCCTCTCACAGCAGCCTTTGTGTTGATTTAGAGTAGTGAACTGGAAAGCTGAAATAAGAAGTGAAGGAAATCCACAACATGGATTTAAAGATCCATCCAGGGATCTTGATATGAACTTAATGGGGTTCAGCCTTCAGAGTGTGATGTCCATTTTGAGAGACTCTTGTAATGACTTGATAATAGAAATTTTGATCTTGAAAATGAATCTTGGACTAACTTCATACCTCTCAGTAGTCTGACAGATGTAAACAAGGTGTAGCTAAAGGTTTCCAGCCTGTAGTTTAACACTGCTTATGTTCGATGAGGAGTAATAAATTTTGAGCTTGTTTGAAACGACCCAGCTCCATAAACTGGTATGACTTGTTAAAAGTACAGTCCTGAGCAGTTGCACGCTGAATCTTAAAGCAGCAAAAGAAATAGACCAAGCCCCAAAACCACAGGTAGAGGCACTGGGATACAGGGATGTGCTTTTGAGGGATGTGATGTATGTGCAAACTATGCTTGAATTTCAGAGTATTTTGGCTGTATTTATTTTCTGCACAGATGAAAGAAATTATGGGGAGGTTATTCCTGTAAAATTCTTTTAAGGATTTGTTTGCTTGTGATTTAAAGATTGCCTCCTTGTTATCACCTGCATTATTACTGGGTTTCATTTTCTGTCTATATACTTCAAACAACTCCCTGCTCCTAAACCACAGGGGGTAGCATATCTGTCTTGTCTTCAGACTACCCGTATGTGATTGATATAAGTTTACATGCTGAATTAAATCTCTGTGGCATTAATTTATTGTAACTGATGGTTGAGCAGTGCAAAAATGTGCGATCGGTACAGATCATGCATTGAAAAGGACGAGGCAGTGTTCTGGCAGGTCTTGATGTTTGGTTTTTTCACGAAAACTTTCTCATAAATAGTTGCTGTCAGCCTGATTTAACAGTAATTGATGCGTTCAGGGATGCTGCGATGCTCTTCTCATTAGCGGAGCGTTAGAATTCTCGTAAGATTTGGTTTCCTTTGGGCAAGAGGAAGAGGAGGGAGCAGGCGGGGGTGCCCCAGTATCGCCGAGGGCATAGTTTTAATCAGCTATTTCCCGAGTGCTATTTCGTGTGTGTCTGTGTGAGCAGCGACAGCCCGTGCCCGGTCCTGCCGGGGTCTCTCACCGCTCCGCCGAGAACAAAAAGTTGGGATCGCACCGCCGGTGACTCGGGGAGGTTCCGCCCCGGCGCAGCGCCCGACCGCGGCCGCCCTGAGCCACGGTGCCCCGGTACCGCGCTGCGGGGCGGTTCGGGCTGGGGGGGGGCTGTCTCTGGGGTTGCCCGGGCGCCGCCGCGCGGCCGCCAATCGCGGGCTTGCGCGTGCTTTCCGCCTGCCGAGCCCCGCTCCCCGCCCGCTGCATCCCGCCGTCCTCCGCCGCCGCTCCCGAGTGGGTGCTGCCGCTGCCGCCGCCGCCTCCCGGGGCGAAACGCCCCCCACCCCCCTCGCCGACCTCCCCCCGCCCCAACCCGCCCCGCCGGGCTTGAAGGTCACCTCCGCCCGCCCGCCCGCCGCTCCGGAGCCACTTTCCGCGCCGGCTGGAGAGCGGCGGCGCCTCCATCCCCGGGAAGGTGCCCGTGTCCGGCCGGTGCCGGGCTCCCGCCGGCCGCAGCTGATTCGAGCGGAAAGCCGCTCCCCCTCCCTCACCCCTTGCGAAGGCGGGGACGGCCCCCGGGGTCTCGCCGCTGCTCGCGGGCGGACCGGGGGCCCCGCTGCCGGTTCGCCGCCAGCCCAGGGACAACCGGGCAGCGGGGTGCGGGGTGCGGCATGCGGCGGTGAGGGCGGCGGTGCTTCCCGCGGGGAAGGGGCTGCGGCGGCGGCGGGGAGCCGCGTCCCGCCGGGACTCGCCTGACGGGGCCGCCCGCTCCGGACGGGAGAAGCGCCGCGACCCTTCGCCTCCGCTCGCCTCTTTATGGTGAGTTTTGGCTGGGGCCTGGCGGGAGGTTCGGGCCGCTTGGTGCAGGGCATCCGGCAGGTGCGTAGCGGCAGGGGCTGCGCCCGGCCCCGCTCCGCCCTGCCCTGCCCGGCCGGCAGCCGCTCCCGAAGAGACCGGTCGCCGCGAACGGAAAGTTTCATGGCGGAGGGTTGCGCGTCCGCGGGGCATCCGCCGACCGGGGAGGGGCTCTCGGGGACCGGGAGCTGCGGCGAGATTGCCGGGGGCGAGGACGCGCGGTGCTGGCTGAGGGGCTGGAGCGGCCATCCCCGTGCAGCGGGGCGGGCTGAGCGTCCTCCCGCGGAGCGGCGCGGAGAAGGGTGCTGCCGGGGGAAAGCGCTGGCATGGAGGTGGCCCGCGAAAGACAAGAAGAAAAATGGCCAGTTGGGTTTCAGCTGAGTTACTGGTTAAAAGAGTGCGGGTGTTTAGCTGCTGGGGAACTGCTTGTCTGTAAGTCGTCAACATTTACTTGTTTTAAAGGCGATTAATCGTGTCATTTTCTCTTACAATTTTCTGTCAGGAAAAAAGGTGTCAGTGTTGGGTATATACGTGTTCACTGTAGGTGAAGCCACGCTGAAACCTATAGGCAGTTCCACCTAGTGCCGTTCCTCGGCTGAGGCACGGTTTGGCAGTGCAGAGGGGCACACGTTCTGCCTTTCCAAAATCTGTGATGTGGCTGTTGGATGTTGTGCTGCCAACTCAACGTGGCAGCAGATGGTGAAACAAATGTGGTCTGAAGTTTGACTCTGGAGTGATTCACAGCAGCGAAGTGTGAAAGATCTTGTCTAAATCTGCAGCTTTTGTTTATCTGCTCTCTGCATTTCAAATGTGGCAGAGTATGTTAGGTTCTGAAGGGGTTCAGTGATGACTGGTTGTTTTTTTTTTTCACTTTCAATAAAATTCAGCTTATTCAAGATGATTTAGATCATAAAATACAGCAGACACTGATGATGGTGTCCCAAGAATGTGAAGTCCCTTGCTTCGCTTCTCATTTCAAGCTTGATGATACTTCAGAGAGGAAGGATACTGTATGTTTTATTTGTCATTGAGCAGCGTGAAAACAATTGTATGTGTGGGCTGTAAAAGTAGAAGCAAGATTTTTTCACTCCGTGGTAGAGACTGATGGTTGTGAATGTCCTACAATCTAAACTGGCATGAGTTAGTTCTCATAATCAAATAATGATTTTTTTAAAGACCAAATAGTTGCAGCTGCTTGAGAAAACATATAGTCGGAAGAGTGGCAGGGGTGCATGTGTATGTGAATTTTCGGTGCGTATCTCAGTAGATCATTTAGTTTTTAGAAAAGTATTTGCTATCCCATGCTCCAGTTATCAGGATTATAGTAGCAATTTAGAAGGGCTCAAACTATGGCATCTTAAATTTATTTTTATTTTCTTTTACTTGAGTGATTTTGTATTTCAGAATTTTTGGGCGACTGTTTTCATGTAGCATTTCTGATTATAGTCCAGATCTAGTACCTGTCTTATGCAGGCTTTGAGGGCTTGGCTACCCAAGTTTCATTTACAATTTATTCTTCTCGTGAATACACTAGACAAAGGATTTGGCATTTCCTGAGATGAAGTCTGTGTTTATAGTGTCAGGACTATATTTCTTTTTTTCTATTAGTACATAACTGACTATCAGTAATATAGCTGACAAATGCAATGAATAAAATGCACAGTACTTTGATGATTTTTATGGTTCTTGTAATTGAAGTGCTTGGTGTCCTTGACGTGATGAGGATGCTTTCCTGGCTTTCATGAAAAGGTTCCTTAAATGACAGAAATACTAGCAGGAGTCAAGTGTCGAGGAAGAGAGTGGGATTGTTAATTCCTGGATGTGTAATGTGATATATTTCCAGTACAGAATATGAGTGCACATGTACAATTACAAGGTCCAATTTCCAGCACTGTGAATTATTATACTGTTGCTTACACACTCTGCACATATGTAATCCCTTACTAACCTGCAGGGCTGTTTTGCTGCAGAGGACAGAGGACGGAGGATGTGATGTCCTCAGGCTATGGCTGCTGGTCCTGGCGGGTTTTGAAGCTTCTCCTCTCTTCCCAAGATGCGTACCTCCACAAAGTCCCTTTGAAGTTAAACATGGAAGAGCAGGGCCGAAGGGCACTCAGCCACTTCTGTAGTCAGTCTTTCTGCCCAGGGCAGGATCAGCTCATACCTGTGTCATCTATGACGGATGGTTGGGTACTTTTTTTTGTTCTCCTTCTCCTCTTTTCTTTCTCCTTTTGCTTTTTATCCCCTTCATCACTTTTTTTTAATTTTTTTTTTTTTATTTTAGTATATGTTCTTCATTCTTTTTAAATAATCTTGTCTCATTCCCTACAGTCTCTCCCTCTGGTAGACCAAGTCAGTCTCTCTCCAGTATTTTGTATTCCTCTCTGGGGGACCTACAGCTTCCCTGCCAGCCCGATGTATAAGCTGGCTTTACCAGGTTTTACCTAGTTTTTAGGAGGGATTTGATGGAAATAGTATCCTTCGTCTCACTTTGTGCAAACAGGCAAGCTTTGTTGACGAGCTGTACACTATTCACTTATGCTGGGTGAAGTTGAGCTAGTTGGAAACACAGGACTGATGAGACCAGTGACTGAGTTAAATAATTTGCATTTTAACTTATCACACTGTAGTTTTGAAATGGCACTATCTGATTTGTAAATGAAATCATAAGCATTATGTACTGTAAAGATAGAACTCCTAGTACTGACCACAAGAAGAAATGTTATTTTTGGTCATAGAAGGCATGGCTACATTAAGCATACAGTTGTCTGAAAGGTGTATTAGTCTGAAAAGGATGAATCTTCTGTAATTAAGATTGATATGTAATGCTGCAGCTTGAGAGAAATATAGTAGCTGGAAAATGTGGGATTTTTTAACTGTGTCTATTTTGTGCATCTGTCAGAACTCTCTGGGAGAGGCTGGGGATGCTCTTGGCTCATGCACCTTCGTAAAAGTAGCACGTGAATAAAGCTGAGGAGTTAGGGAACAAGTGAATGGCCAGGGCTTAAAGGAGTAGCACACAGAATATGAGGTGGTGTGACTGTTTATGGTCTTGATTGTGAAGATGTCTCAATTGCCATCTGCAGCAGCCCTTCTTGATGTGGTTGTGCAGAAGTTGAGCTGTAATATTTCTTGAGAGCAGAAAGTTTCTGTCTCTGAGGTCCTTTACCAAGTCATTAATGAGAAGTCATTTTTTTTTATTCTCACTCTTTGTTTTTAATTCTTTGCTTAGTTGCACATTTTATGATTTCAATCCTTTTAATTAAATGATTGATTTTTTCAGTGACCATAATAATTTTGCAGTGGAAATCTTCTCAAAATGTTACCTTGTCTATTCTTGATTATATTATCAGTACGTACTGGGTTTTAGCACCTATTCTGAATGCGTGCTTTTCTGATTGAACAGGAAACCGCTTATGAAGTTCTCTATCAGTATTTATTACTTTCCTTTCGCAACTGTATTATTTTGCTAAAATTTAATATGCCAGAAATCCAACTTAACTGCAAATCAGATAATTTTCTGTGTGTCCTATAAGTTGGTGCACTGAAAACTGAATGAAAACTGAAAAGAAGTTTTACCTGACATGAGAGAACACTTTTGGGGTGCTGGGTTGACCAGTGATGTGTAGTACTAAAGCACGTGTGACTTTCTGAAGAGCACAAAGAAGTGGTTGTGTTTGATTGATAGTACGGATTGCTATCTCATACTTTGAAATACTGTTTTTTTGCCAAGTAGGTGTAGTTTAATGTCTGTCACTCTTCTGCTCCAGATTTTGTACTTTGCAAAGAACCTGTCCAGAAATAAGAATATTTACAAGTGGAGTTTTTAATGAATATTTAGAAATTCAAGGTAGTTTCTATTGGCTCTTGTCAAGGGGAAAGAAACTGTTGGGTTTTGCAAGTATGTATCTTTCAGCAATTTACAAGTTGTTTGAAGTGTCTTAACATGAGACACATACCCAAATCTAAAGCTCTGTGACAGTTTTCTCAAAGCCAGTTAAAAAACCCAGAACATTTTGAAGTTTGAACGCAGCTCTGAAATCCTGTGTTTCCAAAACAGCAAGATGTTATTGCAGCTAATGCCTTGAAGGGAACAAGGTAAATACACAATTCAGGTGCCTTAGTACTCACCTATGCCAGGTGCTTTAGTACATGCCTATGCAATTTGGTGCCCTGAAATGAAGATAGCTGCCTGGAATGGGAAGCGTAGCACAGACTGGGAGTGTCCGTCAGCAGGAGATTGACTGCAGTCACTCAGGGAGGCTTTGTAAAACTGACGGAGCAAACCCATATCCATTAAAATAATTGCCTTCTGCTTTAGCCAGGAAGGTGTAAGGGAATGTGGTTACAACAGGTTGAGTTGAAAGTCTTGCATTGTGTTAAAGGGCAAACATGCAAAACTAACACACTTTGAAGATGAATGGCACAACAATGACTGCAGGGCCAGGTGCAGCTTTTTGTCACCAGCATTACCAACACTGTAAATATATAGATATTTTCTCAGTTGGCAAAACACTTGGTTTCAACCCTCCAGTGTATACCCCTGGCCAAGAAAATTAAGGTTACAAAAGAAGAAGTTATTCCAAAAAAAGGAATTACAAGGATACAGTCTAGAATATGTTTCAAGCAATTGCTTTTCTTTTTTTTTTTTTAAGCTTCTCATCTTTAAACAAACAGTAGTGAGAGCTGGAATAAGTAAATCTCAGCTTTCTTCTGTGTTTTCTAGTTCAATGATGTTGAGTCTGTCACAGTGTTAGTTGTGACTCAGACTTTTCCTTTTGGGCATTTATTAATCACTTTTCCATTGGATTTTTTTAGAATCTAATAAAGCATGAATACATGATAACATACTTATCTTGCTGCAGGCACTCACAGGATCTTGCTCTTCTGATTGCTGTTCCAAAGGTTTTCTAGGGCTTTTATTGTCTCTGAGTTCAGGCTCTGTATTAGATGTGAGCAAATATTATATGATCAGAATAATAAGAAGCTAGCCTGAAAATAACAAGATGGAGGCTCCCTTTTTACAAGGAGTCACATAGAAAAGACAAGGGGTGATGGGCACAGAGTTACTCCTGGGGACATTCCGACTGGGCACAAAAGAAAAAATTTTCAAACTGAGAACAATGAGCCATTGGAATAATCTCCCCAGGGAAGTGGTGGATTTCCCCAATGTTGGACACTTGTAAGATTCACCTGCACAGGACACTGGACCATCTAGTCTAGGTCATGTTTTGCCAAGAAAGGTTGGACCAGATGATCCTTGAGGTCCCTCCTAACCTAGTGTTCTGTGATTCTAGGATATTTTTTTTTTTCTTAATAAATTTGTTAAACTTAAACTTCATATAGAAAATTTTAACTGTTTTAAAGGTGTATGTGAAAATGTGGGCAGGAAATTTAGGAGAAACTTTAAATGGTGAAATACTACTATTTCGTACTAAAGATTCTAACAGCTAAAGCGATTATAGAGAAGGTGGAAGAACACCTATGTACAGATGGAAGAAAATACAGTCATACTGGACAGTTGTGTTAAAAACAACAGGAAAAAAGTTTTGCAGTGTGGAAGTCAACACCATTGATCAACACCAGGAGAGAAAACATTAGTAGATTTATGTGAAAGAGGGTAGATTTCGATTAGACATTAGGAGGAAGTTCTATCCTGTGAAAGTGGTGAGACACTGGCACAGGCTGCCCAGAGAAGCTGTGGCTTTCCCATCCCTGGCAGTGTTCAAGGTCAGGTTGGCCAGGGCTTGGAAACACCTGGTCTAGTGGAAGGTGTTCCTGCTCCTTGCAGCGGGGTGGAATTGGATTATCTTTAATGTCTCTTCCAAACCAAACCAGTCTATGATTCTATGTACTACCCTGGTGGGAAAGGTCAATATAGTTGCAGTTGGTTTCCTTGAACCTAGATTGCTCTGTAGTCTGATGTTTTGGTCCTTTATGGCTTTTTTTATCTTTCAAATATCTGTAGTTCACACATGAGAAAATACATGCAGAAAAAAAAGTCATATGTGTAATGCTGTTGTCTTACAAAAACTGACCATCTCCTGTGGAGTTTCCAATTTCGGTAGCCAAATGACTGTTAGGTCTTTGAGAACCTCAAACAGATATAGAGCCCTGCATCTAAACCCAAAATGTTGTGTGATTTTCTTGTTGTCTTGAACAAAACGTATCTGTTGTATGTTTGTTCATTATATAAAGGTAGTTGTCTTCCACAAAAGTAGTTTACTTTTCCTCTGGATAGCCAGCTCCTGAGTTTCTGCTTGTAACTTTTAAATTTGTATTTTGTTAAATAGGTCTTAGATGTCTGCTTTCTTTCTTTTTTCTTTTTTTTATTCCCCACAATGTGTTGTAGAAGATTGACATTTGATAGTTCAGGAAGAGAGGAATTATACAACGTTGAATGGCACCGATCCAGGAAAAAGACTTGACA
Source organism: Lathamus discolor (assembly GCF_037157495.1). Taxonomy (NCBI): domain Eukaryota; kingdom Metazoa; phylum Chordata; class Aves; order Psittaciformes; family Psittacidae; genus Lathamus; species Lathamus discolor. Next base: position 79,655,072 of record NC_088889.1, on the reverse strand, counting down.
GTCATTGTCGGAGCCAATATTGGGATCTTTGTCTGCCCTGGCAAAAAAAAAAAAATGCACTTTTCTCACAGTTAGGATTTTTTGTTAAATTAAGGATTGTGCAATATTATGCAAATACTTTGTTGAGCAAATGAATTGAATAATAAATGAAGGTCCTGTAAACAGTCCCTATATGAAAATACAGAATATAATATTAATCCCTGGGTTCAGAATGTTATCTTCTGTCTTCAAATTTATGTAATTCTATAACACTTTCCCCTGGGATGCAGCATAGTCTACTCAGTCCTTGTCTACAGAGCTTACAGTCTTGTTTCTTTGGTGGGAAAAGATGCTGAAGCATCAGTTTCATGCTACTGGGTGGTTGTGTCTGATCAGTGTCACAGAAAATAATTTGATGGAATATTATCTACTATTACAGTGAAACTGTACGGTTTTCCAACCCCAAAACAAAACAAAACCAAACCTTTACTCCACAGCAGGCAGTTTACTGTGTATGCGAGCTGTTACCTTTCCTCCAACATCAAAGATGACCTACCTAAAATGTTGTCTACCACATGGTGATATCCATTTTAAGCCTGTGACAATATAAATGCTAAGGAAGTCCCAGAGTGCAGTTTGAATTGAAGCACACAGAGTGACCCAGCAGGAAGATTAATGGATCTAGATAGCCTCCTGATCATTCCAGGATATTAGACCTCCCTTTCCCACTCCTTAATTTAGGACACTCTCCAAATGGCTCCTTCACTTCATGATGACCTCTTCTCTGTTGCCATCGTGATTGTATGTTAGTCTGCAGCTGACTCCACAGGAGACCGATTGGGTTTTCCCTGGTCATTACAGGTATTGAACTCTTGCCAAATACCAAAATTGTCCATGCTGCATCTTTTGCACACTTGTTTCATTGTGAAAGTCCTCAATTTAAAAGCAGATTCCTTCATTGTTACTATTTTCTAATCCCTGATACTTACCATGAGTTTTTGATTTGTTTCTGTTTTGTTGTTTCTGTTTGGCAGTGTTGCTTTTGTTTTAATTCAGAACCCAATCTCTGGCTGTAACTGATTATAGAATCATAGAATGGTTTGGGTTGTAAGGGACCTTTATGCTCATCCAGTTCCAACCCCCTGCCATGGGCAGTGATACCTCACACTAGACCAGGTTGCTTCAAGCCCTGTCCAACCTGGCCTTGAACACTGCCAGGAATGGGGTAGCCACAGCTTCCCTGGGCAGCCTGTGCCAGTGCCTCAGCACCCTCACAGGGAAGAATTTATTCCCTATATCCAATCTGAATCTCCCCTGTTTAAGTTATTGAGGATCTTGTGACACTGTGGGAAAAATAACCATACAGTCCAGCTGTCAGGTGGAGCAGATGAGGGACTTCCCAGGTAGTCTAAAGCACAGGGCACTCTGGGGTACGAGATACACGAGTAGAATCTTCTTTCATTGTATAAGCTGTATCCTAGAATTGTATGTTCTTTGATACTTTGATTCCTGCCACTATAAAATGCCTTCAAATCGGTTGCCTTTGGTGCTGGTATGATCTTTCGTCCTTGTTCTGGGAGCTGTCATATCCAATAAGCAACCTGATTAATCAGTGCGTGTTGGGACATACTGGGTCAAATAGGCAGAATGATACAGGCAGGTACCTGGGCCCCTTTAATCACTTTGAGCATAGTTTTGTTTTCAGCAATTGCCATTGCACTGCAGCAAAACATAATCAACTGTTGGTGGTAACACTTCTTACTTGTTTTTGTTTTATTTCTTTTTTCTTTTTAATGCGGTTGGCATGAGGTTTTCCCTTTTCCAGTGTCTCAGTCCTTGTGGTTGTATTCTTGCCTTTGAATCAATTCAGACTTCTGTTTTGCTGTAGCCAGAGAGCCACCTTTCTTAAGATATGTATGTTTGAACGTGAGTGCATTTAAAAAAGGAATTGAGTGTTGCTGGAAATCTCAGTATGTGCAAACTTCTCTATGGAGGAACCTAAATATTTTATTATGTTTTAAATATGAGGGTGCTTTTTTGCTATATAGTATCCAATTGTTTATCACAATAAACTTCTGCTACTGGGATATAAGGAGTTTTGCAGGACTGTAAGAGGTCTCTTGGAGCTGAAAGGGATGGTGAGGTCATGGTACCATCTCCGAGTACCAGGTAAAATCCTGTTGTTACAGAAAAGAAATAATTTTAAGCAGTTTTTAAACAGAAACAATTAGTGATCAAACTTAGGAAGATACTGTTTCCTTATAAATTTTATACAAAGCATGTAACAGCAGTAATAGGTGATAAAGGACAAGATAATAAAATCATACATTAAAATAAAACCAAGTATTTAAATAATTAGACATAAGTGAGTCATAAACATGTCTTGTTATAATGAGAGGTGTCCATTGTTTTTGTTACAAGAAGCTGTAGTATTGTTCCAGTTTCTTTAAAAATCAGACAGTCTTTGCTTTTGCACCGCTGAGTGTTATATTCTTATGCTAACTGCTCTCTTTTTAAGTTTGGGTATGCTGATGCTTTGGGTGTGTGTCAGTTTTGTTGACATCAAAAGCAAGGAAGCCTTTCATGCTCAGTTGAAGGTGTCCCCATCTTCTAAAATCCAGCATGACTGTTGCACTATCCAGATATTATGGTCTCCATTTGTATCTAGTAGAATTACTTACAGTTTGAAAAGAAAATATAAAAAAAAAAAAAAAAAAGAAGTGCAGTTATCTCCTGATTTTCCTGTGTTCTTCTCTGTTGGTTCTGGAACTACTGAGGTAAAACTGGCAATTAACAGTTTTATTTTTACTGGTATTGCAGCTGTTTAGTTCTTCTAAGCTTGCTATTTATTAAAGAGATAGGAAAGTTTGCATAAGGCATTGTAATAAAACCGAGGTGTGAAAGTGCTGTTGTTCTGAGCATGTAAGGATTCAGAATGCTTTGAACATCATTTGCTCACAGTCTTTTTCACAGTTTGTTTTTCCCAGTTTGCCTGTGACAGCAATTGCAGGGGGAGGCCTGTGCATGCAAATAACCATGTTATTGTCCCCAGCCAGCAACTCAGCCCCACAGAGCTGCTCCCTCCCTCCTGGTTGGATGGGGGAGACAATCAGAAGATAAAAGTGAGAAAACTCTTGGGTTGAGACAGAGGCAGCTTAAATAGGTACAACCACACACACAAGGGCAGGAAGGTGTTCAGCCATTGCCAGTCATGCATCATGCTGACGGGGGAAGACAGACACCATCACTCTGAACGTCCCCCCTTCCGTCTTCTTCCCTCAGCTTCACATGCTGAGCGTGACACCACAGGGCATGGGATATCCCTTGGGTCAGTTGGGGTCAGCTGTCCTGTCTCCATCACCTTCTACCTGCTGTTGCACTCCAACCTCCTCACTGGTAGGGTGAGGAGCAGAAGAGGCCTTGACTTTGTGTAAGGACTGCTCAGTGATGACTAAAACATCCCAGCGTTATCAACGCTGTTCCAGCACAAATCCAAAAGACAGCCCATTACCAACTACTGGGAAGAAAATTAACACTCCCAGCCAAAACCAGCACAGTTATTCACCATGCCAATTGCTTGACTTAGAGGAACTTGCTGATTTTAGACTTGATTAGTACTTTTACAGTGGGGAGTAAAGTACGAAGGATCACTAAACTGGCAGTTTAACACATGGCAAAATCCTTCTTTTAGAAGAGACACCAGCGCATTGCTGATGACTGTTGCTGGGGTATGTTGGTAACATCATACGTTACGATAGTTGCACACATGCACATAAACGTACGCACACAGAGGACCAATGTGGTACACGTGGTACCAAATGTTCTGTGTCTCCTCCTCAGAATGTCTCAAATCTCTGGCTTGCGTTTCTGATGCCAGAGGTTGAAGTTTTTAGTGTGCTGCGTGGAAAAGAGTGGGCTGGACTGCTAGGAAGTGTGCGTGGTTGTTTTTCAGGCTTACTCTAGATAATGTGGCTTTTGGAGGAAAGTTGTAGAGTACTCTTGTCTCCTTGGCTGCTCTTCAGCCATTTTTCCTGTAATTAGTAGTAGTACCAGTAATACAGATAAAAATCAAGCCTCTCATCAATTAATAGTAATGCAGGTACCAGTGCCTTCTTTACCATCAGCACTATTATCTGGGCTTGAATAGCAAATTAATTTTACAGTGGTGACCACAGAGTTTGAATTCTGATGATTTTGTCAGTCTGTATCCTGAACCATGGTGCAATTGATCTCTGACTGACATTGCATCCCTGACATTGTGGTGTGCTGGGGTTTTGTTGTGAGGTTTTTTATTGCTGTGTTTGGTGGGCTTTGTGTTGTTGAATAAAATAATAGGGCATGAATAATATCAGCATTGCTTTATAAACGTCTTAAAACAGATGCAGTTCTTAGTGAATATATCTAAAAGTCAATATAATGCTTCTCTGTGTTAAAGCTTTGCAAGCAAGCAAAATAAAGGAAAATAAGGAAGTTTCCTGTGGCGTTAAAAGTAACAGACATATTTTTCCTTTCCATATTTGCACTGTTAGAAAGTAGTAGATTAAAATGTGAATCCAAATTTCTAAGGTAAGTATATTATACTGAATAGTATATTTTACAATAATAAAAATGTTTTACCTGCTGAAGTGTTAAATATTTTGTCACTGATTGTACAAGAAACAGAAAGATTGGACACTTAATTTGTAATGTGGAAAATTTTATTTTTTTATTAACTTTTTCTCAAGTGAGAATATCTTTCAGTTTCTTAGGAGTTGCTTATATTCCAATACAAATTGGGATGAAAAAATTATTGTTGTTGTCCTTGGAATAGTTTTGTTATGAATTTTCGTGGTATATGATCATACTGTTCACAAGAAAATTATAATACATGCAGGTAAGGTAAAATTTGAGAGCAAGTGAACCCAGGTAATGAACTTTCTTTCTACTGATTTCTGACTTTCGTTTGCCGGAATCAGACTATTCAGCACTTGCAATTCTTTGTGCTTTGCTTTGAAGGAGTTAACTTTGCCTATGTAGGAATGTTCTTTTAGTTGCGTAAGTGGATGCACCTTTATCAGCTGAGGTAAATTTTAGTCAATGATTTGGTTTCTTTATTTCTGTAAATGTGTTTAAATGAAGCACTGCGCCTCTAATATTAGCAGATCTTAGTACTGTTGTCTTTTAAGCGTATCTTCAGTCCATGTCTGTTTCACATTGCCGTAAGAAATGACTTGCTGCATTACATAGTACTAACAACTCATACAGCCTTTGCTGTTCATTTTGCTATTTAAAATGCATATAGTTTGTTCTCGTTTCATCTTCTTGGAAGATCTCCAAAGTAAGTCTGAAGAGTTACAGACCTTCTCTCATTTAAATCAACAGGAAAGAATACTGATCATAACAAGGAAGAACAACACTGTTGATGTCCTTTAATCTTCTATTGTGTGGGCTCCTCTTGTTACTTCCTGTGTTAGTTTTACCAGTACACATGAGAGCAGTTTTTGGTGGAGCTTGAAACATTGAGGATCACTGTGCTTAGAGTCCTCTGACTTGCTAAGGGAAAAGCTGGTCTGATTTTTCTTTTTATTTTTATTAATGTCTTGGGCCTGATACTTGTGCAGTGACTGTGGTGGTAGTATCTGAGAATGGGGGAAACAGGTGATACCATAGTCAAAGATGGGCTTTGGGGATCTCTAAACGATGTACTTTTTCTCTCACTCCACTGAAGGGCTGGCTGTGGATTTTAAGAATTTGGAATGACATTTTAAAGAGTAGGAAGATTTTAGCGTAATAACACATTCCCTTTTTTTTCATTTTAAGAATTTGTTCTGCTGATGTTTAATATATAAGAAGTGTCAATAATTTAATAAAAACTGTCTCAAATGAGGAATTGAAAGGGAATTCTAAATGCATGTTATAATGCAGTACTCTTGCAGCTTGACACTTCTGTATGGGTGGTCTTTCCTGGCACAGTACTGAAAAGAGTAAGAAGTGCCCCATGTTAGGACTGTGTGCACACTTATGAAAGATGGGCAGACTGGCGACAAGAGAAGCATGACTGGTGTCATGAGATAACTAGTGTGTTTCTTATGATAGCTGAACATGTGAACTGGATAGTGTTTAGTACGGAGTGTGTGAGTAGTTGGATTCTTCTGAAGTTGCTTACGAATTACTTATGTGCTGATGCTGTGTGTAGTACATAAACGCTTACAGCTCTGTGATTGTGCCTCTGTGTGTTTGTGGCAGTCAGCTGTGTTCCCTGGTGAGCTCTTTGGAAACTATCAGTGAACACTTAATTTTACACTGCACTGTACTGTTCGTTTTGCCTAAGAGGCTGGTGTATACTGTCTTCTTCCTTTGAGTGGAGGGCTGCGGGAACCATTGCTTTATGGCTGAGATAAAAATGCGAGCCAGGCAAACTGGTACTGCTTCTCCTTCCTCTTGTCAGAACCACATATTGATCTAATTTTCTAATGGGCTGTAAGGTTTTTAGTTAAACTTTTGTAAAGAAGACAGCTCTGTATTTTTTCATGTTTAAAAACTACTGCCACTTCTTCTAGTATGTCTGGCCTAAGAAATACAGATGCTGGTTAGTGCATAGAGTAAAATACACAAGTGCATACAGTAAAAATAGACACAGATAATGAAATAGAAAGGTGAATTTGGTGTTTGCATTTATCCTTTCACATCTAGGAAATGTATATAACTAATGAACTGAGTAAAAGAATTTGCCTTGCAGCTGACAGCTGATTTGGAAATGCAAAAATTTAGGGAAGGTGTTTTGCTTTCCACTAATCACAGCCCGGCAGTTGTTCATATTTAAGGATTTATATAATTGTTTTTAATACTAAATTTATGCCTCAGTACGTATGTGCAATGCATCTGAGTTGCTGACACTATGATCTACAATTTTTAATTCCTTCTGTTTTGCGTTTAAATTATCAACCATAACTTTGTATTACAGCACACGAGGGAGGAGATGTTAAGCTGTGATTCCAATAGCAAACATTAAATGAATCTATCACATGCTTTTCAAATAATAAATTTGGAAATGTATGAAGATTTACAGACTATTACATATTCACAGTGATGCCAAGTTAGCGCTTGATTTGGAGTAATCTCAAGGAACTTGCCAACAAGGTTAAAGTTGACAAGCGGGTATTCTTTATTGTGGTGCCTGGAGACATGGGGGATAGCTCCTCCTAGCGTGTTCCTCCCGAGCATCAACCAGGCTGTGATTATATTGTCCTTAAACATACTTATTCATTAGATTACATACATATTTGTTGAGTTACTTATACATTACATCATAAAACATTGTACCAAGCCTTCAGCACTTCGTTTTAGGATCATTGTCATGTCAGTAACCACCAGGGGATTCTTGCACAATGCTTATCTTATCCATTTCCTTATCTCTGGAGTTGCTAACAAAGCCTAATGTCCTTGAAGTTACTAATTTACAACCCCATTCTTCAGTCAACCCCATTCTTCAAGCAGCTTTGCAAACTACATGCATTAACTACAATTTGTGATTTCCACATGCTGTAGTTTTGAAAGGTGTTCAGTCTTCTGGACTATAACCTGGTTATCAAAACACCTGTGTAGACTGTGTGGAATGATAAGAGATAATGCATCTTCTCTAGTGTATTTAGGTACCTCTTTCAATATGTGGTTTGCTAGATGATTGGTGTGTTATCTTTACATGTATCCTTTTGCTATGGTGCTACTACAAATAAAATCTGTTCTTTTAATTTGCTAACCATTACTGTGAAACAATAGGTACTATTATGAGCCTTGCTGGAGTGGCAGATGTTGTTAAATCTTTGGATAGTAAATTGGAAATATTAGTCTTTTGTTAGCAAGAAAATTAGGGAAATATTTATTTAAATGTAAATTGTCTGCCCTATCACTGAGTATTTTTATACAAATTAAGCAAAAATAATTTCCTGTGATACTTTTGAAATCAAATATGGAAGTGAATAATGTTTGTGAAGACTGTTTAGAATGTCATGCACACTTTAACATTTGGAAGTATAGAATGCTACTTTAATTTGACATATTCATGTGTGGACAATGTTAATTTGTTACATAGCCCAATTAGATAAGAATAAAATGTTGAGGGCATTAAATCCTAATCTTTAGAGATATGCAGTTATAGAATGCCAGCAGATGTCAGTATGTTCTTGTCAGATAGCCCTTTTGTTTTTAAACAATAACCTTCTTTCAATTAAATCATGTGGGAGGAAGTAGCAAGGGTTGTAATACTCTTAATGCAGTTCTGTATAATTCAGATATGTTACTGAAGAAAGTGGGTTTTTTTTCCTTTCTGTTTTCTAGACCTGGGTTAGCACAATGTCTGTGCATACACTAGCTTTCACTGTATATAACTGCTCATCAAACTGCTTAAAGAACAGTTTAAAATACTTTGCTGAATGGGGATATATTGCTGATAGTTTGGCACCTTCATTTCTAATTGAACTTTTTTTTTTTCTCTGTAGAACATTTTGTGTATAGATTCCTTTTATATATTGGGGCATTTGGAAAACACTGGCACACTTATTTCTGTTTGCATAGCTAGTGATTGTGTTTGAACTCTGATGTGTTTAATCAAATCTGTCTCTGTAACTGGGAGATTTAATAAGGTTTAATAAGGTATGGGTGAACAGATGGAACCTGTAGTCCTCATGAAGTTTGCAGCCTACTGACAGGTAATCCAGAGTGAGTCCATGCCTGAGATTGTTACACAAGTAGCATAGAGGTGGTATTAAAGCTCCATTGAAGTTTCTGATTTTGTTTTTCTCTTTGTGTTTGTCAGTATTGTCTTTTTAAGGAGGGATATTCTGCACCTTAAAGAAGATACCTCTATTTTTCCTAAAATGTAACTTAAATACTTCAGTCTTGGTTTGGACCTCTGTCCATCTTATCCAGCACTACCACCACCAGAATGGTAAACCCCATGATTTTCAGTGGCGGTTGCCTGAAGCACATGGTGCCTCAATGCAGAAGACATTGGAAGAAGTGGTAAGAATCCTTCCAGAAAACGAAAGGCCATTTGCTTAAGCTTCTGTTAGAGAGCTAATATATTTACATTGCATTTTGGCGTAGAGTGTTCTTTTTTTGTAAATTCACAGTCATAAAATACTGCAGCTGTCACTTGAGGCTTTTTAGTTACATTTCCAAGCATAAATTTATTTAGTTTTCTCTTTCTTCAGCCCTCATTTAACACAAAAAGAGTTTGTTTTACATGCAAGACCTATTTATTGTGACTGATTCCTTGCTTCTCATCTCAGACTGTTTGCGGGATTTTCAGATCATGCAGCTGAGAATAAAAGCAGGCAGATAAGAAATGTATTTACCTCTGGAGTAAAAAAACCCTAAGCCCATACATAAAGTATTACTGAGGTTATAGTTCTGGAAATGTGACAATTTTATTTTTGAATGGTGGTTGAAATGCATTTGCCCTTAATACTTCTAGAGATGCTGATAAACACCCCAAATCCTGTTAAATATCATGCTTAAGTTAGTTCTAAGCAATTCTTTGCATGATACACTGATGTATTTTAATTCAGGGTTTGGCTTGCTTGCCTGGAGCTGAATGGAAAAAGTTAGAAAATTATAATTCTCTTTTCATTTTAGTGTAGGGATAAAAGAAAAAAAAAAAATGTAGATGTTTGAGAGTCTGCTTGTGTAATGTTTGAAAATTTATCCTCTCTCTTTGTAGTGAAAATAAAAGGCAAAAATTATTTTTCTACCACTGAAAGAAGAAAAATAAGCAGTATCATTTATTGTTTTGACATATTTTCTTCCATGGCAATGTAAGCACTTTCTGATAGTTGAGTCTTACTAATTTTCTCCTGAGTATGCCTTTTGAAAAGCTGCAATATATAGATACGTAATTGATTTCCTTGTGTAGCTGGCAGTGCTATTGCACCTTGGACTCCTGAAACTCATGTTCTTAGCAAAAGTGGGTGGAATCTCCATCATGCTGTACCATACTTAACAACAGTTCTAAAAAACTGAATTTTACTGAAATTCATGGTCAACCCAAAAGACTTGCTACAGCTTTTTTTATTGCATACAGAAGTTTAATTTATGAAGATTCAGGCTTTACAATGGTTAAATGAAGGGAGCTGGTTTTCTTGTGATAATGCAGACATACGGATTAAAATACCAAATGTGAGCATTTACGTCTGGCTTTCAAAGCTTGCTCATTCAATCTGTATGTTGACATGTAAGTTGAGAGCAGATGAATGACTTGGTTGTTCATTTTGTCCATGTACTTCATACGTAAATGTCTGAAAATGTGATCTTGCTGTCAAGATAGTGAAGAAGTAATGCAGCAAATATTGACATTAATTTTGATTCCTCAAAACTAATTATTATAAATAAATCTAAACTCTAAAATGAACTTTAGAACATTTGAAGCTTGTTGGAAGTATATGCAAGTCTATATGGGTTGGTCAACTATAGTACAAAAATAAATACAACTTCAAATTTTCTACAGTATGTGATAGCTCTAATGGCATCAACATTGTTAATTTTGACTTTGATATCTTCATAAAAGCCTATAAAACTACCCAGAAAGAGGTCTGTTGTGATATTTTCCAAACCTTGAAAAAACCCAAGGGTTCTGGCTGACACGTGCCCTCCAATACATTTTAACCTGTTGTGGTTTTTTTTAACTGCAATTTGTTTGAGGTTTTTTTCCAACTCATTCCCAAAACATTTCTAGAAATAGATGTTTAAGTAGACTGTTTACTGAAGAAAACACAGAGATAGGATTTGCTCATATACTCAGATCTCTGTATGCTGCAATGTAATACATCCAGCCTGGGAGTTTTCTTGTAAGAACAGTATGAAAACCTTCCCCCAAAGCAGGGTGTCTCTTTGACTATTCATTAGGAGGCTACCAGGCAGAATGTAAAAAAGACAATGCAGTGGAAGTGCAGCACAGTGAGTGCAGATGCTTTGATGAAAATGGACAGGTAAATTATGGAGAAATCATAGAATAGTTAGGGTTGGAAAGGACCTCAAGATCATCTAGTTCCAACCCCCCTGCTGTGGGCACGGACACCTCACACTAAACCATGTCACCCAAGGCTCTGTCCAGCCTGGCCTTGAACACCGCCAGGGACGGAGCATTCACAGCTTCCCTGGGCAACCCATTCTAGCGCCTCACCACCCTTACAGTAAAGAATTTCTTCCTTATACCCAACATAAACTTCCCCTGTTTAAGTTTTAACCCATTACCCCTTATCCTATCACTACAGTCCCTAATGAAGAGTCCCTCGCCAGCATCCCTATAGGCCCCCTTCAGATACTGGAAGGCTGCTATGAGGTCTCCACACAGCCTTCTATTCCACAGGTTCAACAGCCCCAACTCTCTCAGCCTATCTTCATACAGGAGATGCTCCAGTCCCCTGATCATCCTCGTGGCCCTCCTCTGGACTTGTTGCAACAGTTCCATGTCCCTTTTATGTTGAGGACACCAGAACTGCACACAATACTCCAGGTGAAGTCTCACGAGAGCAGAGCAGAGGGGCAGGATCACCTCCTTCAACCTGCTGGTCACGCTCCTTTTGATGCAGGCCAGGATACGGTTGGCTTTCTGGGCTGTGAGCACACACTGAAGCCAGCTCATGTTCATTTTCTCATCGACCAGCACCCCCAAGTCCTTCTCTGCAGGGCTGCTCTGAATCTCTTCTCTGCCCAGTCTGTAGCTGTGCCTGGGATTGCTCCGACCCAGGTGTAGGACCTTGCACTTGGCATGGTTGAACTTCATAAGGTTGGTATCAGCCCACCTCACAAGCGTGTCAAGGTCCCTCTGGATGGCATCCCTTCCCTCCAGCGCATCAACCGGACCACACAGCTTGGTGTCATTGACAAACTTGCTGAGGGCGTACTCAATCCCACTGTCCATGTCAGCGACAAAGATGTTGAACAAGACCAGTTCCAACACCAGTCCCTGGGGGACACTACTCGTTACTGGTCTCCAGTCCTCTAATACGTCCTCTAATATGGTAATTCTTGAACACACTGAAAGAAACCACATGAAGAATGCATCTCAACATACAGTTCTCTTCCTGAAAGAAATTAAAAATGTGATCCTCCTCACAACATGTAAGTTTTGTAAAATGAGTAAAATGAAGTGTTGTAAAGGTGATGTGTCATAGGAAGATGGAATTGATAGCTCCACAGGAAACATTCACGTGTGGCATACTCCTAGTTCCCTGGCAGAAGCAGCCCTGCTGCACTGTCTTCAGAAATGGATGGTGAAAGTGTGATAAGTTATGGGTTGTAAAATCAATGATATAATTTTCCATATACGGTGATTTGGGAGATAGCCTTGTAATGAAAGTCTAGAGAGTTCCTTAATCTCTTCTCTCTAAACTACATTTTTTCATATATGCAGGAATATTATGTAGTCATGAGAATAGCACAGGGATTATAAGATATTCTTGTAGTAAAACTTGTGATTGTAGTTCAGTTTTAATAACAACATTCAGCAAAAAATGTAACGATATTTTTAAAGATTGTTAAAGATTTTTTTAATTTGACAGTGGCTTACCCTTCTTAATTCCTGACAATTTCCTTTACTAAGGCTTTCCAGGATACCAGGTGTATTGTGCCCTCTGTGCTCTTCCCTTTTGCTCCTTTACTGTCTGGTGCTCTGACAGCCGTCTCCCAGTTGCACTGGGAACGGGGAAGCCACCAACTGGACTTTATATGAATCTCTCATGATCTCACCCTAAAGCACATGGAATGACTACCAAGGTATAAGAGTCTGACAGAGTTAACTGTTAGTTGAAAGAAGACATCAAAACTATGAGTATCTTGACATAAAAATAGAGAATAACAGGTGAAGTAAGTATCATTAGTAATATAAATGCCTCATATAACTAATATAAGCATAGATCTGTAGGTAGTCCTTTTATTTCCTTCCAACATAAGGAATATGCACCAACGCTGCTGTTTCTCTGGTAGTAGCTGTTGCACAGAGACTGGTCAGCAATATGATTGTGATTATTTAGAGAAGTACAGCTGTGTAAACCACAATTTTTCCTTTCACCCTATTCCTTTAAAACATTGATGATGATTTTTAGCACCAACCAAAACAGCTTTATGGCACTAGGGTGACTGGCTGGTGGCTTAAAGGTGCCATCATGTGTGGTGGTTTGACTGTGGCTAGTGGCCAGGTGCCAAAAAAGGTTGAGATAAGAACTGGAAGACAATTCACCCATGTCCTCATGGGCAAAATGGAGTCAACTTATTTAATTTGTTGTTAATTAAAGTAGAGTTGGATGGTGAGAAAAAAAATAAAACACTGCTTCTTCCTCCCCACCTCCCCTTTCTTCCAAGAGTTAACTTCACTTCTTCTGTCCTAATGCCTGCACCTCCTTCACAAATGGTGCAGAAAGATGGGGAGTGGGAGCTGTGCTCAGCCCATAGCAGCTCCTCTCTGCCACTCCTTCCTCCTCACGTTCTCTCTCTGCTTCAGCACGGGTTGCCGGGGCATCTCTGCCCCCTCCTGATCTCAGTCCGGTTCTCATGCGTTCTCACACCTGTGGGCATTTTGTGTTTTCATCAGCGGGTTCTCCCGGAGCTCCCCCAGCCCGGCTGAGGGGCTCAGTTGTGGCCTGGGCCTGGGTGGCCAGAACCGTCTGGAACTGGGAGGGAGCAGCTGGGCCTCCTCTCACGCAGACCCACCGCAGTGCCTGGCTCTGACACTGGCTACACCGTGTCTCAGTAAGACCCGTGGTTTTGTTAGGTGACCCGCTGTGACTGTTTCATCTACTAATAATGGCGGAAAGAAAGTATTGAGCTTTAGGGCACTGGTAGTGATGGAGGAATCAGCCTCAGGGTAAACGGGCAGAGGGGTGGGGGCTGGGGGACTTGGGTACTTCTGTCTATGAAGGAGGCCACGAGGATGATCAGGGGACTGGAGCACCTACCGTATGAAGACAGGCTGAGAAAGTTGGGGCTGTTCAGCCTGGAGAAGAGAAGGCTGCGTGGAAACCTCATAGCAGCTTTGCAGTATCTGAAGGGGGGCAATAGGGATGCTGGGGAGGGACTCTTCATCAGGGACTGTAGTGACAGGACAAGGGGTAACAGGTTCAGACTAAAACAGGGTAAATTCAGTTAGATATAAAGAGGAAGTTCTTTGCTGTGAGGGTGGTGAGGCACTGGAACAGGTTTGGAACTGGCACTGCTGAAAGGAGTTGTGAATGTTCCATCCCTGGCAGTGTTCAAGGCCAGGTTGTACAGAGCCTTGGGTGATGTGGTCTAGGGTGGGGAATCCCTACCCATGGCAGTGGGGAGGCAACTGGATGATCTTAAGGTCCTTTCCAACCTTAACTATTCTATGATTCTGTGTGTCTCTGGGATAGTAGATTTAGGATAGTCCTCTGGTCAGTAATTACTTTTCACGGTTCATAAAAGATATGAAGCAGATGGATCTTCAATTCAGGTACCTATAAGCTGTGTTTGAAGTGCCAAATGGTTTGGAAGAAACATTGCTCTTACAGTTCCCATAGTTGTGGCTGGGACTGTTAGCTGCCTCCTAGAATGCAAATTCACGTTTTTCCTCTGCCTCCTGCTCCCATTTCTAACCATTTAAAGATAACATATTTCTTGAGTTACATTTGGACATGCAGATGTAAGGCTGCAGGAGGCAGAGGAAAAATGTGAATTTTGCATTCTAGGAGACTGCAACAGGAGATGTCGAAATGTTTAATTTTGTTTTTAAGCTAAGGGCAGACTTCTATTGAGGACGCCCTGCTAGCGAGCAGCAGAGTGTAGAAAAAAATTATACCTTTTTTTCCATCTGATGATCATTTCTGTGCTGGGTTATGCTGAAAGACCTCTGCTCGGCCATGCTTTGTGTTCTTCAGTAGAATGAACAGGTCTGAGGTGTGTCCAGTCTAGCTGCAAATGAGGCACTGTTTTTAATGAGGGATTTAATTTTAAATAGCTGAACACCTGCAGGGTTGTCTGTAAGCATCTCCAGCTGAAAAGAAAAATGGGCAGCGCAAGTTGCATAAAGTTTTCTCCTATTCAAGGTATTGTAGTGGGAGATAGAGGTGTTTCTCACATAGCTTTTGGCAAATCATTATTTTTCAGGGTTTAGGTAGTGTTGTTAAGTGTTTTATAAGCTTTCTGCATTTGGCTCTTCACTGTCTTCAGTAAATTTCTCTTGTTGACTTAATTTTTGATGTTGAGTCCTCATTTAAAAAAAAAACAAACATGCGGGGTGGGGGAAGAAGTCTTTATTTCCCAGATAAGAAAAATGTTGTAAGGCTAATGTGTACAGGATTGTGACTGTCTATGGAGAGATTCCCTTTAAGAGAAAAACGGGTTTAAGCTTGGGCCTATGGAGCCCTGATGGAATGGGTGCTGCAAGGACAGTGATCTTGTCTAGCAAGTTAGAAACAGGTCTTCTGGAGCTGGGGCTCTAAAACCAATATTTATTTACGTCAGAAAAGTGCAGGCAACAAACCTATTGCACTCCACTGAAGTAATTATTTGCAGACTTCATACAGGGTACCCTATATGAAGGCCTGGCTATCTCTGGTTCAGCAGATTGGACGTTGATTGGATCAATAACAGAATATGCACAACTGCCCAAATGTAAAGATGCTACATCCTGAGATGGACCTATTTTACCCAAATTGTTAGGCATGTTCTATTTATATAAATATATATATATAATATGTGAATATATAAAAATACAGATGAATTTTTTAGCTGCTGTTGGTATTATAATGATTTACTCTTTAATAGCAGTGAAAGCAGGGTGAGAGGAAAGACTTGAATATTTTAGTAACATAATTCTGATCTGTTGGATTGAAGTTATGGAGAAGATTATATGGCTCTTTTATTTAGACTACGTCTTATCAGTGTTGTGACTGTTCCAGAAATTACAAGAAATGCATTATTCTGTGGCGTATATAAGGAGATTATTAAAACGGATACTAACTTGCTTTATTAAAACAAGTTAATTGTGCAGTCATATGGACGTCAGTACTGCATTTCTTTCCTATGGTGAAAAGCAGAAGAATGATCTTACTCTGTTGTTTCATCTGTAGATGATATTTATCTGTTTTTACAAATTGTTAGGTAAGGCAGGACAAAGTAGTGGTTTTACATTTAGCTCTGGCAGAATACAGAGTTGTTACTATTTTTTCTGACAGCCACTTCTGCGAGGGTTCAGTTTTGCATAAGCTTTCCTGGGACTCGGTTTAGCCAGCAAGCAGCCACTGCAGTGAAATTCATATGGGGGATGTGGGGTCTGACTTAGGGTGAGGGGAGAATTGAGATCCATTATGTAAAGCTTTGAAAATCAGCAAACTGACCTAGAACTAAAATGTGTATTGGTGAAAAGCAGTGTTTTGCTTTGCTGAGCAGATAGGTTGCTGAAGTTGGAACAAGCCAGAGTGTGGTTAAGATCTGGCAGGAAGCGATAGTCTGGTTTGCATGGTGCTCTGGATGTCAGATTTGCATTTAGTGAGCTGTAGACAGTAGTGCGAGCACCCTGTGGGGTAAGTTGGATATTCAAAATACCTGCTTCTTACCCTTGAGAGTAACCTCTGGGATCTGAAACAAGATCTGATGTATTTCTTCATGGTATTGGAGCAAAAAATAGACAAAAATATCTTTAGGGGACAGTTAAAAGACTGTTAAAGTAATTTGAAATTTTGCAATAAACTCTTTAGGATCTGGATTTTTGGCTTCTAAAAGAGTTAGTTTTGTGTTATGCTGTGTGAGTTATAGTCTTACAGACTGAATATAACCCTAAATTTGAATCATCAATTTTCTTCCCTATGGTGTTGCTATTCATTTAGTACTGCTCTCATGGTGACTTTCAGTTGGAAGTAAAGGTATTAGCAGCAATTTGTTTCACCTGTTCTTAGTTGAAGTTTCCTTGGAAAGTTTCATTAATACACTATCATGGTTTAAAAATAGAAACTCAAGAGAATTATTTCAACTCAATTAAGTAATATAATCCATCAAAAAGCTTTTCATTTTATCTTATAATTATTCCAAAGCACTTCAAACCATCCACTTCTCCATTGTGAGTTCTACACCATTTTTTATCCAAAATTGGAAATTTTGCATCTGTGTGTAGATTACATGCAGTGCTCCTCTTATCCTTGTTTTTTCTCTGCTGTGGAATGACACCTCCACCCCTCCAACATTTAGTAAACTCTTAAATGAGTTTTGTTGCTCGCTCTGTGTGTAGCAGTGAAGAGCAGAGTGAAGTAGCTGGAATATCTGCAGTGCTCTGTGGATTGCAGAGCATGACATTGGTGATTTCTCACTCCCAGTAGCTAGTGATGGGATGCTTTTCAAGCCCCAATTCTGTTCAAATTATATTCAGGAAAAAGTAATTTCTCTCTCCTTTTCTTCCCCCAAAGAAAAATACATATTCTTGACAGCATGTTGTCAGCTGGGCAGCTATCTCTGTGGAAACAGTACCAGAAACTGTTCTTCAGTGTTCAGCTATTGAATATTTATAGTAATTCCACCTAAACATTTGTTATGTTTTAAATGCAAAATAAATAAATAAGCATTTATTTACTGCTGTGTTAATTTAGTGACGTGTTGTCAGCTTCTTTGGAAACTGGATTCCAAAGAGTTCTCAGTCAGCTGGCTAACAGAATGGAAACTCAGCTTTGAAAATAGAATTTGACTGCTGCCTTACTGGTTTACAAATGTCTGCTGTTTATTTTGATCGCCAAATTATTAGTTTTCCCTGGGCATGGTTTTTGCTTGCTGATGGGTTTTGTGTGTTTGGGTTTGTTGGGTTTTTGTTGCTTGGGGTTTTTTTTGTTTGTTTGTTTGGGTTTGTTTTTTTTGTTTGTTTTGTTTTGTTGTTGGTTTTCTTTGTGGGGGTGGGGGTGGTGGGTGTTTGCATACAGTGTAGCTCAAAATGAACTGGTGTAGATTGGGACCTCTGGAGGTCATCTGGTTCAACTTCACTGCCCAAGCATGACCATCTAGAGCTAGTTGCTCTGGACCCTGTCCGGATACTTTTTTGATATCTCCAAGTTTGAAGACTTCACAGTCTGGGCAACCTGTGTCAGTGCTCAGTCACCCTCACAGTGAGAAAGTGTTTCCTGATGTTCAGAGGGAACCTCCTGTATTTCAGTCTGTGTGCATCTGCTCAGGTCCTGATGCTCCTTCCCTGGAGCATCACATTACCAATCAGCCCCTCCCTGTTGGTGAGCACAATGTCAAGCATGGCACCTCTCCTTGTTGGCTCTTCTATTACTTGCAAGAGGAAGTTGTCTTCCACACAATCAAGGAATCTCCTGGATTGCTTGCTCCAGGCCATACTTTCCCTCCAAAAGATACCAGGATGGTCGAAGTCCCCCGTGAGAACAAGGGCCTGTGAGTGTGAGGCTGTTCCTATCTGTCTATAGAGTGGTTCATCCACAGAGTCCTTCTGATCAGGCGGTCAGTAACAGATCCCCACAGTAATGTCCCCCATTGCTGTTCTCCCCAGGTGTGGGACCGTCAGCCCATTTCTCCAGCCTGTTGAGGTCCCTCTGTATGGCAGCACAACCTTCTAGTCTGTCAGCAACTCCTCCCAGTTTTGTGTAATCAGCACCGCACCAGCTACTAGGAAGGAGAAAAATAACTGTTACAGCTGAACCCAGGACACCCCATTATGACATCATTAATGAAGATGTCATGCCAGTGGGATGGAGTGCACCCTCAGCAGTTTGCTGACGACAACAAACTGTGTGGTGCAGTCGACATGCTGGAGGAAAGGGATGCCATCCGAAGGGACCCCTGACAGAGGTGAGCCAGCACAAACCTCATGAAGTTCCACAAAGGTAAAATGCAGGGTCCTGCACCTGGGTCACGGCAATCCTAAGCACAAACACTGGCTGGGAGAAGAGTGGATTGAAAGCAGCTCTGAGAAGAAGGAATTGGTTGAAGCTCAACATGACCTGGCAGTGTGCACTTGCAGCCCATAAACCAGCTGTGCCCTGGGCTGCATCAAAAGGACTGTGTCCAGCAGGTCGAGGGAGGAGATTCTGCCCCTCCACTCTGCTCTCATGAGACCCCACATGCAATACTGTGTTCAGGTCTGGGGCCCACAGCACGAGACGGATATGGACCTGCTTGAGCAAGTCCAGAGGAGGCCACAAAGATGCTCCAGGGGCTGGAGCCCCTCTCCTGTGAAGACAGGCTGAGTTGGGCTTGCTCAGCCTGGAGAAGAGAAGGCTATGGGGTACAAGAGCACGTAGTAATAGGACAATGGGGAATGTTTTTTTTTTAAAGAGGAGAGTTGTAGATTAGATATTAGAAAGAAGTTTTTCACTGTTACGGTGGTGAGACACTTGCACAGGTAGCACAGAGAGGCTGTGGCTGCTCCATCCCTGTCAGTGTTCAAGGCCAGGTCGGCCGGGGCTTGGAGCAATCTGGTCTAGTGGAAGGTGCCCTTGTCTGTGGCAGGTGGGTTGGAACTGAATGATCTGTAAGGTCCCTTTCAACCCAACCAGTTTGTGATTTTGTGATTTGATGAAGATGTTAAATAGGACTGGACCCAGTGTTGACTTGTGAAATTCAGGTACAGCTTCACGCGTAGCTCAGTGGTATACCAGAGCTTAGAGGTATTCTACAAGTTCACCTTGCCTTTTCTTCTCGTCTCTGTTACTTCCTTCAGCCTCATCCTAACTGCAAGTATGATTCTGTAGTTGGGAGGTCGTACAGTAGTATTCTGTTATTCATTTCTGGCATCTTTGTAAAATGGCAAGGCAGACAGGTGCAAAAACCCATTACTAGCAAAGCCGTACAGATTCTACCTGAAACAGCAGTCTTTTTATGTTGCATTATTGCCAGATGGCTAAGTATACGGTAGAACAGAAGTAATAGATGTTGGGGAAATCCACCTTCGTGTGGAACAGATAGTAACATTGGCAGCCAGTCAGAAAACTCTCAGAAAGGTTGCAGCTGAAGGACACCACTGTTGGAAACACAGACAAAGATATATTCCTGAACTCAAGAAGAAAACACAGAGGATGCATTATTGTATGGAATGATTAGATGACTGGCTAATGAGCCTTGAGGGGCAGGGAAATTGGCTACAAAAGCAATTAAATAAGCTTCTGACTTTCCAATGTACTCTGTATAAACACTAAACTCTTACTATGTTTAGTTGGCAAAGCAAAACAAGTGGTATTTAAGCAAAAAGGCAGACTGTTAAAGGAAAAATACCTGTGTTAAACAGATTGTTCTGCCAAGTGTGTTAATAAATGCTTTTTTTTTTTTTTGTCAGAAGGTGTAATAACACTGTAATACTGACATTATAAGTCACTGTCCACAGTTTCATTAGTAATTCTGGATATTCAAACCAATATTATACTGCATTAAAACCCATATGCTGCTTTAGCCTTTCTGTTGTTAGATACTATTAGGTATTGACAGCATTCTTTTTTTTTTTAACCTCTCCTCTAGGGATAAAACTTCTGTGTAGGAGTTCAGATTTGAGTGTAGGAATGGTCATTTTTGCATAAAATCTGATGGACCAATGTACAATACATGTTTCTGTAACACAATATAGCATCTCTTAAATGCACTTAGGCAGGGGGGCAGTTTGGGTAAGGAGTATAGTCAGCCTACCTATGAACCTTCAAGAGAGGGAGGGGAAGTTGACTACAAAAGGAGTTAAATGAACTGTTGTGCTTTGCCAGAATGAGTTTTAATGTATCTTTACTGATGGAAAGGTTTTGCCTTGCTTAGTTACAGGTAACTATATAACGTGAAAGGTCTCTGGGCAAGATGGAACAAAAGGTTTTCCTTCAGGCCTAGATGGTTAAATTATATTTACGCCAGTTCTCATAACATAGAGCTTAACTATACAAAGATCTTGACATTGTGTGGTGAGTGGGGTGAGTTTCATAAGTTTCTACACTGACAGAGAGGAATTTCGCTACAGGCTGGAATAGATTAATATTTTCCTCAGGTTTCTCTTTTGAGTGTACTTTTAAATTACTTGAAGTGTTTCTTTCGTAGTCCCATGCAGTAGAAGCAACAACTTTGGAATTTAGTTGTCGGGCAATTCTTGGGCAGCCTGTCAAGGTCAGACAGTGGTTTGAAAGGCAATCCAACTTCAACCCAAGTCGAAATGCTCGTAAGACCTGGAGAGCAAAACCAGGTTTTCTGGTAATATTGCTAGGAGTGATTTTCAGCATTGTTTTCAGTAAATCTCTAGCAGCTTTTTCTGAAAGTGTCACTGATTTAGTTTTTCCTGATAAATGTGTGCAGCTAAAGGAGCGTTGTTTAAGAAAGTGGTAATTTGCAAGTATCTATTGCAGCTGTAACTATGTATGACAGAGGGCTGAGCTGGGTGTTTGAAACAAGTGGTTTCTCTTCTCTTTGACCAGCTGGAAGCAAAGGAATTGAGTAGCGTATTTTTTTCTTCAAGAAGAATTAAAGCACTTGAAAGGGTTGAGCATGTTAAATTTGCTATCAGAAATTTCTTATCAGAAATGTTCTGTAAAGGGAGTGTAAAATTAATCACATATTCATTTCTCATTTACCTCATTAAAATCAAAGGTATCCCTATACTTAGAGGTTATGATATGTACTGCTGAACCCCTAAAATGTACAAGTTTTGGTTTCTTAACAGGATAAGAATTCTAGATTTCTGTTCTGAAAGAGCTTTGTTATGAAGTAACATATCTGGCTTTAGAGACAGAGGTGGAATTGGTACATCTGAAATGAATGAATAATACATAAGGACTGATACTAGCTTTGCCTCATGAGTTGGCCTTACTATTTAGCCTCAAGCAGAAGCAAGAAACACAAAAAAGAAAGGTTGTTAAGATAGAAAGTTAAATATTTAATATCAGTGTCTGCGCTGTACATTCTTCTTTTGTTGTATTAATGGAAATATGTTTTGGAACTGAAGGAAAATGTTATTTATATTACAGTAGTGGCAGAAAGGGCATATTTGATTGAGGCATCAAAGTGCTAGATTTCGTAAAAAGCATGGGAGAAAATTCCTGGGTAGGTCTTGAAATTTTCACTGTTGCCATCTCTTTGGGGTATACTGGATCTCATTTTGGTTTTCATTTGGGATTTGTTTACAGCAACTCTTTTTATATTTCTTAATGAGGTAGATAACCAGGTAGTAATAAGAGGCGGTTGTTCTCCCAGTAGCAGTTTTATCTTTCAAGCTTTCTGAAATTTGCCTCCTCAGTTACAACACATCAGATGTAACACAGGTATTGTGTGCTGCTTTCTGTCATAAAATGTTTTGTCAGCCTCTTGGGTACAAAAATAGCATTTAGATTTCTGTTTTCTGTGCAAAACAGGAGTTAGATGTTACACAAAGGAAGGGGCTTGGAATGGAATGGATCTTTGGGTGAAAACATCAATTGTTAGAAAAATCTAAACTTAAGTATTTTCTTCTCTTGCCCTGGAGGATGGATGTAGTTAGGGCATAATGGTGTATGTGAGATTTTCAGCATCTGATGTTTCAGTGACAAGCGAAGATAAAACCATAAAACTGTTTGCAGTTGTGCATGTTGCAGTGCTGTTGCATGTGTCCTGGACTGGTTATCTTTCAGACTACATGGAAGGGTAGGTAGGTAGGTGTTGTTTCAAGGCAATCAGCTGAAAACAAGAATTAAGTTTGGATTCAGAAATTTTGTCTTTAAAGAAGACAAAAACATCGTTACAAAGCTTAGTATTTTTCTCTTTGGAAGATTTTAATGTTTCTAAGTAGGTTTTGATGTTTGCATCTATCTGCTTTCTCACAAACATGGAGCAAAGGCTTGGCTAGCTTGCATGGGCCCAGTATATTAATCTGCTTCACAGGAACCCTGCTTTACTGGGCACTCTCTCTCAGATACATGCAGTACTTCATTTCTACAGACATATGAGAAATTTTGTGCTGGGTTTTTCTTGTACAATCTTTCATGCGAAAAA
This sequence comes from Lathamus discolor, assembly GCF_037157495.1. Classification (NCBI taxonomy): domain Eukaryota; kingdom Metazoa; phylum Chordata; class Aves; order Psittaciformes; family Psittacidae; genus Lathamus; species Lathamus discolor. The sequence continues at coordinate 79,632,170 of NC_088889.1, read as the reverse complement.
GCTATTTAAAAGATATACCGGAAGTAAGCTTGTTTCACTAGGTGTCAAAGTATTTTTGGTGATTGAAAAAAGCAGGGATGTCCTAATCACAGCTGTGTCTGGCTTTAGATTCAAGACAGAAATCTACATCAAATTCTGGTGGTGTTTCAAATAAGAGGCAGTTATATGTATGTACATGTGTGTATTTATATGTGTTTACACTCTTTTTCTTCGTTATTCAGAACTTGGGAAAAAAAAAGGTGTGTGGAAACTGAATGCTACCAACTGTGGTTAAATAATCACTTCAAAAATGTTTGAAGATACAAGAAATACGGAGAGGAACTTTTTACAAAGGCATGTACTGACAGGTCAAGGGGAAATGGCTTTAAGCTAATAGAGGGAAGATTAGACTGAATCTTAGGAAAAAATCTTCGTTATGGGGGTGGTGAGACACTGGCACAGGTTGCCTAGGGAAGCTGTGGCTGCCCCATCCCTGGCAGTGTTCAAGGCCAGGTTGGCCGGGGCTTGGAGCAACATGGTCTAGTGCAAGGTGTCCCTGCCCATTTCAAGGAGATGGAACTAGATGATCTTTAAGGGCCCTTCTGACTCGAACTGATCTATGATTCTGTGATCTGTGTAAGAAAAAAAAATGTAGCCCCAAAGTCTGGAAAAGCGAATAGTGTGGGAACTAAAACTGCTGCAGTGCCTGCTTCCTGGGGCTGAACAGTCAACTCCAGTATTTCTGGTGCTGCTAGTAGGCTTCGCAAGTTCAAGAATGTAGTGTGACTTCACTGAGCTTCTTGGAACACGGTCGTTAGTAAGAAGAGATGTTTTTAGGTTGCTGTTTCTTGAGATAGAACTGATCAACAGCCTTAAGCAGGCATTGTAGGCAAGAATGGTAAAAGAAAGAAATAAGGAGCTTGAGGAAGACTAAATGAATTTAACTTTCTTCTAATTGTTTGCTGAATACATGGTTAAGGTTTTTAAGAAAGGCAGTTAATCAACCACCCTGAGTGTTAGGATTGTGGTTTAGATTATATAGCAGGTAGAGCATATTTTAATAATATTTTCAAATATAAAATCCCTTCAGAAGTGTAAGAAATATGCTGTGACTTTAGTTATCTTCCCTGTTAACTTAACCTGGTGTATATAAGCTATAACATAGAATATTAAAAACTGGAAGTATTGCTCATTTTAAGCCTAAAAAGAAAAGGATGTAAGGACGTCTGGCTGAGCTGTTCTTCATAGAACCTCCTTCATAACTTCCCTAGCTACATTTACAAAGCGATAGTAAGAGCGTGGGCTGATCCTCAGATGTCTGCACCACAGAAACAGAAGCTGAGCATTGCTTTTGCATAGCCCAAGTAATGCTTTGTATATGGGAATAGAAAGGGTCAGTGTTAAAGTAGGATATCTGAAGAGTTTTATTTGGACTTGCCAAGTGGAACATAGGCCAAACCTGCTCTTTCCTTTACACTAGTGGGAGAGAAAATGGCAAGACTAACCTTCGAATGCTCTGACTCTAAGCTAGTGTAAAACAGCCTGTAATTTCTCAGATACTAGTGAAGCTACATTGGCTAACACCATCTGAAGAGGCAGGTTGGTGGTCTGTAGCCAAAGATGTTCTCGAGGTAGTTTTTTAATGTCAGTATTGCTTCTGCTCCAGTGCACATCTTCAAGAACAGCAACAAGGCATGATAAAAACATGCTTTTAAATGTGGAAATTTTTACTTTTTACAATACTTCTTGGAAGTGACAGCTTATTCATGCAGTGACTTCCAGTGTGGTTAAGAATTTTGAGACCACACTTTAGGGTTGGATAAGGTGCTAATATGCTTCACTGAATCAGGACCTCAGCTGGGTTCTGCCAAGCTAAAGCATTGAACATCAGCAACAGCTGAGTGAGTATGAGTGTAAATTTGTATGCATTTTATCTGTTTTTCTTTGCCAGAGTTCAGGAAAGTAATGTGTAATGTGAGGAGTCAGGTGCTCTGGGCACAAGTGCATTTGTGTTTTGTTGGTTGTTTGCATCAAGAAAAGCTAGAGATAAAAGTAATACCAGATGATAAGCATGCTCCCTTAGAGTTTACTAATCTTTGTGCAGTATTTTCAAAATAAAAGAAAATGTGCATCAAGGATCTTATTATAGTTTGGATACCGATTAAGTACAGATAGGATATTTTATCAGTTTGTAGTTAATAATTTTGTAAAAAGCTGATTTATAATTTGATGTTATAAGGCTCCCAGAGTTTTTGATTGCTCCAGAAAACAAACACCTTCCTTTCCCACCAACCCAGTTACAGTGGATTGTGTTAGAATGTAAATGAGATTGCAAAGTAATGGTGGTATAGGGTATGTTCTGATGCTATTTGTTTTAAATACATATTGGTTTAAATACATAGGTTATTTACAAGTTTAGTGTTGTAGATTAACATGTGTGATGAGTTACTTTATGTAGAAAAGATGTCATTCCAGACCAAGAGCCTAACAAATAGTAGAGAACTTATAAATAAAGTAACAGATTTCAATCTTTAGATGCTAACAATGTACTTTCAAACACCCAGAAGAAGCCTATCTAATTAGAACATTGGAAAATATGAACTTAAGTGTCTTCTACCCAATTTTCCTCTTATGCATGCATTAAATTAGAGTAACTGTGGAGCAGTGTATCTTGTAAGATATACATCGGGAGATGGATCTGAAGGACAGGTTGTTTTGGTATTTTTCTTATTCAGGTGTTTACTGGATAGAGTCACATTAGTATAATTACAGAGAATTTGTCATAAAACCTGATATTTTCTTTGGAATAAAATGTTTGTGTCCCACAGCTACAAAAGTGGAGAGCAAGAGGTTTCAAATATTGTAAAAAAAATTCAGGTTACAGATAGATACATGTAATAGTAGGAGTCCAGGTCCTCCGGATTATTAGTCAGGTTAAGTCAGACTCAAGTCTCCTAGTAGAGTGCTCTTTTATGATTTTTTTTTCCCTCTTGTTTGCTTTGAAGTACTTCCTGTAGCTAACACACCAAAATAAAAATGTATCAGCACCATACGATAATAGACTCATTGTCTAAATAATGTGTGTTTCATAGGTGCAGTTGACTTAAGGATCACTTCTCACCACTTGGAGGGCATTTAATTGTAATTTTAGAGTTGAAGAGATATGCAATAATTTGATGGTAGAGTAAAAAAAGATTGTTATGTAGTGGGTATAACATTATAAAGATTTCCCCTTGTGTTTAATGATGAAGGACAATTTATTTCTCGGGGAGTTGATTCTCCAAATTTCTGGTATAAATGATTATGTGCTGTACATAATCCCCTCAGTGTTTATTGCCTTAGCAGCAGATTCTCTGTGATACAGCTCCACAAAACAGAAGTTTAGTTGTCAGGTTCAGTCTGAACAATAGATGTTCAGGTGAGGGAACAGTTGCTTTTTAAGCATATAAAATAACTGGGGCATATTGTTCTGTACACTTTGTTTTATTATTTCTTCAAACCTTTGCTTGGAGTCTTGCTCGCTGAGGATCCAGATCCCTTCTCTTTTTAAACAAGCTTAGGCTTAATAAATGTGCTTTCTGTGCTACAGCCTATAGCTGTATATATGCTATCATATGCTCAGTTAAAAATGCAGTGCAAATAACCTCTTTGTTTCCTTTTGAAGCATGTCTTCAGTTAATTGTCATAGGTAGAACTTCTCTTAATTTTCTCCGCCCCCCCCCCGATTTAGACCCGAGTTCTTCCACTGATCCCAATTTTTCATGCAGACCTATGGCTAATACTCTCAGAAAAACCTCCCTTAAAAGTTTTAGGTCCCTGAGCTGTGATACAGACAGACTCAAAGCATCTTAGCCTCAGGCTTCCAGATTTTACTTTAAAAAATAAGGGCTATCTCAACTCTCCTGTGGTGCCTAAAATTGTCTCTCTTGGCATACTGAGAAGTTGCCGTATTTTTGAGATGTGTATGAATTTTATCATAGAATCACAGCATAGTTTGGGTTGAAAGGGACTTTTAGAGGTTGTCTAGTCCGACCTCAACCGCAGTGATTATACATCTGTTCCCATTTGGGAACAAAAATCTAGGCATTTTTTTAAGTAAGTCTTAAGGTAGTGAAGTTGGGGCAGAATTTTCTCTGCACACAATGTAACTAAATTACTGGTTTTCTCAGAAATTCTCACCTCCAGGAGTGTTTTGGCATGTTCTTGTTTTCTGTATCTGACTGGCAGAAATGGATGTGATTTTGCAGTCCTTGTTCTTAGTGCAGCCAAATGGTTTGAATATTTGTCCAGGGAGTGGATGGAAAGTGTACCCACCTTTTGTTGGGGGAAGAATGTTAAACTCTCATCATAATTTTCCACAGAGGCATGCTAAATCTCACAGGTTTCAGGTAGTCAAGGTGATGCACTCCCATTTTCCTGTTGAAGTCATGTCAGCTTAGCTTAAAATGCTGCTGTTTGGGTTTTTGAGGGGGTGCATTTTGAATGGTGAGCCAGTAAGTGCTGGAAGAAGTGTAACTTTGTGGAGTTGCTGTCATGTCTTGTAGGACAGAGAAGGGTGTTGGTCCCTTTTCTCAAGATAAATCTGTGCAGTATCTGATGACTTTAGTCAAAATAAGAGATGGCAACTGGAACATGGTACTCTGGCTATGGAGGTAGTAGCATTTTCTGCTGTAACTTTGTCTTTCACAGTGACTCTTTGTCGTGGTTTATGCCCAGCAGGCAACCCAGAACCATGCAGCCGCTCGCTCACTCCCCCTGCCTTCCTTCCCCTGCTCCCAGAGGGATGGGGGGGAGATTCGAAAGAACGTAACTCCCATGGGGTGAGATAAGAACAGTCCAGCAACTAAGGTATAACACAAACCACTGCTGCTACCACCAATAATAATAATGATAAGGGAAATAACAAGGGAAGAGAATATAATCGCTACCACCTGCCAACTGATACCCAGCCTGACTGAGCAGTGATCTAGCCCTTCCGGGTAACTGCCCCCAGTTTATATACTGGGCATGATGTGCTGTGGTATGGAATATTTCTTTGGTTAGTTTAGGTCAGGTGTCCTGTCTCTGCTTCCTCCTGGCTTCCCCTCCTCCCTGGCAGAGCATGAGACTCAGAAAGTCCTTGGTCAGAGTAAACACTACCGAGCAGCAACTAAAAACACCAGCGTTATCAGCACTGTTCCCAGGCTGAAAGCCAAAACCACAGCACTGCACCAGCTACTAAGAAGGAGAAAAATGACTGCTACTGCTTAACTCAGGACACTCTTGATCACAGCTTTCCTCTTTTCTAGCCAAGTAGAACACTGTAACAAGAAAAGTGGCACATATTTTCATAGAAAAGCTGCGTAGCTAGGAGCTGTCTCCTGGGAGGCTATAGGTGGAAATATTTATTTTTGTGTCTTGAGCAGAGAAGGGAATTCAACCTGGATTTCTGAGTTACTGGATGTGTGCCCTAACCACTATACTGATGTACAATTTGAGAGAAGGTTGGGGGAAGAAGAGCACTTGGCTTTTCAAATCCTCAAAGAATCTGTAGCCACTGTCCTTGGTGGGGGGGGGGGGGGAGGGAGAGAAATGTACGTCAGAGAATGTGAAGCTGTAGTAGTATCTCTGTAGATGTTCAGAAATCAGAAAGGGATTTCAGTATACATACATGACAAATTTTAATAGAAATATGTATGTTTTTTTGTATATAATCTGTATGTCGAAAGAACTACATCATTGTAAACCCTTGTTGCTAAAAGATTGAAAATGGAAGGAGTCTCATTACCTTTTATGTTTCTTAATCTAGCATGTATTAGTAGATATGGAAGTTCTGAATGACTGTGCGTGCTACAATTGCATGTACTTTATTTCTTTTCTGCAGTTTGTCATTAGTGAATGAGTTAATAGGCGGACAGACTGAATTCAGTCTTCAAAATTATTGTATGTAAGTTGCGGAGGGGAGAGAGAGGGGATGAGACAGAAGTCTGTGTACTTCCTAATAGATGTTCATGGTTTTCAATGTTTTGTAATTCTCTTTTGACTCAGCCATCTATAGCAGTTGTATGAAATACTTCTAATGATGCCATGCTGCTGAAGAATGTTAACTTTGCAGTATGTCATTATTGGCTCTGAGGAAAAAACCCTATATTGTTTGGTCAGACATTTAAGAAAAGGAGAGTGAATTAAAATCAAAAGAGAGAAGGAAATTTAAACCTTTGCCACAGATGTTTTCTTTAGAAAGGAAATGTAAATTGTCATTTTGCAAAGTGAACTAAATGGAACATCTGTGAGCTCTTGTTTTCATTCTTCAAGAGTTCTGTTTCTACTAGTCTTAGATGCATGTTTGTCTTGATCCTGCTTCCATTGCCTTTTAATTTCAGCAGTGCTGGACAAACCCTTTTATGAGAAGAAAAAAAAAAACCCCTTAGTTTAGATCATCATCACTGCATCTTGACTTGCTTTAAAAAGCTACTGGACAGTACAGGTTGGGCAGCAGTTGCTAGTGGAAACACTGGTGTGATTTAAATGTTAATGTGAGGTTGCAATGCACAGACAACCTGGTGTTTTTTTGTGGTGGTGTTTTTTTGTCGGTTTTTTTTTTGTTTGTTTGTTTGTTTTGTAATTAGTGGGAAGAAAGTAAAAAATGTAAAAGAAAAGATGATTTCTTAATTTCTGTATTATTGATAGTGTACAATAAGTAAAACTTGATTGGCTGTGGTTACTTAGGTTTATATTAAAGAGTCTCAAAAATGCAGCCCAGAAAGAGAGGAAAGAGCTTTATAGTGATTAAATCTGGCCTTTATTCTTTTGATTCTGAAGTAATTTGAGCTTTTGGGGATAATTTGTTTAGCTCTTGAATAATTACAGCAGATTCATCAGGTTTCTCTACCCTCTTTGATGGCATCTATGGAGAATTACACAGCTGCCAGTGGTGAGGAGTTAACGACTGTCACTGGTGAGGAATTTTCTGCCTTGTGTGTTCATCTGGACTAGGTCTCATGCTCAGTTTAATGGTTGAAGGACATGATTTTTAAAAGCTTGCCATTTCTTTTTCTTAATGCTTATGTCAAGAAAACCAGATTTTAGATTTTAAGAATCAAAAATAACTGCATGGAAAAACTCAGACACAAATGTCATAGTGGCATCGTCGTAGAGTAGGATGTGACTGAAATTGTAGCCAAAACACTTTGCATCAATGAATAAATGCAGTGAAATGTATCTGTAACTGCATACACAGGTCACATAAATGACTGATTAATTTGTGACTGCTAACTTTAAAACAAGTCAGAAATACAGTCTTGAAGAAACCCTAGACAGATTCTGCAATAGCAAATTTGGATCATTTTGTAATATGAAGATAAAAGATTTTCTTTTTTCTTTGTTATTCCTTTTTTTCATGTCATTTACCATTGAACTTCAAACCAGGTATTTGTAACCATCCTGCTCTGAGTACATGATGTGGTGTGTTCAGATGCTCTTTAGTCAGGTAAGAAACTGATGCCAACTTAGCTCCAGCTTAGGTCATTGTCATTTCTGACTCAGTGCTGATACCACATCTTGTCAATGCAAAGCCAGTGGTACAGGAGAAAGGGTGGCAGTTGAATGCCTGCAAAAGGAAAACCGGAGGGCACTGTTTGTCGTAGTTGCTTGACAGCGCTTTCTCCCAAGCCCAGAAATAACGAGGACAGAGGGCGCTGCTTTTCTGTCCATGCTGTGTGTCTGCCTGAGAGAGGAAAAGCTCCAGGAGTCCCTGCATTCTCTCTTTAACTAGAGACAAAATAGTTGTGTTTTTCACACCACCATTAAAAAGAAAGCAAGTATTGCCAGTTCCCTTGTCTGGTAGGTGGAGTGTAGTGCGGTTGTTTTTGAAGGATCTAGAAATAGATCCCTGACCCCTGCATGGCAGACCTGAATCTCATGCACAAGCCGCAGGAGGGATGTGCTGCATCAGTAATATGTTTGGCTGTATTGCCTGTAATTTCCATCCAGAGATCCCATCCAAGGCAGGAATCATAACTGTTAATATTCAGCTGCTGTCTAGTTACATTAGCCCCTTGCAAAAATTGTTTCATGGTTCCATCTTGCTGATTTTCGTCACAGTGGATGAAGAATGCTGTCACTTATTTATGCCTTGTCTTTGAGCAGTTGAGGTCTGTGCAGTGACCGTAAAGATACTGAATTTAAACCTTGTTAATCACTTTGTTTGTTGTCCATATGGTTCTGCTTTGTACAGTCAGGTTTGGTTTATTCAATGTCACTTCCTACATTTTCTTCTTAGTTCTAATGTAGAAAAAACTGTAACATTGTGTTGTAGAATAAAACATGCAACCTTAGGCTGATATTCAGCTTTTGTTATGTAATCTTTTCTCATTAATTTGTATTTGAAGGTTTTTCTGTTCCTGTTTTTTTCTGTAACAGGAAAAAATAAGCAAACAACAACCAGTTCTAGAACTTGCAGTATTAATTCAGAGAACATTTTTGGTTGAAAAATCTTACTTAATGATATGCTTTATATTATATTTTGTTAAAAGCACTTAAAAGTTTTTTAAAAATAAAAAAGCCTTCTCTGTCTCCAACTAAAACAACAAAGCTTTTTTTTCAGCATCTAAAATGTTGCTTTTATTATTATTTGACCTGTGCTGACCATGCATCCAGTACCTGACATGATGGAGTGTATTTGTAATGCCACATACTTGTATTTTTATTTTATATAGTTAATTAATTCCTTGCTAAGTTTCTTTGTATCAGTTTTATAGTTTAATACTGGAGCTACAGGGAAGGAATCGTCCTTTTCTAAAATAAATACATCCTTCGGGTGACCACAGGGTGGTCATGAATGATGTTTCTGTTGCAATAATGGCAGTCCAGATTCAAAGCCAGAAAGACAGATTTTCCTTCCCTTCATAGTATTAATGTGACTCTTGTAGAACAGTCAGTAGGTCATGAAAGAGGAGATAGGCATATCCCATGCAGGATGTATAATTTTAGGCTGTAATGTGATACAGCTGAGAGTCAAATTAGTTTTTCTTCTGATACTTGGTCTTCTAAAACTTTTAAAAGCCAGCAGAGAAATCTTAGAAACTGTTTTTACGTCTTGATCAGTAATACAGCACAGGTTATTTCAGTTAATTTGACATAATATTGTTAGCACTCTCCTTTAGTACTAAGTTAATACTTTAGACATGTTTAAATTCAATATTTTCCATTCAATATGATATACATGTTAAAATGTAAGTTATTAGTTTTAATTCTGGCAAGATAAGACAGTAGTTTGACTGAAAGATGGTAGTTTGGTTGCTATTTTGAGCCTGGGCAGAAAGGTACACATGCTGATGCTCACTGCTGGCAGTTTCCGTTAAAAGCAGAGGTTGTTGAACAGTCTCTCTCTAATGCATATCCCCCTCCAATTTTAGGAAAATGGTATATTGTCAGGGCACAGCAGGGAACTCTGCATCACCACAGCTAGCACCATACCTAGTCTGTGAATAAACCGACTTCATAATCTCCTGCTATTGATCCATCAGCTTTCATGCAAGCACTAAATTCATCCTTAAAAAATAATTAGCTCCAGTGTCTTGGCAGAATTCCAAGTAGGCAATTACATTGTGCCTGCTTTAAAATACCCCCTATAGTTACAATTGGATAACTTATAGTGACAGATGACTGTGTGTTTTGTGGTATGTTTTCGGTGTGGCTTTTTACCAGTGTGAAGTCTGCTGTAATGCTGCAAATACCTTGCACTGCAAGAACCTATTGACCAGGATGGCTTTTAGCATGAGAAAGAGAAATGTCTGTGGTAAATATTTCCCCAATATTTTGAAGACAAAAGAGGAAAATTTTAGATTTTCTTTGCACGCTTCAGAATTCTGAAGGCAGTATCTGTAATGGGTCATTAGGACTATTTGCATTAATACATAAGAGAAAAACAAAACTGAACTTTACCTGTGTGTAGAACTTGCTATTAAATATGGATCCAGGACTGACATTTTAAATGGATTGAGATAACAGAGAGAAAATAGTGGTTTTGTTTGTTGATTGTAGTACTTTGGGTTCAGTTTGATGTTATTTCAGAAACATTGTATAAAAGAAGAAACAAAAAGGTAATAAAATATATATTAGCTTGCACTTCTTTTTTTGAGAGTTGTAAATAATTGAAAACTTGTAATCTTTTCTATTTGTTTTGGTTTGTTTTTTTTCGATAGAGAAAATGGAACTTGTAGTATCTAATTAATTTCTATCTGGTATTAAATAGTTAGAAGAGACCAGGAGTTATTTTGGATTTACAGATATGTGATGAAACACTAGATTATAAAAAAAATAAATATATATATAAATCCTTAAATAGGGGGAGATGAAACTTCCACCTCCTTCCACAGTTGAAGACCAAATCTCCATTTTGATAAAATCATCTGACGGAATGTAATTTTCTGATTATTTCAATTTTGTGATCTTTAAGTTGGTGAAAGAAGTGGAAGGGAATTTTCACATGTCATGGGCTTGCTCTTTGTAACCGATACGGATACTCAAAAGGGCAGACATGGCCTGAACACCAAGTCCTTGCAGTTATATACTGTCAGTGGAGCATTTTAGGAGAACAAGATAGGAACAAATAAAATGGTTGCCAGTGTGAGGGCTTTTCTCGCTTTGTCTCCTGGTAATGGAAGAATAAGCCTATTTTTAGGAATTCCCTTTATGAAGTGCAAGTGTGGCATCTCTGACAGGAGTGGCAGAGTTAGCAAACCTTGCAAATTAAAATGTGAAGCACTAATAATACTAGTCTTTCTAGCTCAGCAGTTTGAGAATAAAGAGTCAGTCCTTTCCTTATTGTGGAATAGACTTAAAAACTAATACTTTAAAACATAACAAAACCCAAGCAAACAGGCAAAAAGTTTCGTCTTCATTCTTCTAAAAGGGGAGTTTTTAGGAGATTACAGTAGAATTTTTAGGCAGTTCTTATTTCATATCTGTGTCCCTTCTGTCTGAAAGGAAAGGGTTCAACATTACAGTTATTTTACAGAGACTTGGGCCGTTTCACACTTTGAGGAGCATAAAATAAATAATCTTACTGCTCTTGTTAATTATGACAGTTGAGAATATTCTGCTGAAAAAGGGGGGCATTTTTTTTATTGAAAAGTTTAATCTGCCCTTGGACAAGGTTATGGTTGTATATACTCTTAGACAGAAACTTCAGAACAATATTGAGAATAACATGAGAATAAGGAGTAGCTCAACTGGTGAAGTATGTTTAGGAATTTAGTTATTACTGTTGTCTTATCTTTTTCAGTTCTCTTTGTTTTGTACTGTCTTTAAGCAGTAAAACTGGCTGGAAATTGTAGAGGCATTTCTATAACAGCATCTATTTTCAAATTGAATATTACTTAGGAAATTATCAGAATAGATGCTTTTTATTTCTGATGTGGATCTTCAATATAAATTCCTAAGTATATTAAGAAAGCAAATATGGAGAATGTGCACTCATTCAAGGGTTTTGTCCCAAATAATTTTACTTTTTTGCATTATAGCATTGTGCATGCTGTTATAATTATTTATATTATAAATTTATATCCATTTAGCATAACTGGGGTAGCTTTAATGGTAAATGATTTAATGCCATATAATAGTAATACATTTGGTTTTGATTTTAAATAATAATTTTTGTGTTTTTCCTCTTCTGGACGTATGTCTAATCATTCCAAGTTAAGCAGCAAGAAAAGCCTGAAGCCAGTTTATTTTGATACAGTTTTCTTTTCACAAGGTGTGATTTATTAGGCTTTTTCTGTCCATAGTAATGTCTTTGATTACATTTCACTTTCATTTCGGAATAGTGAAAGTCATGGTTACCCCTTGCTATGGGTATTTTTGTGCTGTCTTGATCTTACATTGGACTAAAATAGCTTAACCTGTATGTATATAGCCATTTTCTCTCTTGGCATTTTTGCTCTGTCAGTTTTTCCATTTCTTTGGACATCTTTTGGTAAATTCGCCCTGTATAGAGAGCTGTCCTACTACATTATATATTTTGGATCAAATTTGAAAGACAGCAATTAGAAACACATTAATGGCATCTTTAATATTACTGAAAAAACATCGAAAAGCAACAGAGGCAAAATTCTTCCATGTGCCATTTGGTTCCAAAGTCACATTTCAGTACTGGACAACACAAGTAAGGTAATAAATAAGTTTCTGTAATCTCTGGGTTTTGCAGTGATTTATGGAAAGGATTAATACTGGCTTGACTTGCAGACTTCATCTTGAAATACAGGTCCTCATAAAGAAGAATAAAAGACTGGAAACAGCCTACATTAATAGAAAAGTAGAAAATTCTTACCAGAGATACTGGGACATTGAATCTGATGCTAACCAGCAATGCTAATTTCAAGGTAGTTTCTCTCTTTACTTTGGGAAAGTTAAGATGTCTATAGTCTTCAACAAGCATAGTGTTTGTTCTTTGTAAGCTGAGAAATACTTTTTCTGCCACATTGGAACTAAGACAATACTTTCCTCAGTGTAAGTCGTACTTATTGCGTATTAAACTTACAGTGTATTTCTCCCTATAAAGTTTTATTTGCTGCAGTATTAATGTGCTATAAACTCCCTTTAACTGCCACTCATTCTGTGTAGTGTCCAGACTTCTCAAAACAGCTGCAGAACTCAGAGTATCTTAAGAGTCCCTTTCTTTCTTTCTTACCAATTCAAATTGTCCTCATGCCTCTTTATGGCAATATTGTGTGCTTTGAGAAATTAAGTTCTCTTATTTCACATTATTTCAAACTGGATCATGCCACAAAGCATTTTTCTTTTTCTGCTTGCTATAATTAAATGAATTATTTCTTCACTTTGAGTTTCCAGTTGTGCTTTGCCGAGGCACATTGCGTTATACCAGCTTTAGAAGCCATGCAGTTTATGGCATCTGTAGGTCTGCCACTTAGTGATACCTGTTACTACTTCAGCAGTATGCGTTTGACATGATAGTTGTCTTGAAGGCAGCTGGAGAGGGGCACCACAGGAAAACACTGATGGGTAGACATTGAAAATTCTTCATTCCTGATTTGCAAGGACCATAGTGCTTTACATATGCTAGTGATGGATGCAAGCTTATCTTTTCTCTAATACAGAAGAGGGTTTTTGAGAGCACAACAACAATCATCTACTGATTCTTACTGTGGTCTCTACTACTTTATTGCAGTTTCTCATTTCCTGGGTACCTCAAAGACATTGTTTTTTGCAGTGAAAGATGCAAGTGGGCTGTGATTTTCTTGTCATTTGTTGTTCTGGACATAGACATGGAACATTATGGTGACCATGTTCCCATTCTGATATTAGCAAGACACATGCGTACTGTGGAATCTGTTTTGATTACATTATTCAGAAGAAGCTTAGTTGTTACTGGTTAAGTACTTGTCAAGACTGAGTTTGGATTGATGAAATACTGACTAGCTACTCTTGTTATGAAACCTCTGCTGTGGGAGCTCACTTCGACTTTAGGGATTGATTCAGAGTGGAAGAGGCATTCCAGCACCATGAGTTTTCCAGAGAACCTTTGCTTCTACTGAGCCTCCAGTTTTAAAGTAAATTTCTAAGGTACTGATACATTAATACAGTAATTGTATGTTATTATATACATTAATGCAATACATTAATTGCACAAGTCCTATTGAAAACTTGGGTAGCCATTGTGACATGCACATCTTAGTGTACTAGATATGACTTGCACCTAACAGTGAATGTGAACTCGAAATTCCAGCTCCTAAGACAGCACTCATCCGTATAGATGGATCAAATTCATGTTAGATTTTGAGACAGCATTATTTAAAATGTAAGTCCTTACTAGCCATGTTTGGTTTTTGTTTTGCTTATGCCAGTATAAATTTACAGTAATTGCACTGAAACAAGTGAAGTTCCTACTCGTGCAAAAATAAAGAATGTGAGAAACATCTGGAGTCTGAGACTTTTTAGGTAGATGCTTCTGGAGAAATCACAGGAGTCGCTTACATAATGGAAGCATCCTATAATTTTTACTGTGCCTTTTTCCCTTGTTGCCACATATTTCTGTTGCCAGGGTAACCGATCATGAATTGTTCATAGTAAGTGACCTTGTCATTGCTTTTGTATATGCCAAGAGTTATTGTGCACAGATATTTATAGAATTATAGAGGTGATTGTGACTGCCTGAAGTCAAGCAGGTTTTGTTTTGTTTAATTTTTTTTTTCTTTTACTGTAGAATAGGAGGCTAAAAACTCTGAGAGGAAAATGCTAACATTTGTCTGCAGAATAAATGTTGCTGTTATTAAGAAAGGGACAAATACAGCTAATAAGTCACAAGGCAGCTGGATGAAAAGTGGTCAGCTCAGCCTTACGTTTGCAGTGTTTTCATCTGATATTCTTCTGGACTTAGTTTAGATAGATTCAAATCTCCTGTTCCGTGATAGATATTTTTAGAGGTGCCAGAATTTTTTAAGGTAATGTCAAAAAGTGTAAGTGATGCACACTTGAAAAAAACCACCAAACAACAAGCCCACACCCCACCCCCAAAACCAAAAACAAGCAGCAAAACCAAACAAACTTGTTTTTTCAACCGTTCTGAGTCACAGAGGCTACTGCTTATTCCCTTTGTCCTGACATTCTGTACAGAAGTCAGTTGAAAAGAAACCTACCAGTGTTGTAAGTAGAGTGATATTAAAGTGATAAATGACTAATGCTAGTTCATGTAGGAAAGTAATGTAAAGAGCGTCTGAGAGCCAAGGCTTCCTGACCATTTGGGGCATTCCAAAAGGAAAAAAAAATAAATAAAAAAAAAAAAATTCACTCTGATAATTGTCTTTGAAGTTGTGATTTGTAATTACTGTTTTTTATCTAGTAAAAGATGTGGTAAGAGCTTCAGGATTTGAAGCATATAGTGACATAAGGATGAAGTTCATGTTTGCTATATAGTTAGATGCTACTGCAATGACCCTTGTGATGGAGATACCTTTTCCCAACTGATTAGCCACTGACCATTTGGTTTCACATAATTATTTCCCCACATGAACACTATGCAAAAGATCCAAATATGTTAATTATTATTGTGTGCTTCTTTTAAGCAAACAAACAGTGTACCTTTGAGTGACTTTGTGGGAAAAGAAAAAGGTTTATTTCCATTTAGCAGCCAGCTGGGACTTCATGATCAACTAATGCTGTCTTGAAACATCTGTCATGCCTCTGGAATTACCTGTTGATAACAAAATGGATACTCCATTTCATGAATTGCGTATTGAGTTAACTTCAGTTGAGTAGTGGCACAGCACTGAGTTCATCAGTAGAAGAGCTTTGACTCAATATTTTGTATAATGCAAGAAAGCAATAAGCAAAAGTAGAGAGGAGGTTGCCCCGTGAATTTTGTATGCTAAACATCAAGTGTTCAATTGGACTAAATGACATAGCAGTGCAACACCCGAGCCATTTAGCCTGTCAGTTTGAAATGGCTGGGAATGGTAATCTCATGGGAGGGATAAGTAGTCTAATGCGCCCTCCCATTCATTATCCACTTACAATGTTCTTTTCCCTCCATGTGTCATAGGTATGTTGTTAAGACTAAGCCTAGCAGCCTGACACTGAATGAGTATATATAATGAGCCAAGGCTTTGGTTTTTATGTAGTTCCACTTAATTTGCCGTCCCATCTTAATTTTCTGCAAATACTACTATGCTTATGTTTAGTGCACCACATTATTCTGTTTTAATTCTTCCACAATTCATAGCTTCCTGAAGATCTGGACCATGATGTACATATAGCTGTAGCTACCATATGTTAAATAAGTATTGGATCTTTGGAGAGAATGATCTAGGGTTTTATCACTATTTTGCCTAAGTGGGGATAAGGGCAGGTGACAGACACCAGGTACTTTGGCCCTTAGACTTCTTGCTTTAAAAAGGTACTTACTAGTATTATCAGTTCTGTAGGGTTTCTTTTTATCCACCTGGGCATCATCTTACCTTTAATTTGTGCTCATGCTAACTTGGAAACAGCACTTATTTTGCTCGTTTCTTCTTGTCTGAAGCATGTAAGTCATTCATAAGATTTTTTTTTTTGTTTGTTTGTTATTGCAGGATTGCAACTCACTCTTGGAATTACTTTTACTTTTCTTGTATGCTTACATGTCCTGAATGAACTTTGTTGTGAGCAAGTTAGCATTCTGTTGCCATCCAGTGTAATAAGTTGTCTTGTTTATATTTGAGTGCTTTAAATAAGGCTTAAATATATAGCATTAACACTCTTCTGTAAGTTGTTGTCCTGCGTTTGAGAAAACCATTTATTACCTATTTACTTGAGGGATTTCCTCAAACTGCAGTGGTCGGAAACACTATGTTAAATGAGATAATGTGCAGAAGAGATCTGCATTTATGGTGGGGTTCTGGATGCAATGAAAAAGCCCACAGGGCATCAGTTGTTCCCACTGTGTATAGGAAAAGTTCTTTTTAATACATAAACATGTTGGTCTGGGTAGACTGTATTTTTGTGAACACAGAACATGCCTCGATCTCAGTGTGGAGAGCACACTGAACCATCTGGACGTTGGAAGAAGTCTGTCTGTATGGTTTTTAAGGCTTAGTCCAGAACTGCAATATAGGGAAGTACTTAAAAGTTAGACAGTTCACTTGGTAATGGCAGCTCCCAGTGATTCTGCCTGCAGGAAAGATCATTGTTCAGGGAATCAAATAGCTGACCAGTCTGCTCACCAGTGGGTGCTTTAAGGAGGTGGAATGAAAGTAAATAGCAATTGCAGCTTACTGTGGGACTCCAAACCATAAATACAGTGACAAAAAATGTCATCAGTCGTTGTGTGTGTGACTTTACAATCCAGGACTATAGAATACATTAAATTTTCTTAGTAACTGCTAGAAGTTAGCAAAGCTGCAGTTAAGTGAGATAGGTCAGATCTGCAGATCAGTGTTGTTTATTGATGTGGTTGGGTCAGGACCTTTTCCCCGCTTTTCATTTTTCATAGGCTTTTCAATAGTTCTTCAATTTCCTATTCAGGTAAGGGGCTATACAGGGTCTGCTCTGTAACTGGGATTTGTAAGTGGAGCTGCAGTGCTGATGGTGTGTGTATATATTATATATATATATATATATATATTTTTTTTTTTCCAAATCTGTGAGTTCCTGTCATGAGAGTAAATGCTTTTGGTCAAACACATTAGTGAAAAAGGGAGCATCAGGAAGTGAGCAAAAAAATCAGAAGGGAATATTTGAAAATACTTTCTGTGTTTTCTTATGCTTCTTTTTATTCTTAAATAGGTCAGATGGGATTACTCAGAGCAGTCGGGTTGACTAATAATGGCAGTCTTAAATTACATATAACATTGCCATCATATATAATGGTGGCATTTTTGAGAATGCTCCATTCTGTTCCCAAATACAGACTGCATTTGTGTAAGTTTCTCAGATCGGGGGCTAAGATACTTGTGATACTTTCTAACTTAGGTGATTTTGAGTGACTGATGCTACTTACAAAGAGAAACCTACATGAATATGTCATGTCGTTGATGCAGAAGCTTAAAGTTGATCCAGAAGCATAAAATCAGAAGGGGTCTTAAGATTTTTCAGTTGGATTCAGATTTTCAGGCCAGCATGCAACAATTTCTTAAAGACACTTAAAATATCTTTTGTAGTAAAGGCTTAAGAGTTATTAACCCCACAGGTTTTGAAAAATTATGTAAGGGCTATTCAGATGAGAATTACATACAGTTTCTTCAAAATACATTACAGGATTTTTTTTTTTTTTAAGTGCTTGATTCAGTTCAGTTGCATGCAGAACTTTGAGTCACGTTCTTCAAAGACCAGACTACTTCATCCTGTGTGTTTGTACCTGAATGTGTGTTCCAAAGTGAACAGCAGTTCAAATAAAAGGTAGATCAATAAAAACTACTGTCTTTACAGGAAATACGTATTTGGCATTTGGGAAGAGACAAAGTACTACTTTTGAAAAGTCCTCTGAAGCTCCAAAAAATCAAGTTTGAGCCAACATCTGTATACTGGGGGGGAGGAAGGAAAGCTTTTCTTTTTGGCTTTTCTTTTTAGCTGAAAAGGATTTTTCTCAATTGTTTAAAGGTCTTTTAGATAAGCTATGGTAACTTAAAAGTAACGAGTGACCTGTTACTTCTACACAAACACATCAGACCCTGGTCTAACTTGTTTGCCACACTTAATACTTTACTGTGCTGTTTCTTACAATGCTTAGAGGAATGTAGATTCTATCCGTGAATTTACATTTGTGTGCTCAAATCTATTATGTTATAATGTAGATATAATCTGCAGTGTCACTACAATTGTTGGTTATCAAGCTGTGATATGTCACTGTCTCCATAAAACATAAACCTATATGGGTTTTTTGTCAGTTGCTCAGTTATTCAATATGCTCTGTCTCAATATATTTTATGTAAGTAAAATTTTGTAACAAAAACATTGAGAGGTTGAATTCATATAGTAATTCACAATTGTGACTTTTATTGTCTTTGAGATTTATATAAAAAAATCTTTCAAAGAATGTTAATGTTACTTTCATAGATACTGTCCATTAATTCTTAGGCTCTTTCTTCCATTTCAGTCCCAGTTCGTAATTTTTATACATTTGTCTTCGGGTCAGAAATTGCCTGCTAGTCTTTGTATCTTGCTTGATTCTGCAATTCCCTATCCAGTGTTTGGGTTGCATCTGGAGTTCAGCATCTCAAACTTAAATTTGGTTTCCTGATATCCCACCTGCAACCCTTTTGGTTTGGAGACGTGTTTCCCATTTAGTATGTGATGTGAGGATTGTAGTAGCACTCTTGACTCCCTATTCAGCTGTCTTTTCTTTAACTCAGAAGTATTTATTTCTTTTTTTCTGCAAGTCCCCAGCACAACATAGTGAGGCTAGACTTTAAGAGAACGTGTGCACAAAATACATGTTTTATCTGTTTGCTGAGAATGAACCCAACTTTTTTGCATGATCAGAAAAATTATCATTTTTTCAGAGAAAAATATAGTAGTTAAACACTGTATTTTATGAATGAATCTGATAAAAAATGTATTGCTGCTTTCCTGCATATTCAGTCTCAGGTATTCCATCTAAAAGATTTAAATGCTGAGGTGTAACACAGGGAGTTAAGAATGCAAAAGATAAACTGAAAATAAGGTTGGTACAAACTCAGCTTTTTAGGTAGAATGGAACAGTTTGACTGGATCATTCAGGCAAAGACATCCTCAGCATCCAACACAACGGTGTCCGTTCGCTGTCCTATTGCACATTCAGAAAGTGCAGGTGTGGGTAAGGATTGAAGACTAAAGCATACTGAGATACCTTAGTATCTTGTCGCATGCTAGCTTGGAGGTAGGGTATAAAAGACATATTAATGCTTTAATGCTACATTAATTGCTTATGAACTATGTCCTACTTATCATTACAGATAATTACTCCAGCTGGAGGTGTGTGCCAAGGTGTCTAGGTATCTTCCAGTTTCTGTCTTAACTTGCATACCTCTGTACTTCTCTGCTGCTACTATTTGGCATAAATGGATTATAAGAATACCTCATTGGCACAGTATATTCATAGCCATGCGTGTTTCCTTTAAGCTGGAGAATGGGTTGGTCACCTGTGCACTCCTCTACCTACCACTGCTTGTCTGCCTATTTCCTAGTTCTTGGTATTGAAAGAGGAACAGGAGACACTGCTAAATCTGTACTGCTTCTGAAAAAGTTTATCAGGCAGGCTGCTTGGGACAGTGGTTTATCTCAGCCATGCTTGAATCGTCTTTGGTTGTTGCTGTATTGTTACCTGGTTGATAGATGGCCTTATCTGAATGCTGATGATTTGTAAATAAAATATGGTGGCATGCTAATAGCTGAAATGTTTGTAGCTAATCAGAGCATTGCTAACTGCAATCAAACTCTGTTTTCTAAACTTGCTAAATTTGAATTTATTGCAGCAATTAAAAGAAGGTTGTGACCTTTCTCACACTAACAGTAGAGTATCTCTGTTCTCTTCCAGTCATTTGTTGCTATTATAAACTCTAAACTCAGTATTAATAATCTTCTGTACAGACACATACTGTGGCTCATGTTCATTCAAACTCTATCTTCAGACTTACAAATAAAAAGCGAGACTTAGGAGTCTCTCTGGAGATTTCTAAAAGAATATACAATATGGCTCAATCTGTCAGGATACTGAAAGATGCTGCTGTTCCTCACTGATAAAGGTGTATGAGTGGTGTGTGGGAATGAAATTTCACTTGTAAAAATGATGATTTAACTGTAAGACCTTCAGCAATTTGCAGTAGTGCTTCTGAATGAGTCACTGGTAGTGGCAGTTGTGAAGCCTGGCGTAGCACCATGTACATACTCTGTTCTGCAATGATAGTGCACTTCTATTTGCTTCAGTAGTGATATTGAAGCAAATGAAAGCACATACACTCATTTTCTTGACTCTGCTGTGTTGCATGGTACATTACATCCTACTTTTTTTAGTTACAGAATCAAATGACTCATGTCTGACTTGAAAGTGAAATTGCTCATTTCTATAGGCTAAATGACAAACAGATGCAGATTAGGAGGGTACATCTACAATTTGTGCTCTGCAGGTATCAGAATTTCTCTTCAAGGTGGTCAAAATGATGTGTATCTATATAAATGCTAAGTAGTTTTTCAGAACTTGTGTTTAACTTTGAAAGCAGCTTTGAAAGTTGCTGAATCTATTTCAGAATAGCAGAAGGTTCTGTTTAAGAGCTTGACTAGGGTTTTTTTTCAGCAGAATGTATGTTTAATCAGAGATGTTACCTTGATCTAGAAGCATCTTTTACTCAACTCCCACCAAAATAAGGAACAGGTACCCTAGGTTTCAGGCAGTATAGTAGATAATTGGTATCTGAAGTTGGTGGTGATTTTTTGTTTTGTTTAGTTTATATGCTTTGTTATACTGTACTACCAGCTAGAAACTTTAAGAAATAGTTTAAAAATATGTAGGCTACAAACAGTCTAGTTGGACTATCTCATTTGTCTTGGAATAAAATATTCTTAACTGCTCTAATGTTGAGGTTTCAGTCAGCAGGTAAACATTTGTGTTGTCTTTGGCTTGTCTGTAAAAGCCTTAAATTTTCTTACAGCTATTTAACTTTGGTTACACTTGAATTCTTCTGACTCATTTTATGAAGAAATTGCTGGTTTCAAGATACAAAATGAGTGGTTCATTTATTCAACAAGAAGATGTGTACCTCTTGAGGATGCTTTTGAGGAATGGAAAAATTTTAATTATAGGTGCCTATTTTTAATGGTCTTTTCCAACTTAAAGGATTCTATGATTCTATGATTTTGTGCTTTAAAAATACTCCCATTTAGGTGAGTGAATTTGCTAGTCTGGTGGTATGTAGGACAAATTAATTGAAGCATAATCTTTAAACTTACAGAATTTTTTTGAGAATGTTTTCCAAAGAATCCTTGTGGTTTCTCCATACCAAGGTAAAGAATCATGGCAGTCCTTGGATAATGGTTAGACTTTTTGCCTCATCTTGTTTTTGTTGGTTTGGTTTGTGTCATTTTGTTTTGATGTTGTGTGGGGTTTTTGTTCTGTTCTCATTTTACTACTTTGCTTTCTTCCAGCAAGACCCTATTTTCAGTCCTGTTGCTTTTAAATTTTGGAGGTTCAGTCACAGGAGATCCAAAGCAGCTTTTTAGATAGCTCTGTTCTTGATTACTTCTGGGTCAGGTAGACCCTGATCTTGAAGTACATGTGTGGTGTATTTTTATGTGCAGGTATAGTCTCAGTTCAGTTAAAATGTGTTTTTGTAGAATGAGGGTTTGCAGTTTTCTACAAACGCTGTTTCTGATATGCTCTTTTTGAGAATTAAGATCATCATTATGGACCTTGATGACAATAGATAAACTTTCATGTGACATGTATGTGTGAGTAGGGAAGCTTCAGGTCTTGAGATAAGATCAGGACTCCCTCTAAGTTGCTTCTTTTAACTAGCCATTTCAGTATTGGTAATAAACCCCTTCATTTTTCTTGGCTCAACTTGATGATAAGAAGTTATGTTTTTTCTCTCTTTCCACCCTCTCCTTGAGGAAATAGCTAAGCCAAATTTTCTACTAACTGAAATAGTTGGCTTTCAAAAATTAGCTTGAAATACCTGCAGGAACATTATTTGGCTGACTACAAGGCAGCTCTGAAAACGTTTAGTGCTTTTGAAAGTCAGATTAAAGGTTTGTTTCATTTAAATTGTATAGGTGGATAAGATTAAATAAAGTGCCCTACTTGCACATAGCAATCTATGTTAAATGGTTTTTTGATTGTCTTCATGCATATCTAAAATACACCTCCAATTTCTTACCAGGATCTCAGCTTATTCAGCTTTTACCTTAATGGTTCATTAGCCTCCCAGGCTTTTTTTAAGAGTTGCATTCAATTTTCTGTCTTTGCTGTTTTACATGAAATCACTTGGATTTCCTAAACGTAGTAAGCGGAGAGAACAAGCGAGAATCATGGAAAAAGGGGTTATTCAGTGTGGATACATAATTTCTGCTTCACAGCATACTTCCAGTATTAAAAAGTTTTTGCCTCTGGCTGCAACTCTGCTAAATTTATTAAGTATTCCCAATTCTTAGAGAATGATTTAAATGTATGCTGCTGATATCACTTCTTTTTGGTGCTCATTATATTGAGATCGGTAGGACTTTATATGTGTATGGTTTATAAGGGTTTAAACTTTCATCTTGCTGGAGCATGTTGCATCATTCCACTCTAAATCTCTTCGAAAACCTAATAGTTACTGATTCAAATGCTTCCACTGAATGTAACTGAAATGTAAAATATATCTGTAGAACATACAGTATTAGAACATGTGTTGTTTTGGCTCTGCCTGCAGGTGCAGATGATTTGAATTTCTTTGCACAGTCTGTGTAACTGGACAGAGACTTCTGGGGTAACCCTCCATCCTAAGTAAATTCAAGATACAAGTTGCAGCCCACTGAGCTGAGCTTTTTTCCTGGGTTCCAAATGGGTGAAGTTCTGCCTTTTCTTCAGTGATCACATAATCTGTTCTCAATTAATGATCAAGTTCTTCTGTGAGGTATTTGCTGTTTTTCTTCACAGAAATCTCTGTTTCACTGATGTAGTGTTTCTTAGCACAAAAATGCAGCAGAGCTTTAGTGGGTTCACCCTCACCAGCAGCTAAGCACCCACACAACAGCTTGTTCTCTTTGCAGCAGGATGAGGGAAGAGAATAGAAAGAGCAGAAACAAGGAAAATTGGGAGTTAAAAAGAGAGTTTAGTAAAAGAATGACTGAAGAAAAAACAAAGTCTAAGAAGCGATGTGGGACATTCCACCAGCAGATCTATGCCCAGCCAGGGAATAGCCCTTTGCTCAGTCCAGGTCTGCTGTCTGGGCTGGGTCCCCTCCCAGTCTCTTGCTGGAGCAGTGTGAAAAAGGGAGAAGTTTGTGTGTTCAGTGTTAGCACTGTGTTATCCACAAATCCAAAACAGAGCAGCGTATGGGCAGCCATGAAGAAAGTGAACTCCATCCCAGCCAGGCTCAGTGCAACAACTCCAGAAATGATCTTAAAGGGATTCAGTGCTTTTTCTGGGTGTGTAATTTGCTGTTTAAGTGTATGGTTTCACCAGTATGATGTTAATGAGTTTGTTAACTTGTCAAATTTTGAAAAAAGGCTCTTGCTGGACGCAGGAAACATAGTATCCACTGATGTTAGTGAGCACAGCAAAGCAATACACAGCAGGATGACTTTTTTTCAAAAATGGCTATTTCAGTTTGTGAGTTTCCCAGTAACACATGATACATTCCTTAAAGCTAATTTAAATGTACTAGGATACAGCTGACCTCTTTTAATTAACCAGTTCCATAAAATCTGTTATTAACCCTGCTTTGGAGAGTCTTAATATCTCTTGTACAATTACACTGCAGTGCAATTTAATGAACAGCATGGTTTGTTTCTCCCGATACATAATCTTTGTAATGCTTTCTGGGCAACTATATTGGTAGACTAACAAGTTGCTCCAGGCTATAGGTCTCATACTCTTCTGCAGTACCCACTGAACTGTACTCTTGAGAGATACAGGACATTATATATGTCCTGTTGGTAGCAGGATCTGGACCCTTAAGTGTAATTTTCAGTGTGGAAAGCAAGACCAAAAGCTAGTTGCACAATAGTACAGATTACAGGGGATGAAGGCGGTAAATTGTTTTGAAGGGTCATGACCTGTTCTGTGTATTTCATGATACGCAGTGTTTTCCTGGCAAAACATTCCATGGCAGCACAAAATAATTTACTTGTAGCTTTTCATACCCTGAAATGCTGGCTGCTGAGAGTCGGATTAATTTTTTTCTTGAAGCTTGAGGTTTTGCCAGAAGGATGTGCTGAAGTAGTCTGTGTAAATAATTGTAGCCTGCTATATTTCATTGTTTGTCTCAGACATGTAAAAAACTCTGTTCAATTTGCAGTCATCCTGGTGTTAATTTCTGTATATATTTTCTAAAGCTGTTTCCCTTACAATTACTGTTCTTATTCATCAGTGATAATGTAAGAATGCAACAGATTTCATTCCACATTAGAATAACACATAACTGGGAAACAGATATTTGTCTTCCAAAAATGCAGTGGTGAGCGTACCTCCCTCAAAGTTTAAGACAATTGTAATGGTATCAATTATGCGCAGCAGACATCATTTTGAGAAGAGAGTTTCCTTAGTGCACAAGCGAATGTCTTTGGTGTGGGCCAATGAGTCGGGATGATTTCAGGTGTTTTATAGGTGCTTGATATCTTGTTTTCTTTTTCCTGTTCATATGCTGTTAGGAGAGCACCCACAAAGCCAAATTTAAGTGATGGGAAACCAATTCTTTTATTTTTGAGAGTTTAATCTGTGTACGTTTGAATTCCTGTTGCTTTCAGAGGTCAATTTTCAAAGCTGTGAATCATAAAGATGAAGAAGATGACAATTGTTAGGGTAAACAGAAGACATTTGCTGTTGAAATGAAACAATCATCTTTATTAAATGTTGCTCTACAATAGAAAACTGAGATGAATGAGCACAAAATCCTTTGTGTTAATGAAGTAACTTTCTAATCTGTACATATTAGCCAGCTTTTCCTAACAGTTAAATAGGTTTTGATCTGTAAAGACAGATATGATAGCTCCGTGGGGCATTTAGAGAGGAAATCTGAAGTATGTGAAAGATTTAAGCTTCATAATTTGGTTTGGGTTTTTTTTCCTAGTTAACAAGAAATATATGTACTCTGCCTATTCTGTTTCCTTCACAAATATAAGAAACTATCCAAATTCTGGGGCAGAAAAGGCAAAATATAGGAAGGACTGAAACAGTAGCAGTAGTTTGCAAAGGTTCTCACGGTGACGTTTATTTTGTGAAATGGTAAATATTTAAGTTACAAAATGGTTCAGAACCTGTATTTGAACTACTGAACAGTTTTCAAAGAATGTAACACAGTGGAGTAATGGGTACACTGTGACTTCAGTCTCTTGTATTGGTAAATGGCCAGTCCTCATTCTATAACATTTTTGGATGTATTTGCAAAGTTGCTTTAGCAGTCCATACCCAAGAGTGACTTTTTAAATTTTATTTTTAATAAATCCAAACTGTAAATAAACAAATTTTGATAAAATAACAAACTGAAAGACCTATTCCCCCAGAAAACCGAAAATGCCACTTCCCAAGAGAAAACCAAAACCAACAAAAAAACCTTTCTCATTTGCTGCAGTTGCATATTTATTCTAATTTTCTTTTGACATCACAGTCACCATCACTTTGCCTTTAATTCACCTTTAATGTTTCTCATTGTCTGTAAAGTGTGCTAGGAACATATAACTTTTAAAAATGTTCCCTTTTGAAAAAGCTTTCAAGCAGCTTAAAAGATGAGAGCCCAGCGATGGATATTGTTGGGAGGTAGGATGCGTAAGATGTTGAGCAGTAATATTAGTATGCTGGCAACCTTGCCTGGTAAGAGGGGGATGTTTTATTTCTCAGTGCTTTGTGCTGGGAGTAGTATGGTTGGTGCAGCTTGAAAGTGGTCAGAGAAGGTGACTGATTGTTTATGATGTGTATTCTGTATCCTAGTAGGCAGCATGGGGTAAGCGTATGGGCTTCTGTGAATGTTTTCTTTCGAGAATGCACCCAGCAGGAGGCTGAAGGTGACATCGCCTGACGGCGGAGAAGTGACCTCTTCTCTGTAACGAGCAGAAAGGAAACATAGGGTGAGAATGAGCTAAAAATAGTCTGCTTTCGTTGTTACTTGGAGTCAGAACACAGAACACTTAGAAAGCATTTTTGCTTTAAGTAAGATAATTCTGTAGCAAATTTGACGCTTTCCAAGTAAGTGATATAAGGGTTAAGCATTAAGGATACAATGCTGCATGGAAAATTCCATTGGAATCCTTTTGGATGAAGGTAGGTTGACGAGAAATTGAGAGAGACTCAATATGTTAGTATGAGAGTAACTGTTGATACAACAGTTGAGAATGAAGACCTTGGGCCCACTGTAGGAGGGGATCTGTTTTGAGACCATCTTAAAAATCTGAGCGTGCACAAGTCCATGGGACCTGATGAAATCCATCCGTGGGTCCTGAAGGAGCTGGCGCATGAAGTTGCTAAGCCACTGGCCATCATATTTGAAAAATCATGGCAGTCAGGTGAAGTTCCTGATGACTGGAAAAAGGGAAATATAACCCCCATTTTCAAGAAGGGGAAAATGGAAGACCCGGGGAATTACAGACCAGTCAGTCTCACCTCTGTGCCTGGCAAAATCTTGGAGCACATTCTCCTGGACAGCATGCTAAGGCACATGAAAAACCACAAGGTGCTTGGTGATGGCCAGCATGGCTTCACTAAGGGGAAATCCTGCCTGACCAATCTGGTGGCCTTCTATGATGGGGCTACAGAATTGATGGACAAGGGTAAAGCAGTTGATGTCATCTACCTGGACTTGTGCAAAGCGTTTGACACTGTCCCACACAACATCCTTGTCTCTAAATTGGAGAGACATCAATTTGATGGATGGACCACTCGGTGGATAAAGAACTGGCTGGATGGCCGCACACAAAGAGTTGTGATCAATGGCTCAATGTCCGGCTGGAGACCAGTAAGGAGTGGTGTCCCTCAGGGATCGGTGTTGGGACCGGTCTTGTTTAACATCTTCATCTCTGACATGGACAGTGGGATTGAGTGTGCCCTCAGCAAGTTTGCCGATGACACCAAACTGTGTGGTCCGGTTGATACGCTGGAGGGAAGGGATGCCATCCAGAGGGACCTTGACACGCTTGTGAGGTGGGCTGATGCCAACCTTATGAAGTTCAACCATGACAAGTGCAAGGTCTTACACCTGGGTTGAAGCAATCCCAGGCACAGCTACAGGTTGGGCAAAGAGATTCAGAGCGGCCCTGCGGAGAAGGACTTGGGGGTGCTGGTCGATGAGAAAATGAACATGAGCCGGCTTCAGTGTGCGATCACAGCCCAGAAAGCCAACCGTATTCTGGGCTGCATCAAAAGGAGCGTGACCAGCAGGGAAGTTTAGATTGGATATAAGGAGGAAATTCTTTCCTGTTAGGGTGGTGAGGCTCTGGAATGAGTTGCCCAGGGAGGTTGTGTATGCTCCATCCCTGGCATTGTTCAAGGCCAGGTTGGATGAAGCCTTGGGTGGGATGGTTTAGTGTGAGATGTCCCTGCCCATGGCAGGGGGATTGGAACTAGATGATCTTAAGGTCCATTCCAACCCTAACTCTTCTATGATTCTATGATACTGTTGTATTGTTACAAAGAAACTACCGTGGCTGGGGTTATCAATTATCTAGAATTGTAGGAGGTTGTTTTTAATTGGGTTTTATTTAGATTTCCAGTATACATCCTCAATTCCTGTCTTAATTGTTACACAGAATTACACAGAAGTGATGTTCCTCAATGGGATCAATTAGATGGGTATGTGTGTGTACTTGGAGGTCAGCAGATCTGATCCTCTCAGGGTATGGACAATGAAGTCGCTAATGGTCTCCACTAAGTTAGGACACAACTAAAGACCTGGATGGTCACCTTATAGCTGAATCAATTTTCTCCATTTCCTCTGGAATTTGAATTTTGGAAATACCTGTACAGTAGACTAAGGGGGTCAATTTCTTGCAGAACTTGCAAAATCCTAGAGGTTTGTGGAGGAAGATGGAGGGACCATGAAATGGTCCATGAGGACACAAAATACTTGTAGTGCAGCCAAGAAGTTTTTTATAAATTGCAGAACTAATCAGGATAGTATGAATCTTCGACCAGGAAAAGAGGCACTGTTGTCGTGGTTTAAGCCCAGTCAGCCATGCGGCTGCTCACTCTCTCCCCCTTTTACCTCCCCGCCCCCCCCCCCCCCCCCCCCGGAGGGATGGGACGGAGAATCAAAGGAATGTAACTCCCACGGGTTGAGATAAGAGCAGTCCAGTAACTAAGGTATAACACTAACTGCTACCACCAATAATAATAATGATAAGGGAAATAACAAGGGAAGAGAATACAACCACTCACCACCCGCTGACCGATACCCAGCCTGACCGAGCAGTGTTCTAGCCCTTGTGGGTAACTGCCCCCAGTTTATATACTGGGCGTGACGTGCTGTGGTATGGAATATCTCTTTGGCTAGTTTGGATCAGGTGTCCTGTCTCTGCTTCCTCCTGGCTTCCCCTCCTCCCTGGCAGAGCATGAGACTCAGAAAGTCCTTGGTCAGAGTAAACATTACTGAGCAGCAACTAAAAACATCAGTGTTCTCAGCACTGTTCCCGGTCTGAAAGTCAAAACCACAGCACTGCACCAGCTACTAAGAAGGAGAAAAATGACTGCTACTGCTTAACCCAGGACAACTGTGGACAGGAGAACCTGTGTTGTAGGTGGGATGATCTGCATGCTACAGCAGTGCTCAAGCCTAAGGACAAATAATGGTTAAAATTGTAAAGAAAACTGAGGCCAGTGTGGATCTTCAGTACATTGTCCAGATTTCAATATTTCTGAAAGCAGTTTAAGAACAGAGTGAATGCTTTTGGAAAGCCTGCAGATTGTTTGTAGTAGCTAATGCATGTCTTCCTTGCTGATGTAGTGTAATGCTGGGGTGGCTTTGTGGCTTTTGGACTGCTGGACGGAAGGGCAGTGTAAACCTGTGGCTGCCTGCACCTATTCTTGGTAGATTTGCTACTGTTACCTACCCTGACCCTATCGCCAGACTTCCTTCATGTTTGTGGAAGGGTTCCTTCCCAGTGGTATGTGGGAGACTTTCTGAAATACGGCATCACACCCACTATGATTAAAAAAATGGATTACAGATTTTTGACTTGACTTGCCTTCTGCTGCCTTGTTCAAGTGCAGTCTGCATCCTGTCGTTTAAAAGGCCTCATGAGTAATTTGAAAGATAATAAACCTTGAAGTTTATTTTAGTTTCACAAAGTGATTTCTTGAAAGGACTTATTTGCATAAGGTTGCATTTGCGTAAGGTTGCATTTGGTTGTTTTAAGATAAAACCGCAGCGAAACAGGAAATATAACTATGCTTGAAAAACAGAGTAAGGGGCTTTTGAGTTGAGACCATAGCTGTTTGCAGGACTTTCTTGCTGGGATACAGCATCAAAATTACTTGAGCTTGTGAGAGTTAGTAGACTTTCTCATCTCAAAGATGTATTTGCAGTGTAAATGTACGAAGTACAGATGAATGGCAATAGATTTAGACAAGGAAGCCCAGCCTGTGCCTGCCATATTGTGTTCTTTCATTCAGGTATAGGAAGTTCCCAAAAATATGAAAGTACTTATGAGAGCACGAGCGAAAAACCTAGTAAGGCCTGGGAACCATACAAAATCTTGAGGGATGGGGGAAGCTGTCTCTCAGTAGATTTAAACTGCTGTGGAAAACTGAACCATTATTTTAAATAGAGAAGAAACCTTTCCTGCCTCAACTGGTTCATTCAGTGTGCCTTGCAGTACCTTGTATTTGAGTTACCTCTTGGTCATCATGGAGTTAATGAGTAATAATAATTAACAAGAGTAAGACTTTACCTCTGTTTTTTTTAGAGGGTAGATAAATCCCAGGCATTCAGTGATACCGCAGACAAAAATTAGCTTTTTGATGATGAGAAAATGTGGGAGCTTTAGGCTGCGGGATCTTGACAGCATTGTAGCTAAAAGTATGTGTAAATTGCACAGTAAACTGGGAGGTGTCGAGTGTAAATTGATAGAATTATTAAGGCAATGGAACTTAAATAGTACAGAACTGGTTTGTGATAGTGAGCAGCTAAGTGTAAGTTGAACTATTTCTGGAACAGAAGTAATCGCACAGTTTTTGAAGGCAGATTACTTAGTCTGCTCTGAAAGAGCTCCAAGAGCCTACAAATATGGAAGATGTTTTTATTATATGATCAGCAATAAGGAAGATATATATAATCATAAATTTGGAGGGTATATTGTTTGCACTGTGTGGTATTCGTAGTAAGGAATAGATTAAGCTTTGGGAAAAATACACAAACATCCTGTTTACAGTTACTTGTGCCATCACACTTCTTATCCTAATTTTTGTTATTTAATAGACTTCAGGCTCTAACTTGGTTTGAAAACACAGCCTGTACTAACAGAGGAAGTCTGAAAGTCAGTGGAAGTTGAATGTGCAGGGCAACCAAGCTGTCATGTTCACTTGATATTAAGTCCATCTTCTTTTATGCCTATTGATATTCATTGTTTGTGCTGAATGTTATGGATATTTATGTGAATTTCAAAGGGTGTGTATATATTTATAGGCATATTAATGCCCTTCTATGTAAGCTAAGAAGGACAGAGACTGGAAAAGTGAACAGACTTTTTGCATTACAACATGGTGCTAATTGCAGCCATTTCTCTGCTTAGGAGAAGATTTTTGCTGGTAGTGATGCTATAGTAATATTTTGTCAGTTTTTAGCATGTCACAGTAAGTCTTATATGAAAGCCTGACTGGAAGGTGACAGCTGAAGAAGGGGAGGGGGGGAAGTCAAATAAGTTGGTTCATTTAAATAACTGTCTGAAATAACATTAAATTTGTAGTAATATATGATATCAGGAATACAAATACCTGTCTGAAAATTATCTTTTGCTTGGATGAGGGGAAAAAGTCCACCCATTCTGCTTTCAGGTGGCATAAAACTGCTTATCTAGGCAGGACAGTGCAGTCGAATTGCTATTTTGGTCCCTTCAGAAACAGAGTGAAATAGAGTACCAAGGCGATTATGCTGTTAATCACTGAAAACCCTTGCACAGCACTAAATAAGCCATGTTAATGTAACTTCAAGGATACCTGATGTCTGGAAAGCTGTCTAGAGATCTTCTGCATTCCCTTATAAATCACTGTGATGGAAAGTAATAAATAAGTAATAGTCAAGTGACCTTTGGTTTTGGAAACACAGGCTTCATCCTGCAATTTGAAAACCCTTTTGCTGTATTTAATACTACTTGTCTCAAGTCTGCCTATGCTCCTATTGTAACTTGGTAGACATTTCACATTTGTGTTACTAATTTGAGCAGTTTCTACACATGTCACTCTGGCTTTCAGGGGCCAGCAGGATTATTCTGCTGGTGTGTCAGGGTTCTGCTTGCTTGTATTTACAAGGGAAGGCCATCAGCCTTTAAGCTGCTAGTTTTGCCAGACTGTGAAGTGCTTCCGATCTGATAGAAGAGTCGTGGGAGCTTACCTGTGGTTCAATACATGGGTATAAAGAACCGCAGTTACACAGGCAACTGTTCTATCAAGTGAGACAATAAATAAGGCATTGAAGCCTACTGAACTTTGCCATATGACCATTTTAAAGACTTGTATTTAAAGACTTGTATATAAAGGTTTGTGTTTGTTGCTGTCTGTGTTAAGTTCTCTTAATCCGTCTGTGAGGTGTGACAAATACCATAGTCATACATGTGTGATGGAGGACATGTGGGATGAACTGTATTCCACCCTCACAATTTCCAAGTTTGTGACCAAAAACCAGGAAGGAGTTGTATTTTGCAATTTATGAGATAATCAGAGTTCATTAAATGTTGATTTAAAAAAAAAATTACCTTTTTTTTAAGGTAGTAGAAGTTTATCTGCCTTTTGAAAAGGAGTGGGGAGGAAAAGACGTAACATACCAGCCACATTCTTACCTGTAATGAATATTTGTCATAAACTGAAACTTCAGTCTACTTTATGATGCTATTATGATTATGGAATTATTTGAGCCTTCATGTAAAACTTTTTTGCATGGTTTAGTTTATCAAATTGTGTAGATCTTGCTTCACCTCTTAAGACTTGCTTTGCCATCAGAGAAACTTCTTATTAGCAAACAATTGGTGCCACTCAATACCACAGTATTTCTGCCCAGGAAACCTTTGGGCCGCTATTCAGATTAACATTTAAATCCTGCCTGAGGTTTAGTGTACAAATGATCCCTTGCACTTCTGTATTACCGTGGCATTTTCATATCCTTTATATTTGTTAATGGTTAACTAAATTCTCATTTGAGATCTGTAAGCATTCAGCTGAAATCGATAATGTCTTTGGGTGAGATTTTATTTTACTTGAGTATTCCGTTGAAAAGATAATCAATGCTTCTGTATTTTTACTGGACAAGGAATATAACTATTTACGTCATTGAGTATTTTTCATTTTATCTTTCTTTGCTTATAGAATAATGAATTCATCAGGTATATCAGACAAGTATGTTATTTCGTACTGCACTATCAATATTAGTTTAAAAATGTTTCTTTTCCTGCAACTACAGAGAGATCAATTCCTATATGGCAGCCTGGTTTTGACTGTTCATATGTCTTTGTTACTGTATTTGAGAACTCAGATGCTATCAACACAGCCTAAATAAGAAGCCTTCTCATTTGAAGTGATTTCCTTAAACTATATGAGACTTTGAAAAAACTTAAAAACTTGTTCCGTATAGCATTTACGCATTGATGTGCATGAGAAGTCATTTCAGAAGTCAAACTGTCATCAGCTAACAAAGTAAATGCAGCTGATTTTGCAGGTCAGCAGCATGGGTCAATTCATCAGTGAAAACTTGTTGGGAATTCCTTTTATTAATAATGCATCCTTTAAGTTGGTTGGTTTTGCACAGCAAGAGCTGTTTAATCTATTTTGCATGTGAAAACAGAGCTGGCAATTGGAAAATCTTGAACTGCCATTCTTCTGAGTGTTCATTGTGTGATTTCAGCACCATCAGGAACATGAGAATTAACTTCCATCAGTTGGATAAGATTATTTCATTTATCTCTTCTTAGAGATGCAGTATTTTTCTTTTTTTGATAATGATTACTATTAAGAAGAAAGCCTCAGAAAAATGCTGTGCCTGTTTTGAGGGTTTGCTGCTGCCACTGAGAAAATCTCTTTAGTAATCACAATTTTGGATTAAGGTGGTATTTACCATTCTAACCATGGCATGCTCCTTAGGATATGAGGTTTTTATGCAGGTTGTAAAAACATAAAATTTTATAAAAAGTGTAGTATCTGGGGAATTACCTGTGCATAGTGTGCGTGTTAAACCAGAAACCACGCAACATACCGTGTTTTGCACCTGGAACTCTATGGCTCTTGTTTATCTTTCCTACTTCCTGTCTTTTGCTCTTTGCCGAAATATGCAGGACTGGAACTTGCTGGAGTAGGAGCATGCACTTTATCAGCCACCTACCTGAGATAATGTCTTTGAGAGGGATTTTCCATGTCACCAGTTTTGCAGTTAACTAGTGGTGTTTATACAATGGGTAGCTTTTTCTCACTTGCATTGAGCTCCAAAGTGGTCACTGTATACATTATGGAACCTCTGGAAATAACAGGGAGAATGAAAGGCAATACCATAGTGTCTTCTCATCAGACACAGCACTGTGTCTGTGGTCGTCACAGACTGCTTTGTTTTCTTGAGTTTTATTATGCTTGTCCTTTGTATCGGAAATACCAAGACTTTGGGTTTATCTTAGTTTATCTTTGCAGTGTCCTTTCAACTCCCAATTGTTTTTTTTTTGCCTCTGAGATCTCACGACTGTTGCTCTGCCTGAACTTAAAAGAAACATAATTAAATTTCAAATTGCCACATTTTCACTTTTTGTGTATGGCTTTATACAGATGATTCTGTATATTGGGAAATGAGAACTGTTACTGTTTGCAAGTCACTGCTGGCAACTTCTATAATAGATTAGAATGTATCTGTATATAGATTTAAATTTTTTTTTATGTATTTACTGAATGGCCTATTGTACTGCCTCTAATGTTCTGAGGACAACTTATTATTCCGTATGAGTATTTTAAAAATGTTGTTTCTGCAAGGATGTTCGTTACCTTGATTAGGCTGAATAGCCCCTGATGTCGAATCTGTACAGAGAGCTTACTAATTTGACTCAAGGAAATTTCATTAAATTAAACATCTATCTGAAAAAGGTATCTCTGAATTAAGTGTAATCTATCTTTTACTGTAACATTAAAACATTTGTATGGCTACATTTTGCTTTGAGCTATGATCTGAAAAAGCTAATTGCTAACTGGAAGTTTATACATATAATGGTTAATTTAATATTTTCATCTATTTTTTTCATGAATTAAACTGTCAAAGGGTAACATTTTATATGAATGCAACATACATTAAGGGAAGCTGTTTTATAATCACTTGGTAAAATAACCGTGACAAAGTTACCATACTTACATACATACATGTCTTGGGAAACTGTAATGGCTGGAAAGCCTTAAGGTGCCCACCAGCTGTTTAGGAGTGACAGGTTAAGGACATCTCCCTCTGCCTCCATCCCCTAGTAAGGGCATCTCATGGAAGTCATAAATGCATTGATTTCCACAAATGGATTTGAAGCACTCAATTAATGTATCTTTTATGTTTTCTTTGCAAATATTGGGGCTGTGGCAGGGAGTGGGGGCGGAAATATGATTTATAAATCCTTGTCCCCTCACCATGAAAATGGAACTAGCTCCAGGATTATATGTCCTAGTGTTCTGAGCAACACTATTCTAACAAGGCAAAACAGACCCCTGAAACACCACAATTAATAAAACTGATCTAGACAACACAATTTGAGACCATCAGCACTCAGTAATCTGAATGGGCTGGTTGGCAGCTTGAAAATCCAGTTGCTTTGCAGTGTCATGAGATAGGTATATCTTTGCAAGTGATAAAACAGTGCTGTTGTGTGCTAGGGACATTGGCAAGGTTCACAGATGGATATGATTTCTCTTCCTGTCTGTCCCTTTCCCCTGCCTCCCACAGTGACTAGTTTACCTCCTTCATTCCTCTCCTGTTATCTTTCCTTGAGCCATTCCCTTCCTTGCAGATACTGTATTTTTTAACCTTACTCTCAAATTGTATTTAGTTTTCAAAACTGCTGCTTTAGTTTCAGAGTTTGTGTGGTGAAATTTTTTTCATGTGTACTAGTGAGTTTAAAAATGCCAATTATCTATGTGCAAATCTGGCCCAGTCCATATGCTATATAAAAACTTAATTCTCTAA
Source organism: Lathamus discolor (assembly GCF_037157495.1). Taxonomy (NCBI): domain Eukaryota; kingdom Metazoa; phylum Chordata; class Aves; order Psittaciformes; family Psittacidae; genus Lathamus; species Lathamus discolor. Next base: position 79,596,714 of record NC_088889.1, on the reverse strand, counting down.
ATCCTATATATGCAGGAAAATAAACCATTTCACTCAGTAGTGATGCTAGATGTGAAATGGAAATCCTTGTGGAGTTCTGGGATATCATTCTAGAATGAGCACATAATAAAAGCAGTACGGGATTGATACTAGATTTTCACTTTAGATCTCTTAACAGTAGCCTTAGGGGCATTGCCCAAGATGCATCAAACTACCAGTAAGATCACAATCAAAACATATTGGTAATAATACCCTGTAAACTTCGCCCAACCCTGAAACCTTCCCCTCTGCTCCCAAAACCCAACCAAAGCACTCAACCCTAAAAAAAAAAAAACCCAAACCACAATGAAAATAAACATTCCAACCTTCTGATTAACAACTGGAAATGATAAAGATTAATCTTATAATGAAGCTCTGTCTTTAACTTAGCCTGTTGTCAGCAGTACACATTAATTTGTTTCCATGGTTTTGCAGAGAAGTTGCATGTCTTGCTAAACAGCCTGCTCTCATGCAGAAATGCAGGTCTGGTTTCTGCTGAGTAAGTCTCTGTGCAGTCGTTGAACATGCTCAGGAAGATTAAAATGAAATGTTTGTTAACAAAACAGGTGTATTCTGTGTAAGTAGGACTGGTTAGATGAGTACTATGTAAGTAGAATTTCTTGATGATAAGATCTAGTTTTATAAATTAACTTGGCTTCGTTAAAATGCTTTTCAGTGATGAATGGTAAATTCCTCTTTCATATATCATGCGTATATCCTTTCCCAAAAGCATTCCTTTTTGTTTTCCACTGAAATAGTTACTACCTTCTTCCAGTCCTGCTGTTCTGTCATGGAAGCAATTTGTTATGTTGATAAAGAAAATTAGATGTGTTTTATAAATATTCTTCTGAATAGGAGCAAAGGACCATCTTTCCAGTAATTTGTAACTAACCAGTAATTCAAATTTTATGAACGGGGAAAATTTAACTAGAGAATGTTAACATTTAATCGTGCAATAGCAGTTTCAGTGTTCTATAGCATCAAATAATTCTCATTGTAAACTATCTATGAACTCTCTGATAATGTGCACCTAAATAGACAGGTAACTGGCATTTATTGTGGAAGAGAAACTAAAAAGAAGGGTTTGGGTTTTTTTTTTCCTGTTTCTAATTATTTTCCCAAATCTGAGCTATGAAATCTCTGAACCCCTCAATGCTTTCCATATATGAAGACCAAAGAAGGGGATAGAGTCTCATGTGAAATGGAAAGTGAGGTAGTACATCTCTAATATGCCTGTAAATGTGTGTATTTATGTGGGTGCAGCTTACTACAACACTTGTAACAGTACTTGTTTTTTTCAAGGTTAAATATGTTTCTTCATCAGTGTAGGCATTCCTTATGTATTTAACCTGCAGACATTTCTGGCAGGAAAAAGAGGAGATCAGGAAGGAGATTACTCTTGTCTTATTCATGAAATACACATGCTGGGGGAGAGAATAGGGAATGCTGAATTTGGTCCCTTGTTTTGGAGACTTTGTGATTTTTCGCTAGTAGGTCTCCACTAGAGAAATTGTTGAACTCACTTTCCTTCCTTTTTCATTAGTTGGCGCTATCTGTTAGCACTGTCCTATAAAACTGTATTTTTGTTGATCTCTTTTTCTCCACTCTTTATAAAAAACAAGATTTTTATTTTGGGGGAAATTATAATATATTTTTTAAAATTGTTACTCAGCTTTGGTAAGTGGTAACAAAAAAAAAAGTAATAGTTTTTTCTCTGCCTTGTGTAAATCAGACTTTGAAACTAACTTGTCCGTTGATTTTAGTGCTTAAAGTGATGATCAAACAAGAATATTGTGTGATTTCAAAAACTAGGAAAGACTACAATCCACAGAAATCTAAGTGGTGGTAAGGTCCTGCTTCCTGCTTGCATAGCAAGGTATGTAAATGCCTGCTGATCTTGCTGTGAACCTTGTGGGAAGCGAAGAACTGGTTTTGAAAATGCTCAAGACTTTTCTTTCAATAATTTTAGCACTGTGAGTCTCTATTAAAGGACCCAACCATGTAGTACTTTTTAATTATTAATTTAATTACACATACATAATTACAAATTAACAGATTCTGTTCAAGGTAATGGAAGGCTTCCCTTTCCAGTAGCATATTCGTATTTATATTAACATTTGTACTTTTACCCACTGTTCAAGTGTTTTCTCTGTAGAAGTTTAGCACAATAAGAAACATAGACTTGCAAATGTCATCTCAAGGGGCAGTTCAAACAGTCTAAAAATATCTATAAATATCTTTGAAACCTACCAATATGGATCATTCTATAGTCTCTTAAAGCTTGTCAAAATATTCCCTATGAACAGTCTTATTAGAGTGTAAAATTTGTCTTATCAGTGTCCAGAACTATCAAGCAATAGCTCCAAAAGGTCTGAATATATCAAGAAAACCTATGTTGAAAGGAATGTTATTTATTTTGATGAGCCACAAAACTGGTGATACATGAAAAACCCCAATCAAATAAAAACTATATAGGAAGAAATTATTTTCTCTATCGCAAGAGCAGAATATATTCTTCCATGTAAAAAAAGGGATAAGAGAAAGAGAAAATTAATATAAATACAAAATAAATTATAATGCATTTATGCTGCCAATCTTTGAACTGGCATTAAAGTCCTGAAATGAGTATGGTTTGGGTATTGTGAAAACAAACTGGATTTATTTTATTGAACTTTCTAAAGAAATGTGGAAAACCAGATAGTATTTTGGGTTTTTAGAATAATCATTCTTAATCATTTGCTTAACAAAACAATTTATTAAGCAATGAAGGATAACGAACCATAAAGTTTTAATTTGCCTTTTTTAATTGAGTTGTTAATTAGCACCCCTCCACAGTTGGTAACTCCCCACTTGCTTTTTGTTGCTTCTGTATCCAAGACACTTTAAGGAACCTAATCTGTCTTGATTATTCTGAAAAGACATTTCCATGAATCAAATCTATAGGCGATTATGTTCTAACTGTGCTGGGGCTTCTGTGAGTGCATATTAATTATGTCAGTGGTTAATGATCAGGCAAGAAATATGTGAATGCCAGCAAAGATTGTTTAGCAGACATAAAAGAAATATTATGTGTTCACTGAAATTTTAAGTCGTGCCACTGCAATCAGGATAGAAACTTACGGTTACATTATCCTATAAGAGCACTGTTTGGCATTTTTCATATATAAGTGCTGCTGACATCTTGTTATCCATAATAATAAATATCAAAGCATTTCATCCCGTTGCAAACATTGCTCATAAATTTTATTTTACTGCTATCTTAAATTGAGTGAAATTTACTCTTAATAAAGAATTTAAGCTATGAGCTCCCAGTTCCCGTTCTTGTGAGCTTCATGGAGCTAAAAGACCAGTCTAGTGGATCATGCAAACTGATTGAATGGAAATATCAAAGCAAGGGTTAAATATACTTGAATTGTCTGTAAAATGTATAGAGCCTGGAATTGATTGCAGTATTTATCTTCACTGCTGGGATGCAGGACTAAGCCCTCAAAGAGAGCTTATCCACTAAGAAACAAATTTGGATTTCCACTTACTGTGTATATTCTCAGTTTCTTTACTTAGCATAGGCTCTGTGTTTTCTGTCTTGCATCGTAGGTCTCTGTGGTTGGTGTAGCAGGATGGATGATAATGCTCTCCTAATATACTTATTTTAAATGGTACAGGATAATTTAATAGAAAAGTCATAGAATAGAAAATACAGCAGCAATTTGCGGCGTCTGAAATATACTTACATGTGTTTTGGTCTATTCAGAATAACCCTCTGTTTAAACAACAACAACAAAAGGAACAAAAGCAGATCTGTGGATTGTAGCATTATCATGAATTGGTGAAATTTAAGTAGTTGTGGTTATGGAGTGTAGGGAAGCAACAGCTGATGAATGCTGCCTGAATGAAACATCTGAGCTAGGATTTTTATGCACAAATATTTTTCTTCACCCAAAGTCAGTTCTTAATGGGACAGATAGAGGGGATAAGAGAAGTTGTAGGAAGGAATTATGTGCAGTTCCTCAGCCTCTGAACACCTTTCACCTCTATCCAAACACACTGCAAGGCAGCAGCAGATGAAAAATTTACATCATCAGGTTATGGTGCCTAAGGAACATATGCCAGACATGAGTTGATAAGACAGGCTGGTGAATTATGACAGCCCGATTGATTTATATGCCACATACCAATTTTTAATTAGAGGAATGGCTTCCTATCACTCAGGTGTCAGTCACTTTAGATGGACCTAATGCAGGAGGATGTAGAGTTTGAACTTTAAAATTATATAGCTTATAATTCTGTAGGAATTCTTGGTTCCCATACATACATATGTACATACATGTGGTGAAGATACTTGGATGCTGTGTAAATACATTGGCTTCTTAAAAACTTCAGTAGCTAACCATGGCTTTGATATGACTTGATTTTGATTATAAGCGTGCTAGAATAGCCTGAGCTCCTTCTCTGTGTAAATGGTGATGCTGCTCAGTGTTGTATTTTTAGATTGCTATCATGGGGAAAGGTACCTGTTGAGGACATGCTGACTTACGTGTCATATTATTCAAATCCTGGAAACAAATTTGCTTTCTTCGCTTTAATAAAAGCAGAAACTTAAACATTGGCGTGTTCCCGTTTACAAGGCAGAATATTCTTATAAATCACAGAAATGTATTGCTGCTATTAGTGAGAGATCAGATTATTACCTGATTCCTGAGATGCTTTGTTTTCAGGAGATTGCTTTTCTACACAGTGAGCTTCATCTCCTTATTTTGGCATGTCCTAACTCTTTGAATATGAACACTCCTAAAGTCCTTTCTCTCTCTTGCCTCTTCCCCCCACCCTGGCATCTCTGCACAGCTTTAATAAGTAGTATATTACCCTAAAGTGCTGTTATTCCATAGAAACAACTCACATGATGGTCCATGTGACAGTTGGAAGCCTTACATGCTGTTTATTAACACTGTAAAAGGGTGTCTGGAGATGCGAGACATTGGTTGTGATCAAAACCGTGTGTGGCTCTTTCCCAGTAGCTTTCTGTGTGTTTCTTTCACTCTGGGCTGGCAGTTGGGTGGGAGCTGGGAGAAGGGAGAGGGGGTTGGGGTGGCAGGACAGAACAGACACTGAGATGAACAGGCTTTGTGAGGGTCTATACCATATTACAAGCTGAGCATATACAGACTGAGATAAAGTTAGGTACTTGGTACACAAGGGCACCACAGGATGAAACCTGTGGTGTTGATAGAAGCTTTCAGGTTGCACTGTGTCAGTTGCTTGCCTCAGGGACTTGATCAACACATCTGAAGTACACCTGGAAGGATAACTGAAATCTACAGTGGAAATGTGGGCATGTTCCCTTAGCCATGCTTCATGTTTTCTTACTGTATAGATGTCCGTAGTGACGTGTCTTGCCAATTTTATGGGATAGTTTTAGGGAAGCATCCTAGCCTTCCTTGTGCAAGACTTCCAAGTCCTTAAAGTTTACATTACTTAAACCACAAGTGGGTTTAGTGATATGTGTGTTTTCTGCATTGTGCTGGAGGCAGTCTAGTAAAGGAGTTCTGGAATCAATACTAATGAGTTGTACATTACAGGAGCTACTAGGAAATTCCCTTAGTATTTGTAAATCTGTTATGAAAAGTGGTTTTATAAATGCAAAATTTGATTAGAACATTGTTTCTTTAGCCATGAAGAAAGCGCTCATGATACTGATGCTTGATCCTTGGTTAAACAAGGAGCTGCTGGGCAAACTCAAGAGGAAAAGGAGAATCTATGGATTATGGAAGGAGGGGCTGGCCGCTTGGGAGGAATATAGGACAGTTGTTAGAGGATGTAGGGAGGCAATTAGGACAGCTAAGGCCTCCTTGGAACTTAATCTTGCTAGTCGGGTTAAGGACAATAGAAAGGGCTTCTTCAAATACATAGCAAATAAAATTAACACAAAAGGCAATATAGGCCCACTGCTGAACAAGGTAGGTGCCCTGGAGACTGAGGATATAAAGAAGGCAGAGATGCTGAATGCCTTCTTTGCCTCTGTCTTTACTCCTGCAGACTCTCCCCGGGGGCCCCGGATTCCTATAGCCCCAGAAGGAGTCAGGACAAAGGAGTTTGCTTTGGTAGATGAGGATTGGGTTAGGGATCAGCTATGCAATCTGGACATCTGTAAATCGATGGGTCAGGATGGAATGCACCCACGGGTGCTGAGGGAGCTGGCGGAGGTCATTGCCAGGCCACTCTCCATCATCTTTGGTAAGTCGTGGGAAACGGGAGAGGTGCCTGAGGATTGGCGGATGGCAAATGTCACACCAGTCTATAAGAAGGGCAAGAAGGAGGACCCAGGTAATTATAGACCGGTCAGCCTTACCTCCATCCCTGGAAAGATGATGGAACAACTTATTCTTTACTGCATCTCTAGGCATATTAAGGATGAGGGGGTCATTAAGAACAGCCAACATGGTTTTATGAGGGGGAAGTCATGTTTGACCAACCTTATAGCCTTCTATGAGGAAGTGACTAGGTGGAGGGATGATGGTAGAACGGTAGATGTGTTTTTTCTTGATTTCAGTAAGGCATTTGATACTGTCTCTCACAGCATCCTCATAGATAAGCTAAGGAAGTGTGGGATTGACGATCAAGTAGTGAGGTGGATCAAGAACTGGTTGAAAGGAAGAAGGCAGAGAGTTGTGGTCAATGGTTTAGAATCTAGCTGGAGGTCTGTGACTAGTGGAGTTCCTCAGGGGTCGGTGCTGGGACCGGTGCTGTTTAATATTTTCATCAATGACCTGGATGAGGGAACTTGATGAAATTTAACAAGGGCAAGTGTAGAGTCTTGCATCTGGGGAAGAACAACCCCATGTACCAGTACAGGTTGGGGGTTGACCTGCTGGAAAGTAGCGAAGGGGAAAGGGACCTGGGGGTCCTGGTGGATAGGAGGATGACCATGAGCCAGCAATGTGCTCTTGTGGCCAAGAAGGCAAATGGCATCTTAGGGTGCATTAGAAAAGGAGTGGTTAGTAGGTCAAGAGAGGTTCTCCTCCCCCTCTACTCAGCCTTGGTGAGGCCACATCTGGAATATTGCATCCAGTTCTGGGCCCCTCTGTTCAAGAAGGACAGGGAATTGCTTGAAAGAGTTCAGCGCAGAGCCACAAAGATGATTAAGGGAATGGAACACCTCCCTTATGAGGAGAGGCTGAGGGAGCTGGGTCTCTTTAGCTTGGAGAAGAGGAGACTGAGGGGTGACCTCATCAGTGTTTACAAATATGTAAAGGGTGGGTGTCAGGATGATGGAGCTAGGCTTTTTTCAGTGATATCCAGTGATAGGACAAGGGGCAATGGGTGTAAACTGGAGCATAGGAAGTTCCACGTTAACATCAGGAAGAACTTCTTCACTGTAAGAGTGACAGAGCCCTGGAACAGGTTGCCCAGGGGGGTTGTGGAGTCTCCTACACTGGAGATATTCAAGGCCCACCTGGACAAGTTCCTGTGTGATGTACTGTAGGTTACCCTGCTCTTGCAGGGGGGTTGGACTAGATGATCTTTTGAGGTCCCTTCCAACCCTTGGGATTCTGTGATTCTGTGATGCAATGTAGATCAGATCTGCTTCTTAGCTTCTAAAGGATGTTTTCTTGCTATTGCTACTTCCCCTTTGAAGAAGGGAGTTTGGTTAGGCTTTTTGTTCTAGAAGTGTAATGAACTGTCTTATGTTAGTGCTTGTATCTGGCATGGATGTAGAGGTAGGCTATATAGTTCTTCCTCAAGAATCTTTTAACAGGAAGTAACCCAGTAAGAGTATTAAAAGCATAATGAAAACCTCATTCAGTTTCCTGTCAAGTTTTCAGAGCTGTAAGTGGCTTCTAATTTGCACAAGATTGGAACAGTGTTGAAGAATTACAGTAACTAAGCAAAACACTCTGGTTTTGCAATTTTCTGATAGCATCCCTTGTAATTTCTTGTAATGCATTTGTAGCTAAGTACAATGACAAATGTCAGGGCTCATTGTACTAGTTTCATGCACATCAGCACGAGACTGAGAGGTGTAATGTCAGCTTCTATCTTGGGAAAAGCTTATGTAACTGCTTAATGCTTTCCCATTGCTTGTTGCATTGTAGAAAGAATCATTGTTTTTAGGTGAATTTAGAAATTTCAACAATAAGTAAGCTGGAGAGGCCTATTAAAAATTTCGTTTGACATGAGCAAATCAATTCTGGATATCCATTAGGTATTTAAAATGGCTACATGGAGACTACAGAGAGCTAGTGGTTATTAGTTAAAGCAAGAACATGTATTTTTTAGCTAGCATTGCATAGCTTGTTTCCTTGAATTGTTTTGATGAGTAGTCGTGTGCAGCAGTAGACTACCATCATACCCTCATAATGTGGTAACAAATGCTGATCTGCATTTAAGATAAATGCAAATGAGTGATTTGGTGAAAATACAAGTCAAATAGAGTTTAGTAAATGCTTGCAAAATTGGTTACCTACTTTTATGCAGTCTATCTGAAGTAAATAGAAGCCTTGCTGTTGATCTGTTTTATTCTCCTGCAACACACTTATCTATTAAATAAAACTGAGGGAAGGTTAATGTGACTGTGAGGAGAGATTTATGAATATGGATAATTGCTTGAAGCTGACTTTGCTCTTGCAGTTCTGTTACTTGGGTGTAAGCAGCTATATTGATTTTGGCAGCTGGGGCTAGGGGGAGGTAGAAAAAAACCCATGTGCTTTCTTTTTTGTAAACTCGTAGCAACTTTAGAGTTACATGTTTAGAGACTGGTCAAAGAGAGAAGCCCTAATTAAAACAATCTTTAGCAGATTCTAATTTGGTTAGTTAACACTGTTCTGAATGACAATTGACTGAAAAACAATAGCTTCTACAAATATTTACTTGTCAGAGTAGCAACAGTATTCCTAGACCCTGAATTTGTCCTGCTGCTGTTGCTCTTTATTCTCCAGTGGGCCTGTTCCAATGCTGAATGCTCCTAGAACCTGTCTCCATTGTCTTGAACCATTTTTAATATGCTGCTTCAGAAGTTACAATGTCATTCATTTTCCTCATGCATGTTGTCTCCAACTTTTGTACTAGTCATCTCCTCTTAAGAATTATATGAAGATTAGTAGGCTCAGATTTATAACTAAGAAGATTAATAGATTAATTTTTATGGACAAGAATTTTCTCTGTGTGACATAATTCCTGGGTGATATGTAGCACAGTTTGTTGTTGTGTACATAGCTTGTATGTGATATATATATTTCTATTGAGAAAATAATTTCACCTGGTAAATAGAAAAGCAAGCACTATGCCCATTTTCTCAGCTAAAATAAAAATTACAGAAAATGCTGGGTTTGTGTGTACAATAAATTAGGTATTATTCACCATTTTGAGGGAGAAAAAAAAGAAGAATTTGTTAAGAGGAAAAGAGAAAAAAAGAAAGGAAATTTTATGTGATCTTTAGAAACATGTCATATCTCACTCTCCAGCATTCTTGCTGCTTGAGGGAAAAGCCTTATCTTCTTAGTGATTCTTCTCCAAACTATCGATTAAAAATATAAGTCCATTGCAGTTCTGTCTGGTCAGAATTTTTTCTTGAGCTATTAGCTGTACTTGAGAGAACTGGCATAGTACGGTGGGTTGGAGTATCTGGTTTCTGTTAGACCTGTTCATACAGCTGAGAGAATTTTGAAATTCTTGACTGAAGGGTTTAATTCTTCTAGCTTTACAATGAAGTCATTTACCAACAAAATTATAAGCATGAGGGATATTTATTTATTTATTTTTTGTGACAGGAACTAGAAGTATTTTTCCTGGTGTGTTTCTTCTGGGGAAACACTATTTTAGAATATTCTGCTTGTGAGTAAAATGCTTTTGTAACAATGGCTTAATTTTTCTGTACAGGAGAATGAATGTAACTAACTTCTGAAGTAGACAGGCTGCATGTAATTGCATGTAATTTCGTATTTGTATTCTTTCTAGAACTACTTATATTTTTAAAATTTGCAGTGTATTGGCTGCATCATGCAAATACAGGATTATAAAAAAATTGTGAAAAAATTGTCTAAAAATATTGTGATGCATCTGAATTAGTAAGTTTAGAAGTCACATTGTGAATTTTGCAAGGCATGCTGGAACATATTGTGATTTGAGAAGTGTTCATTTTAACCACAGTTGTTCCCTTTTAACCTCTGAAACACATTGATATAGAGCTTCATCAGTCAGGTTCATTTTCCAGAATTGTGCCTATTTTTTTCAATACAAGGACAAAGCAAAAGGTACGTGTTTAGGTAATTATTAGGGCCATGTAAAAATAATGCTTTGGAAAAAGCTTGTATTTTTTAATTTTCTAGCTAATATTAAAAAATTGAAGCTGTCATCAAGTTGCAAAAGGGGAAACAGAAATGGAAACAAAGCCATTTATAATGTTGTCATATATAGATTTCACTAGCTAGTAAAATTATTAGCTGCTTCAGCTGATTCTTGGTGAAACAATGCTTACCTTAATCAGGTTTGATGTCAGCAGGGCATGCATGGTTTTTGAATGACATTTACAGTAAGTAGATTTTAAATCTAAAAATTGAATACGAAGGAATTGCTGTTTTTTTGTTTCAACCACACTCAGTATGGAAGTGAAATTAATACATCTAGTATTTTGGCAAGGCAAAGAGTATGAGGAGGAATGTTGTTGCAGGGTAGGAAGTCACTAGACTTCAGTTTGGCTTTCAATACAATTGTGTGTTGATGATAAAAGTGCCTCAGGCTGTGAAAATATGTCTGGACACACCTGCAGTACTTGGTCTTTGAAGATCCAGTGTAGATGGTGGTGGTACTGCAGTGGAATGGAGCTTTTGGCTCAGTTTAGAGGCTGCTGCTGGTCAGCTGGTCCCCTAAGGTGGCACTTGTCACAGCCCAGGTGCTCTCTGGGTTTTCAGAAATAGTTTGGTAAAGAGTCCCAACACTTTCCTTCCTTGTGGTTGGTGACAGAAGTTTTCCTCTTGCCGCAGTGCAATGGACACAGTGGCAGTTTAAGTTAACCTTCCACTACCTGCTCAGTAGGTTTTGTCAGATGAGAAGTTGATAAGCCACAGTTTTGTGTTTGTTGTGTTTCCAAGGGTGCTAGCTCTGTTACTGATGGCTGTGGTCTGGATTGAGGTGATTTTTCATTTCCTGCAGATCTGATTTGCACTTAAATAAGCACCATGGCTGATGTAAATGTGAAGACCATGTGAACAGCAGGAAAGGCAGCAAGTGGTGCCAGGGCAAGGGACAGTAGAGATGAACTAAACAGAGGGGAGGTGGTTGATAGATAGTTCCCCCCTCAATCAGACAGTAAAGTAGTTGTGCAAGTTCAGGATGAGAGAAGACATGCTGAGTGATGACAAACTGTCTCCTTGGCTCACTTAGGTCAAAACTGCAGTGCTGTTTAAGAAAAGCTCCAGTCCTTTGTTCACATAGCATATGGGGGGTTTATTAGCACTGAACCATGCTTTAGCTAACCTTGCTGAAAACAATTGATCCAGAAATGAAATGGCTTTTTACTTCTTCAGTACTGTGGCCTTATGTTTATTACACATTCCTTAGGACTCCTTTTTTTGATGTATGAAAAAGGAAAGTGCAAGTTGCTGTTAACTGAAACTTTAATGCATGTTCCATGGTGTTGCAGAGTTTAAATACTTTTTTTTATTCTTTTAAAGTGATTTGGTGCAGTGTTACAGTTTGATAATGTAATCAGCTTTTAGTAATTTTTTTTCCTGCTCAGTGATTCACATGCCATGAAATTTTTTCATTAAACCACTCCAAGGGTCACTAAGTAGCAAATATAAAGGACCCCAGATACCTCTTCAGCATAATCACTTCAGTCCAAATTGGCTGCTGGCCATGATTTTACTATGTAGATTGTTTAAAAGGACCATTGGATTTTTATCATCTATTGTTTTAGAAAATTAATAAAACAGGAACAAATATTTAGTTGATGCATGGGCATAATTCTTTAAGATGATGCTACTGTAGTTTCAGGTCTCATCACTGTTGTGAATTCCAGGGAGTGTGCAGTAATAATAAGCTTGCATAAATAAAGCATTTTAGACTTCTATAGCATGCATATAATAAATTCTGCATGCTCACTAGTTTTGGTAATATCAGTATGGCATAGTGCAGCCCACAGGGGTGGGTGTAAGTCCCAGTCAGAGAGGAAGGGAGGCAGGTCAAGCGCCTGTCTGATTGCTGCTGTGGAATATGCTGCGAAACCTTGGCAGTGTTGGTGCAGGTGCTAAAGTCCATGGACATATTTGGTCTAACTAATTAGAAATTTTAAAGAGCTGTAGTATGAGGGTATGTTTGCAGTTTGTTGTCTTCTGTTTTATTTCTGACTACAGCTGCTGTTTGCAATCACAAAGATACTGGATAACACACCAGAGTTTTATACTTTTTTCTTACATAGGATCCTGCAATTTAAATGTGGGCTTAAATTTGTGTTTGGGGTTTCAGGAGCTGGGTGGAAAGCTATTTGGTTAAACAAATGAGAAGCTTTAATCTAATTGACTGAATATCAGCCCACTAATGAACTACTGTTGTAAAATATGTACAGCCATTACTTTGGTGTCAAAATTATCCTTACTTTCAAGTCTTATTTAAATTCTTAATAACCTATTAGATGGAAGAGATAAGATTCCACCCGGAAGGCTTCAACCTCCATCAAAACAGATAGAATACACTAATAAAATCATGTGCCATACTAAAAGCAAGAATTATAGTGTAGTAATGGAATAAATTAATTAATTGAGGTTTTGATAATTATTTTGTAGGAAAAATAATCTGAAACCTGGGGGTTTTTGTTTGTTTGTTTGTTTAGGTTTTTTTTGTTGTCTGTAGTTTTCTTCATCAAAATATATCTAGAGAAACATTAAGCAGCCATTGAAATTCCCAGAGTAGTGTTTGCCTCAAGGTGAATTGGGAATGCTGCCCTAACTCAGGAGACAGCTTTTGGCATAAGGTGAAAGTCAGATCAGCTCAAGTCAAGTTAAAAATGTAGAGGCCTCTCTGGAGTGTTTGTATTTGTAAGTATTGTCCAGATAACTTGGTGGAAGAAATTGCTCCCTGTGGCAGGTTGTGAATCTAATTACCTTAGAAACGTGGCTACAGGAGCTTGAATAAAAATCACTGTGTAATGTGTACCAGTTATGGCTTTTTCTTTTAAATTGTCACTACTGGACAAACAGCATAATCTGTGTAGTTTTAGACACCCATAACTAACAAAATCATATTCTGACTATAGGACATAAATCCTAGGAAACTTCTGCTTCAGAGTATCTACCTGGAAGGGACACTGCATAGATTCTCTAGATAGTTTTCTAGCCATTTTGAATCCTTCAGAGAAAACAAAGCCTTAGAAAAAGGGGAGAATTCCTTTTTAAGAATTAAGATTTTTAGAATTCTGTTTTAAAGAAATGAATGAGAAGTCAGTGTTGTCAAATAGTTTAATTTTCATAATGCATTCACTCTTCTATCTGGCATCTTGTTTAGACCTCCACTGCCTTTTCAGGTCTTAATTCTGACCTCTGATGTTTACTGACATTAAGTCCATCCAGCAAAGCAACCTCTTAGTGATCCATTTTATAGTTCCTCAGCTGCTGAATACCCACAGAATTTGAAGCACATGAAAACGAGATTCAGAATTGGAGATTTAATGTGCAGGAGTACAAGGTATTTCCTTGGAGGAAAGAGATTATAATAGAGGAAAGAAAGGCAGCTTCCATAGCTATTGAGTTCTGAGTCTGTCTGAAAGTAAGTATCTACTTCCTGTGCTGTAGGGACAAAGGTGAAATTGTTGTTTACAGTCTGCGTGAGATGGGCTGCTTTTGGATGTCTGGCTTCAACCTGTTGCATTGCCTTTGTTACACTGAAATCAGACAATGTTACAATTTCACTGGAGTTATAGCATAGAGTGTGTTTGTATTGCAGACATGATTACTTTGTAGCTCTATGCGGTGTAACCCTATGTATGGGTTTCCTCTGGGAGTTGTTGCAAGTTGGTGAGGCTGACTTAGAAAGTGTATTTCTTACTAGCACAAAGAAGCACAGCAGTTTGAAACGTTAAAACCTGTGAAGTCTGTGTGCATCATGTCTGACCAAAAGCTCAGGCAGGATGAGGGAAGGAGAGCTAACAAGCATAGTACTGAAGGTAAATGTTTAATGACAACTGTAGTTTTTAAGTAAATGGAATTTTCTTTATCTTGAACCTACAGACCTGCCTTGGTTCTTTCATATTAAAGCTATCCAGAGTCATTTTAACTCCTAACTATCCTTCAGCAGAGAGTGAAAAAGTAAAGATATGTTAAGTCATGTAATGATAGTAAGATCTGTGTTCTTCAGAAGAAAGTAAGTTTCTGAAGTGTCTCTGCCTTCTGTTTATTTCCTCCTGGTTTTCTCTGCCTACGTGCCTTAATGTATCAGTCCAACTTAAAAGGCTTTATTTGAAAGTTCCAGAAGATGCTTAAATAGAACTGCATAGCCTGGGCACAGCAAGCCTTGCTGTTGCAGTGCTGGTGGAGTATGCTCTTGGGAAATATATTCATTGCAGAGTAGTTGTGTTGCAGTATAAGGATGCTAGATGTTTGTGGATGCTGAAGGTCACAGCATGTTTTGTAAAAAAAGCTGGGATTTGGATTTTGTGAACTAAGAATGTTGGACTGCAGTTCACACTTTCCACTGTGAAATGCTCTTTTTAGTGATCCAGTTGTGAAGTTTACAATAGCTCTGGTTTGCTTTACTATGAAGAACAATTCAGTAGCCTGCTATCCTTGAGACAGGGTGATCTGCAGGGTCTGCAGGTTAAATATCTGTGTTTCTCTCATGAGAAATCTAATGAGGCTTCTTTCCCCAGGGTTCAGCAAGTGGCAATTTATCACATAGGTCAAAAACCTGTGCAGGGCTTAAAATAATTTTTATGCTTGCTGTTAGACTTTATAAGTGTTGATGAAGCTGCTGTTCATAGTGGTTGTGTTTATCAAATTATTTGGTCAGTAAAAAGAATACTAAAGAGGAGGAGGACTAGGATATTATTAATTCCTTCCTGAAAATGGAAACTGGCATTTTGAAACTACTGGAATCTCTTTTTCACATCAGATGCCTTCATCAAGTCTTGTGCAGTAACTTTTCAAAGGATACCAAACATATCTTCAGTGTGGAAGGCGCATAAGAGCAGCAATCGTGCCCTCTGCTGGATCTGGTTGTTCACTGGTTGTCCTCCGGGGGTGGTTTTGGAGGAAAAAAAGTGCTTCAAGGGAGATAGGAGTACCATGACATAGTACAAGATATTAATTAAACCTGCTTAATTTTAATTTGGAAACATACTATAGTCGCTTATAGTTTATCTTAAGAAAAGAGATGTATTGAAAGGCTTTTATATTTATTTTCTTGCACCTTAACTTTGCATGTTATTTGGAAGGGGAAGATGGTTACTTTTTTTTTTTTGTTTGTTTTTGTAAAGTACATGCTAAGGGTGTGGATTGCTTAAAAGTTTACAATTCTATTAGGAAAAGTAGGAGCAAATGACAATCAGACAATGTCCAAGCCAATTTTAGTTCTCTGGAAATCTAATTTTGTTAGATGAGCACTGTGGCAGTTTATCTTTTATAGCATATTATATATATATCTCCTGGATTTCATGACAGTGGCTTTACATAATCATTCAAAAAGCAGGTTAATGTGCCTATTCTGAAGATCTGATACAATACAAAATGAAAATACCTAACGTTACTTATGAGTGATGAAGAAATACTGGGTCTAGGATTTAGAACAAATCAGGCCAAGCAGAAATCCACTGGGGTTTAAATTGCAGCCTACTTACTTGAGTCTTTTTATCTTTTTAAACTACAAAAGTCAGTTTCCTAAGGCTTGACTATAGTTCCTTAACATGTGCATGATATTTGTTATTTTCTACTTTTAAGAATTCTTTTACTGCTTTAAAGTGAATCTGTATTTACAGATTATCTAATATGGCTGAAGGCATACAGATAGATTCTTATTCCCCCACTCTGGTATCCTCAGTAATGTCAATGAGTTACTTTTCACTTTTCAATTACTTTCCAGTAATTCAAAATAACATTCAAAATTGCTAGCATATATTGTAATCATGCAGGAGATATTTTAAGACAGAATATAGCACTAAGATTAAGTTTTGCTAATTTGAAGCAAAATATATCTATGTAAATCATAAGTTATCCTTATATGCATGTCTTCATAATATCATGATGTCATTAATTAGGACATGTATTTAAAGTGATAGGATACAAAGCAAACTAAAAGCACAGCTAAAACAGCTCTACATTTCAGAGTGTGCTTTCATTAAAGGCTTTATGTAAGGCACCGTTCAGGTTTAAATATTTATTCCTTTGTGAAGTAAATTACTATTTTAAATTTTTCTATTTTTTTTTTTCTAAGTTGGTATAAGATGTCCTAAATGCATGAAAAATCTAAGTCATGTACTACGTGGTCTTGCTAGTTGGTCTGTCAGGACTCTTCACCACATCTGCAGCTATCCTGCACTTAGCATTCACTGCTTTTGCATTATTTAGGTAGTCTGTGTTGAAGTTGGTATTCCTGTCCTTTTCAGGGAAGGGAGTGAAATAAAAGGGTTGAGACCTCTGTCTAAGCATACTTATTCGCACAAAGTCCCTTAACCATTTGGTGCAGGAAACAACTTACAAGGATATACACCTGTGAAAAAGCTTGGTAACTACTGCTCACTGACTTCAGTATAGAAAATCTCACTAATTTTGGGTGGGTTTTGCAACAGGGATGTCCTGTTACAGTTTTAGACCATTGTTCTCCCATGCTTACGTGCAAGGTAACAGTCATTGAGTTGTGTGTGTCCTTTAATCACGCGACAACTTTTTTATTTTTAAATTGTTTTTATTCATGCAGTTTGCCCATGGCAGTGCTTGTAAACAGTCTGTTTCATGTGGTTATGGCCTGACAGGAGGCATAACTATTTGCATGCTTTAGATGAAGAAAGTCCTGGTAGTAATGAGTCCATGTAGCATCAAAGACTCTGGTAGATCGAATTCAGTCATACTCAAGGCAGGCATGTGACAAAAGCACACTTAATTTTCAGAGCAATGATACATTTTCTGGTGCCTTGTTGTAAAAGGTCTCAATTTTAACAAAGCTTTTCTGTTACTTTTCCTGAAGCAGAGAATTGTCTTGAAGCCAGATAGCAAATGTTGAGATGTGCTTGTTGTGTTCTTATATTTTTAAATGGTCTCAATAACCATCTTTATCAGAAGCTTTCTCAGAAGCTTCCAATGTACCAGTGAAACAAAGCTACTTTAAGAAAACCCTCACAGGCTCAGTTCGAGTAATGGCATTTATGTGGTTTTTAGGGTGGGATTAGTATAGCAAAAGGAGGTACAAATGTAAACCGGATCTACTGGACACCAGTGACAGAGGCGACGGTGCCAGTCGGCCTCTTCAAACCGGCAAAACCAGCCAAAAGCTCTCCCCGCAGCTTCCTCTCCACTGCGGTGTGGGCTCTGCTCGGAGTGCTGTCTCTCCTCATCCCTCTCCTGCCGCCTTGGTATCCCCCCGCCGGTTCTCGGTCTCTCTGTTCCCTCTCCCCTCTTCTCCCCCCCCCCCCCCGGTTGTTTTTGCCTTCTGTTGTATATGTTCTCACCGATCTGTCTCAGCATAGCTGAGGGGCTCAGCCCTGCCCCGCTCTGGGCGGTTGGAGCCGGGTGGAGCCGGCAGGGGGCAGCCCGCCGTACCCCTCACGGTGCTCCGCCGCCGCTCCTGGCTCTGGCGCTCGGTGCACTGACGGACAGTAACACTGGACGGGTTTTGTCACTCGTTTCTTCTCTGAAAGCTCTGCAATTCTTTATTCGTTGACTTCTCCGTAGTTACTGTATTTGCATACAAATATGGGAAGAACAAAAAAAGAAATGTAAATCGCCTGTGGTCAGTCTTGACCAACAGGAGGTGAAGGGGTTATTGGGTAAAGCAGGTAGCAGTTTGAGAAGCACTGGTTTGTACATGTCGGTTATACCTTAAGGGTTTAGTTCTGAGCACTTGCAGTTTTCAGTGGTACAAAGAGCGCTTGTGAATTCTCACTACTTGTGAAATCTCTACGTGTGTATCCCTACTTTTCTTTTTCGAGAATGGCAGGCCAGCTTAACTCCATTGGTAATCACATTTTAATTCTTCCATACACTCCGTGCTGCTCTGTTTTATTGCTGAAGTTATTTTTATGAGAAATCCATACCTATTCTCCTTTTGCTCCTGGTTTAATGTGGAGGAGTACTCCCTCCCCCCTCCAGCTCTTAGTACTGCAGAGAGCTGAAAATCCTTTTATTCCTCACTAGCAATAAAAGTCCAACACATCAAATTATCTCCCCATTTATTACTATGCCACCTCATCAAAAGGCTACTGCAGGAAAACCTGTGAGAAATAATATATCCTGCAGATATAACTGAGCCAAGAAATAACCAAGGGTCTCTTAAACTAGTAAATGTTACTCTCGGCTGGGTCTGTTCTATTCTCTGTTTTGTCCTATTGCTCACCTTCCCCCCCCCCCCCCCCCCGCCCAAATTGTCCTTCATTTTCTACCCCTGAACTTTTCTGTCACTCTTTTTTCTCTGTTCCCCATTCATCCCTCCCTTAGTCCAGAACAGGCACCTACAAGTGCTTCCACAGTTTGATCAGACCTGAAAAATGCACCTTTCCCATCTTGCTTTCTTGATTATCTTTTTGCAAGGAAAGGTCTTTTATTAAATTAAGTAGGGAAGCTGCTGCCTTAACTTGGCAGTGCTGTAAATCACAAGCTCTGTGTAGAGCTCTCCAGTAAGGATGTGCTTTTTTTTCTCAGTAGTCCATAACTTGTGGGGACAGACTGGGCAGGATCTGATTGAAACGCATGTTTGGCAGTATATGTTTGTTGAATCTGATTTTTCTGAGAAGAACTGAACCATGCATGTGTAGCTGGACCGTGCTATATTTGTACATGCAGCTACAGGCTGTGGAAGTGGGAGGAAACATGTAGTTTTAAAACCTGTAGAAATTTGACGTCGTGTGAGTTCCTTAAGGCATGATGAAGAAATGTAGCTGTGTCGCAGAGATGTGAGAGTAATGAAATGCTGCCTGGAAGATTCAGGCTCATTGAATTTTGTACATTACTGGAGCATTTTGTCTCACAGAAATAGGTTACTTTTGTTCAGCTTGTTCGAGTTCTGTTGGCTCTATGAAAAGAAGCTGCACTTGAAATCAGATCCTTTAATTCTCCTTGGGGCATTAGGTACTAGAAGTTACTGAGCTTGCGTGGAATTGAGCTTTTGGAAGACTGCTCTCTCTAGTTTGTCCTTTGATTCATTGGCCTCAGCCTTTGATGCAAATACCTATCCTAATACACTCCAAGATGTAAACCAGCACTGAAGTATGAAATGGAATTAGTGAGGCAAACTCTTCAGGAAAAAAAAAAAAGTTTTCCTTTGTATTTCTTACTCAACAGCCCAGTCAGTGAACTTTGTCTATGTTAGTGGTTGTGTGTGCTTCAATTTCAGTACTAAAGTAATCTTAGAAAAATCACTGTTGTTAAGAAATGTTTGCTGTTATGTATGCTTAATATGGGGAATTTTATGTGTTTGAAGAATGGGTTTGAGTGCTTTTACACCACAATTTTCTTTTTCTTTATGGATTGTGCGTTCCTCCCTACCCTCCTTCCTCCCCTCCCCCTCCTGCCCCTCCCCCCCATGGATTATTAATACTTGGAACTGGTGAGGCAGGAAACAAATTTAATGAGATGTATAGAATACTGAGCAACTGATACAGTTTTAACTGTCTGTAAACAGGGATGTCGTAACTATTTGAGAAGTTAGACATTTAAATGTAGATTTACATTAATGTCTAGTTCTCAGTATGGAACCGCTTATCCTGAAATCTACTGTTAATATGAATTGCAGTGAATAACATAATGCCCTTAACAGTAGTCAGAATTCTAGCCTGCTGTTGCTTTTACTTTTAAGACTCCTGGGTATGTATCTCTGTTATCCTCAACTGAATGTCTGCACTCTTCCTCCACTTTGTGTCATAATCTCTCATAGTGCTTACTTTTTAATAAGGCAAGGTTAGCGGGAATAAGTCATACATTTATACTCATTTCAGATGTATTTTTAAAAGTATAAAGGGTTTTGCTTCCAACTTTGTAAAAGTTTGTCATAATGTATTGTATGTTGTTAAAATCTGTAGCAAATGCTATATACATGCCTTAAAGTATTTCTAATGAAGCCAGAAAAATGTAAGCAGCAAATTGTCTGATATGTTTATGTTCTTTGCCTCGTTTTGCTTTTGCAAAAGTAGGTAATTAAAATGTGTGTATTACATTAGATTAAAAATTGGATTTGCATATGGTGTTTTGTCATATTTCATCTTTTAAACTATATTTCTGCTTATCAATTGGTTTTATGATTTTAATTTCAGGTTATCTCTGTTTATGCTGCTGTGTGCCTGATACACAAAGCAGCCAGAATTCGTGCTGCCCTGGCACTGTGGCAACACACTTGATAAAAATTCAAGAGATAACAAGTAGCATTTCTAAATAATCTCTGTTTCGATGTAGATACATTTAAATATTTACTGAACAGGTAGATTGTCCACCTTCTGGCTAAATGCTGGAGATGCGACATACTGCTTATGGCAGTTATTGCAAGCTGTTCAGCAGATCAGTATGTTAGAAATAAAACCAGTAACTGCAGGTATTACTTCATGCACGTGGAGCCTTTCACCTGACAATAAATATGGATACATGGTATGATGTAACATTGTAACATATAGTACTCTGGCCCCTTACGAATGTGGCTTCTGTTGATTAACTTTCTTGTACTGAATGGTGTGTAATCTGTAGAAATCAAAGAAAAATAATTGTTGTTTGTGATACTTTTCTTATATTCTCTTGCTTTAGGGATGATACATGAGAAAACAGCTCTTAAGTAAGCGCACATACTTGAACTGTAAATTCTATAGACCTGGTATTTATTTGCGTTGATATGTACAGACTTCCTGATATGTGCAGGACATGGGGCAATGACTTGTATAATAGATTTAATTGATGTTGAACAAAAAATTTGCCACTAAAAAATAGAAGAGTCGGGCCATTTGGAGCTTAATAATGCCTGCCATTTGGGCACAGGTGTATCTGCAGTGACCTTTTGCAGTATGGTTCAGGAGACAAGAAGCTTTAAGTTATTTTTGTTTCCCCTAAAAAAATGTTTGAAACACCAGAGGAACATTTAAAGGATAAAGTTGAGCTTGTTTCAGATTTTCTTTTGGAAACCACTGTTCTCAAAATATGTTTCCATTTTTCTGTAAAACATGATTAATTCAAATACAGTTTCAGTCTTCTAGAGACCGAATAACTTCCACATGTATTGTTGGTATTGCACAACATAGTAGATGACAGAAACATTATAATGAATTGTATCTTTCCATAACATTTTGGAAATTATCTGGTAAAAGGTGTAAACTAAACCGAAGCCTAGGGGTTTTTTCTTAATCCATACAAGAATAAGTTCGTTATGTCTGTTAGGAAACATCAATCAACATGCTAAGTGAGCTGTTCACTCTTTTGTGAATGGCATATTTTGAGTTTATTTTCCAACAGTTGTGCTATATTTATTTATTTTAACTAACTTCTGTTATAGTGTTTGGTTTAGCAGTATCAAGTCAAGGAGTGACAGCAGCTCTTTACATGCATGGTGTGTTTCAGTGTACTTAGACTATGAATCAGAGTTTGAAATCACTGCATTTGGGACTGTCATGGCTTGGGGTACATATTGTTATCAAGACTTTCAGATTAAGCCCTTTGGGTGTTGCTATGCTAAGTAAGAGGATGCCTGCTCCAAGATCCAGGCACTCTTGACCAACTCTTGAAATGTATTATAAGATATGTTTAATAAATTTGCCAAGTTGCCCAAAGTTTGGAATAAACCAACTGCAAGATTATAATTTTCAGATCAAATTACTGCAGCAGGAGCATAAAGACAATAAAGTGCTATAGATCTCACTAGTCCCAAACCCAATAATTTTCATTTTACTGTGCCCAAATTTCAGGTTCTGTATTAAGTGTAGCTAGGCTGAAAAAACAATGGATGTCTGTTTTGCAGTTCATCAGTGCTAGTATAAGAATTAGGAAATTCATTTAACTTAGCTATGTGTTAGCTCAGGATCATGGTCATGAGCAATTCCATGGCCTCTTTTCATGTATGCTGTTAAGATATTTTTATGGTGGAGAGAGATAACAAGGGCGTTTTCAAAGTAATAGTCTTGTCATGCACTGAAAGCTGTGACCTATTTTGTAACATGTTAATTGACAAGAAATTTGTACAAAACAATGCCTGCTTAATGGAAAGGACAACTTAAACTTTAATAGAAAGGAATCACTCACAAAGTAGTAATGAGTAAGAAACATACTACAACATTTCACATACTGTACCTTATTTCATATCCAGCTGGCCTACCAATTATAACCAGAACTCTACAGATGGTGCAATATATCAAAATTAAATCAGTCAGTTAGTTTGTTACCAATTAAGTGTTAATACTCCCAGTGGAGAATATTGCCCTGAGTCTCAGTTAAGTGCCTGTCTTCTAATATCCCTTTATGGTCTATTTTTGTAATTTTAAAGAGATGCCCTGTCATGTAGGCCAGAACTTACTCTGTCTTATTCTTCACAGTGTTACCTGCCTTGCACTCCGTGTTTTTACTTGGAAGTTAAATAGAGGATTTGATATATCAGGGGGCTGGGAGCAGAAGTGTTGTGCAAAATAATGTTAGGACAAGTAAGGGTAAGTAAGTTGGCATGACAATGTATGTGACCTTATGCTGTATATTTAGGTGCAGACTTGGCATTACGAAATCCAAATGCTTGATAAGGTAGCTCAATTTCAGCAAGAAACTAGTGTTACAATGTCCAACCACTCCTTCTGTGGATTAGAAGTTTAATGAACTTTTCTCCTGAATGCTTACTAGCACTACAGGGCTTGCTTTTTTTCAATGACTCACTAGGCAGGTTTCGTGAGCTTGTATTTTACTTGCTCCATCTATCCTCTTTTACTTGGCGTTACAAGCCATATCAGGGTTGCCACTAATTGATTGATATCCAATTCCATTACACTCCTTTCCATTTTCAGGTCTTAGTCTTTGCCCAGTTAAAGGCTGGTTAATTTTCTGATACTTTTCTTCTCTTGCGTCTAAATGTCAAGCTGATCACGGATTTGGCCACTTGATCTAATGGACTTGCTGTCTTCCCCTGCTAGTCTTTAAGGTGACCTTTCATTGAGGGGAAATCCTTTGACAGAATTTGTTTTGGGAAGTGACTCCAGAGATTCCAGGCAATCACATGAGCTTCTGAATAGCTTTATTTAGAAGTTTAAAGGGCATGCTCTTCAGTGCTGCTTAAAGTACCCCTGTGGATTTGTTGCCATGCTATAGGAAATCTCCATTATAGCATATTCACAGAATCAGTTATTTCAGCAGCGTCTCAGTTATGTATTGATGTATAAAAAATCATCAAAGTGTCTGTCATGAGCTATTTCATAGCAGCCTGCTTTATAGTTTATATGACAATAAGGTGAAAAAATTGCCTTGATAGTTGGTGGCAAAAACATCTCTTCAGTACTTTCAGTGACACCAAGAATTAGTTTGGTAACTTGCTTAAATTTACTGAGAATTATTTACATGTAATTAACTTTCTTGCATTATCTCTGTCCAAATAAAGGGACATGTCAAAAATATGTATTTTTGTGGATGTGACATGTGAAATACTGTTTAGAAAGGAAAGTTTGCGTGTATCAGGGGAAAATCATCATGTAGTTCTAGTCACAGTATTGAACAGTCATAAAGCATTCTATGTTAAGTATTGAAAGTTACAACGAATTCTGCTGAACAGATTGCTGGGCCATCTGTATAGGTCATGTTTTGTCTAGAAAGGTTGGACCAGGTGATCTTTGAGATCCCTTCCAACCTGGTGTTCTATGATAATGCATGTGTATTCATATAGGTCATAAATTCTGGTTTTATTGGACAATGGTAGCATTCTTTTCTGCACAGCTTTCTGTGTTCTCCCACAACTTCAATTCTTAAGGGGCATTTGGGTGGGTGGGTGGGGGGGGTGTTTGCTTTTTTATTTGATGGCTTAACACTTCTGAAGCATACTGTGATTATAAAAATAGATGCATTGATTTTATTGCATCAGAATGAAATAATACTCATTTCGAGTATTCTCATTAAATAATTGAAAACTAAAGCCAAATAATTGTAGGTTGTGTGTTAATATTTTTACTTAGGCACCCATTTTACTCGCTTAGATTTTATTTCATTGGGGTTTTGGTGGGGTTGGCTTGTTTTACATTACTCAGAATGTAAATAGTATTTGGGTTTTTGGCCACAAACATAATGGGCATATATTCTCTTACTATCTTTTCCATAATATGTATTTTATATGTGCTGTGTGTCTTTCAACCATACAGTAAGTGAAGTTGCTCCTGACCTAGGGTTGCAAAAGAGAGCTCATAATCTTGCTCCCTATATGGACTAGACTTTTTTTATATTACAACTTCATGGAATAAAACTAGTGAAAAATACTTGTTGAATCTTTAGTTAAAACGTGAAGCAGTTTCAGAATGCAGATCACATGGAATATTTTAGGTAGTATTTTTGCTTCTTGAGGATTGAATTTCTATGAGTAATTAGAAATCAGTATTTTAATCAAAATTCTGAAAGTTGAAAGGGAGTTAAATTTCACCTTTTTTAAAAAACGTAGCAGCTTTGCCACATGTAAACGTATTATCATATACTTATTTACACTATGCTAGCTTCTTTTTATTGCATATACATGCTTTTTATTGAGTCCTCACATAGCTATGTGTGATTCTGTGGACTTCTGATTGAAGGGCAGTGCATTACTAGAAAGCTAATTGTGATACCATAGTCCTCTCATGCAAAATCCAGGAGGTAATTCATGATGGGGTTTGTGTAAAGAATGTAATAGTAATTATGTGCCAAGTTACAAATCATGTATCTTGCCAGCCCATGTCTTCCAACATTGCTTAGGGAGCAAAATGTATGTTTGTAAGCAGTGTGGAAAAGGTGCTGATGTAGTATCCATAATAAGTTACCAGTATCTCAGTTTTCTTTATTTCAATAGGACCTTACTAAAGTTTCTATAGAAAAGACTTTATGACAAGATAGGAAAAAAGCTTGGTATGCTTTGTTCATTTAAAAGAAGCAAGCAAACTTGCTAATAGCTGCTTGCTGTTTAATAACTAAAAATTAGCAGAGTTAGTATTTGAAATAATTAAAATCTATGCAAATGTTTAAATAAACCTAAATACAGAAAGAAAAATAACAGCTGGAAAATTATTGTCCAAGTAAGTTTGTATTTAAAACGTTTTCTTTTTTGTATCATCTTTAATATCACAAGAGAAGTTAACCACTCCCTTGCCCATTGGATAAAACATAAGGAGTTTTGTCTTAATACAGCCCCGCATGTGGCAGTGTATAATTCTGTCTTTGTGGTTTACTTGTAAACAATGCATGACATACACCTTGAGAATTCCTTACACCCTTCCTGACCATGGTTTGATGCATTTGTTTGGGTCTAGTAGATACAACCTTGGATTTACAGGAGACTTGTGCCACTGAACGAGCAGGTGGAGTCCAGTTTAGGCATCCTAGAGCATCTGAAGTGGCACTAGGCATTTATGCTTAGACAAATGACCACAGCTTTGTTGCAATGCAAAATGCACAGTAAGGGCACTGTGTATGTATCTGAAACAGATCAAAATATCCCAACTACCCCAAAACCCTCCCAGAAGCAACAAACATGCCAAGATGGAAAAACGAAGTGGGAAAACTGACCAGGACTTTGATTTAGTAGGTCCTGAAGACTGCAAATAGTGGGTTAAAAGCTTGAATATGACTCCTTTCATCTCAGTTAACATCAGTTAAAAACACTTCCACCTTAATAGAGTTGCTTGTGTACCCTCTTGTATCCAACATATGATACCCATTTTTTTTATTTCTCTTATTGGCCTTTCTTGTCCCTGTTGGACCTTTAGCTTTGTCAGGGTAGTATACAATATTTGTCTCAGTCAAGTTTTTATCTTGCTTTCAAGCAATAGAAGACAGCAGTACCATATTGTATACTCAGTGCACCTTATATGCTGATGACTAAAGCCAAAATTCTCTATGAAATATTAGTCACCCGACTCTCTTTCATTATCTTTGTCATTATCTCAAATCTGAGATTTAATTGCTTATAGTGGGATAGTGGAATGAACAAGACAAGGCTGTTGTAAAGACTGTTGGGAAGTGACAGAAAACATTGAAGGGACGCTGAATGAAGTCATTCCCTTTTATTCTTCACGAAGTATCAAAAGCTTGCTGAGGGTGGGAGTCTTTAGTTGCCTCCTAATTTGGTTAGGCTAACTGAGCTTAGAGATGGTCAGTTCTCATTTGGAAAACTCATCTTCTGGAGCTCCAGCACACAAAACTGTGTGGCACACAGAAGGGGAACTGCTGCTGGTTTCCGAGTACAACCGCCTGGTGCTGAGGGTACAGTAGGCAGCTCAGGGGAAATGGAATGGATCTAGCATAAACAAGCAAGGAAAAGGTTGGAAT
This sequence comes from Lathamus discolor, assembly GCF_037157495.1. Taxonomy (NCBI): domain Eukaryota; kingdom Metazoa; phylum Chordata; class Aves; order Psittaciformes; family Psittacidae; genus Lathamus; species Lathamus discolor. Next base: position 79,570,057 of record NC_088889.1, on the reverse strand, counting down.
CTATAGTTTTCCTGTAAGAAAATTGAAGTCAAAGGGAAAGGATGGGGAAAAAATCTGTGATTTTTAAATTATTTTAAAAATAATGGTAGTTTGCAAGCAAGCACTGAAAGGAACGTGGAGGGTATGAGATACTTTCTGTGCATTGAATAATTTTGTTAGTATACACATTTTCTGCTAAAATGCCACTTATTAAACCTTTGGAAGTAATCGGTACAATTTAGGTAAGTTACTTTGATACCTCATTCAAACTCATGAGGACTTAAGAATTGTAGATCATAGGATTTTCCAGACACTTGCCCTCTCATTAATGCTTAGAAATAAAGGAATTTTTGAGCAGTTGTGGATGCTTGAGACTTGGCAAAATGTAAGTTACATTTTGGAAAAATAATTATTTGTGAGTTGTTGATATTTTAGTGCAAAAGGCTTAAATGAACATAAATATTAATACAGAAACTTGTTTAATAAAAAATTGAATCTTCAGCATAAGATTCAGTTTAAATGCTTAACATGCAAATATGCAAGTTCTCAGCAGTAAACATAGGAAATGTAAATTGTTAAGTTTGTGTTAAATATTGCAATTATAACTAAATGTCAGTAATAAGAATCTTGAATAATAACTAAAAAGGATCTGTAAAATTGCTGGAAGTGAAAAGAGTTATTAAACATTTTATAATATTCTGTAAAACTAAAATCCCAAAAGACTAGAACAAGAGAACTGGCTTGAGTGAAAAACTTACATATTATAACTTTAATAATTGGTAGTGTTGCATTGATTTATTTGAAAAGAATGGGCAAAAATTCAAGAAGAAGAAAAAAAAAAAAGATTTACTCCTGTGGGTCCTTAGAAGAGGGTAAGTTGAATGGGAGTATTCAATTTATTTGCTCTGTTAAACAAGTTCTTCTTTTAACATTCATTTTTCATACAGAAGGCTAGTGCAGTGAATCACTCCCAGCTTACATGTAGATACCTTTATTGTGCACATACTGTTTGGAAATATGTCTAACCCCATTAACTGGAGTTGGTAGTGGGCCATCATCCATCTTCTGATAAACCCCATAAAGTGAGAGCGTAGACTGTGATAATAGAGCTTATAACCATGTCAAGTCAAATAGCTGTTTATATCTGACTAATGACTGGGGTGGAGATAGAAGGTGTATTTCTTTTTCCAAAGGAACCTCTGATAAGATTAGAAATGTCCTTCACGGGTACTGCTTTGTCCTTTAGCCACTCACTCTCCCTCGCCAGTTCTGGTAATTAAGATGGGACCATTAAACATGTTCTTATCCATAAGGCTAAGGTAGGGAAACTGCCTGATAACAGCATCAGTAAGAAGGATCTTTCAATGCTTCTTTCCAGCAAATCTCTAAAACTGTTGAAACATTGCTGAAACGTAAATCCAGGGACAGTGCCTCTATAATATTATGTATTCCAAATAATTTCTATCAGTAATGCAGAAGCAAAATCTTAGTAATTTTCAGTAGTTCTGGGACATACAAAGTGATTGGTTTGAGGCAAACATTATACTCCTGATAAATCTCCTGTTATGTGCAGAAATGCCCCCAGTGTCAGCAGTTTAGTATATGCTACCTAAGCAGAAGGGAAAATTGATGATGAGACTGTTGTGTTTATTGAAAAGATTCCGTTTTTCGAACTGTGACTTTACTGAGCAGTAATCATCCTTATTCTTGTCTAATGAACGTATTTAACAAGTAAGAATGGCAATTTTCTTTAATTTTCGCACTTGCTTTTGAGACAGGAGGGTGTAGGTGTTACTGTTAGTAACTCCTCGTGTTCTCTCTTAGTGGAAATCCTGATGTTACTATGTACCATTGAAAGCTTATCTGTGTGTGCTCTCAATTCCCTGACATTAATGCTTAAACAATGATTCTTTTGTAAGACTTAAGGGAGGCTTAATTACTGTGATTGTCCCTTTTGGACACTCTTGAAGCCATGCCTGGAGCATTATGTCTAGTTTGGGCTTTCCAGAAGAAGGAAGGTATTGATTAGAGGCTGGAGCATGTAATGTTCTAGCAGATAATTGGTGAGCACTGCCATCAGCCACTGACTGAAGGGATTAGAGCGAAGGCAGTAGGAGCTAGCGTCTTCTCAGAGATGCACAGCAAAAGAACAAGAAGCGCTGGTTGCAAGTAGCACCAAGGGAAATGTTCATTGAAAATAGGGGAGAGAGGAGGTGGAATTACCTTCAGAATGAGAGCAGTTTGCTACCAGAACAGGTTTCTCAGTGGAATCGTGGGCCTTCTGTATTTAAAGATGCTGAAAGCATGGGTAGAAAAGACTGTGAGAATCCATATCTCAGACTGAAGGTAGCTCCAATTTGAGCAAGAGGTAAGGCTAATTGACCTCCAGAGACCTGTTCTTTTGGCCTCAATTATTCTGCGGTTCTGTTTGTTCTGGTAAGGTTTACAAACACACACGCAGATCTCTGTATTTATTTTTGTAGAGAAGCTGAGATGTTGAGCTCCTATGCCATACCTGAAATTTTCAGGAAAAGCAATACAAAGTCATAGTGATGCAAGTACTGTGTGAGTCAGTTTTATTATTTAAGTATTTACCCTAGTTATTTCTTTCACATTCAGTAGACAGCTCTAAACTGACAGTGTTTCAGTGGCAGCTGGAATTTGTAACAATTGCATGAAATAAAGCATTTGAGTAGATGAGGCAATTTTGATGAGTAGAACTAATAACCTGAAAGAAGCTTTTATAATTAGTGTCGTAGTAAGAATGTAGTCCTGAAGTGATGAATCTTGGGAGCAAAAGTTTGAGGGACATTTTCTTTAGAAACAATCTTAAATAAATGTACTTCCTGTTAATCTTCTAGCAAAAAAAAAAAAAAAAAAAAAAAGTAACATGGACAGCAGCTGCTCCAGCTTCCATATTCTGTTTTCCATGTTGTTCCAGATCTTCAGACCTTTTGGGGAGTAACAGTCCCCAGGGGAAAAAGGATAATGTATCTTTCAGCAAACTCATGCCCATCTATTTGCTATTTTGAGATTGTAAGAAGGATACATTTGCAATGATAATTTCCATGATGTAGAAATTTATGCAGTGGCTTCGGTTATAGTTCATTCTAGGTATGCTCTCCAAAACTATTAATGTCTTTCAGCTGTCGGATGGAGGCATGAGATGTGTCTGTTTGGATTGATTAGTGAGCAATGGAATTAATCTGTGATTTTATTACCAAAACAACACTTAGGATTTTTTGTGTGGACTGATTTTGAAGAGAGGCAGAAGACAAACGTGGTGGCTTGAAGTCATCAGTCTGTTAATACAGGTGAAGACGTTGTGTGTGTGAAAGCATAGGGTGAAAAGCAGTGGTGGTAACAGGCTGGATTCTTCTACCAGTAGAACCAGTTCTTCACAAGGTCTCTGTTCTCTCATCCTTTAAGGCATTGGTGTTGGTTTTGACCTTTATTTTGTGTGGTAACACATTCCTCTTCTGTTTTGCAGTATTGGGGATTCCTTAGTTTTTCTCAAAGGGTTGTTTTACTCTCGAAGAGAGGAGAGAAGAATTCAGCAACCAGTGGTATTTTCATTCCCAAAACTGTCAGTTGCCTGCTGAAAACATCAAAAACTTCTTAAATTCAGAATGGAAAAACATTGTCTCCTTTCCTTGTTTGCAAGGAAGAGTGAACATTATAGTAATAATATAGATTCATAGAATCATAGAATAGTTAGGGTTGGAAAGGACCTCAAGATCATCTAGTTCCAACTCCCCTGCCATAGGCAGGGACACCTCACACTAAACCATCCCACCCAAGGCTTCATCCAACCTGGCCTTGAACAACTCCAGAGATGCAGCATTCACAACTTCCTTGGCCAACCCATTCCAGTGTCTCACCACCCTTACAGTAAAGAATTTCCTCCTTATATCCAATTTAAACTTCCCCTGTTTAAGTTTTAACCCGTTACCCCTTGTCTTGTCACTACAGTCCCTGATGAAGAGTCCCTCCCCAGCATCCCTATAGGCCCCCTTCAGATACTGGAAGGCTGCTATGAGGTCTCCACGCAGCCTTCTCTTCTCCAGGCTGAACAGCCCCAACTTCCTCAGCCTATCTTCATATGGGAGGTGCTCCAGTCCCCTGATCATCCTCGTGGCCCTCCTCTGGACTTGTTCCAACAGTTCCATGTCCTTTTTATGTTGAGGACACCAGAACTGCACCCAATACTCCGGGTGAGGTCTCACAAGAGCAGAGTAGAGGGGCAGGATCACCTCCTTCGACCTGCTGGTCACACTCCTTTTGATGCAGCCCAGGATACGGTTGGCTTTCTGGGCTGTGAGCGCACACTGAAGCTGGCTCATGTTCATTTTCTCATCGACCAGCACCCCCAAGTCCTTCTCTGCAGGGCTGCTCTGAATCTCTTCTTTGCCCAACCTGTAGCTGTGCCTGGGATTGTTCCGACCCAGGTGTAGGACCTTGCACTTGTCGTGGTTGAACTTCATAGGGTTGGCATCAGCCCACCTCACAAGCGTGTCAAGGTCCCTCTGGATGGCATCCCTTCCCTCCAGCATATCAACTGGACCACACAGCTTGGTGTCATCGGCAAACTTGCTGAGGGCGCACGCAATCCCATTGTCCATGTCAGAGATGAAGATGTTAAACAAGACCGGTCCCAACACCGATCCCTGAGGGACACCACTCGTTACCAGTCTCCAGCCGGACATCGAGCCATTGACCACAACCCTTTGTGTGCGGCCATCCAGCCAGTTCTTTATCCACCGAGTGGTCCATCCATCAAATTGATATTTCTCCAATTTAGAGACAAGGATGTTGTGTGGGACAGTGTCAAACGCTTTGCACAAGTCCAGGTAGATGACATCAACTGCCTTACCCTTATCCATCAATTCTGTAGCCCCATCATAGAAGGCCACCAGATTGGTCAGGCAGGATTTCCCCTTAGTGAAGCCATGCTGGCTGTCACCAAGCACCTTGTTGTTTTTCATGTGCCTTAGCATGCCATCCAGGAGAATGTGCTCCAAGATTTTGCCAGGCACAGAGGTGAGACTGACTGGTCTGTAATTCCCTGGGTCATCCATTTTCCCCTTCTTGAAAATGGGGGTTATATTTCCCTTTTTCCAGTCGTCGGGAACTTCACCTGACTGCCATGGTTTTTCAAATACGATGGCCAGTGGCTTAGCAACTTCATTCGCCAGCTCCTTCAGGACCCGTGGATGGATTCCATCAGGTGCCACGGACTTGTGTGCGTTCGGGTTTTTAAGATGGTCTGGAACCAGATCCTCTCCTACAGTGGGCCCAAGGTCTTCATTCTCACAGTCCCTGCGTCTGCCTTCTAAGAACTGGGTGGTGCAGTCAGAGCCTTTGCCAGTGAAGACCGAGGCGAAGAAGTCATTCAAAACCTCAGCCTTCTCCAAATCCTGTGTAGCCAGTTCTCCCGAGAGCTTCCTCAGGGGGCCTATTTTGTCCCTGGTCTGTTTTTTGTTTGCTACGTACCTGTAGAATCCCTTCCTGTTATCCTTAACATCCCTGGCTAGGTTTAATTCTAACTGGGCCTTAGCCTTCCTAACCTGGTCCCTAGCTTCCCGGACAACATCCCTGTACTCTACCCAGGCCACCTGTCCTTGCTTCCATTTTTTATAAGCCTCTTTTTTCCTTTGAATTTTCCTCAGCAGCTCCTTATCCATCCAAGGAGGTCTCCTGGCCCTCCTGCTGCAGTTCCTTCTAGTTGGGATGCAGCACTCCTGAGCTTGTAGCAGATGATCCTTGAATATCAGCCAACAGTCTTGGGCCCCCCTGCCCTCCAGGGCTATATCCCATGGAACCTTACTAAGCAGGCTCTTGAAGAGGCCAAAGTCTGCTCTTTTGAAGTCCAGGGCACTGAGCTTGCTGCATGCTCTTCTTACTGTCCTGGGGATCTCAAATTCGACCATCTTGTGATCACTACATCCAAGGCTGCCCTGGAGTACCACATTCTCAACAAGCCCTTCCCTGTTGTTGAGCACAAGGTTAAGCATGGCACCTCTCCTTGTCGGCTCCTCTATTACTTGCAGAATATAGATAAGTAGTAGGGTGTGTGCCTGAGTTTTATATAATGAATGTAAAACAAAACGAAGTTTGATGATGCAAAGATGGGATTTCAACAGCTGCTTGAAGTGGAAATAGATGATACTGAGAAATCACTAGGAAACAGCATGTAGGACTAGTAATGTCAGCATTATTATTTTCACTTTTCTGACATGTCAGCATGCTGTTCACAGCATTTTCCAGAATAATAGAATTTATTCAAGCAATTCATCCTTAATGTGTGTAGTATAAATAGTTTATGTTGTGCTTATATATCATATTAACAATATTTGATTTGTGCTTTCTTTACAAATTGAAAACATTGATTTTTCTCTAGCTCACATTTTGCATTTAGGCCAGTGCTTTCAGCTCCCATTTTAAGTTCTGCATTTTGAAAGAGGTCGATTTCTCATAAAATTATGCTCTTTAATAAGAAGGTCTACAAGTGCCATACAACAGTACTTGCCTCTCTTCTGGAACCAATTAATGCCTTTGAGTTTAAGAAGTTTAAACTTGCTCTATGAAGAAGACTATTAGTGGTGTTCCCCTTATTCAGAATACAGACCTACTCATCTTGACCTCAGGTGATACTCATCTTGGGTTGTGATTGTTTTAATTTTTTCTTGCTTCTACTTTGTCCTGACAATTGTGACAAAGTGGCCTAAGTCTCAGTCTTTGGAGATCACCATGAAAAGTTTCCATGCATCTGCTGATTGCGAAGGAACTTCTGTGCATATAGAACCTTTAATTTGCTTCTAGGAAGTTCTCTAATTTAACTTCTCATTTTTCATTTATCCACTAGCAGAATTTATTTGAATGTATCCTTTAGTTCCTGCTTAAACATTTTTGAGGTGCCTTGAGAATGGATTGATCTGTCTATTGATCTGTCAGTCCTACCACATATCCTTTCTCCTTATTTTCATGACCCAGACATAGCCTCTAGATTGATGTTCTGTCGTTCCTAGGCTGTGATTGAGTTTTAAAGATTTATGAAGTTATTCAAAACTCTGATTAAGACTTACATCGTCATATAGAATATTTCCCAAACTTGGTAAGCATATTGAGAATCTGTAGGTATATAGGTGCTTAATTTTATTTCATCTCATTTTCTTGTAGGTGGAGGTAGTTAAAAAAAAAACAAATCGTATTTATTTTGGTGTCCTTCTGAATTTTTTGCATTGACTTAACAGAAGAACACGTTCTTCGGCTGTAAGGTTGTAGAGATCCTTGGCTAGAGGTTGTTCTGACATTCGTGTAACTGTTGGGTACAAATAAATTCTGAGCAAAAAAAAACTTCAGGAAAACTTCATGGCCTTGTAACGATTGCATCCAGCAGTTTTGTAAAGCAAGATTTGAAAGCCACTGGTACATACCTGCAGAGGTACATGAATACATAGACAGATGTATGATTTGCATCAAGTAGGTGTCTTCCTGTTAATTCAGCTTCATTGTGATATTACAAAGATTGAGTACCTGTAGTTCAGCATGCTACAAAAGTGATAAATCTGAGTTGGATCTACCTTTTTAGTCACTTGGGATTAAACCTTTTGGTGAAGAGATCCATTAATGTGTTTTAAATCTATTGATTCATAGTAGAAAGGTGCAATTTAAACTTGGAAGTCACTGAGTGAACTTTCCATTAAGTTAGGGAGACTGTGGTCACAGTTCATTTGATCTTTATTAAGTAGAAAATGTGATGTAGACCACACTGGCATTCTATTAGAGGAAATCATGCATTTAACCATATAGCAAAATACTGTAGCCTACTACATGAACATATACCTATTCTACACATGGCTAATCTTCTGAGCATAAAGTATTAACAGTGCACATACTATCTTGTTCTAAGGACTCTTTACCTCAAAGCCAGTGATACACGATAAAGTTTAGGGGAAAAAAAGAATTCATTTACCATTTATATCAAAGTTTTTTAACTGGAAATCATTGTCACATAGAGGGGTTCTTTAGCTGATATCAGCAAAGACTAATTACAACTCTGTTTCATTAACTGATATAATCTGAAATTGTATTTAGTAAAGAGAATGTTCATCATCAAAATTATTTGCTTAAAACTATTTAAAAAATAACTTTGAATCTGTTGGAAGATGTAAAAATGTTCTCATTTGTAACAGCTTTTTTCTACTTTAGGGTGTACATGAGGCTATCTAAAAATCTTTAAATTTCACATCTTTTCTTAAAAAATAGTAGAGTGAACTTGCTTGTAGCATTAGATATTTGCAGTGTAATCTCCCAGTTTGGTAGGCTGACAGTTGGCTTAATGTTACTAGGCCTTTTGAATTAGTTAGATTTGTTACTATAAATCATTCACATATATGGATGTTAAAAAAAATGCTTTTATACAGTTTAGTTGCAGTAGATACTTTCTTACTGTCACTGACTTAAGTAACACTATCAGGAAAGGAAAGTTGATGCAAAAGTTGAGAGCTAAACTTAATGCTGAAGTTGTGTGGGTGTCATTTGAGGTTAGCTATGATTATATTCTTGCTATATTTTTCCATTGTGGTTCAAATGTCCCCATGCCTGCCCTCCGGGCTCTGGCATTTTTAATGGCAGAAACTATTATTTTGTTTTCGTTTTCCAGGTCTTCTGGTCTTTAAGGTAAAATGCTATTGGGAGGAAGGCAGATCTTTACAATATAATTCATAATGACACAAACTCTTTTCGCCAGTAGTTTTGACTTATTCTGTTGCCAGAAATAAATTATGAACTGAGAAGTTATAACCTCTATCATTATGAGCTTGTTGTGTATATTGGCACTACATGATTGGAAGGGGCATATGAAGATTAATGAGTTGTATGCCAACATGCCCTTTCCTGTGCAAAACATTCTGTGAGTATCGAGGTGATTTGTACAAGAATTTTGCAGAGAATGCCAAAACTAAGTCAGAGTAAATTAAACTTCCCCATCTGGCTTTACTTTTTTGCAAATGGACACAGCTATATATTCCAATAAATATTACTCTGTTTATTATAGCTCTTATTTACAGTGCAGTTTTTCTGAAGCTCTGCAATGTGGGCCATTAGTCAAGATTTTTCCAGAAATATTTCTGGATCTTGAATGATGTCTGCACTGAGGAAATGACAGAACTCTACATTCTTAGTAACCAGCATATTCTTAAAATGTGACATTAGTCTGACGCTTCTGCATCTCATTTCAATCACTGCACGTACTTCCCTTTTCTGCTGCCACCTGACCAATGTTATGTTGCATCAGAAAGTGATTACAGGTAGTTCTAATCCCATATTCTGGGATGTCAAGGCAAGGATTAGCCCAGCTAGTGTTTTTCTCATGAAGTGAGTTATAAATACCCCACATCAAGGCTGCTGGAATTTTCATTTTTGTATGGTGGTTGGTACTGAGTGAGGGTTTGATATTTACAAGTGTTGCTGGACAGTCCCGAAGTATAAATATCATTATTTTAACTACACTGTATTTATTAAATACTTTCACATTTAATTCAGCTTGTACAGTTCAGCTTTAGAAGTGTAAGAAAAAGTAGTAAATAGTAGATGTACCCAAGCAAGATATGAATTCATAGCCATTTAATTTCAAGAGACAGGTGGTATAAATCTGTTTAGATTATATGCAGTTTTCTTACAGAAAGTGAAGAGATGCAGTATTCTCCACAGTCTTACTGTATGAGCACTTACCTAAGTGTCAAGGATTATAGATTTCAGTCTGATGTCTAACAGCATCCCTGGTTTCCTCAGGCAGATCACTTGATTGCTGTGTCACAGTTTTCCACCTGTAAAAGAGGAATCAGCCTCTACGGTCGGGGCAGGGCTATCTTAAGTTACTAATGTGTTGTGCTGACACAGGGACTTCTATCTTGGTTAGAGTACCTTGGTCTTGATAAAATGCAGGTGTTAATAATCTTGACAAAAGTTACGTGAGACGTGCCACTAATAGTAAGTGGATCATTACTGATCAGATTATACCAAGAATTGTTGTTATAGATAGTATGAATTAAATTGACAATTAATAAACACAGGTTGGTACTGGGAAAGAATAACGCAGAGAAATGCTTTGTTATGGGGGGGGGGGAAGAGTAGCAAGTCTTGTATTTAAAGCTAAGCATACTAGAAATGAAAGGAACTGCAAGGAATTCATTACTGTGAAACTCTGTGTGCAGATTGATGGGTTATTTTCACACCAAGCTAAGGGAAGGTAGATGTTCTTGTATCTGCTCTTCTGTACTGTATTCACCCTGAACGGATGGAAAAGATGAACTTCTGATTCACCACAGTCTTTCAGTTGTATTTTCTTCACAAATTTTCTTATATTTTGAGCTGTAGAGTGACTAGTTTTTCATGCTTCTTTATTGCCCCCAAAGTGCAGAACAGGTTTGTTTAGGCAAATGAGACATGGTTCTCTCGTGCTTCTTGCCTCTGCTTTGGGTAGTTGGGTACTGAGCTTAGATGACTAAGCAATTATGAGCATTCTCTCTCCCCCTACACTGCCCTTTCTTTTCATCTTAAAAAAAAATCTCAAACTTAAATACGACCTTTTCTTTGAGTTTTATGGGTGACTCAGATGCTAGCACTTAGGATCAGGAAAACTTGGAGAGAAACTATAAAAAGAGTTAATGATCCCAACTCCTTCCTTATGATAAATAGATCTTAAGATACGAATTGTGTTTAGGAATGCTCAATAAAAGATTATTTGCTTATTTGCTATGCTTAATAAAGGACTGAACAGTAGCCCACAGCTAAATTTAGTTTTCTGATCTAGAAAGTAGAGCCTTGTTCCAAAAAAAGGGGAGTCACTGTTGCCCGAAGATGTGAGTAGTGACCATGTATACACAGTGCAAAGACCCTAGCCGGGTTGTTTCAAGCTGAGAAGGAAAGTTGCTTATCCCATCTCCTGAGAGGCAGGTCAAAGTGTAGGCCTTGTGTTTATTTGGAGCTTTGAAATAGATTAGCAAAACATGTACACACAGTATTCCAGAAGCTATCATTGCTTACAGTAAAACGTGAAAACCTCTCTCTGGCAGGAGTTGCACACTATGGTACAAGCCAGATAGAGCACTCAGATTTGTTTGGATATTCACTCAGACTTGTTTGGATACTGAATAATAGCCAGTGAGTTCTGATTGTTGGTTTTTTTTTTTTTGTCCCCCCAAAATGCTAAAATGTTTTTCATGTATCTGTGAAGTATAGCAAAACTTGACAGTTCTGTTGAATCATTCAGTTATGATAACATAGCAAAACTTTCTATTTCTGGTGGAAATAGTGTCTGCATTCTTACTTTTCATACCTTTAAAATTTTCAGGCACTGGTCTTGTAAATGCATCTCATTCTCATAGGAAATGGAAATGCTAAAGTTTACTAGTAAAATTAGTCTTCCACACAGTTGTTTGTCTGATCTATGCATTCATTAATAAAGTCCCTGCTGTTGTTGGCTCCAACAGTACTTAATTACTATTTGAAGTATGAATGTGGTAAATGATCCAACTTCAGGAAACAGGAGAACAGCTGTTACCTTCCTGTATGTTTCAAGTCACTGGCTTTTCTCCCCTTTTTCATCTTATGACAATAATACCATAAACTCTTGACTCAAATTCATCTGTAAACCCTGATCCCTGTTTTGTTTTCCCACTGTGTCATCTTGTTCTCTGTACTCACCATTTTATCACCTCATCTTACTACCATCCATTATTTTCTCTCCCTCTGTTCTCTTGTCACAGGTTTTCAGAATCCTGATATCCTTTTTCTTTCCAGTTCTTAAGTCATTTTGCATGCCTGAAAGCCAAACAAGTTGTTTGCTGCTACACTGGAGAAACTACTACTTTTGCCATCTTTTGCTGTATTTTTCTAGCTCCATATGTCTATGTGGTTTCTCAAAACAACATTATAGAATTAATTCAAAGTTTTTCAGAAAGTCAAAGTTTTTTTTTAGTCCTGCTGCTATTTTCTCAGGTCAGCTACTGAACTAGACTGATTATTGCTTCTCTGTCTACCTTTTTCTTTAATTTTCCCAGTCTACAATAGACACTGACAGCTAGTTTTTAAATAAATAACACCTCAGCTTGCTGCAGGGTTTCCTGTCAGCTGCAGGCAACAGCATTTCTGTGAAGCCATATTCTGTAGAGAGGGAAGGAAGACATTTTAGTCCTGCATCCAGAAACTGCTAGTTACAATATCCTCAGTATCTTTTCCATAAATATCCTGGCATGTTAAGCTGTGATGTTCTATCACTTTATTTCTTTTGTACTCACAGTTTTTATTTTTTTAACGTATTTGTCTTTGGAGATTGCTTGTTTTGTTATGCACTGCTGTAGTTGATCCTCCCCTGAGCAAGGGGGATGGACTGTGATCCTCCAGAGGTCCCTTCTAACCTCAACCATTCTGTGATTGTGAAGTATGAAAGAAACAATAATGGAGAACAAAATAATGACTATGGAAATCACTCTGTGCTCACTGGAAGAAGTATCATGCAAAACTAACAAATATTGTAAAAGCAATTTAACCTACTTACCTCAGCACAGAAGATGTAAATCTCAGTCAGAGAAACTGAAACACCCAGCAGGACCCATCATACTTGGCTTTATTTTAGAATAAGAACAAGTAGTGCCCTAACTCATTTATTCTGTTAGGTATATGATGTACCATTTTGAATATACTTTGGCAATATAGTTTTAATTATTTAAAGGGAAAGACTGAAATGAAAGAATTTATTCACAAGTGTAAGCACAACTTAAATCCTTGACACAATTCTGATGTATGAAGGCATTTATTATTATTTCCAAAGAGGTTTTATGGTTTCGGAATTGAATATCCAGAGGGGACTTTCTGAGTATTTATAGTATGTAGGGCTACAGAGATCTGTACAAATAGCCTACGGTTTATGCTGTTATAAATACAGAATGAAGAAAATATTACATTCTCCATTTTAAAGACAGAAAACAGGAGATATTAAAAAGAAAAGTTATTTCTGAAATTATTGAAACAAAAGAGATCATGAGGTAAGGAAAATACTGAAAACATGGTAAATCTAGGACTGTTTCATTCTAAGGAGTGTGATTTTCTTTTTCACATTACTGCTATAGAATCAAACATACACTTTTAAAAGAAAGCAAATGTTAAACTATTTACTTTTTGAAATGAGATCTTGGGTTACAAAGAAAGACTTTAATTTCTTTATAGAAGTAGATAGCCAGGTTGGACAGAGCCTGGGGCAACATAGAACCATGGAATCATAGAATAGTTAGGGTTGGAAAGGGCCTTAAGATCATCAAGTTCCAACCCTCCTGCCGTGGGCAGGGACACCTCACGCTAAACCATGTCATCCAAGGCTCTGTCCAACCTGGCTTTGAACACCACCAGGGATGGAGCATTCACAACTTCCCTGGACAATCATTCCAGCACCTCACCACCCTCACAGTAACAAATTTCTTCCTCATATGCAATCTAAACTTCCCATTTAAGTTTTAACCTGTTACCCCTTGTCCTACCACTACAGTCCCTAATGAATAGTCCCTCCCCAGCATCCTTATAGGCCCCCTTCAGATACTGGAAGGCTGCTATGAGGTCTCCACGCAGCCTTCTCTTCTCCAGGCTGAACAGCCACAACTTTCTTCATACGGGAGGTGCTCCAGTCCCCTGATCATCCTCGTGGCCCTCCTCTGGACTTGTTCCAAAAGTTCCGTGCCCTTTTCATGTTGAGGACACCAGAACTGCACACAATACTCCAAGTGAGGTCTCATGAGAGCAGAGTAGAGGGGCAGGATCACCTCCTTCGACCTGCTGGTCACGCTGCTTTTGATGCAGCCCAGGATGCGGTTGGCTTTCTGGGCTGTGAGTGCACACTGAAGCTGGCGCATGTTCATTTTCTCATCGACCAGCACCCCCAAGTCCTTCTCTGCAGGGCCACTCTGAATCTCTTCTTTGCCCAACCTGTAGCTGTGCCTGGGATTGCTTCGACCCAGGTGTAAGACCTTGCACTTGTCATGGTTGAACTTCATGAGGCTGGCATCAGCCCACCTCACAAGCATGTCAAGGTCCCTTTGGATGGCATCCCTTCCCTCCAGCATATCAACCGGACCACACAGCTTGGTGTCATCGGCAAACTTGCTGAGCGCGCACTCAATCCCACTGTCCATGTCAGAGATGAAGATGTTAACAAGACCGGTCCCAACACCAATCCCTGAGGGACACCACTCCTTACTGGTCTCCAGCCAGACATTGAGCCATTGATCACAACTCTTTGTGTGCGGCGATCCAGCCAGTTCTTTATCCACCGAGTGGTCCATCCATCAAATTGATGTCTCTCCAATTTAGAGACAAGGATGTTGTGTGGGACAGTGTCAAACGCTTTGCACAAGTCCAGGTAGATGACATCAGCTGCTTTACCCTTGTCCATCAATTCTGTAGCCCCATCATAGAAGGCCACCAAATTGGTCAGGCAGGATTTCTGCTTAGTGAAGCCATGCTGGCTGTCACCAAGCACCTTGTTGTTTTTCCTGTGCCTTAGCATGCTTTCCAGGAGAATGTGCTCCAAGATTTTGCCAGGCACAGAGGTGAGACTGACTGAACATCGTCTAGTGTGATGCGTCCCTGCCCATGGTAAGGAGGTTGGAACTAGATGATCTTAAGGCCTAACCCAATCCATTCTGAGATTCTGTGGAAGTCTTTTTGTTTCATTCATGTTCTTTTCTCATTATCCTGTGCCACAGAATAAGGCTTTGGGGAAAAGGAGTGGGAAGAAGAAAAGATTAGGTTTTTTTCATTGCCCAGAGAAGTATTTTCTTCTATCCTTTAGATCTAAGAAAGCTCTTACTTTGAGGATTGAATAATGATTTATCAGTCTTTATGCATATGGAACTGAAAATGCTCAGGGAAAGGTTATGTGTTGGGTTCAGATTTATAGGGGAATGGCATTGATTGCTGTTTTTTTTCTATATGTATTTGGGGTCAACTCTTAAAGGAGTGGTATAAATTATATCAGTATTTCAGTGGAGGTTTTATGGATGAAAGGAATTCTGGCACCCAGAATTACAGACACTGGTGAAAATTATCACTGTATATCCAATGTCCCACAGCTGACTAATGGATAAAAGGAGGGGGAAGAATATTCTAATATAAATTATTGAATTAAAGAGAAATTTAGTTATCTGGGTACTTGTTACTAGAACAGGAAGATTTTCTTTGCCTTCAATAATTATGCAAAACCACTTGACTGCATTTATTTTGAAATACTTTGTATGTGCTACATGGCGTCTTTTATTACCTAACACGCAGGTAACCAAACCACTTGTGATAGAATGTAATTGTAATAAAATTTGATTGTAAGAAAAGTTTGGGAATTTCTAAATGGATATAATAAACAGGTTACTTGAGTTGTGATGACAGCTGGCTGCTTTGTATTAAGCACAGTGACTCGGGTTTCAAGAGATTTCAATTCTTTAATCAAGTGCTTTAAAATTTCTTTAATAAAAAAGACTTCAATGAGGAGAGATAAAAAGAAAAAGTAAATAAAATGGAAAGAATATAATTAAGTTTTGACCCCTTATGTTGCTGGCCTTCGAAGCTAGTGCTGGAGAAGCACAATATTATTAGCAATAAAAAGAATTTGCTTTGCCCTTTTAAAATTGCCATAAACCGATTGACTGAGATGGAATGATGTTAATGTTTAAGAAGTAGGACACCAGATTGTATTATCTCAGAAACTCTGTCACCTGGTACACTCTGTAGTCCTGTTATCTAATTATTGTCCTTAAATTGCATTAGTGTGCCAGCAATTTGTCTACTGTTGGAAAAGTAATTGACATTTGGGTTACTGCTTCATATCTGGGAGACTCACTAGCTGGTTCCGAAGTCCTCTTCTGTCAAAGCAGATTAGCTTAATTTCACCCAAAAGAAAAGAGAAAATCTGTGTTCTAGAGTATGTCACTTATATAGTGCTTTTATAATCTGGTATTAAAATTCAGGATATGTATCAAAGTTAATTGTCAACTGAAAAGGGAAAAAAATAATTATAAATGACACTTCTGACTTCAAATTAACTTTAGCACAGTCTGTTCTTTAACTGAGTGTGCGAGCAGTCAGGTACTGATAGAGAACCAGAGTAAATGCTTTTTGGATGTGGATGGAGAAGGAATGTTTGTTTCTTGGTTTCTTGCTGTATTTGGTGTTTAAATTTACAGATGTGGATGTGGCTGCCCCATCCCTGTCAGTGTTCGAGGCCAGGTTGGACGGGGTTTGGAGTAACTTGGCCTGGTGTGAAGTGTCCCTGCCCGTGTCAGAGGGGTTGGAACTGAATGAGCCTTATGGTCCCTTCCAACCTAAACTGTTCTGTGATTCTTATGTTTGATCGTTAGATCTGTGAACTGTGGTCACACATGCAAATGACCTCTTCCATGGTTAGAATCTGAGGCATCACAAAGATGCTGAAATGCTCTACTCATGTCTTCCTCTTGTTAGTGGGGCAAAGCAGCAGATTATAAAGATTTCTTAGTAAGAGTGATGCTGTTCTGCCTTGGATTTCTAGCTGGGTAGGTAATGTTAGCTTCTGTCTCGCTTCCCATATCCATTTCTAAGGCAAGTGGTGCACTTAATTTCTTTAGCCATAAGTTATTTTTTTTTCTTTAATGATGTTTGTGTATTATCATTAGAATAAAAAATAATTAGATATCAAATGACATTTTTTTCTAACTAGAATGCATAGTCTTTCTTCTGATGTTCTGTAGTAATTTTAATTTCCATTTTGTTAGTGTTTGGGGGAAGCGTTTTTCAAAAAATCTCTTTATACAATATCTTTGATTAAAATTTGAAGAATAGTTATTATTCCATGTAGCCTAGGTAAGAGAAGAACAGCCTGTATTTTGGCAAGTATGTTGCACTGAGTATGTTTCCATGTCTTTGCGAAGGGTTTGGTTCATGACTGCATACAATTAAATGCTTGAAACTTTCCAGACTAATGTAATTTGGGATCTAAAGTTGATTAGAGATGCATGATTACAAAATGCACATAATAATCTATGTGACAACTGGAATTATATTTGAAAGATATTTTAAATTACCACAAGGAATGTAGTTGTCTAGTGGTGGTGATAATTTTTAGAGACTTTTCAGTTCATGTTTAAAAACAAGAAAAACTTCAATTTTATTTCCCCCCCCCCCCCCCAGGGCTATTGCATAAAGTATTATTCTTAAACTTCTGAGGTTGATAATGTCAGTATAATCCAAATGAAACACTGAAGAATGTTGGTTGAAACTCAGAACATCATCTGAATTTCTTTTGACTATAACTTTTGAAAAAGATTGAGAGTGTTCATGGCAAATCTTTCGAGATCTCTGCCAATGTGTCTTTAAAATGCTTCGTCTTCCAGTTACAAGAGTCAGGATTGTCACTTTGTTACTCCTCTTGATGGCTTGTGCAACATAGTCACCTTTTTGAACCAGTATTATAAATTTCTAAGGCCTCTTGTGGACCATGTAAATGGATAGGATATTTTGTGGAACCCACACTTTATCATGTGTAAAAAGAAAATAAATTAAAGGGAGTCTTTAGAAAGCTGTGAGCTTGATGAAATTATCCAAGTATCAAAAGGTTTGTTTATCACACTTTTGATAGTGTAATTATCCTTTAAAACAATCCGTTTGGAAAACAAGCATTTTGCCCCCAAAATACTGGAAAAGGAAGTAAGTTTTCAAACAAATACTTGAGTTGGTTCTGCAGCTGGAGTTGTAATGTGATGAAAGGCTGTGCAGTGGGAATGGCAACATCTATTGTCCGAAATTCTGGGAGGTGTTTCAAAAGAATGATTAGGAACTGTGTGCTGTACTTTGGAAGTGCTACTGTGACAAAACAACTAAAGCTCTAATCTGAGAGGATCTGCAAAGCTCCCATCAACCTGTTCCGTGTCTAGACTTATTTTCCTACATCAAAGATTGCTCTGAGGTTATTAAGTTTCAGAAAAGTAACACTGGATTAATAATTATTAGTAATTATGTATTTTTTTTTTTAATTGTAAAATGTTATGTGTGAGAGAGAGAATGTGCTTGAATTGCTCAAGGGTGTTCTGAGATATATCTATTTTTTGTACTGTAACGATTGTTCCCAGAGAGGGACAGGTGACCTGTGGGGTTACACTAGTGTAACACTGTGAATCTCCTGCGTTAAATGCTAAGCATCATTTTGCTTTAAAATTCTAATAGCACAAATAATGAGGCAACTTTACTGTTAAATCAGAAAAAGAAGAATAACCTTTTTGCCCTGAAGAATGGTGTGCTGAAAAGGTCAGAGCTGTACCTGGAGGCAGAGATGCCTGGTGGTAATAATGGTAATCAAAAATTCTTGAAATGCAGTAAAAGTGTAAATTTTCAGTAGTACAAAGGACATTGCAGAAGAAACAGTAATTTCTTAAATCTAAGATTCTTTCTTACAGTGCTGTTAAGAAAGTGAGGTAAGACCAGGCTTTTAAAGAGCTCAAAACCAGAATTTCATATTTCCAGCCTACACAGCAGCTGCTAGATTTTCAAAATAGCTCAACTCTTAACAGTTCCTGTTCTGCAAGGCATGGAGCTCTGTTCGAAGTCTGGCTCTCATTTGAATGCCAAAGTGAGATCTGAACTCTCATGCAGATCTGAGTGTACACTGATTTCTTGTGGGAAAAAGAATAAACCCCTCACGAAGTAGAGATGAAGATTAAATGATAGCAGTGCATTTATTTGTTAGCAGTTAATTTCTTGGCATAATTGTTGTGGTGCTCTGATAACCAGAAGTCTTATTCTCTGAGTAGTTAGAGAACTACATATACTAGAAATAAAAGATGACCTGTATAATTATTTCTAATGGATTAATCTCTGTCATTAACGTAATTTCTTTTTACATTCTCTGGTGCACTGCTCTCTCTTTGAGGCACATAGAACAAAAATCATACAGGCTTTTCCTCTAAAGTTCAATTCAGACAGGAACAACTGTCTGCAGAACATACGTGTATGTTGAATGCAGGTATGATGCCAACAATAGATGCAAAGAGTTCTGGTTTAGCTATAAATACTCCTTGAAAGTCAGTTGCCTTCCTAGCCTTTTAAATAGGGGGGGAAAAAAAAACCAAAAACGAAACTTCAGTAGATGAGAAGAGGGAAATTTGCTCTAGCACTGCCTACCTACAGTGAGACTGGAAGCAAGGGAACTGCTAGAAAGCATTGTATCTTCACAAGATTTAAAGAGTTATAAAATGTTACACCCGTGTTCTGTCTGGAGTGGAGCAGGTTCCAGTGATGTGTGGTCATTCATAACTGTGTACCAACATGGGTAACACCAGAAAAGGTGTCATTGGCTTTACGGACATCTCTCTAAGGGGGTTCTTGTATATGGGCAGACATTTTAAAATTTAAACTTCAATTTGGTTCTTTCTACATGTAGACCCTGCACCATTTTCCTGAACTTTTTAAGGCATTATTTCCTCAGAGGTAATGGTTTCCAGTGGTTTGTGTGGTACAGAATTAGAAATGAGGACTTGCTATGAATGTTACTTATAACAGTTTCCAGTCTCTCTCTGTTGAAGTCTGTACTTTGTCTAGCAACCACAGTTTATCAATACATATTTTATCATTGAATGAATACTAGCATATCTTGCTATACATATGCGATCAGTGTATATATGCAGATGTACTTGCACATTCATATATGCATGATATAAATGTCTGTGTATGTATAATCTAGCTGCTGTATGGCTTTCTCATCTTTTCTATCTTGGTGCCAGTGTTCAAAGTTTTCCTCAAATCTTGAAGTTCTTGAAGTCTCATTCATATTTGAGGATATTTTCAAAAGTACCTACGCATCACTTACTGAATCTATGAAAAGCTTCCTGAAGTGAGAAGAAAGCTGTGTATTCAGGCAACATTAAATTTACCAGGAGTGCTAATATGCTCTCCAAGCAACAGTCTTCGAGGCTAAGAAAATGTTCACTACCCCCAAGAAAACAGATCTTTTTTTAACTTTTTGAAGCATCTCTGTTCAAACAAATATACTGAGAAAGCAAATTCTGCAGCAGATGCACAGGGTAACAAGTTGGGTTTAATGCGAGCTTTCCAGTTGAATTGTGTTTTGCCATTTTTAGCTCCATTAACGTGTATAGAATTCATATTATGTCATTGTATATATGTTGCGTTCCATATATTGGGCTCTTTGTAAAGCAAAGAAAGAATGCAATTGAACATATTGACTTTCATCCTATTTCAAAACTCTCTTTATGTGAGTTTGAATTTTATTTGGTTTTCTACCAATGAATTTGTATGCATTTAAGATGGTTAAGATGTGGTTTTTTTTATCTAGAAGCTTAGGCTTGTAAATGAAAACATTACATTATCATTATCCAGTTGCAGAAATATATTTCCTTCTGGACTTTATATAGTTCTGCTACAATAACAGTAGCTCTGTTTATTAACAGCTGTCTTATATGGTATCACCATAAGTAACAGGGTAGACTGGCAATTCTGTAGTAGCCACTGTGATACACTCTCTGAACTGTTCTCTACTTCACTAAAACCTTCTTCAAACATTAATAGACAGATGAAGGTAGTGAACAAAGATGACAACCTTTAAAATTCTCTGTGCTGGCATGAATGACTTGGAGCTTTGCTGAACTGAGCCGAACACTGACCTTAAGGTTTTGTTGAGTTGAAGACCAGATCTACAGAGGAATTTAGAAAATATATAACTTCCTTTCTTCATATTCCCCAGTTATTTTGTAAAGGCAGTAGTGGCATCTTTTGCCTTTTCCACAGAGTTACTCATGCAAAATGGGTGTTTTCTTAGATTAAGCGTCAGAAAGCAAAAATTGTTATCTTTGACTTGAACTGTTGAGCAAAAGTCACCTTCAAAGTGTATTTATTTAAGAAAGTGTTATGACTGTAGACATCTGTAAGTGGATATATAGCTGTAGCAAGGAGCTGCTAACATGTACTTCTCTTGTTGACCAGCACACTATGAAACTATAAGCAGCTGATTCAACTGAATGAGCAAACAGAAATGTCAAAAGAAATGAAACATCTGCCAGAATTCAAATATGCAAAGAGTTTGTCAGTTACAGATCTCAGGACAAGTAGGGTAGCTTAATTTGAAGACTAAAATCATAAATACCTACTTTTCATATACGATGTGTGCAAGTGTTTCAAAATATGCCTGATGGCTAAATAGTGAGCACCACAGTGGTGTTTTCTGAGTGCTGAGACATACTCCTAAGTGTTTGGAAGGTGTAATGGTTGAAGTAGGGTGATAATTCTTCTGTCTCCTGAGATATCAGGATGCGCATTACTGGTGCTCCTCACAGTCTGTCCAAAACCAACCCCTTTATATCTCTGAATAAAGTTTGTAAGAGAGTAAGATGAAAAATAAAAACCTTAAAAACCCTATCATTTGCTACTATGCTTTGTATTTTTCTGGCATGTCTTAAATGTTCATTTGCAAATGTTTTACTATGTTGTCTTCACTCATGCAGTTTTTGGACAGATTTACCTTCTAGCAACATTGGCTTTATGTGATTGATCCATCCAAGAATTCAATTGCCTGTAGGTCAAACATGAGTTAAAATGTAAAGTTTGATTTTTTTCTAGGAATATTCTTGCCTTGCACTTAGCATGCTGAAAGATCACAGCTCAAAGGTCACTTAACACTATGAAGTGGACTGGGAGTTTCACTAACAGATGCTTTCTTCAAGGAAATGGGCTGACCCAGTACTGTAGTGTGCTCATTTTGTGTCTCGGCAGAAACAGAAGCAAGAAAAGAGAAAAGTGAGGCCTAGGGGTTTTTGAAGGCAGGCTGAAAAAAAAAAAATAGCTGAAACCTCAGCATATTGATGTAAAGGTGTGTAGCTTGCCAATCCTGATACATCTGGGGGAAAAACATGCCTCACTTTTAGAAACTTCTCTGTTGCAATAATAATAAGTTAATCCTGGTTGTAAGAGTTAAGGGACTTCTCTCAGAACTATGGCCTTGCTTATAACAAACTTTTATCAGGCACAAAAAAAGAAAAGAGGAAAAGAGAAAATCCTTGCCTTGATTTAGAAATGACAGGTCTGTATGGAGATGTCAGCGGGAAATGCACAGCCTTTTCTATTAGCCTCTGTACACTCAGGGTGGAAATAATAAAGACTTTTCATTCCTTTGTGCTTTCTTTCCCCCAGCCCAGACCTGACATGTGAGGGATTTCTTTTTCTTTTCTTTTTTTTTTTTTCAATGTACCTTTACTGACAATTCCCCTGCCTCATGGCCTCAGACCTTTGCTCTCTTTGAGTCTCTGTTCCTTGGCCAGCAATGCTTGAGCTGATCAATTGAGTGAATTTTGGACAGATGCGATTAGAGACTAATCCACATTTTGTTGATTTCTCTCAGTAATTGTTTGATTTAGGACATCGGATGTTCTTTTTGATTTGCTATTTGAATGTAAAGTAGCAGAGAGCCTCCAGGAGTGCTGAAGTGGAACATAATCCTCATTTTGCTGGCACGTCTCATGGGGAGCCAATATGCATTTGTGTTTCAGTTGGCTTCTGCAACTTGGAAATCTTGGGCACTTCACGGACTTCAGTGAGCTGAGCCTCCCAACTCTGCTGTCATGTAAAGGAGGGTTGGATGTTCCTATTTTATACATGGAAAGTATGTAAATGTGTAAATATTAAGTGATGTGCCTAAGATTGCTTGACAATGTAATGACTGACCTGAGATTAAGTTGGTGGACCTGATTTCCCCCCTCCACCACCCCCACCCCCATCCCCGCTTGATTTGATAGACAGTTGTGAATTCTCTTGCAAAGCAGCATTCAAAATCTTCCAGGCTCAGGATTTCAGATTTTAAGACTGTAAGTTAACTTCCTACCCTGAAATGCTTACAATCTGACAATGGAAATAGAAAGCCACAGAAGCACAGGGAGATTGTTACCTGCCTGGAGTCACATACAGCCACTGGCAAAAAAAATAAAAAAAAAAAAAAAAAAAAAAAAAGTAGTATTAACCATTTTTCAAAATAATTTCCTCAATATATTTTCTCTGGGTATTTCCATACTCCTTGTTTGTCTGATAGAGCAAAGACTTTTATTTTTCTGCCCTGTATTTCAGCAGCTCTGTAAAACTAACTTGTTTAATGGAATGGCTTATTCAGAAGTTAATTTGAAATATGGCTTAATAGAATGAAAAGTGTATTTAAAGATGCATTTAAAATTAAATTTGGAACTGTTCATTTAGCCTGTCTGCTGGGCCAGGATGCATACACATGCCTTTTGTGAATAGAGATAAAATACTGAGGATGTACTTTTGTATTCCTGTGGCTTCTCTAAGATCTTTTCACAAAATCTCAATAATAGAAACAGTGTTGGGTTTGTGCTTTAGTGTTCTGTTTTATTGTTTTTGTTTAAGTCTGTTGCATGGTCGCCATTAACTAGCCAACAAGAACATATCACTGAAGCAAAAATTTACACATTAAGGCCAGCTTATGGTATGTGGCATGCTGGTGGTACTTGCTTGATAATTTTTTAAAAGGAGGAGGCGCTGTGAGGTTTTTATGTTTGTTACTGTTTTTTTGAGACCACATCTAATGTATTTCCTAATGCATATATGTAGTAGCCATGCGTGCCATAGTAGTTTAATGCCAGATACCTTAAATAATCTTTTTCATGAAGGAAAATCCTTTTCAGGTCTGCAAAGACTGATATGAAGAAAAATTAGTTTTTAGAAATACTGGAAGCTGCGAAGAAGGATAATGGCAGAAATAGCATGTCTTTAGTGATGCAGGGTGTTAGGAGATTGACAAGTTCTGAGCTCCAAAGGTTGCTGAATCTATACTAGTAAAGGCAGTAAGACACCTACTGAGCACAGTAGGTATCTGTGCTCAGTACCTAGTGGATATCTGAGCAGAAATGGGAGGTTGCTGAAATTGAAAGTTGCTTGAAAGTGTTGGGATAAAATTTTGTATCCAAAGCCTCATTTAGTAGCTTTCTCTGAAATTGTTGCAACTCGTGTAGCATGAAGGAAACATTGTAGACTAGATAAATGGATGAGAAGGTGGTAGAAAAACTTCAAATACAAACTTTGCTACAACAAAAATTATCTATTTTCATTACACTTACAGCACTGGTGTCTTTTCATATTCAAAGGGAGAATATAGGCCTTGATTACCTCTTGACTTCAGTGCAGCTATGGCTGTAGTCTGTTCACTGTGTTATGTTTTATCCAGTGCTTTATTGCTTTCCTAATTCCCAAATAAAACCAAAGAAAAAATATAGATACTGGTCAAATATAATATATGGGAATCATCTTTAGGGAAGAGGTGGATAAAAAGAACAGTGAAGGGCTGAACATGGCCATTATGTCTATTTCTTATCGCTAGGGGAAGACTTGCTTAAGTCCGTATCTGTGGGATTTCAAAGCTTAATCAAAACAAGGCAGAGCTGCAGTATGTTCTGAAGAATGTGCTAAAGCTCAAAGCCTACATACTGGGAAGACAACTCCCCCTGGAGAAATGTACAGGAAAGATATTCTTTTCATACTAGATTGAGGTTGGAAATAATAGTTCATTTTATCAATGCCATTTTGTTGCTTTCAGCACGGTGTGCCGTATCCAAGGCTAATGAAGCCATTTGGGTTTGTGTTTTAGTTTGTTTTTAAGAATTTACTGAGGACCAAAGTGGTCATTTCACATGGACAGTAGAATAATGTGAAACAGGAAGAAGAAAGTTGCACGCAAATTTTTGGTTCAGTTCTTCAGGAACTGGAATTGCTGTGTAAATTTTTTCCAGTTCTGCCCAGGGAAAACCTTGTGACAGACCATAAGGTCACTTGGTGGATTTAAAAGGCTTATTTGTGGAATTGGAGTTGAGGTATGAAAAGTGGTTTAGTGAAGAATTGGTGCCCACTCTGGATTATAAAAGAGGTTCCAAACACAAGTGAGATATTTGAGCCTGTTTTTCTCAGATGATGGCTCTCTGGTGATGAAAGAGACTTTATGCTTGGTATTGTTTGTGTGCTACATCAAGTGGGAGAAGGAAAGAGGGAAAGAATGCACGTGTCTCTGTGTGTGTGTGTGTGTGGCTGTGCTCCAAGTAGCCACTTTGAAAGCATTTGTATATGCATGAAGTCTAGGTGGTTCTTGGTAGACCCTGGGATCTGTGTTACTGTTTTGATCAGGGAACAAGTAGTGCCTTAAAGCATAGTATAAACGACAACAGTAGGGCACTTAATTTTGTAAATAAAAAGGAAAATTGCAGTTTATGCATTAAGTGGGGGGAAAATAGTATAAAAAGAGAAAAATGCAATATCATGTACTTTTTCTGATGCTTAGTACCATTTTTTTTCTGCAGTACTGAAAAAGTGTAACTTACATTTCCATGCTGCCTGTATAATCTCAAAAACTTGGTATATTTGAAAATTGCTGTATTAACAAGAGTTAAATGAGCAGAAATGCAGGTTTTTAACATGTGATTTTAGTTTGCTATACTCTTGTATCAGTTTCATTCATACTCAGATCCCACCTGAGCATGAGTATCAATTACATATTCAAAGACTGTAATGTGCAAAGTTTGTATTGGATGTTTAAACCACCTTTTTTCCTTGTTTAGTTCTGTGTGTTATGAAATTCTGAGCAAAATATACTGTGGTTTGGTTGGGTTTTGTTGTTTGTTTTCCCCTCAATTACTTCATTTATATACATAGAGTTTAACTGATAGGTATGTAAATATAGAATGCTTAATTATATCCATCTTAATAGGCTATAGCATTTACCTTTGCAACATCTTTCCAGTGCTTTCATTTTCCTTTGGTCCAATTTGAGCAGATGACTAAGTGTATGCTCTTATTTCATTCCATCCTTGCTTTTTCAACAGTTGAGGAAAATTAGTCAAACCTATTATCAGGCCTTTGGTGTGGGTAGTATGCTTGGCTAATTGGCACCCATTCATTGTATTAGCCCTCTCTCATCAGGACTGAAACATGTGAAGAGTACAGAGCTATCTGTTCATGTGCCTCAGAACCCCCTTACCAGCTGATTTGCTATCCTGAATATAAAGTAGGAAGGATAAAGGGAGTTGGTGAAATGCTGTGTCCCTGTTAGAATCTCTGCAAGATGTGAATTTGCTCTGTGGCCTTGTAATGTATGACTTTTCTTTCTCCCCCTTCCTCTCCAGTTTGAGTCAAGGCTAAAAAGTGAGCTTAGCTATAAGGTGTCTTATCTACAAGTGACATTACTTATCTACAAGTGATATGTCTTCATTCTGTGGTTCAAGGCTGAACATTTATTAATGTTTTGATCATAATTTTTTCCCTAGTAGAAATTAGTTCTTAATTTAATGCTGCATTTTATACTGAGATATTCTTTAAACTGCAGAATGGGAATGGTAGCTTCCACCTTGTACTCCTGAGATGCATTTGCTGTTGTTTTTCTGTAGCTCTGCTTCTCTGACTACATTCTCTTATCATCTTCTCTACCTTATCACTGCCTTGCTGAAGTGTTACTATACTAGACCCATATATTTTTAATATATTACGCGGAAAACTTTTCAAGCTTCTTCAGAGCTTTAAAAACCTGTGCCTTTGAAGTTCTTCTGCCACAGTAGTTTTAATGAAGCTAAACAGAACGAGGAACAAGATTCCTTTAAACATCAACATTTCTTGACAGAATGGGAAGATTAGTGGATTAAATTCCTCGGAGGCCATGAAAGTTTTTCCATAAACTGTGATGATTTTGGATAGAAACCACAGACAGAGAAGAAATAAGAGAAACAGTATAGAAAGCTGGGTATATGAATAGTTGCTATGAAAAATAATGGGTTGTGATAGGATGCATGATCTCTTAACAAATAGCACAGTGCAATCTAACTTTTCTGAGTGACCAAAATGTTACAAACAGACCCTATAAAATTTGAGCTGATGGAAGCTATTTGAAATAGTGTTGTACTATACCAGTGAAGTAGTACAGCAAAACTGAAGGGTTTTAATTCTGAGAAGTATCAGTATATTAACTGGCATTATCCAGCAACATAGAAAGAATGCCTTATATGAGAAAATCATACTGGATTTTTTCAGGTAATGCTTTTGTGATTGGGATTTAACAAATGCCATTAAATACTTGTGCATTATTGCTTTATTGATACAGTTACAGTATATAGCAAACAGTGATTTTCCTCAATTGCAACTAACCTGCATAATTAGGAAAATAAAACTATTTTTTTTTAAGATGGCTTGACTGTTAATTATACATCAGAAAATGAGCACTATTTACCTGTGTGTTGAAAAACTGATAATCAGTACCATTGAACTAACAGCTACTAATTGCTTTTAGTGTATCTGAAACATAATAGCTGTTTCCTGCAGAGTTTTTCAAACGTTCAGTTCACTGTGCTTTCATAAAGTGGAGTAAGAATGCTGACATGGTACATAACATCTGCTACAGAACCAGGAATTCACATCAGTTTCCTCAAGTCTTATGTATATGTATTTTGTGTCTCTAATATAATTTCTTACTAACCTTCCAGAGATGATAAAGCTTAAATAAATACAACAAAATGGAGAATCATATGCAATAGCTTTTCTGGTATTATAATCTCTTTTGGCAAGTGGGTTGAGTTAATAATGTGCTGTTATAGTAGGACTATTGTGTCTTTTTGGATAACGGGCAAAGGATAAACGTACAAGTGTATTAGCCAGAACCATTCAAGCAGGTATTTAGTCTGTGGTTGGTGGTTTGGCATCCAGGTGCTGAAAGACAAAGTGCAATGTTTGCAATTATAATTTTCAAAGTCTTATTTGCATTAAAGAGCAGTTGTGGGGATTTCTGTATGTTTTGAGTGTTAAGAGGAGCTGAACATTGAGACCCTTCCTGAGCAGCCAAAAATACCGACTTGAAACACTGCTAGAATGCCATTTTGAAACTTTTGGTCAAAGTTTTAAACTGTGAATCTAACACCTGCATAGTTACCCCAGGGTGACCCTGATAGTCTATGAGGGTACAGAAAATTTGATTTTGAGACAAAACAGAATTTGTAAATCCTGTGTATGAAATGAGGCCTAACCATCGTGCAGTCTTTCTGATGACATTGATACTTGGAAAACATGGTTGTGATTAATAAACGACTCCAGACTGCTTTTATTGTAACAGTAGACTGTGCTATAAACAGGAATGGGAAAAGATGATTACATTTAATAGGGTAGCAGCTGTAAGGGTGCCATTATATTAAGTGACTTAATGAATACTGATCTTGAAGCAATAAATCAAAATGCAAACAATCTACTCTAATCAAGTAAGCAGAATATTTCAGATACTTACGTTATATTAAATGAACACTTAAATCTAGGTATGTACCTGCACGTGTTCCTGTTTGATCTAGTTAATATTTGTGTAACATTACTTTTAGGTTATATATTTAATGCAGACTTACCCTTTTCCCCCTACCCCTACCCCCCCCCCCCCCCCCCCCATTTTTTGGGATTTGTTTGGGGGTTTTGCGTGTGTTTAGGGGCTTTTGGTGGTGGTGGTGTGTTGTTTTGGTTGGTTTGGTCGTGTTTTTTGCCTACTTGCTTTATGTAATGAAGTTGCTTGCAGAATATTTAACAGTCCATGTTATATCCTGTCCCGGTACTGAAGGATTTTCTAAAGAATGATCAACAGGAAGGTGATTGTGGAAGCTATGGCAGCAATTTTTTCACACTGGGGTGGCTTTGTCTAAGTGTCTGCATGTACAAATTCATTTAGGGGTGTTTGTGTATATGGACACATACACATACATGTCTGTATGTGTGTGTATGCACACATGCACACACAGGTAATGTGAGTTGCTACCCGCTAGTGCAGAAACTGAAAAGAAAAAATTGATAATACCATCATTTTCTGGAAAGCTTGTATCTGCTCCAACATAATATATGTAAATATATTATATATATAATAACAGAAGAGCTGTTGCTCAGGAGTGTTGTATCCCAGCTAGAAGGAAGTGCAGCAAGAGGGCCATGAGACTTCCATGGATGGATAATGAGTTGCTGAGGAAACTTAGAGGGGAAAAAAGAGGCTTATAAAAGGCGGAAGCAAGGACAGGTGGCCTGGGAAGAATACAAGGATGTTGTCCAGGAAGCTAGGGACCAGGTTAGGAAAGCTAAGGCCAGGTTAGTATTAAACTTGGCTAGGGATGTGAAAGATAACAGGAAGGGATTCTATAGGTACATTGCGAATAAAAGACAGACTAGGGACAACGAGGGCCCTCTCTGGAAGGTACCGGGAGAACTG
Source organism: Lathamus discolor (assembly GCF_037157495.1). Classification (NCBI taxonomy): domain Eukaryota; kingdom Metazoa; phylum Chordata; class Aves; order Psittaciformes; family Psittacidae; genus Lathamus; species Lathamus discolor. Next base: position 79,540,782 of record NC_088889.1, on the reverse strand, counting down.
GCTACCCTGGATTTGGAGAAGGCTGAGGTTCTGAATGACTTCTTTGCCTCAGTCTTCACTGGCAAAGGTTCTGACCACACCACCCAAGTCTTGGAAGGCAGACGCAGGGACTGTGAGAATGAAGACCTTAGGCTAACTGTAGGAGAGGATCTGGTTCGAGACCATCTTAAGAACCTGAACATGCACAAGTCCATGGGACCTGATGAAATCCATCTGCGGGTCCTGAAGGAGCTGGCAGATGAAGTTCCTAAGCCACTGGCCATCATATTTGAAAAATCATGGCAGTCAGGTGAAGTTCCCAACGACTGGAGAAAGGGAAATATAACCCCCATTTTCAAGAAGGGGAAAACAGATGAGCCAGGGAATTACAGACCAGTCAGTCTCACCTCTGTGCCTGGTAAAATCTTGGAGCACATTCTCCTGGAAGGCATGCTAACGCACATGAAAAACAAGGTGCATGGTGACAGCCAGCATGGCTTCACTAAGGTGAAATCCTACCTGACCAATTTGGTGGCCTTCTGTGATGGAGCTACGGAACTGATGGACAAGGGTAGAATAGCTGACATCATCTACCTGGACTTGTGCAAAGCGTCTGACACTGTCCCACACAACATCCTTGTCCCTAAATTTTATGGTGGACCACTGGGTGGATAAAGAACTGGCTGGATGGCCACACACAAAGAGTTGTAGTCAATGGCTCAATGTCCGGCTGGAGACCAGTAATGAGTGGTGTCCCTCAGGGATCAGTGTTGGGACTGGTCTTGTTCAACATCTTCATTGGTGACATGGACAGTGGGATTGAGTGCGCCCTCAGCAAGTTTGCCAATGACACCAAGCTGTGTGGTTCTGTTGATACGCTGGAGGGAAGGAATGCCATCCAGAAGAACCTTGACATGCTTGTGAGGTGGGCTGATGCCAACCCTATGAAGTTCAACCACGACAAGTGCAAGGTCCTACACCTTGGTCAGAGCAATCCCAGGCACAGCTACAGGTTGAGCAGAGAAAAGATTCAGAGCAGCCCTGCGGAGAAGGACTTTGGGGTGTTGGTCAACAAGAAAATGAACGAGCCAGCTTCAGTGTGCGCTCGCAGCCCAGAAAGCCAACCATATCCTGGGCTGCATCAACAGGAGCGTGACCAGCAGGTCGAAGGAGGTGATCCTGCCCCTCTACTCTGCTCTCATGTGACCTCACTTGGAGTCTTGTGTGCAATTCTGGTGTCCTCAACATAAAAAGGACATGGAACTTTTGGAGCAAGTCCAGAGGAGGGCCACGAGGATGATCAGGGGACTGGAGCACCTCCCATATGAAGACAGGCTGAGAAAGTTGTGGCAGTTCAGCCTGGAGAACAGAAGGCTGTGTGAAGCCTTCCAGTATCTGAAGGGGGCCTATAAGAATGCTGGGGAGGGACTGTTCGTTAGGGACTGTAGTGACAAGACAAGGGGTAACGGGTTAAAACTTAAACAGGGGATGTTTAGGTTGGATATGAGGAAGGAAATTCGTTACTGTTAGGGTTTTGAGGCACTGGAATGGGTTGCCAGGGAAGTTGTGAATGCTCCACCCCTGGTGGTGTTCAAGGCCAGGTTGCACAGAGCCTTGGGTGACATGGTTTAGTGTGAGGTGTCCCTGCCCATGGCAAGGGGGTTGGAACTAGATGATCTTAAGGCCCTTTAAGTAGTCTATGGCTCTTAAGAGGCTATTGTTTCTTCAAGGTATAATTGTACCCTGCAGCTATACAGTCTGGCTTTTCAGAATGTGTAAGATGTAAGAAGCTGTCAAGAAGAAATCCATCTATTTCTGTATTAGGCAAGCACAGATCCTCTGCTTGAGCATACACATATGTACCATTGGTTTAGCTGGGTGGATTTTACCGAGATGCTTTTTTATTGGTCCAATAGTAGAAAAAAGTTGTGTCAAATAATGTTGGTATAGCTGTGGTATAATTGGCTGTGGCTGTCACAAAATGCAGGATGCTTTTATGAAGTGTCCTACTGTAGGGGTGAAGACAGATGTCAAGGGGTTTGATGTTCAGTATATTTAGTTAACATCTTAAAGAAGCTGGTGGAACAATACTGAACTAACTTTCCTTTGTGTCCAGTCCTATGTCTATTAAGAAATAGACAAGTACAATGGGACTTCAGGCTTTCTGCCCTGTCTTGACATATTTTTGTTCTTCTATTGTTCCTGCTCTTCCATTGTCAGTGCCCCATGGCACCAAAGCTGTTGGAGGTCAGGGTGTGTCTAAACGATGCTCTTAGTCATGTGGTTTAGTTGTAGGTAATGCTGCGAGGAACAGGGACTTAGACTCAATGGGTCCCTTCCAACTTGAGATATCCTGAGGTTCTAGTTAAACCATTTACATCAAGGGGGAGGGGGACTGGGAGTGATTTAGATTGTACTTCCTGGTATGTGGTAAAACCTGATAGATAGTAACTTTGTTTTGTGAGCAGAGCTGTCTTCAGATGTTCAGACTGCAGTTCTGGACCCAGAATTGGAGGCCAGTCAAAAAGTATTCACTGAAATTGCTCCAAACTTCTAGCTGTCAATTGTAATGAATAAAGCATGAATCTGCCAGTCGCAAGTTCCAGTTACTGTAGACTCTAAGAGTACCTTTCATGTCACCTCCAAACGCTGCGTACTTACGTTTAAAAAAGAACAAATTCTGGTTTACTGCTTTTTAAATTATGTTGCTGCAAAACCCAGACAGGCCATAATCAGTTAGCAGTGCAAGAATTGTTCATATTGAGACTATCAGTCTTTTGTGCACTGACATTGATGTTACTTGGTTGTAAAAGCTCGGTTGACAGTGAGCTTTTGTAGTCAATCTCTTGAAGTACAAAAGGCCATGTTTCAGAATCTGTCATTAAAAGCACCTCTGTTTTATAAGAGCAACACATCTTTAATTCTCTCATAATGTAATTCCCCATAACAGACGAGACAGGCCAAAAGCTCAAAATATTATTATAAGAGGGAAAATAGCTTGAAGTGCTTTATATTTAGTAATTCTTTTATTATTTCCAAATTAGAAGTTAATCTTAGAAAACAATAGTTCACTCACTCTAAGTTCACTTTTATGATTTTTATGCCCAGAAGTCATGTTCCTTTCCAACGTAATTTTCCAAAGGTGTTTCAGCAAAGCAGTGTTATTTTGAATAATGGAGCCAAAATGTAATCACTTTGAAGCTAATACTGTGTCCTGTGTCACAAATGTTTGCTGCTTTGCTGCTTTGCTGCTTGCCACAGTGTAATGACTGGTATGATTAATTGTACAAATAATCCTGAGAAGGGGGAAGCCCTTCAGGTCCATGGCCTATTGCTTGTTTTCTGTGTTATTACAGATAGAGGCGATAAAGTCCTATGCAGGTATGGTGATGGCATTCTACCAGTCCATAAACTTTAACTGAGCTTATGAACACCTATCAATTTCAAATGTGGTTTCTCATGGTAAATGACAGTTAACTAAATAATGCCAACATTTTTATTTATGTTCTGTTGGTGTCTGTGCTGTGTTGTGTACCCACAAAGGCCTGTCAGTGCAGTACTGCTGTATCTGAGATAAATGGACATGAATGATTGCTTTCAATAAGATGGGATAAGGAGTGCCACGAGAATGGTAAGGGGGCTGGAGCACCTCCCGTATGAAGACAGGCTGAGAAAGTTGGGGCTGTTCAGCCTGGAGAAGAGAAGCTATGTGGAGACCTCATCTGAAGTATCTGAAGGGGACTTACAAGGGTGCCAGAGAGGGACTTTTCATCAGGAACTGTAGCAATAGGACAAGGGGTGATAGGTTTAAACTGAAACAGGGGAAGTTCAGGTTGGATATAAGGAAGAAGTTCTTTACTGTGAGGGTGGCGAGGCACTGGAACAGGTTGGCCAACAAAGTGGTAAATGTTCTATCTCTGGTGGTGTTCAAGGCCAGGCTGGATAGAGCCCTGGGTGACATGGTCTAGTGTGAGGTGTCCCTGCCCATGGCAGGGGGCTTGGAACTAGATGATTTTAAGGTCCTTTCCAACCCTGTTTTATGATTCTATGATTCTGTTTGTGTTACTGATTTGCCCAAAATAGACATTTTATTTTAAATTGTATCTTTTAACTTGATGTGTAGAGTTCCTTGTAAGCCCTTTTTTCTGACTCTCTTGGACGAATGGGTGAGGCGAAGTATGGAAAGCTTGTCAAATACATTGCATTACTGCAGTTACTTGGCTGAAGGTATTATTGAGTGGGATTGCAAAAATGTATTTTTGTATTTAATGCTTTTTTATTTCCTAATGGCTGAGCTGAAAATGGTGATATCTGCTAAATTTTAGTATTTGAAATAAAAGAAATCCTTCCCCTTCTCTGGTAACCCCATAGTGAGTGTAGAAGGAGATTTCGGAAAAGTATTATGTGGTCCCTAAGTGGGAAATGCTTTCATTCAGGTGGAGCTATATGAAAAATGTTCCTTTTCCTTCTGACTCCTTAAGTCAAAGAAAACTGTGAGAATCAGGCCAAGAGAAAGGATATGCCTCTTGTAACAGAACTCAACTACGGACTGGAGTTTTGTTTTATTCATTCTTTTCATCCATTCATTCATTGATAAAAAAATCTGCATTAGAGCAAATTGAAAAGTAAGATACTGGTAACATGATGGAGAACTGGTGTTAAACTTCAATCCCTTGGAACACAAAGCTTCTCAAGTCTCTTATTCAAGATGCTTCCCCTGAATAATAAGGGCATCTCTGAATTAATTGTGTTTGAGTTTACATTTCCTCTGTCTCAGTTTGTCTCGTACATTGGAGGCTAGAGGAGTCTTTGTGCCTGTAAGAGTATTAGTATGCTCTAACAAATTAAACACTATCTGGTTTTATGTCATTATAAAATCAATGTTTTTTATTGATTCAGGTAAGCCCCAGACATTATTTTCCTCTGAAGGAAAGAGTAATGAAAATATGTAATTTGTCAGTAAATATGTTTTATGCACACACCCCCTTTATTTTATTCTCCTATTCTAGTATTTTTGGCATGTATGAAGTTGTCACTGATTAATCTGGCAGCAAAACTGTAATGGTTTCTTTCTAAATGTCTGAGAAGGTAGGAAATAAAACAAACAGAAAAACAGCTTTAAGCAATTAGGGCAGTTAGTCTAGAAAAAAGGCCCACAAGCTTTCCCCTCCAGGATCGCACACTTCCCAGGACATGTTACAGTTTGAAAACATACCCTGGGAGGCTTTCACATCAGTTATTATTCACCTGTGCATCCAAGCAGCTCATAGAAATACTATTTATGGAAGAGCATCTGACATCAGCAGTAGATTGATACACATGTTACCTTGATAGAAATAACATTCTAGACAGAAAACATTAAATAATTTATAGGTATTTTAAATTAAGCTGTTTACCTGGAAATTCAGCAGGTTTGCAGATCAGTGTTTCTTACAAGGCACTGAAGAAACAATATCCAGCAACCCACATTATTCTAATAGTAATTTTATTGTTAACTTAGCATAGATGAATAAGGGGGATTGAAAATGCTGCAGCTGCCATATGCCTTTCCTCTCATCTTCTCACCTTTTCTCTTGACAACATCAATTGTATGATATTTAAAAATATATTTTCTCCACATATATACCTGTTAAAATGGTAAAAGCTGAAACTAGAATGATAATGTGAAGACTGGCTAGTTACAACTTTCTTAGGCTGAATTTTTCAGTTCATCTTGTTTAGGCTGAATTTAAATTGCTCATCTAATAGTGAAAGACTTCCTGTCCCTTTTCTCAGGATGTTGCTCCTTCAGTTCCTCCACAGAACTGTTGACATATCAACCTCACATGTGTGAAATATCCAGAGATGTATTAAAAGCCTGATAAGAGCCTTTGAAAGTGCCAGGCAGTCACTGTGAAATCCTAGAGGCTGATTTTATTCATGTTTTTTTAAACATATATGATGCTTTTCCAAAAGTTACTTCATCATCTTTGTTCTTTTATTTGAGTTCTAGCTTCCTGCGTTTTTCCTGTATTAGGAAAATAGGTGATCTTTGACACTACTGTAAGCTGCTACAAATTGCTGTAATTTGAAGCTCCATATAGAGTAATTTGAGTTCCATATAGACTAGACTTTGTATGCAATATTATGGATATCTGAGTTTGAGGGAAAGGTGGCTAATTCTTTGGTTTTGCTTTTTGTCTTAAACATCTATTTTATAAATGATCTTGCTCAGGTTGGCTGGAGAGAAAATATTTCAGGAACTGTTAGAAATACTCAATTTGTGCAATGTGTAGGGAGTTACCAAACCTGCCAGTGACAAGGCTGTTGTATGCATTTACAGGAGATCAATGGCTTGATAACAGAAAGAAAGATTTCCAAGAAGACTGAAGTTCAGAAATTTTTACTGTAGTAATTTCATACCTTGATTGTTTTGTATATGGATGATGGACCACATTGAGCTGCCCAGTAAGACAGCTGTGGGCTGGCTGTGTTTGCTGTCAACATGGGACTCTGGCTGGCAGAAGCTCTAAAAATAATACCCATACTGTGAATTGTCATTATCACCTGTGATACCTGCCTTTTTCTTCAGTCCAACTATACTTGTTAATTTCTTGACTCTTCTGAGGTGTTATGTAAATTCAGTGTGGGGTTTTTATATGTGGACTCCTTTCTCGTATTATTTTTGAAGGCATTATTTCATTTGCTCAGTGGTAAGGGTTGGAAGCTTGGAAGGGACACGGTAGAGACAGCTCACCCCAGCTGCTCAGAGGAATATTCCAGACCATATGGTACCATCTCAGCATATAAATTGGGGGGAAAGCTGGCCAGGGGATGCTGTTGGGGAACAGGCTGGACATCGGTTGGTTGGTGGTGAGCAATTAGGGTTCATTTGCATCCCTTATTTATTTCTTGGATTTTATTTTTCTTACTCTTTGTTATTTTTTAAATTATAATTTTAATTATTATTTCAGTTATTAAACTGTTCTTATCTTAACCTGTGAGTTTTCTTTCTTTTACCCTTCTGATTCTCTCTCCCATCCTGCCAGGGAGTGAGTGAGTGAGTGAGTGAGTGGCTGTGTGGTTCTTAGTTACTGGCTGTGGTTAAACCATGAGAGGCCAGGACATACTGAGATGAATCATGGTGCTTGGTTTTATTGGTACAGGCATTTACTGGTCTGAGGTGTCATTCAGCTTTTGAGAAGATGGTGGGTTCAGCTGCTGAGACTACAGTGTTCTTCATGTTATAACCAACAACTGGGGAATTGGTTATCATCATCATATTCCTTTTACTGACAAATTATTGCCTGTAGCTCATTTACACAATCAAAATGTATAGTGGAAGTATTGAGATGTAAAATGTGGCCAATTTTCAACTTAGTTCATAATTGGTATAGTTCAGGAGTTCCAGAGCTTACTATGCTTTTGCGGCGGTAGAAGCAGCTCTTGTGTCTGTGCGCAGACATGAAAAGGTCTTTAGATGTTTAGATGTCTTTTATCTCCCAGTCTCCGAATCTCATTTTGAGAATTCAAGATCTAACCTAGTTCCATTTTCTGCCTTTTTCACAAAAGCTTTATTTCTATTCTGATGCACCCATCCTGTCTTTGGAAATGATCTGATGTTTTATACAAAAAATAAATAAATAAGTTTCCAAGTACAGTCACACATACACAATTTGAAACTATTGGTACTTGTGAAGAGTAACAGGAGACAATGGCTTTGTTTTTCTCTTCACATGTGTTTGAACATTGCATAGTCATAATTTTGGTGTTTAATGTCTTGATACTCTGATTCTGCAGTGGGTATTCATTTTCTGAATGTCTGTGGTTAGTCATTTCATACAATTATATACAGCTTTTATTCAAGTAAATTTTCTCTCTATAATCTGGCATTATGCTTCTTGGTTTTGAATGCTGGCTCGTGCAGTGGGTTAGTATTCCTGAGGTGTGATAACCTGGTGGCCTTCACAGTTCAACTGTTTACTTATGTAGGGCCTTTTTGTTTTGATTTGGTTTGCCTTTTGTTTTTTTTTTATAGAGGTGGAGTTAATACCTCACTTAGATTACTTGTATGCCAATTTTTTCACTTTGTTTCACTGTGCAGTGGAATACCTATTGTGAGTTGAAAGCTTGCATCTCTTTCAAAGACTATCAAGTTATAACATGCTGTTCCGTTTTGTCTGCCAAAATGTTTTCTAGCAGTAAAAATCTGCTGTTAGCTGCCTATAGACTTGTTGGAAGATGGTTAGATTTTTGGCATTTGTGACATTATAATTAGTGAAATGATTTAGAAATTAAGATGTGTAGTTGATTTGATCAGTTGGTCAGTGTGTAAATTTCCCAGGCAGATTAAATCCCTTAGATATTATGCTCCCATTTTATGGAAAATACTTTTCAATTTCCATATACTAAGGAAAAAAAATAAATCCATAGATCAGATTCTTTACACTGACACATAGTACACTGCACTAAGAGCAAGGACGCTATTCTGTATTGACACCTGTCTGACTAAGAGCACAGCAAAAATCATTGTCTGGGTTACAGGGCTGTGAGCAAAATGTATTTCATAACGTTCATAAACTTGCAGCTATTGACAATTTATAAATATCATACTACAGGAGATAAAGGTGTTATTTCTGAGAGAAAAAACCTCAAGATTGCTTTACAAATGATACCTGTCCATGGCAGAAATTAAGGCAGTCAGCTGGTTTGTAAGCTTTAAAATTTGGGTTCAAAAAGCTTGTTTGGTCTGTCCTTTGTCCTTAATTACAAATACAATATTACTTATGTAGTGGCTTTGAGACAGAGGCTTCTCGAAGCTGATAAAATAATTGAGTTAGATATTGTAGATTAGTTTTTAGTAACTTTCCTAGCATAAACAATTCAAATTTATATTCTTTCTCTACAGGCTGGTTTATATTTCCATAGTAGGAAGCATAAACTGTAGACAGTATGTCTATTTTATGTTAGTACCGATGCTGGAGTTTAATGTTAGGCTGTCATGACTGATGTTATCTTTGTTTTCTGTCCTATTCTTTCTCCTCAGATGAAAGGAGCTTGTTTGCATTTTAATTTTTGGTCTAGTTACTGTATAGTGAGTAGGACTTTCAAAGTATTGCTTGGTATTTTTGTTTTGTGAAGTTGAAAATCCCTTTAGACTGTCATTCAAATTTCAAGGGGGATTATGCAACAAAGAGGTGTTGGGTATAGGATGTTGCCTTTTTTTCCTTATGAAATAGCTTTTTGTAACAAGTGTGTGCTTTTATTTCTCTTGTTCTCAGTGAGGGATCAGCTGTATGAGAGATGCAGAGGTGGTAATTTTTATATTGAAGGTATTCACTAGAAGGTAATAAAAATGAGTTACTCATGTTTTGCATCCCCATATCCATTTCAAAGTCCTATGATTTACTTTAGATGACTCACAGGCCCCTGGGGCAGGTATAAAGCATGCTGTGGTGTATGGCAGCTCACCCCCTTGAAATTACTGGAGCTGTCCTGGGCCTCACAGCCACCAGAGCAGGCTTGGTGACCCATATTTCAACCATTCACTTAATTTGATGGAAGGCTTCTCTGTCTTCTTTCAGCTTTAAGACTGCAGTCCTTAGTCTTCTATGGGTATCACAGGTCAACACTGAATCACAAATTGGCATGTAAATGTTTCAGAGCAAAACTACAACTTCTGTGAGGATTCTCACTGGAGTAAAGCAATCAATTTGGGTGAATAAAACCCTCAAACAGAACAAAAAACCTAAACTTGCATCAGGTTTGGAACACAGAATGCTCACAGGGATTTATAATTTAGTCCACTGGCAAACTGTATTAATATCCTGAATAATTCTTGGATAAAGATAAGCAACATTTAGCTTTTCATGTCTCACAACAAAGGCTGGGACTTTATAATGTAGAAATATCACACTATATTATGCTGAAATTAGGCATTAGACACAGTGATGAATTGGTAAAATGACTGTCTTCAGAACTCATTGAAAGTCATGTAGGACTTGGGTCGGAATATTGAAATTACTTGCAGAAAGCTTCCTGTTTCTGATTAGATTTGCAACATAAAGTAATCTGCAAGTTTTTTATATATTCTTGATGCCAAAGCTATATGGGATTTGCGTACTTAATCCCGTGATATTTGCTACTTTAGGTTATCTTATATTTTTACATGTTTAGATCCATTTCATATATTCTTCTATTCATGAAGAGTATTGAATGAATTCAGAGTAATAACACTAAGCACGATTAGCTGAAATTTTTGGTGAGGTAGAAAGCCACTTCCTTAGGATAGAACATGCATCATTCTGTGTAGCACTAAAGCGGTCAAGAGAGGGGCTTGGAGTGCCTCAGTGTCTCCATCCTTGGAGCTGTTCCCAGGTCATGTTGATGCAGCCCTGAGGGACCTCCTCTACCTGCACTAGTGTCAGCAGGGCCTTGGACCAGAGACACCCAGCTCTCCCCTGACCGACAGCATGGTATGAGTCTACCATTCTGGAATAGAAACATTGATAGAAAACAGTATGAATGTGTTACTGTATGTATATGTATATTTGTGTTATATAGGTCCTTGAAATGTATAATCTTACCTTTTAAATAGTTGTAGTTATTTGTTTTTCCTTTTTGTTCTTTAGGTGTTTGCAAACAGCTTTTTTCTTTTAAAAAGGTGCATGGGCATAGATGTTGGGATTTTTTTTATATATATTTTTTCTCCCAAGATTGAAATAAACGCATCAGTTGTTAGAGTAGAAATCCATGTAAATAATTTGTGCTTACATGTGTAATAATGATGGTGATAATTTTTCTGCCTCCCCCTTTTTAGTTAAAAGAGTTCTTCTGGTTGATTTTTACCATCCAAATCATCTATTCTTAATATACTTCCTTTATTCTCACTCAACACTGTTTACAGATTTTCATTTCTGTTGCTGTTACTGATAAAGAGCTTCTTCAGACTGGGTAGAGTTTACATCAGCAAAATCTGTGAAATTCATCATATACACAACTAAAGTTAGAAGGGAAAATATGTACTTCTATGTTGTTTGCAGGAACTGTAAACTCACTGAGAGCTGTACCGTTACTTTAAAATCATTTCTTGTACGAGATGAGATGACTTATAAAAGCCTATTCTAGTTGAAACTGTGCTTTCAGTAATATATTAATATATCAGGAAAAAGTAGAATAAATAAAACCTGAACTTGATGAAGAGAAAGGAAGGAACAGGCTAATTTAGCACTGAAATTATTGTGGGGTTGATCTTTAAGAAGTTCCAGGAGAGGAGCTTGTTTCAAGGTTTGAAACTCAAATGTTTCAGCCTATTTTAAAATCCTTTTCTCTTCAGTGATAGTGCTATTTCATTTCAGTTCCTCACACTGGAATTCAAGTGAAACTGTTTCCTAGATTTTTTTCCCAATGATGATTAGAGGTCTAAAGGATTGGTGTTTTGTCTTAGAACGCTTATACATAGCCAGAGTGATTCAGAACTTTTATTTAAAATAGTGTCTTACCGTGCCTTGCACTGTGTGTTACAAAAACTGAGCTGAGTGTCTATTTAAATAGCAGGGTACTGACAAGAGTTTCTCCACTAGCTGTTGCTTTGGTATTCTGTTAATGCAATCCAACTTCTCCAGCACAAGTTATCTTAGAAATCAGCTGCTGAGTAACGTGGTATGCTGAACCAAATCACTTCCTTGTGTAGCTTCCATTAACAGTGAAATTATACTCAGATGAACTTGATTCCGTGGAATTTGAGTTAGATGTTATTATCTCCATGTTTTAATAATGTGTTAAAATATCTTTTTTGTCTGAGGCAAAAGATTTGTTTGAGAATAAAAAATTTTGCAAGATGGTAACTTGGTAGTTTGATTTTCAGTGTTCTGGGTAGGTTTTTGCCTGATTCCCTGGAACATGAGCCAGTTAAACTGGCCATCTCAGCTTTTTGTAGGGCTTTCCCTGTAGAAGAACAGAGCTGCAAGTGGCAGACTGGATAATTTTGGAACGGGGGGAGGTTTTTGTTCATGTGTTTGGCAGGCACACAGGCATATGTTACCTGTATGTTAGAATGTAGGTTTTTGTTTTGTCCTTTCAGTGTTGGGGGCCTGTTCTGCAGGGATAAAACATGTATCTTGGCTCAGATGAACATTGAAAGTTGAGGACTGCTTGGATTACATAAAGTTGACAAAATACACAGTTATTGTCATTTTTACAAGTGTGAGACTGCAAGTAGTACATAAATCAGTGCACTTTATAGGTGCTTAGTGCTGCAAAATGGTTAGGCCATGCAGATAAATGTTTGTCCCTGTGCTCCATTCGTTCTCATTTAAAATTGGAAACCCACTGATTTTGGTGCTGATTCAGTTTCTTCTGTAAGACAGAGCATCGACTCAGCAGTATACCTGATTAGACAGTAGTGCACTTTGGTGATGGTTATAAAAATTACCCAGTGTTGCAGAGGTTAATATATCACAGAATCACAGAATCACAGAATCCCAAGGGTTGGAAGGGACCTAAAAAGATCATCTAGTCCAACCCCCCTGCAAGAGCAGGGTAACCTACAGTACATCACACAGGAACTTGTCCAGGCGGGCCTTGAATATCTCCAGTGTAGGAGACTCCACAAGCCCCCTGGGCAGCCTGTTCCAGTGCTCTGTCACTCTTACAGTAAAGAAGTTCTTCCTGATGTTAACGTGGAACTTCCTATGTTCCAGTTTACACCCATTGCCCCTTGTCCTATCACTGGATATCACTGAAAAAAGCCTAGCTCCATCATCCTGACACCTACCCTTTACATATTTGTAAACATTGATGAGGTCACCCCTCAGTCTCCTCTTTTGCAAGCTAAAGAGACCCAGCTCCCTCAGCCTCTCCTCATAAGGGAGATGTTCCACTCCCTTAATCATCTTTGTGGCTCTGCGCTGGACTCCTTCAAGCAATTCCCTGTCCTTCTTGAACAGAGGGGCCCAGAACTGGACGCAATATTCCAGATGCGGCCTCACCAAGGCTGAGTAGAGGGGGAGGAGAACCTCTCTTGACCTACTAACCACTCCCTTTCTAATGCACCCTAAGATGCCATTTGCCTTCTTGGCCACAAGAGCACATTGCTGGCTCATGGTCATCCTCCTATCCACCAGGACCCCCAGGTCCCTTTCCCCTTCACTACTTTCCAGCAGGTCAACCCCCAACCTGTACTGGTACATGGGGTTGTTCTTCCCCAGATGCAAGACTCTACACTTGCCCTTGTTAAATTTCATCAAGTTTCTCCCCGCCCAACTCTCCAGCCTGTCCAGGTCTCGCTGAACGGCAGCACAGTCCTCTGGTGTGTCAGCCACTCCTCCCAGTTTTGTGTCATCAGCAAACTTGCTGAGGGTGCACTCAGTTCCCTCATCCAGGTCATTGATGAAAATATTAAACAGCACCGGTCCCAGCACCGACCCCTGAGGAACTCCACTAGTCACAGACCTCCAGCTAGATTCTAAACCATTGACCACAACTCTCTGCCTTCTTCCTTTCAACCAGTTCTCGATCCACCTCACTACTTGATCGTCAAGCCCACACTTCCTCAGCTTATCTATGAGGATGCTGTGGGAGACAGTATCAAATGCCTTACTGAAATCAAGAAAAACCACATCTACCGCTCTACCATCATCCCTCCACCTAGTCACTTCCTCATAGAAGGCTATAAGGTTGGTCATACATGACTTCCCCCTCATAAAACCATGTTGGCTGTTCTTAATGACCCCCTCATCCTTGATATGCCTAGTGATGGAGTCAAGAATAAGTTGTTCCATCATCTTTCCAGGGATGGAGGTAAGGCTGACCGGTCTATAATTACCCGGGTCCTCCTTCTTGCCCTTCTTATAGATTGGTGTGACCTTTGCCATCCGCCAATCCTCAGGCACCTCGCCCATTTCCCACGACTTACCAAAGATGATGGAAAGTGGCCTAGCAATGACCTCCGCCAGCTCCCTCAGCACCCGTGGGTGCATTCCATCCGGACCCATCAATTTACAGATGTCCAGTTTGCATAGCTGATCCCTAACCCAATCCTCATCTACCAAAGCAAACTCCTCCTTTGTCCTGACTCCTTCTGGGGCTATAGAAATCCGGGGCCCTCGGGGAGAGTCTGCAGGAGTAAAGACAGAGGCAAAGAAGGCATTCAGCACCTCTGCCTTCTTTATATCCTCTGTCTCCAGGGTACCCACTTCGTTCAGCAGTGGGCCTATATTGCCTCTTGTTTTAGTTTTATTTGCTATGTATTTGAAGAAGCCCTTTCTATTGTCTTTAACCCGACTAGCAAGATTGAGTTCCAAGGAGGCCTTAGCTGTCCTAATTGCCTCCCTACATCCTCTAACAACTGTCCTATATTCCTCCCAAGTGGCCAGCCCCTCCTTCCATATCTTCACTGTTTACTCCTCTTTGGTCTCTCCTGCTGAGTTGGCCAGTGGTTACCTGATACCTTTACTCTGACATGTGATGCTTGAACTGGTGCTGAAACCAACTGGTAGCTCATTCTTAAAGCCCCCTGTGAGAAATGAATCAAGGAACTGTGAAAGAACACCCCTTCTGCCCCTTCGCCAGCAGAAGCCCCAGGACTGGTGCATGTGTAAGTACTAGTAGCAGCAGAAAGACAGGCAGGAAGTGGAAGTGCCCCTTGTGACAATAGTGAGAATTTATGTGGCATCAGGGTGATTTGCCTGACAGCATGTAGTTCCCAAGTACAGTCCTCTGAGGTAGTACATGGATCTATTACCTTTACTGAAAAAGAGGAAATAATTTACACTGTGAATAGTGCTGTGAAAGTCAACAGGAGAAGGAAAATGCCATTCAGCACAAAAGCTGACAAAATCTGATTGTTAAGTACCAGTCAGTACATTAAACTTCATATCTGTCTAAAGAGTGAGGAGGGAGAGAAATACCTTGTATAATACAGAGACATGTTACAGAAGACAGATGCCAAATGAATACTTCATAAAACCTGTATGGTTTTCTGCATTTTGTAGTCATTAGACTGCCTTTTCTGTCTGCCCTTCATTGTGACAGCTGCAGTGTGTCATAGACCTTAAATCAACAAAAAGCAGTAGACTGACTATCTTACTCTGGTTGGCAAATTGCTTCTTTTAAAGTCTGTGTTCTTTAGAGGTGGCTTCCCCAGCAGACCATCTGGCTTGACTATGATGAGACTCTCATTTTTGTTTGCAAATTTGCTGACATCTCAGCAAAAACACACCGTGATTAGGAAATGAACTTAATTCTGATGCCGAAAGTTCTTTCTGTACGTA
Source organism: Lathamus discolor (assembly GCF_037157495.1). NCBI lineage: Eukaryota > Metazoa > Chordata > Aves > Psittaciformes > Psittacidae > Lathamus > Lathamus discolor. The sequence continues at coordinate 79,525,552 of NC_088889.1, read as the reverse complement.
TGCCTGGAAGGAGAAGAGATTGGCAAAAGTAGTAGTAGAGTGAAAGAAAGATTGAAATCCTTATTATCAATTAGAGAAATAATTGGTATGGTGAGCAGTGATTTGTGTACTGAAAGCAGCCCTTGTAAGTAGAAGGAGATTGATGTAGAACAGTTGGCCAAAATTACTTGTGACTTTATTTGGAAGGTTGATGTATATGATTGATATAAACATGTTGAAAAGGTTTGAAACAGTTTCTAGTACAGTCTGTGATAGGGTCCGCAGCTTGTTCTACTGATGTTGGAAGCCAGTGGAGAGTTACAAATGGCTCCTGGAAAGTTCTTGAGGAGCATATTATTTAGAAAGCCATTTTAAAGTTGAGAAATATTAAAACAAATGGTACTATGGGAAGTGGTTATTGACTTGTTCTCAAACTGACACTGAAGCAGAAGGTTTTCCATCTGACTGATGAAGTCTGGACTTTTGCCATATCAACCGTCATATTCCATGAGACCACAAAATGTCAATACTTGTTCCTGGCCACTAAGTCTCTGCTATCCCCAAATCTCTCCCAGTGTAATTAGGAAGAGCTCATTCTCCTGGCACCCACTGAGTGCTGGAAACTAAGGAATAAGCTAAAAGGTTTGTCAGGAACACTTCTGAATAAGCAAAATCTTCAGAGCTAAATAGACTCATCATTCAAACCAACCAAGAATCATCAAAATACAAGTTGAAACCAAGGTTCTCAAATAATTGCATTTCTGGAATTTGAAGGATTTTCAAAACCTGGAAATTTACAATAACCTCGGACAACTATAATTATTACATCACAATTTATCTTATTCTGTATGCAGAAGGAATGATGCAATCTGCCAGTTTACATCATATTTCAATAGTTCAGAAACATAGTTGGTCAAATGTCGAGGTTGGTTTAGAAGCTTGAATACAATATGTAGGTCATTCCGTCTTTTAGTTTGCCTAGAAATGTTCAGGTTAAAACTGAATTTTACCTTGTCCCTGTCAACCAGGTTGAAATAATTAACCTGAATGCCTTGAAACACAAGGATTTTCTCACTTGGTTACTAATTTGTTGTAAGGAGTCCATTAATGTTTAGATTTCTTCAGTATCTGATGGAATCTGCTAATAACCTTGCACAATATCAAGGAAAATCATTGGTGCAGTAAGGTGCTTAGAAATGGAATTAAGGCAAATGTTCCTCTCGTTCTTTGTTAAAATAATTGGCATCTTGATTGGTGATCTAACAAGCCTTTATTTATTTGCCTTTCCTACATTGCTCTTCTACTTTTCTGTTTATTTGGAAACCCCTGCAATGGGTGGTGGCAGATAGGCAATTATTTCTCCAAATTCAGATCTTTTTTTTTTTTACATGTTAGCAACAGAAGACAAACAGTTTACTTGGTTACCTGACTTTCCACAAACTATACCTGTCTGTGCTTTCTTCCTGCCACAGTCTGACCTGCAGAGTTCTACATTTTGGTCTCTAATTGTAAGCCATAGGTTGTTTGGTCGTTTTCATCTCTATTTGGAAACATATAAGAACTCAGCCTTATCAACATGTTTCTACCTGAAAAAAGGGTAGAAATTGGGATTTGCATTATCCATTTGGACCCACCCACTAATTCTATAGATCCGTGGTGGGAAGCATAGCAAGTATATGGGCTTTTGTGTTCTATTTGAAATGCTTCTTTGAGAGGTTGAGGAGGAAGTGCTGAGGCAGAAGGACATCAACCCTGGGCCTGTGAAGGGAGGTCTAGTATTTTAGGGCATGCAGTCTTCCTCTTTGTTCTGCATAGTAGGTGACAGTAGTTGGTACTTTGTTTCCTGGACTTCATGGCTTCCTTCCTACATCTGGATGCTGTAACATTAAGTCCTTAGGGTGAAGATGTTATATTCAAATTTGAAAGCCGAGTTGTGTGTCCAGCCTACATACACTGAAGCTGCTGGATGCTTGGCTTATCCAGACTGTATCCAGGTTGCAGTCCATCCAATACCTCTCAGGCTACGTCGGCAAAATCTGATCAGGATATCATGAGCAACACTTTGTATTCACCATACATATCTAGTGTGGTGGATTTGAGTGGGAGCCCTGTAGAGCTGTTTTGGTGTTATAGCTCTGTGTTGTTCAACATATTGCTATGCAGGTAAGATGAGAAAAGAAAAAAAAACTTTCAATTACTATCTTGCGTTACTGCATGTTTAACTTACCATTATGAATTTTATCCTAGTCTATTTACTAATTCATGTTCTGGTGAATTGGCATAGGGGTCACAAACCACATAATTTTTCTCAGCTTTAAGCAACATCAGGAAATGTAAAACTGAAGCTTCAAATCACATTTTTAATCTCAGAAAAATAGAAGTGGTGGATTTCATATGTTTTTCAATCAGCAAGCATATTAAATCTCAGGGCAGGCTAAAAATTCTTAGCACAGTTACAATACACGTCTATTTTTGAAAAACTTACATTACTTTTTAAAATGTTATTAATATTTAAACTGACACTCCAGGGATGCATTAATATTTCTGAAATTATTCAAATTGTGGTTTAGATATTTATTGCACACATTTTGCATATTCTCTTTTGCTATTTTTGCTATGCATCTGTTTATGAACTTTTTACATTTGGTTAATACCCTGGAAGGCACATGAGGATGTGAAAGCGAGGTGGGAGAAAACAGTTGCATAAACTCCTGTGGCATTCTTCCCTTCTGTTATAAATGCAACCATGATAAAATAATGAAAAGAGCTCAACCGATCTTCTTATTCAGAACTTCTTTGTCAGTGTGAGCCAGTGTTTCTATGCAGGTCTGTAAGAATGTTGCATCACATTTCCTTTAATTTTTTTAAGTTGGTGGCCTATATCTCCTGTGCTGAAGCTTTGGCTATCCAAGAAAAAAAAGAGGATTTTGAGTCATTTCAGTCACTTGAATGCTGTAAGAAAATGCTGTAAGAAAATGCAGTCATATTGGGCATATGTGAGAAGACCTGGAAGTAAAGGTAGACAGAGGTTTTAGTATCTGTTGTCACCATACATACTTCAGCCTCTGGATAGAAAATGGGTTTTGTTTTGAAATTCAGTTTTTATCTTCCTTGTTATCCAGAAAAATGTATTGGGAGTTCCTGGGATGGGGAAAAGGAGGAGAAGCCATACTGTGTACAGGAATTTACTGTGTCATAAAGGATGCAAAAGGCAATTTCAGCTCTCGGAACAATAGCTTTGCAAATAAGATAGAGGAAAAAACCTCAATATTGCAGCTGTGCTGCAGTGGCATATCTAATGGTGTGCCTTGTATGAGGTACATAGCGATCATCCTCATTTTATTGTTCAGTAATACAAATTAATATTGCAGATATGTTTAGAATTACGCACATTACTTAATGTTTAGTTTGGGGACTAATGCTCCAGACTTGTTTATTTCCCTGTGATTTATTTTCATACTTGGTTTATTATATTTATTTATTATATTTCTTGATATTTTAAACAACCTTGTTATTTCTGGATTACAAACCTATATTGTGCTTTTTTTAATCAATTTTCAGAGTTTCAGAAATAAAGCTTAGTGAGAAAAAGACGTGAAGTAAGGCAAACCAGCCTTTAAATATTGAAGAGTAGTCCCAAACTGCTGTTTTACTGTTTTCACATTATCTCTGCCTGGATTAAGAACAAAACTTTGTAATATAGAGCTGTTCTGAAGTTTTATTAACCCGTTTTTTAGTGTGAAATCATTTGTTCAGGAAAGAGTGTAAATCATCTGAAGTGAAAGAAAATTGATTTTTATACTGCCTTTCACTTGTTGCACTCTTAGCTTCATTAGTGTTTCTAGGTATTATAAAATGTTTAAAACTTGATATGTCAAGGTACTTGAATGGATTTCAGTCATTAGAGGATTATACTGTTATCACTCTAGTACTGGCACATTGGGAAGGAAGTGTGTGCTTTACTCTTATTATAGCCATAAATAGAATTTTTTTGTCTGGCAGTATGAAAGAGCTGATACATGGTAATGAGAAACCCAAAGACTTTGAAACCATGCTGTAATGTAAAGGTAAAATATGTATAAATAGCAGTGGTGCAAATGTATTGGATGTCACAAAAAGCTTTTGGAATCATGCAAGAATTCATGAACTCTTCAGTTTGGGGGCATTTTGCTTCTGTGTTCAGGCTATCAAAGTTACCAGCTATTGCAGAAAATCCACAAGAAATGTGATATTAGAAGTATTTCTCCCTTGCAGTGCATGGATTATTATACAAAGGACTAATATAATACACATGCTAACATGACAAAGTACTTTGCCATGAAATAGGACGACCTAGAGAAGACAAAAAAATATTGAGAAATCAAATCCCAAGACATATTTTACAGTTCACTTGTAAGTTTTATGTGTTTAAAAATTAAATAAGCACATCCTACAAAGTATGTAGGAGCAGAATTTACTCTTTTTCTGTAGATGCTGTCTGCTTGGTTTTGTTGTTGCCACTTACATTCATTTTAGCAATGAAGATGTTCAACACATTTATTGTAGCCTTTTGATTTTGTACGTATTGCTAGTATTTTGAAGCCATTAAATTAGATCTTCTAATTTAAATGTGTCTGAGAGCATGATAAATATTGCAGGCAGTTCCTTAAATTTTTTGTCTTTGGCTATGTTTGTGGAGAAGTACAACTTTTTAATTGTTTGAAGTGTTTTATTTTCAGTTTATTTAGCAGCCTAATGTCAGATAACCCAATTCTGTCACCATATTCTCACTGAATTGTATTTTATTGCACAAGTAGTGTATTTTTATTTCATTGGAAGTACTTGCTAAGTTCTGTAGAGTCTGAAAACAGATGTGTATTCTTCTGCAAGCTTCAGTTGTTCTTTGCAAGAGAAGTCTGCCTCAGTGAGAATGAAGGCCTGAATCAAGGTGCTTGTCATTCAGTAATAACCGAAGAATAGAAAAAACTCTGAAATCTCTTGTTTTTCAAACAAAAGGTAGTGAAGTTGCCTTTAGATTATTAGTTGTTTCCCAGAGGGATGAATTGGAGATACCTTTAAGCTCAAAGAAATCAGTGTTCTTTATTTTTGGAGCAGAGATCCTGTCTAACTTGCCATTTCTCAGCTGCAACCAGTGTTCACATTCTAGTTAAAAATTCTGTTTCCATAGCTTCAGGCTGTTTGTGGTGCACTTGTGCCACTCCTTTCGTATATTTACATCTTGCAACTAAATGCTATCTCTTACAATGCCATGTCTCTAAGCAATTATAAACAAGACTTAGAAAAGTCTCCCGCCTAGGTAGATTTTAAAAATTCCTGTGTTGTTTGAAAACCAGAGCATTTCAAATAAGCTGCCACTGATGTCCTGGATTGGAACTTTCTAGGTTTCAGTTTGGTTGCTGCCAGTCTTCTCTCCCTGCTGTAACTCAGGACACACTGGGACCACTGGCTATTCCCCAGTGCTCAGCAGATGTCCATGCAGATGGCTTTCAATAAGTGCAAAACAGCTCTTGATAATTTTTCTTTCATGCTTCTTATGCAGAAGAAAACTGGTAAAATAAAATGCAGATTTAAGAGAATAGAATTCAAAGCTCCCACTCTTACTTACAAATATGTAACATACACTGACTCTAACAGAAGGTGCTGTTTTATCTGTCAGTGTTGAGTAATGGTTTTATTTCCAAATAAGGCTGAATTACTTGCACAGCTTGCATATCAAAATTATTTTTAATATGTTTTCATTTTTTAAAATGTAATGGGAAAAACATTTTTATATTGGTGTCTGGGTTTGTAAACAGTCTTATCAGTTTTACTTTATGGGAAAAACAACTTGGGGATAATAGTACAGTGCAATTTATTACTGTGTGTTCGGTAGAAAAAGAAAAAACAGAACACTTTGAAATATAATGCTGGTAGTTTTCTGCTGGACAGTGCAGTAAACACATGCTTTCCTGAAGCCAGGTGACTAACGGGGAAGAAAAAAAAAGCAATAGTTCAATTTAAAACTTGCACTGGCTTTCTTGGGTTTGAGGTTATGCCTAATGCATAGTATTTATGGTCTTAGAGCATTGCTAATCTGTTCAGGTAAATGAAGGGAAGGATGCTTTTCATATAGTGAAAATATTCACTTCCTATCTTCCTAGTTGTATTTGAGACAGCTAATTCTGTGCAAATTGTTGCTCCTGTGTCAGTATGGTAAGAGAGAAGTTCAGAAATGAGTTCTAAACCATTCCACACCTGTACCAACAGTTAATGCTGCTAATTTTCACTGGTAGCCTGCCAGTGAGTGAGGAACAGATGCCGCTCTAATTAATAGTCAAAATTAATACCCTTCATGAATGAAAGTGATTGAGGGAAGGCAGTATAAGCAAGTTCATTTTCTCTCAGTTTCCAGGAATTTCTTTTTTTTCTTCTTATGTCTCCACCCCTGTTTACCTGAAGTGTTCTCTTTACGGGTCTGGAGAGCAGATGTGCAAAACTTGGAAATGAGATCAGTACCATGTCCTGTAACCAGCAGAAATGAAGTGTGTTTGAAGAACCCAGGCTAACATGGTGATTCTTTGTGTTTGTAACCAAATATGTATATTCATGATTGATGAAGTAGGGTTTGTGAACTCTTCAGTAAAGGCAAATAAGAAAATCTGAGATAAATTCTTCTTCAGTATTGCTTGTTTTGACTTCAAAAGTGTGTAATCTTAATATATAACTTACAATCACTTGGGTTTAGGTTGGGCAGAGGCTTCTGAGCTCTTACCTGAAAAATGTGGGCATATTTTAGTACTTGTTTTCATATCATTTTGTATGCATTTATTCACCTCTGACACTTGTTAGTGGAGCATTACTACTTTTCTTAGACTTGAATAATGGCACATCATCTCACTGTTTGTTTCAGTGTGCCAAGGAAAATGTGGAAAGATGAAGCACATTGCTGTCATACCATTAAAAGGATATTTTGATTCCAAGGAAGTACAAGCAATGCATTCCTTTAGAAATAAAAATGCTAGCTTGATTTAAAAAGTTTCCTACAATGAAACACCTAATTACATTGATGCTAGCACATTAACAGAATATGTAACTTGAGTAAAGATGCAACAATAAATCAAATAAAGTAATTACATAAATTGAAGCATCTTTGAAAAGTAGGACAAGTTGTCTGAGCGTGTTGTTTATTTAATACAGATTTAATATCACAAGAGCAAACAGACAGGTAAAGTACGTCAAAATATTAATTATATGGATTCATTCTATAACTTATAATAAATGCTTACTTGCTGCTTCTCTTCAAGGGAACTGCTGATAGAAGTTAAAGCATAACATCTTGAATTATTCACCAGTATCTGAATTATGATGGGTAGATCTAAGTGATACCCAGAAGAGCTTTGATATTCAAAGAGGACAAAGACAGCACAAAACCATTTCATCAATTCTCTGTAAGTTGTGGATATGAGATTTGAATCGTTCCTTCCTGCATGCATTTTTCAAGCTACAAATTATTGTGCTATAGTTTTGAAATAAAGAAAATAGCTATGCTTTGGTTTGTAAGCTACATCTTTGTCCTGTTCTAAAGTGAAGAAAACCAAACCCAAACCAAATAAAATTCAAAGAATTTCCAAAATATTTTATAAAGTAAGATTTTTTTTTTCTTTTTTTTTTTTTTTTAAAGGATGACTATAAATGTTGCTGTGATTCCCTTAGACAAATCATTATCCAACAGCAACCGGTATCTGATGCTTTCAAGGTGATGATTTCAGTAAAAAGTTATTGAGCCTTTTTATTTTGACTTGGTAAAATTCCGTTTAAGCATGCAGTTGTCCCATAGCCCATCTAACAATTTATCTGAACCCCTATGAAAGATGAAGACCTATTACACTGCATGCAGGCAGAATTTGGTTATTCCACAGAAGCTTTTTGTCTCAGGCTGTGACTTACTGCCTTACCAAATCTGACAGCTGTTTTGAATCAGATCTTTATAGCATAATTTTTGATGAGATGTAAAATAGAGATTAGAATTTAACCATTATAGTTGGCAAGTAGTATTGGGCACTTGGATGTTGTGGCAGTGGCACAGTGAACAGCAGCTCCTGCCTCACTCACTGGCATGGCTGTCACCATGGGCTTCAGTTCTTTCTCCCCGTTCCCAAACGAGAGAGTCATTAGCAAGGGTATGTTCCCAGCACCCTTGGATTAATTGCTCTTGGGTCCAGAAACCAAAGAGCAGAACACCTTTTCAGGAGTGTAAATTGGTTTTGATAAGAGTTTGTCTTCTAAAAGTTACTTATACTGGGGAGTGCATTAAAACAGCAATAACTTTGGTACTAAGGGTTGTTCAGACACTCTTGGTTTGAACCCACATGGAGTGCAATTTTGAGAAATGTGCATTTTTACAATTAGAATTTTTTAACAACTTCATCCCCAGTGTGACCTCATGTTAAGGTTTCTATATCTGCACTAACTAAGGATCCTGATCTGTTGCTTGGCATTGGAGATGGTCTTTTTCTAAGGCTTAACCAAGAAACTTATGAAGAATATTTTTTTTTCGGTGGGGAGAAACTATTTCTGCATTTATGTGACTATTTGAGAAGTGAATGCTGATTTTTGAGTGAAATTCCTGAGGAATGTAGCTTTGGCCAAGGAAAGAATAAGAATGGGCAATAGTTTATAATGTATTCATTGTATTTATATCACAGATTTTGAGATTCAGGCTGCGCCCTTACTAACTTGTACAGAAAATAGTCACACTCCCATTGTAACTACATATAGTATAAATCAAATTGTGCTTGTGTCCAACAAGACACCTCATCCTCAACTATGTGGGCAGCTGTCTGGAGTCAGATGTCACAGTGGAAGCCCTGCACAGTTGAGGGCAAGCCCAGTGTAGTACAGGATAGAGCTTAAGCATCTGTCCCTTGGTTTATGATGTCACAAATATAATTTGACTTCTTCTAGTGCTGGCTGTCTTGGTGTATACAGAATGAAAATGAAATAGAGATGGGATTAAATGTGTAAATTTGAAATTGTTTTGGAAGGCAGTTCTGCAGGAGAACTTGCAAATATATAGGGAAAATGATAAAGTGCTAATAATGGGAGTTGTGTGAAGTTGCAGGATAATCATTGCACAAAGTGAGACATGTCATTTGCAAAGGTAATATGGGGAGTAGGAAAAGAAATGGAATAATTTAAATATGAAAGGCGATGAAATGGAATGAATCAAAGTATGACTAACAAGGTGATTTAGTGAGATGTAGTTAAGCTGGATGCAATGTGATTTTAAAAAAAGGGGTAGATTTAGTAATAGAATTGTAGACATTGAAAGCAAATACAGAATAAGCAAAGGATTCTAAGTGGAGCGAATGTTTAGCAACAGTATTTTCAGTATAAAAGCAATTAGGCATTTAATTATAATTTCATTATTTTTAAAAACTGCATCCTACATGCATAAGCATTCACACTAAAAAAAAAAAAAAAAAAGGAACAAGTTGCCAGGTTGTTGTAATGTAAAATAAACACTGAACGGGGGAAAAAAAAAGGCCCATGAATTTACAGTGTCTCTGTAAAATAAATGATGGATTTTACTGTGAACTACGCAATGTTGAATAAAACAAAAGATGAGTAAAAATGAGAGCTGAAAAATGAAAGTGTAGATACCACCTAGAATCTGGGATTTGCTGTATATGATAGGCAGAAAATGTAAAAAGTTTGGAGTTTATGAAAGGGTACTAGCAAGTGCCACTTGTTGGTAACCTAATACTGGGCTAGTTGTGCCACTGGTAGGATGCACTGCTTGAGTAATATGGTTCAAGGTTTCAGATCCTTTCCAGGATTTTAGAATTCACAGCTCACAGGCTAAATATATGCCATAAATTATTTGAAATTTAGGCAAATTCTTTAATGGCTTAGAGTAGTGGATTTCTGGCTCAAAAGAATTGACCTTACAAAAATAAAATGTACACCTTATTTATGTACCCCCATGTCTGATTAGCAATGCAATGACTGCATACACCATGTACCTATAACGTGATAAATATACATGTACTTCATTACCAACACTAAATATTGGTGTTTATATTTTATGTCTTCATGCCATCATTTCCCCTCACTAAATGGGAAGTACTGTTGTTTATTAAAAAATAAGAAAAAAAATCCTGATTCTTCTTCAGATTTAAAAAATACTCAAAAAGAGCTCTGCACTGGGGATTTGTATGCCGAGGCTCTCAGACTGAGTCTTTATTATGACTGAGCTTTATCCTTGAGCATATAGCTTGCAATTCACTTTGAATACTAAGTGTCAGGCTCAAATGCACTGGTGAGGGATTTGTAGCAGCCAGCCAGGTTCCTGTTCCAACCTTAGAAGCCTTTGACCTCTCTCTTCATTGGTAAGTGGTCTTATTTCACGCATCAGCTTACTGGTGGGAAGCTCCTGATGCTGTGAATGATGGAGAAGTTACCATTACCTGCAGTTTGTGATTCTCGTAGTACAGTAGGAAAAGTTACAGAGGAAGAAGAAGATCTGCAGAAGTGGTCATTGAGAAATGTGAAGGGAAACGTATGATGCTTACAAATCTGGTTCTTTTTCTATTTGCATGTAGCACATCTAGAAAAACCTGCAGTTTAAAAATAAAATCAACAAACACACAACCTTTTTTTGTTTGTGTGTTTACAAAATGCAAATTTTGGATAAATGGTTCTACAGAGATGTTTTCTGTCTGACTGGGCTATAGTTTGCATCGTTTATACTTGTGCTTTTTGGTCCTTTTCCTCCCATGCAAATCAGAAGGTGATTAGCACAGGCAGAAATGTTTTGTAGGGCATGTTGCTCTTTGAGAAAGCCTACTGCTTTCCCTTGACACAGTTGGCTTCTGACTGGTTTTTCTTCTGATCAGAGGTGAGCATTAGAATGGCGGTGTGGGATCTGTGTGGACTTTCTCTGTACTATGACTTTACATTTTGCAATAATAATCAATTTACTCAGCTGGAAACAACACTGCCAAATAATTCTTTTGAGAAGAGACCTAGCCCAAGGTTTGCTTGTTTGATGTAAAGTAAAGGCTAAATTCTTTTTAAAAATCAGTTGCAGTCATTATACCTAGCAGGAATAAATCTACAGACATGAAAGATTTGTATTCCTTTACTGTTTGCTTCTTTGTCATCCTGAGACCTTACTACTTTATAAACAGTAAGAATATTTCCAACAAAATTGGTAAAGATACATCATGTGCGAAGAGACAGAACTTTTGCTTTCTGTATAGAATTTGGCTTGTGGTGGGTCCCACGAACAGGGTCTGGGGTCCAGCATGATTTATGTGACATCTGGTGAGAAGGTCGGTGCTTTCAAGACCTCATAATCTTACAAAAGCTAATTCCTGTGAAGATTGGTAACTGTCAGTGAACCTATCCCCCCCCCCCCCCCCATCCATTGTGTCAAAGGATGCTTGTATTTGCCGCAGTGATAAAAAATTATTTGGATATGAAAATGAGGAGTGTCTACCCAAATCAGATATCTTTTGTCCACAAGAAACATACCTCAGTCAGTGAAACATGCTGTAACCTCTAACTACAGTTTTGTTGTTCGGGCTTCAGAACTACTGCATGCTACTGCATTGCTCTTGGTGTGTTACATTTTCCTGATTGTGGTAATGGATGTAGCCCACAGTTGGGCTGTTTCTGTATGAATAATCATGTCATGGATCACAAAGCTATAAGGTAAACTGGTTCTGGTTGTTGATTGCAGATGCTGTTTATTAACATCTAAAGCTCTTAAGGCAATGCCAAAATTTTCATTAAAAAGAAAAAGAAGAAAAATGGGCAAATTTGCCATCATTTTCTCTGCATCTGAAATTTCTTTCAAAACTGCTCTGCTACAGGCATAATTCATTTCTTGACCTATGACAGATGAGAGAACAGTTAGTTTAAAAATGCTTTGTTCTGAAAGTACAATGTTCCTGTTGCTTAGTCCTTGTCAGTATTGGGGTGTTTGGTGCTCAGAGCTCATCACTGGAAGTGACAGAGGGACTTCTCTACTGCTGCAGCTGGTAACAGTTAAGCCTTTTTCAAATTATTTGGTTATTTTTGCATTGTCTTTGAATGCCTTGAATTTGTGATAAATGACCTTTTAGTCTAGCAGGAATATGAGTGTATGCCTTGGTGAAGCATATAAATAATCTTGCTGATGTTCATGGAATTGCTCTACCTGCACAGGATCTTTGGCAGAACAGTCTCTATTACAGGAAAGTGAGGAGAAAAGAAAACAATGTTGAAGAGAAGTTCTAAATCTGGTATTTGTTAAGTAGTAGGTGTGATGACTATAGTAATAGAGAAGCATGTTGCCTGGGCCTTTGCCACCTGCCTGCCCCGAATGGGGAGCTGATTCTCCCAGAGCTGTGGGGAAAGATGTGTTTGTAGTGAGCTGTCCCTGCAGCCAGTATTGAAAGATTCCTTTTTTTAAGGGACCTTAAAAAGCTATTCAATAAACTTAAGCTGATAGAACAGTCTATATATAAAGTAGGGGGCTGGTTTGTGTGGTGTGTGGGTTTTGGTGGTTTTGGGTTTTCTGTTATTTTTTTGGGGATTTTGGTGGGGTTTTTTTGTCTTTTTTTTTTTTTGAGGAAGATTTTTTTCAACTACTTCTGTAAGTATTTTCAAAGAAACCACTTTTCATTACATTTTCAGTGTAGGCAGCTTTTTTTTTTTATTAATCTTGAGTACTTTTCAAAGTTTGTTTTTCATTTTTCTGTCATACAGATGTATTTTTTACCTTTGTGTGTTTTATGCTTCAGGAACAGATAAACATGTGGCTATATTTTTGGTGTAGTAGCCTTATTTTATCAAGAGTACTTTTAGGTAGTCACATAAACGTAATTCTCATTCTGTTCTACTGCACCCATCTCTCTCCATTGTCTGCTCAGACTGTGGCTGGTAAAAAATGCGAAAGAAAGCATTGAAAGGATATTTGAATGTCACTGCCACTATTACAGATTTTTCCCTTTTGAGCTGTGAGTTCTGGGAGTCTGCTATGTGCAGTAATGTCCTGGAGTTAATTAAACTGCTCAGTCTGTGGACTTTGGGCAGTTCATTCAGTGCAGGTAAAGGTACACATCCTTTGTCGTAGCATGAAACGAGCAATTACTGGTGTTTGTAACTACAGTACTACTGCTCTTTGATGAGGAGAAGCTTAGTGTGGCGTAGTGCAGTTTGACTTCTCTCAATAGCTTGAGAGCACTGAAGATTTTATTCATCGAGTGAGTATGCACAGAATCACAATAACCGGTGTAAGGCATTTTTGGTGCATAGCACTGTAAAAATATAATTTGAATAGGTTTTTTTCCTCCCAAGCTTTTTAAACCAAATTTGAAATAAAGAAGGAAAAACATCACTAAAAACCACTAAGGCAGTAATGAATCTCTGTTGTTAGGCTTGAAAAGGAGGGGAATTACATGAACAATCACAACTTTTTTTTGGTTAAACCGCATAACATTGTATTTGCTTTTGGAAAATTGCATTAAAAAGAGAAGTGACTTTTATTCCCATGCAGAGGAAGGTTGCCTACAGAGGATGGGCAGTTGCCAGCTAGCATGAGTTCTGTGCAATCTGTAGCAAATGCTGATTATATTCTTTGCATTGCCACCATTTAGGCAGTAAGATATTTTGATTATTAACTGTGGCTTTTATTTATGTATGTATGTATTTATTTATTTATTTATTTACTTATTGATAGCTTGTGAGAGGCTGAGGTTGTTCCTAAAGGACTATTCAGTATCTTGTAGAAAACTATTTAAGTTTTCATTTCTTTCTTGAAAAAAACCCTAAAATATTGTTAGCAATACAATTAGTAAAGTATATCACAAGGCCTCCCCCTCTTTTACTTTCTCTCCCACAGTGTAGTTGATGTCTTCATGTATTGTTGGGGTATTAGTCTTGATAACAGCAATGGGATGCTATGTATTTTTAAAAAGTGGATCTGAAACAAAACAGTAAAGAGGTCAGTAGGGAGGTAGTGAGTGTCAGTGAGGCAGATTTCCTACATTACTTTGATTCCATTTGTCCTTTCCCAGTATTTCTTTCAGTTTCATAATGTGTTTACTGTTAATACTAGAGTTCTTATGCTGAAAATATTTAACCATCTGCATGGTGTCAGCCATGGGAGTAACCTTTTTGAACTCAGTGGCTTACCTTATATTTAAAATGCAAGTATTTATTTAAATGTTGTGGTAGTTTCAATCATCATCTCAGTGTAGTAGGCAGGTATACCTTGCAGATGATGCTTTTATCACAAAGAGATGAAAATAGAAGGAAAGATAGTTTGAGGATATCACAGTCTCGTTCTGTGTCTCAGCCCATACAATGGTGACGTACTCTACAGCCCAGAGGAGGCACTAAGAACTTTTTTGTACAAAAACTTAAATAATATTTTAAAAATGGGTGTTTTAACAGATCCATGGCATTTTTACCTCTGTAATACGAGGCAGTTATGAGTGTGTTGGACATTACAGTCTCCATTGTACAGATGAGAAACAGCATAGGTTTTAGTTAATATGTTGAAGTTCTTGCCTGTTACTGGTCTCTTGTCATCACATTGCACAGAATACCTACTGAGGGGCATAGCCCTAAAGATAGGGAAGTTATACTACAGAACAGCTTGCCAAAGATCCAGGGCAGAGCTGAAATCAGTTCTGGTCCCACCTTTAAAGTATCTCCCCTCATTTACAGATAAAGGCATACAAAATAGAGTGTAAACTAACAGACATAGCGTGGAACACTGACATTTGGCCTTGATATTTCAAGCAAGTTCTTATGCCAAGAGCGGCTATTCAGTTTCAAAAGCCATTTGGACAAATCCTCACTCACATTCACCGGCTCTTGGTATTTTTCCTCTGTCACAAAGAGAACTTCCTGCATATGAAAGAAAAAAGCTCTCTGTGCTCCTATAATTCCAAATATGATGGATTCCATTTACTTTTCAGACAAAAACTTACTTAATTTCTACAGATCAAATATAGAAATCTCACAGAAAATTATTTTCACAGGACTTTACGTTATTATCCATTTTACAGTGAATATTCCACAATATCTTTCTTTGCAGTGAACACTGTCTACGCATTCTTAGCTGTGCCTTTGATGTGGTTGGTCAAAGTTTCACTCTTGATATTATATCAAATGTTTTTCTACTCCTTGCATTTCTTCTCTTTCTGATTCACAGAGTACAGTCTGTGCTTAGTGCTTCAGATTCTTTTCCTTTAGAAAACTGACCTAGGGCACCATGCTTCCATTCTGCTCTTGTCACAGAGAGAATGTTCCTTGGCGACATTGGGCTACCTTTCTGTCACAGCAGCAGCACTCCTAAGAGGAAAAGTGAGTCAATGAGAATCTGAATGCAAATCTGTCATAAGCCCAGTAATTATGATTGCATTGACTGCCAGGTTTGAGCACTGTGATAACAAATGTGGACATTCTACAGCCTGCTTGCTGGATATCTGTATCTAGGATATGCCATCCTAGAGCTGACTGCTTCTGGAGAGAGGAGAGCTGTGTTGAGTCCGTATCCCCCCATATGGGATGCAGTCCCATGGGGTCTAAACAGGGAGGGCAGAACCAGGTACTGGAAGGAGAGTCTGTCCATTGACAGCCCGAAGTGAGATGGTAAACCAGGCTCGTCATCTGCCAGGGGAGTCCAGTCATGAGCAGCAGTTCATTGGGACAGAGAGAAGATGGAGACAAGTGACAGTGTGGGTCTGAAGTCCACACAGGAAACTGTACTGAAATACAGACTGGACAGATAGATTTAGGGGGTCCAGCCAGACTGCCTACAAGCCATGTCTGAGTCAGGGCTAGAGGTAGCCCCACGGGATAGCTTAGACCAGGGGCCAAAGCCTGAGGAATACTATTTTTTTCCATTGTGATAAGAAGCCCTGTTCTGTGAAATACTCACTGGAATCATCACATTCCCCAAAAAATAGCAATAATAAGGTGATGCTCAAGACATGATTAAATTTAATGGTACAAAAGTGCAGCTAGAAATGCTCAGTAAATGGTTTCAATCTGCCTCTTCTAAGGCTAATCAATGCAGTGAGATTCTCTACATTGAGTACGCTAGAATAAATATCAGATACAGTTTATCATACTCCAGTTGCATTTCTTTTTTTCTCCTTTCCTCTTTTTTTTAACCTGATGTTCTAAGGATTTCTTTTAGTGCCTACAAACATCTCCTTTTGACAGACAGTGCAAATTAAAAGATATGGCTAGGCAAAGGAAACTGGAACCCAAATATGCCCCCTGGGTTTTCATTTACAGTTAGAAGCTACAGACACAATTACTGCTGACAGAAATTCAGAAGCCAGTGGAAGAGTGCATGGGGCAGTAGATTCATGCCAGGCAGTAATTGGGAAGATTATTTTTAATCAGAGCATATCCTACAGCCCAAACATTAGAAATCTCTCGTAAGGCTGACAGGAAATTAAACTGAGACCAAACAAAAAAGCCTCAAAATAGAAGTAATATGGTTAGAAGTCTAATGATGGCAAAACTCAATGCTTGTTGTATTTGGCTGTTATCTAACGGGAATGACTTTTAACTTGCAGGAACAGATACCATTGTTTAATTGCATTTTTAGAACAGAATTAAAATAAAAACTTATCAGATTAGATCAATTTCTACTTAGGTTTTTGATAAAGGTGTGAAGCGGTAGGTGCTAAGTCAGGCTTAGTAATTGTGTGTATGTGTAAGTAGTAATTTTTCTTATTGCTTTGGGGGGGTTCTTTTTCTCTCTTTTTTTTTTTTTTTTTTTTTTTTAGTTTAATATTATGCTAAAGAGAGCATTATGTGCTCTTCTATGGAAAAATAACATAATGTCCAGGGTGCTTTTGGAATGCCTGTGTATGGTAACGAGATAATTCATGAAGCCTCAATGGCCTGGGGCTGTCTTCCTCAATGACCCTGCAGAATAACTTTTGCTTATTTGGGCTGCCTGAGCTGCCTGCCCTGAGGGAAGAAGAGACCTGGGTGTTCTCAATACTTTCTATGCACCTGAATTTTTCACCTGAAAACATAACTTTTCCATTTTTAAATGCATCTTAAAAGCATCATCTTCTTTACCAGACTTTTACATGTATGCTTAGCAGGTCTTCTTCTAGTTGACTCTCAAGTTTTCCTTGTCTAAAAAGAAAGACTGGAGCACTGCAGAATGGGAGCTTTGCTTGTGATCTGAAGAAGGGTATTGCTGTTCTTGTATATGCCTATCACATACAGATGTTGTAATACCAGATGCAAGCAAAATATTGCTGATTGTATATTTATGTTTGATAGGAGTGCAAAGCAAGAGCCTATTCCATGATTTGCTAAGATATGTGGGAGTTGTGGAAAACAAAACTTAGCATTAAAACCGTGTATCTTATTTTTCTCCACAAGGCTGATTTTGGCTATGTGGACAATCTTAATGACATTTCCTGTCAGTACAAAGAATAAGAAGGTGTAACATCAAGTCCATACTTGGGTTATCTTGAGGCTTGCAAACAGGATGTTATCAGAATGTAGTTTTTCTTCCACAAAATTAGTAGCATTTTTCAGCTGTATTTCATTCTACTGAGAAATCCTTCATATAATCACATAAATATGACTGAATAATCTTGCTTGTTGTTTAGATACTGCCTGAGTAGCCAGATAAGAACTGAGGCACACTGCATAATGTATGCAGTTTCTGCAAAGTGGTCTTTCTGAGCCCTGGAATCACTGGGCTGTGCTGTGTGGCAGGAACGGTCTTCAGCACCAGCCTGTGTGCAAGAGCCCCGTGGTGCACTGTGCAAGAAGCTTTCCTGAACTGGCTCCTGCTGTGAGGAACAGGAGCACTGCTTTGGGTAAACAGGCATATGGACCAGGCATTCCTTTGGTTGGGCAGAAATCTTGACAAACCTTTGTATAGTTTGTAAATTCTCTGCTCTTCCTTCTGTCCAGCTGTATAGTGTGAAAGTACTATCGGTGGCGGTAAGGAGAGTACAAGGCTGCAGCTGGGGCTCTACTCTCCTGTTGGCAGGTGGTTTTGGACCATTTGTTTTGAGGAAATCCTGTTTTCACTTGTCAAATTGCTAAACATTTTAAACAACATCTGCAGCCAGTACAGCATAAAACTTAAACATTTCTATGTGAAGGAAATTACAGAAGGGTCATATAGTACTGAAAATTAGGCAAAATGAATAATTACTCGTTATTTACGTATTATAGCCAAGTTGGTTTAGAGGTACCTATTTCTACAGTTTCTCATGCATTTGCTCTGATTTCTTACAGCAATAATGCAGGAATCCCATGCAACAGTATATTCTTATATTTTCTTGGTGTTGCATATATTCTTCAAATTCTGAACACCTTATTTCTGTGTGTATTCTGAGTTCCCTCAGTCACTAGAGCATGCAACTGCAGGATAAATAAGGAAAACTAGCAGCAGCAGTTGGGAGTATAATGTTTCTAAAATTAATGATAGGTAACATTATGCTAACCAGGAAGTCTGCTAGGATTGAGTGGTCAGATAAAAGTTGTTCAGAAAAGGAAAATTAATGTACTGTAACCTCGATGAGGCATTTTAATCAGTACCAAGTCTAAAAAGTATGAGTTTGCATTGGAGAAATCACAGTGATTTCAAATCGTGAAACCCAAGTACCCTGATGGAGAAAACCCGAGAAATAAATTTTCCATTATTCGGTTTTGTTGACCATGGGTAAGTTTCACTGTAGCATTGCAAGATGATCCTAAATCAGATGTCATTTTCGAAAATGTAGTCCGATTACTTAAAAAATACTTCTCCTCAGAGATTTTAAGGACCTCTCAATACTGTTAATTTATCTGGTATTGTACTCGGACAAAGCTGAGTATATCTCATACAAAGAAACACTACTGAGAAAGCAGATGTACTAGTTTTAATGTATAGTTTATGCACATATGCAACCTTCTTACATGAGCTGCCTTTTCTGTAGTATTTTTGCATGTATCTGGTTTACTTTATTTCATAAATAAAAGGAAACTTATGTCTTAGCTCAGAAATTGGTTAATGTTGGGATTTGGTCAGTAAGACAGTTGCAATTACCACTAGGAGCTTCAGATGTGAAGTTGGATCTTTGATAGACACTCTCTTAGTGAAGGTCTCTGCTGTAAGGAGACCAAAGTGCAAGTATGTTTTCTGTTGCTGATTGTGACTTTTACCAGTTCTGAAGTTGCTGGGGTTTTTATCCATATGTGTGATGGTTGCAGTATTACCTCACATGCTTGTAGAATGTGGACCTTTCTGGTACTGGAGCTTCTTGTTGTTATTTATTTACCCTCAACTTCATGATAAAGAGCCACTACTGGTTTTGATTTTTTTTTTCTTTTTTAAATTTTTATTGAAATTGTGATTTCAATAAAAGGAATAACATACTTTGTGAATAACTATTCCATATATTTACTGTTTGGGATTTCATTGAAGTGAATAAAAAGTATGTTAAATTTATCTTCAGAATGTTTTGGTAATACATAGATCTAGTTGTGTATTTTGTTTAATGACTCAAAATATGCCCAATGTTTCTGTTTTTAAGAGTGTTTGTATCAGAGAGCATAAACTACCACTTGCACATGAAAATGAAAAATGCATGTAAGGAGAATCTGTTACAAAAAAGCATGGCTGAGCTTACTGTAACTTCTAAAACCCAATGAATAATTCAGTAAATTACTACATGTCAGCAGCTGCTTGTCAATAAGAACAAGTGGCATGGAATACAATGTAAGCCTATTATAATTCCCAGCTATGTGCATATATAATATATTATGGATGGCCCCTTTTGTTTGCGTGTATTATGATAATTTTTCTTTTTGAAAATTGCTTGAAGTTTTCACTTGAAAAATCCATGGAAAGTAACTCAGAGTTGTATGTTCCTATTGAAGCAGAAACCTGTACTGGGGAAAATTTTGAATTCTGCATGTCTATTTGTAGGTAAGTTCATAATGCAACACTGGATTTAGAATCCAAGTAAATTGCAGACTGGAGATTTTACTGCCTACTGAATGATTAATAAAATAATGAAATCTTTGTTGATATCTGTGAATCAATAAGCAGATTTTGCTGTTCAGCTTTGTACTACAATAAAAGTTCAATTATGACCCCATAATGTATACAGCCCTTCTTGTGAAAGCCCAAATAATGCATTATCAAGTCTATTTTTTGTTCCAACGCTTTGAATCTTAAAGCCTACATTCAGCCTTCCATGGACACAGGGCAAAATATGATCTCCTTTTAATCTTCATTTACAGTACAAATGTATTTTTCTGTTCTTAGGAAACTACACAGAAGCCCCATGCAAGTGGTGCCTATTGTTTTCATGATCAGAGCCTTCTTTCAGTAAGTCCACTGATTTTTGTTGGTGTTTGTTGATTTTAAGTTCCTTGGAATTTGGTTGACATCTCTGTTTTGCTGTCATAATGAATTAAGAGATACTTTGGGATTCACAACTTGCCGTGCCGATGCTGGATTGCAAGGCTAATAGACCAGAAGTACAAGATCTGTGAACAACAGCTTGCCAGTGATACGCTTAGAAAATAATAATCCGTGTTTCTGGCTGTAGGTTCAAGTGCTTTTCTCTTGTATTTCTGTTTTACATATTAGGGTTATATCACTACTGTATTTATTTTACCTTCAGGTGATTCTGAAAGAATGAAATAATTTTGTATATGGATTAGTCACAGACACTCTTTTTCAGTGTCCATAGAACAGCTATGATAATTCATCATGCTTTCCTTTTTAAATGCACCTGTGATGTCAGGGAATATCATTAACTAAGCTCCGAAATTTATAGGACATGTGGAAAAGTAATTGTGCCGATTCCATTTGCACCTCTTTCCTTTCTGAGAAGAGGTTTTTGCATCCAAAGTGTTTGTTGTTCTTTCATACACGGTTTTATTTTTTCTTGTAAAGTTTGTTTTAACACATGCTTAGAAACAATATCGATCAAGCACTTTTTAAGCAGGATAGAGCTTTCTATACTTCTAATAACATACAGAAGTAGCAACCCCCCCCTCCCCCCCAAAATTCAGTTCTTGATAAGTGCGTATTTGGTACTTCTCAAACAATTTTTAATAATCCTCTGCTTAAAATAAATTGCAATCCTCTAATATTTTGTATTGGGAAATAAGCGTGACTTGTTCTGTACTGGGCTGACTGAATAGATTTCTGTTTTGTATTTAGGTACTTTCTATGTGTAGAAAGTAAAGAAGTTAAACATGTGTGTTGACAAAATAATAGACTAGATTCACATTTTTGTTCAAATGTATTAATATGAGTTGTTGAGTTCTGCCCCAACACACAGTTTAGTGGCATTGAAAAAATGAGACATTCAGTCCTTGTTAGAAATAAGCATTTTATATTTATTCTTCTACACTAAACACAATCTTCCTCTTTATGTCTTTGAAAAAAAGATTTCATTATTTCAAAAAGACTGCCTGGCTTACAGGGTAGAAAAAACCAAGCCTGTTCATCTTGAGGACAGATTTAAATCAATTCTGTAGTGCTCAGCATGCTTGTTGCTTTTAGGTTTTCCTCCATCACAAACAGTATTTTCTATCACAGAATAACCTAACAGTTCCTAGCAGAATTTGATGCAATTGACAGCTTTTGTTAGGAAAAAAATGGTAGCAATTGCAAGAATGAGGTTGGGGTTTCTAACCTGTGGGAGACAGTGGTCCCTGAGATAATTACTGGCATGTTTTTAGGAAGATGGCATTAATTTGGCTGTGAATTTAGTGCTTCAGTATCTATAAATGTAGTTGAAGGAAAAAGGTATTAATCTTCCTTCAACAAGCTAAAGCTGAGATTTGGGGTATATGACAAGAAAGAAGAAAATACTCATTTTGAATTTGGGGAAGGTTTAGTGCTGCCAAATCTCAATGTGCATAATTGGTTTTATTATTTTCCCTTGTGATCATAACCTAACCAGCACAATGACTATCAATCAACTTCTAGGGCTAAGAGGTCATTTTTTCCCCTGCTCAGACTGAAGTCCAGCATGTTGCCTGGTAACAGTGTATGTAGATGAGTTGGCTCCTAAGTACACCATATGGCTGGGTGTTATGCCCTATTCACCCGTGACATGATGTACACATGTAGTACATTACTTGTTATAAAATGGTTTGTCCCATTCCCTTGTTTAGAAGAAGCATTTAAAAATAGCAGTACCAGTCCAACACAGGCGTTCTAACCTGATGGTATTCTATGCAATGAAACAAGTGTCTGTCACAAGTGTCAAAAACCTCATGGAATAATCACAGTAAATTTTGTGTTTGTCATGCTTCAGTTGAATTTATGTATAATTTGTAGCTATTGTTGCTTTACAGTATTTGTCTATTGTAAGAGATAAATATATTGAGACAACTATAGTTTAAACAGATTAATTACGGAGAAATCTTGTGTTTTAAAATTAAATTTGATGGATTTATTTGGCATTTGACCTTCTATTAATTGTGCAATAATGTCTGCAGTACAAAATCAGCGCTACAGTGCATTGAGCAAACTAGTAAACAAAGCAATTGAAGACAGTTTCAGAAAACAACAACTAAAAATACACATGACAAGCAAAGGAGACAGAGTTGTTCCAAATATACCATGGGAAATAAAGCACAAAGAGTGGCTGGCAGGCAGTCTGTAGCAGAAACCTAGATTAGCAGACTCCTCACTCATTCCCATAACTAGAGCATTTTTCCCATTCCATTGTTAGAAACTGTAATTCCTTAAGGTGGGAATACTGCAAAGTGCAGTGTTAAGCAGCAGTATGTGCCATGAACTTCATGTGCTGGCCATTGTATGCTTGTTTAAACTGAAAGAAAAGAAATGGGATTGCTTTTACATGTAATGACAATGATCTGCACAGCGAGGGTTGGAAGCTCATTGCCTTTTTCTCCAGTTGGAAGCCTGGCCAGCTCACAGTGGCTGTGCTGCGTTTCTCTGTGTTTAGCCAATTTGGAAAGATGAGTTACTGTGCTAAGCCCTCCTCTACACAATTCTCTTGCCCAAAGCTATAGTTTTTTTAATAAAGAAGCCTTTTCTCTTTGGCATTCCACTTAAGTTGTCTGAAAACAGTTCAGAAAAAAGTGTAGAAGAAAACTGTTCTCTGTTCCGTGTTTTGTGGAAAGTTCTACAGTTGCTTTTTGAAAGTTCTACATACCTGTCCATTCTGTTGGGTTTTTTTCTTCAGATTGTGTATAGTTGTTACATAGCTTGATAAATATACTGTAGTTAAGTGACCTCACTTTATTACTGACATGTTTCCTTCGCTAGAAGTTTTCAAAGTAATAGAGAAGGATGAGACAGTGGTACTGCTCCATGTTAATTTGATAGTTGGATCCTTTGGAAGATCTGCCATGATAATCCACATTTTAAACCCCCGTGGATGTAAATGCATATATGCAAATAATGCTGTCAGTCTCAAAAGAGCCTTGTCTTCACTTCTGCTACAGTCTGTCAGTGATACACTAGTCAGTCTGCTGTAAAGGCCTAGGAAGGCCTATAAAGAAAAGCATTTAAACCCCTTTTCTATAATTTGAGAGCTGTGTTTTCCTTTTAATTGTAAACATTTTTTAAATAAGTAACTAAAAAATAGCCCTTATTGCATTGAAAATAGTTTTGTTATCGGGGATTATGGGTCCATTTTCCCTCTCATTAAACGCATCTTTAAAAATTGTTAATACAATAAATCAATTTTCCAAAACAACATAGCTTGCCACGGAGGAATCTGAGGAGTTCATTGTGATCTGGGGATTTCTACCTGAAAGGCATGAAAATATAATTGTGAAAGAAAGCTATTATATAAAAAAAAAAATTAAAAAAATCACAATTCTCTTAGAAATAAACCAGTATTATAACATTTTTCTAATGAATGTAAAAGGAAAAAGGATTTAATGATTGTGTTCTTATTTATTTCTCTATCTGTATTCTGATGTAGTCTGAGTGATAGTATGAGTCTAGAGAATTTAATATTTTTAAAATTGCAGCATTTTGAATTACTGATATCTGTGAATTACAATAAAAAAGGGTTGAAGAATGGTAGTTAGATAACGTAAATGAAGCAGTAAGTTCTGCTCCATTACTTCATCTGAGCTAGGATGGGGAACTGTTTAGTTGTTAGTATCTGCTTCATTGTCATATTATTCATTGTTGTTTTGTGATATCTTCAAATATCCTCACAGTTATTGCAGGAATTCATTAAGGACTAGAAGCAGTGAGGCATTTACACGCTCCTAATGATAAGCAGGAGAATATTCTTACGGATGTTTTTTCTTCAGAAAAAGCTTTAAAGGTGGCTAAACTTGACCTGTGATTGAATTTTTTTCTAGTGCTGGTGTAAGGTAGCAGCTTTTGGTGGTTGATTAGATACAATCTTTAATTCCTTCCTGCATAGGGATCTTTGCTTCCATAGGGGAAGAGAATGTGGTTTTCTTTTGTTGGATGTCATGAATTTTAAATTCGTATCAGTAAAATCTTTACTGATTTTAAGTAAAAAGAGCAGCTAAGTGGTAGCAGGTTTACATGAATCACTGTTAAACCATTGCTATAATTTATGACCACCTAAATTGTAAAAGGGCAGGGGTTTGTACTTGTTAAAGCTGCAAACCAGAATAGTAGTGGTCTGCTTTTGATTTTACAGGTGGTTATGCTGCTCATTTCACTTAAGTCATGGTCTTCCTACATAAAGGAAGAAACTGTCCTTCATTAGAGTGTGCTTAATCACTGCTGCAGATTTTTATATATATATTTATTTGAGCATCTAAAGAATTTAGAAGTTACCTGCTCAAAGCAGATTTTAAACAGCACGGAATTACTGAAATGAATAGGACATTACTGAAATGAATAGGCTCCTAACACAAGTGGGGTTTTGGAAATCCTGCCCCATTTAACTGTGTAAGTAAAGTTAGCTTTGTAATTCTCTCTTGGTTATATACAAATGTGCATGTACAGAAATATCTAACAATTTCTTCTTTTCTCCTTCCTCTCTTTTAAGAATGCAGTCAGTATTTGTTTCTAATGGATTCCTCTGTGAACTTTCTAAATCCTTTGTCTTTGTAAGCGGTCTTTTCAATATATCAAGTAAAAGCTATAGGGGTTGAATATAGATTAACCATAGGATCTGAATTTACTGCACGTAGCAGCCTGTTTTCTGACACTACATAGATATTTCCTTCAGAAATGTTGTTTTACATACATATTCTTATTCAGGCATTATGAAAATTTTTACATGCATGTAATCACGTAGCTTAGAATTCTTCCACTGGCAATTGTATGTGCTCTGGATATTCTCCAGATTACAGCATTAAGATGTTTTTGATCAGGTTCATTTCCATAGTGGTGTGGCATTTAAGAGATATCATGTCTCCAAATTCCTGTGAGATTAGTACATGTTATTATGTCTTTATTACAGAAGGAAAAGCAAGAAAATTGAACAACCTGGCTGATGTGCCAGGAGAAGTATAGCAGAGCTAGGATTTGAATTCGTATTTCTCAAATCCCAAATCATTGTCTCCGTCACTGAACCATCTTTCCTCCTGCTCTCCCTGTAATCCAGTACCTTTTATTGTTAACGATTTTTACATTTAACAAGTGAAAAAGAACTTAAATTCCATGCTCTCTCCTGTCTCATAAAAAATTGAAAATTTTCCTCAAGAAAATCGTGCAGTTACTGAAGTCCTATCAGCATAGCTCAGAGCTAATTGAAATTTAACAGTCATCATGACAGCCTGGGTCATGTCAGGGGTGTTAGCATTCTTTATTAAAGATACATGCTTGATCCTTTTTTCTTCTTTGAAGAGCTTCCAGGCTTCTGCAACTTTTTTTCTGATGGTGCTAATTATGCAAAGTGAAGGTGCAGTCATTGCAAGCTCTTGGGTAGTTCAGTATAGCAAATGTTGTTAACTGTAGCAATGATACTCTGAGCTTTGGGCTGTGTTCGCAGCCCAGGATTCGTAGAGGATTCATTTCTGTGTCATTGCGTTACTGCATGTTAGCATGTAGCCACACCTGCAGTGTATTCAGGTAGGGCTGTCAGGAAACAGCAAAGCCATGAGCCCATGACAGTGCATGCACGTAGGATTCTGTAACGGGGAATCGTTGTATCCCTGTACATGGTGCATTCATAGTAGATCTAGTGCCACAGTATTTGGCGTTTTGTGCATTGTATGTTGGACCTGGGAACCTGCTGAGCTCTGTCTGGTTGCAACACAAGAGCACAGGTTTGAAAGCTTATTATTGTGTCAGTGCTACTGCTCATGGAAATGAACAGGCTTTTTGGATTGTAATGATTGGATTAGATATGGGGAAAATTTAATTTCCTCTTTTTTTGCCCTTATTACAATTGAGGATAGTTATTGAGTTGCCAAATCTGTGTTGTAATGTGTTATTCCTGAGCAGCTTGTGTACAGCCAACAGAAAACATGCTCTGTGAGAATTTCTACTGATTCTGCAAGATATGCTAGAAATCATGTAACTGATGGCTCTTTAAATTTTGAATATAGGATTGTGTCCTCAGTGAGGAAGAATAATGCTGGAAAATAAGAACACATTTGTTAATGTGTTTATCCTTATTCTACATAGTTTTAAGAGATGTAGAAAGATAAAACAGCATTTGAGTTTGACAGCGCATTTGTATTTGGCAACACTCTTCAGCATTGTTCACTACCTTCAGAAATTGAACTGTGCCTCTTAGAACTGCTTTTGACTGTGGACCTTTCTAGAAGCTAACTAGCAACTAGGGGAGTGTTCTAGCACTGATCAGTGGGGCTTAGCAATTTGGGATTTCTTGCCAAATAGTTAAGCCTGTAACTTTGACAGTATTGAAATACATTTACATCTGTTAATGCATTCATGAGAGAGATTTGTCTGTGAGCTACCAAAATTACTAATCATGCAGGACAAGTTTGGAGGGATTGATGGAAGAACTTGTCTTTGTATGTAGAGGGAGGACAGCTCCCTGTACCACTCTGGGACAGACAGTGTGCTGGCATGTTGTAGCTTTACTCTAAAGAAGCGCTTGGCTTGTTACATGAGGCAGGTTTCAGAGACCAGCACACAAGTCGTATTCAGCTGCCACGTTCTGTATTTCAGTCTTGGATGTATCTTCTTTATACTGACCAAGTCAAGAAACCCACTGACCTGTACATGGTGTGGACCCTGGCTGCAAGTCTCATATGGTCTGAAATATGTCTTTGAACAGTTGGGGTCAGCTATCCCTGCTGTTTCAACTCCCAATTTCTCATGCACCCCTATTGCAAACAGAAAACCTTGATGCTGCTCAAGCACTGCTCAGGAATAGGCTGGCAATAGCACTGTTGTGGTATCAACACTGTTGCAGATACGATTCCAAAACACAGCACCACATGGGCTGCTATGAAGAAAATAAGCTCTATCCCAGCCAAACCCAATACACTAGTAAAACTGCTGCTTTGCTTTTTCACTGTGAAGGTTCTGCTTCCTTCATCTGCACCCCGGAGGAGCGAAGTTTTATGAGCACATTAGGAAAAGAGACCAAGTGGTGCAATAGAAACACTAGAGGGGTAGTGGTTTTGTTTGACGATTTGGTTTGGGTTTTTTTCTTTGTCTTGAGAGATATTTTGCACAGCTAAATGTCCCAGTTAAAAAAAATATATATATGTAGGGCCTACACCGAGAAAAGATTGATGTGAAATCCTTTACAGATTATATTTTTATCAAGACCAAGTTGTTGTGTGCTATTGATTTTTAGATCTGCACAGTCTACAAGTAATAAAAGTTGCAGAGGCAAAATGATTTAAGGTGGTTTCCTATCTTTTGTATAAGCCAGGTTGGGATATTGAAGTACAAATCAATTGCTTTGCCAGTCACATTCCTTGAAAGCCAAAGGAAAATCTCAGCATGAGTTATGGTTTCCAAATGTTTGTGTTTTCTGGTTCTGAGCCTTATCTTACAGGCAATAGGGTTTGTTTTTTCTGACAAGTGTGCCTGTAGCTTGGTCACTAGTACACCAGATAGCTGTAAAGAATCATAGTAGGGGACTCCTAACAGCAAAAATATGAAATCTAATTATGCAAAACTCACTTGCAAATAGCAACATCTACACAGGATTCAATCTTGAAGGTACAAGGGCAGACAAAGTGGTAGCACTCTCATCTATGTGTGGCTGGTTGGTATTCTCCTACGTACACTGACGCATGGTGCCAGAGATGATCAGTTTTACTACTAAAACAGTGAGAACATTCAGATGATGGGAGTTGAGTGTATCAAGGCAGAATCAGTATCATAGGGGTGCTTTTGTCATTCAAGGCAGAAACTCTGAATACATGAAAATTGTGAGGATTCAACAATATTCATCTGGAAATATTTTATTCTAGCTCTTGGCTACCGATGAAGGCAGTAATAAATTAAAAGTGGTGTTACACAAGTAATTTTATTGCAGATCAATGCAATTTCTTATTACTGAGTTGGGGTGGTTAATTTAAGGACTGTGGTTAGGAGGATATAGATTCACAACTTGCAGGTGTGTTTAAAACAGTATACTCCATATACATTTAATCGGTGGTGGGAAACCAAATATGTTCTTTTATACTTGATGTTTAGCTACCATAGCAAATCTTCATTTGCATAACTTGATGAATATCATTACAGCTAGAGTTTTACTTGTGCTTTATTTTGTGCTAAAGGGAGAGAGCAGTAAAATTCTTAAAAGAGTACTTGTAAAGCAGCAGTGCAGTTAAATGAAATAGAATGATTCTTCATAGATTTAGGGATATTTGTACTACATTCATGTTTTCCCTAAAAGCCACTTCAGTGTCATAGGATACAGCTCTTTGATGATTCATATTTTTCAAGAAAATGGCCCATATTTCACTTGGCTTTGGTTGTGTCCACAGTATGAACCCCAGCGTCCATAAACTGTTTCCTTTGGGACCATTGGCACCAAATGGAGGCCCTTGTAATCAGCCCCCTAATTAATGTTTCTCCATGATATTAAAGAACTCCTTTCATAATTTCTTGGGAGACCTTTTTTGCTGTTCGAAGTGGTCTGAAAAAGTGGGGAAATTATCACATATGCTGTTTTGTCTCCACCCAGTGTGAAGATTTCAGTCACAGTCTGCTTCAGGCTCACTCCTCTCCCTCTTGTTTCTGTTCTGTTCCACTTCTCTTCCTCATGGGATATTTCTCCTGCTTCCCTCAGATCTGGGAGTGAAGTCCTACATGGATTCATGCTTCATTCCAGGTGGAAATGTTGCCCCTTCCTTATATATTTTCTGGGCTCGATGTTGAAGGAAGAGAGAAAAACACCATAACCCTCCCATCGCTTATAGTGTAGAATGGAAAGAATGAAAGTCCTAAAAAGTATGGAAAGGCCACCTGAAAATATTCTAACCTGAAAATAAGCCATGGAGTAATGTTCTTTGTATCAAAGTCAGGAAGGTTCTTATATGAAGATCTATTCAGGTGGAGGGAGAGATGGGGGAAGAGAGAGAGAAACTGCTTGTCTGGAAGACCCTGTCTGTATTTGCTGATGATGCAGTTACTCCAGAAAAATGACATAGAATTGCAGAAAGATTTTGCAGCACTGGGTTAGTGGCAGATGAAGTTGTTGCTGATAAAAGGGCAGGTACTGCAGATAACAACTATATGTTATGCTGGGAAAAGAGAATGGGATAGTTGTAAAGAAAAGGAGGTCAGTGGGAAAATGCAGTGAGAACCAGAAGAGAGCAGTAACCTAACACACACTTTGGTAACAGAGCCTAGATATTAGGGTCTTCCTCTCATTACAGAGAGGAGAAGTGATGGAGAAATTTTAAATATACGCCTGGTGACCAAGGAGGCTGAAGTGTAACGAGGTACATCCCCTAGTATTTCACTGGAATGCATAAATGTTTCATTTTTACTGTAAAGGGGGTTTATAGGTAGAAGAAGTCCATGAGAATCTATACTATTACTGTGTAAAAGGGATAAAATAATTACATGATTTTCTGTTGAGCCAGAATTATTCAGAATAGACAAAACCAGGACTGACTGGGAAAGTGCAGGAAGCTGTAGGATAAAGTGACAGAACAAAATTTACTTTCAAAATTTCACACTAGATGTAAATCTATTCCTGAGGAGGTAGTGCGTGACTGTTACTGCTCAGAAGCCTGTCTTGGAAACATCAGATGGAGATCTCAGAAGAATTAGTTCGATGCTTGACAGCTGTCAAAAAAGCAAATGGAGTATTTGGCAATTTTCAGGAAAGACGTTCAGTAATATGAGACTGTCTCTGCTGGAGCTGGCACTGGTCTTCCCTGTGCTCCCTGGGTGCAGTTCTGGTTAGACTGTGCCTCAAAAAGGTGTAGTCCAGGCTAGGTTGGAAGGAGGGCTCAGAAGTATGGAATAGCTTCTGTACAGGGAAGATACAAAATACATGCTTGAGCTCTCTATCTTGGAAAAGAGTTGATGGGAGAGTGAAATGAGACAAAAGTGATAGATTGAAATTATTACTGATATTGATTTGAATATTGATATTATAATGGTATGACTCATAAGGCAAGGATTACAGGCACAATAAAATGATCAAGGAATGACTCTTGAACAGAATTTTTTTCCTAATATATAATGCTGTTCCACAAACTTTTGCCACTGGATACTTTAGATTAAAAATATATAAACAAATAAAGAATAATTGTCTAAGTGTGCATTATTTCCTTACACAACAAAATGCAGGATGTCCTTCTTTGCAAATTACTGTGGGGAAGACTGATACTTATATTCTTTTATAAACATATACTGATCATTGTTGGACAGAGTTTACTCCTTTAAAAGATGCAATCCAGTAAAAAAGCTTTTCTGTTCATATAGATGTTTTACCAGATGTGAATCTTAATGGTTATTTAGTAGGACATCTGGAATAGGGAGACTTCATCAGCAGTTTCCACTGTTTTGAACACTGTTTTGAACATTCGGTTTGCTTGTTAGTCCTGACTTCTACCTAAAATTGTCCCAAAACATGGGACTGCCTGGGGGTCGTGCTGAAATATCTCTAACATACATTCTGTAGAACTGTCTTGAAGTTGTTTGCTAGAAGACAGTTGTCTCAAAGGCTGATTCAAGCAGAACTGGAAGGCAGTAGCTCATTATTTAGATATTTTAGGTCAATAATGGTAGTAGCTTTTCAAACTCTAATGCAGGCTTTGAAGCTCTCTTGTAGCTCTGCAAAGATACCTCAAACTGTAACATAACGTGGATTTATTTTTCAGTCTTATATGAATCTGCATTTTATTTTCCACATTATATTTGAAACTATGGGTTGTGATACAGTTTTGATTTTCTGTACATTGTGTGAACTTTGCATCTCTGTTTAGCTAACCAGCATTTAAAAATAATGGCTTTGATCTCCTTGTGCCCATTGGCCCAGGATCTGACCTACCCAGTTTGTAAAATGAAGGTATGGTCAGATTTACAAAGATTCAGAAATCTCTTAAGTGAAATAGCGAGTCTTATGTTCAGATTGCTGAATCCTTGGGAGGATTTTGTTTTGATTGTTCATGATTTCCAGTTTGTGTATATGGTACACTCAGTTGAATGATCTCAACAAAATCAGAAGTTATTTACATTAATGATTTATAGAATAGAATTTATAAAATAGTTAGGGTTGGAAAGGACCTCAAGATCATCTAGTTCCAACCCCCCTGCCATGGACAGGGACACCTCACACTAAACCATCCCACACAAGGCTACATCCAACCTGGCCTTGAACACCGCCAGGGATGGAGCACTCACAACCTCCCTGGGCAACCGATTCCAGTGCCTCACCACCCTAACAGGAAAGAATTTCCTCCTTATATCCAATTTAAACTTCCCCTGTTTAAGTTTTAACCCATTACCCCTTGTCCTGTCACTACAGTCCCTGATGAAGAGTCCCTCCCCAGCATCCCTATAGGCCCCCTTCAGGTACTGGAAGGCTGCTATGAGGTCTCCACGCAGCCTTCTCTTCTCCAGGCTGAACAGCCCCAACTTCCTCAGCCTGTCTTCATACGGGAGGTGCTCCAGTCCCCTCATCATCCTCGTGGCCCTCCTCTGGGCTTGTTCCAGCAGTTCCATGTCCTTTTTATGTTGAGGACGCCAGAACTGCACACAATACTCTAGGTGAGGTCTCACAAGAGCAGAGTAGAGGGGCAGGATCACCTCCTTCGACCTGCTGGTCATGCTCCTTTTGATGCAGCCCAGGATACGGTTGGCTTTCTGGGCTGTGAGCGCACACTGAAGCCAGCTCATGTTCATTTTCTCGTCGACCAGCACCCCCAAGTCCTTCTCTGCAGGGCCGCTCTGAATCTCTTCTTTGCCCAACCTGTAGCTGTGCCTGGGATTGCTCTGACCCAGGTGTAGGACCTTGCACTTGTCATGGTTGAACTTCATAAGGTTGGCATCAGCCCACCTCACAAGCTTGTCAAGGTCCCTCTGGATGGCATCCCTTCCCTCCAGCGTATCAACTGAACCACACAGCTTGGTGTCATCGGCAAACTTGCTGACGGCGCACTCAATGAAACCGTGTGTGAATGTGCACATTAACAGGCCTGGTGCTCTCTGGGGGCTGGTGGCTTGACAAAGCTTTACTGAAATCTTACTTTGTACTTCTCTGGAAGTGATTTATTTAAATTATTTTATTTCTCCTTAAACACATGATAAACTACATGAAGATGTTTGTACTTCCTCTTGAGAAATCCTAAATGCTTTCTCTGATAGTATTAATGGATGCTTAGAGTATTTTTCATGTGTGTAGCCTTCTCTGAAACATTCAGAATTCTCATTTGAGGTTTCCTGCCTGAAACAAGTTCAGCACGGAAGGTCTCTGCCTAAAAAAACGCCAAACCGTGCGTTTCTGAAACTTTCTAACTCATGCAAACTGCTTCAGAAAACCAGTCAACTTCCAGCTTGTGAGCAGTTGTGTGCATGAAAACAAAAGGATATCTTTTTGTAAGATTTCTGAAGTACATAACCCTAGGTAGTGTCTACATTTTCGCATTTAAGAAAAAGATTGGTTTCAGTTTCAGAAAGACTTGAAATGCAAAATACAAATGAAACAGCCTTTATGTCTTGGGAGTGATACATTTCATCTGGTCTATAGCATAAGAAATGTATTTAAGAGTTTAGTGTCTAGGACTTCGTTATGTTAGTTTTGTGTACAAAAATTGTAGTGTATCTATGAATATGTAATAGGAAATGTAAAGGTAGGAATTGACATTTATGATATTCACTGGCTTTTCAAATGAGTTGTTGAATTATGATGAAAAAATGTATTTAATTCTTTTGAAGTAGCAGTAGTTTTTGTTGGAAGCCATTTTCTGTTGAATTGAATTGGTTCACATTATTTTAGATTCCAAAATGATCTATGAGGGTTATGTGAGTGCTTTGCAAAAATACGGTGTGTTTGAAATTCAAAACATGCTACAATCTTCAAATTAGGATCACCTTTTCTATAAACTATCTTTGCAGGTGTATAATTTGATTCTTCATATATTTTCTCTTTTTTCAGCTTTTTCAGTAAGCTTAAAATTCACTTTGACTTTTAATTTTGTTCTCAGTATTGTTGTGGTAAACTGCAATGGCTCAACATTTAATCAGCTTAATATTAAGACCTAAAAAAGCCAGGAACTTTTTCAGACTTTTTTATTGATTAAAGAAATGCTTCTCAGTTCTGTGTGTATTTTGCAAATATATGCTCCAGCGGATTTGAAAATACTAGACCAGGTTTGGTTTGGCTTCCCAGCAAACATTTAGGAAACCAAATTGCTGGACTGAACTGGTATTTGAATATTTCGTTAAGTCATGTATTAGTATTATGTCTTCAGTACTGAGATACTGTCCTTTTACCTTGCTCATAAGAAATATCTGTAAGAGATGATAAAAAAAAATGAAATTTAGTAGAAACATCTGTGAGTTTGTCCACTATACTGCTTGTGATCTAATGTGGGGGAAAAAACCCACCAAACAACCCAAAACAAACATGAAAAGTAGCTTACAAGTTACAGTATTACAAACAGCAAAATAAAACGAGAGAGAGAAAGGAAAAAGAACATGCAGACATTTCCTCAGTGTGCATGTGTGTGATCAGCATATCTACAATGAACTATTTGTTGTCTCTGGCAGCCCAGAGTATCTCTTCAAAGGGAGAAGCAGACATAAGGACTTCTCTAAGAGCAAATCTCTATTGCTTTTGTAGAACAGAAGTCTGTCTCTCACAGAGGACCTGTTTGCACCCAGAGTTGCTGCTGTAGTGTCAGCAGCTCCGGGGGTGTTCTGTTAGCATAGGTGCAGTGGGTAAGCTCTAGTGCAGAAAGCACTTCATGTGCTCAGCTTGGGAGGTGTTGGACTGCAGCTCTGTGTTTTAACAAAGCAGTGCAGAAGAGAAAAACAACAGGGGAACCTGTATTTTATCAAAGGCATTATTAATGATTCGAAAATAAGCAGTGGTGATGCTATCTGTGATGCATTAATGACAGCAGGTTTACTTCTGTTGATTCATTAGCCTAATTATTTAGATATGATGAAACGTAACGACTGTTTTAAGTGCAAATAAGCTGCAGTTAGCAAGCAACTAGCCAAACAAGTGAGATAGGATGGCAATGAAGTTACAGGTATGGGAAGTACAACTGAAGAGATTGCAAAGATTTATTAGAAAAATACATGAGATGCCATTTCTCACTGTTACAAGTACATTTGAGGGCAAACTGCTGGTCCCTGAGTAGATAATGGTCACGGAGTTTATTAGATTTTTTTTTTTTTTCCAGTAAACTATTCTTCTTTGCCAGAACATCTGTCTGAAGTGAACTCCAGGCCTTCATTGCAGCCTTTGATACATCAAGTTTGCCAGTGGTTATTGCTGCATCTGTGACTCTAAAATTATCTACAGATGGGCTGGCTGGAGCTTACCAGGAGCCAGCTCTCAGCAATTTGGCTGGTATACTGTCTTTTAGTGAAGCAACCTGAGGCTGGAAATAAGTGCCTGTAAGGTGAAGTAACTCATCTGCACTGGGAGGGGGAAGGAAACTGCATGAACTTCCTGTAAGATGCTTCTACTGTAGTTGAATAAGAGCTATTTTGAATGTCAAGTTATCCCCTTAACCCCTTGATTAAAATAATTTCAGTTTTATAACCAGAATACTTAAATAAATATAGAAAAACCTTCATAATGTATAAGCTATATTTAAAGCTCTATTCTAGTTAGGGATAGATGTTTTTGTAACTAAATGTGTTTGTCAGGAGAAAATTAGGGCTGCAGGCATCCTCTCAGTTGTATGCATGAAGCTGTCTTCATGCATCATTTTTTCCCCATTAGCTGTAAAAATAAGGAAGATGAAGTTGGTTTAGGTGTTGGTTTAGGGTTTGGTGGAGTTTTGTTTGCTTCCCCCCATCCCCCCCATGATATCAATGTAAATCTAGTGAAAAGAGTTCTCTCAGGCAACAGAGAGACCAGATATTGCGTCACAGAAGAGAAAATTTTAGAAGTTTTCTTATAGTATCTGTGATTTCATAGTTTATTCATAAATTCAAGTTTCTATTTTATTATGGATTATATGAATTTCAATATTGGCAAGATTTTATGTAACTTTATCCTAATTCTATTTTAAATAATTGCAAACTGGGAGATTCTCTGACTATGGGTAAGGAGGCGTCCTTTGCATTGAGTGTTAAAAACACAGACAAAAAACCCCAACCCAAAACCCAAACAGAAACAGATGAAGCTTCCACCATTCCTTGCTACCATTGTCATGCTTTACCCTCCTAAGTTAAAAGCTTAAGGGAAAAAAGAACATCTAACCAGACACTCTAAGCAACAGGGCAAGCAGTCAGGAATGGTTTTTAATAAACTTGGGTTATGATAAATATTTACCTTATGCTGAATCTGTTCTGCAG
Source organism: Lathamus discolor (assembly GCF_037157495.1). Lineage (NCBI taxonomy): Eukaryota > Metazoa > Chordata > Aves > Psittaciformes > Psittacidae > Lathamus > Lathamus discolor. Next base: position 79,489,692 of record NC_088889.1, on the reverse strand, counting down.
TGCACTGCAATATGAGCTTATCCACTGTTAAGTGCATATGCTCAGTGATTCTTCCAGCATGTGTACACCTTGCTTTCATGTGTATATTCTTGGATTGGAAGCAAACTAGAAATGTACTGATTCATTCTGGTAAATGTCTGTGTGAAGCAGTTTCCTACAGTTTGGCTGAAGGTTTCTGCTTAATGGCATAATTCTTAGGCTAATTCTCAGTTCAAAATCCTCTTCGAGTGTTTACTACCCATCAGAATGCATAATCTGTTATATTTAGAACATAAAACTTAAGTGGTAGGAGTGCCTTTTGTTTCCCATGCTTGTTGTTAGATTTAAAAAACTCGTTTTTTTTAATTGAATTTTCTACTCCTCATGAAATTCATTTAGAAAGTCCATTTGATATTTTCATTTGAAAAGTCCTAAATATGTATCATGCAGAAAAGCACACGCTCCCCATCTTTAGTTGCTAACAGCTCATTGTGGGTTACACTTTTGTTTGTTTTTAATGAGAGCAAATTATCAGTTGTTGAGCCAGGAGAGATGTGTAGATGGGCTAAAAAGATTAATGTGGTATTAGTAATGAACTTAAGGCAGGCACTGGAGTTGAGAAGATTAAAAGCTGACATTACCAGATGTGTGTGTGTGGGTATAGATCGTAAACTGCAAAGTTAGCTAACTCAGAAAAAAACCACTTAAGAGACAGATGTGATTAGAATTTTTTGGCACTTCCTTGCAAATAGACAAGGTACTTTAAAATAAACTTAAAAAAAAAATTCCGCACAAGAAATATGTTGCTTTCCAGCCAACAGTGACAGATAGTGAGTCTCTGCCCAAGAGAAAATGGGTTTCCACTTAGCTCAGTCAGGGTTGTATGCTGGACAAAGAGACTGTGCACTCTTCATCTTACACTGGAGTCTACAAAGTTGATATTGACCTAGTTGCTAAATTGGGCCCTTGCTGCAGCAACTCAAAGGCACTGCTGCAAAGGCATCTCTCAAAAAAACACAGGAGATGTTATAAACATTCTTGTTTAAATAAAAAAATAATCAAAAGACATAAAAAAATGGGTTATTTAATATTTTAATTTATTATTTAAACATACTACAATGTATAACAGTAGGTACTAACCTGAGAATTTTTGAGCATGGACTGTAGTTTTTACTGTTCGTTGCTGCCTGTTTCCTTTGGCATTTCTTTCCCTTTTCTGTGCTTTTGTTTTCTCTCAGTAAAATTAAGATAATAATTAAACTAAGTTGATGCTTGGCTTTCTTTTGTAAAGTGCATTGATTTATACGCAAAAGAAGTTACTTCTTAAAAAAAAAACCCACTCATATTGTGGAGTGATTTGACATTTGAATTCATACTTCTGTATTTTTTTAATACAGAATTTTTATTAAAATCATCTTGTTACCTCACTAAAATTAATAAATTTGATGAATCTAATTATTAGGTTAAAATACTATGTCAGTACTTTCACTTGTAATACATGCAATATTATCAAATGCCATACATACACAAAAATTCTGATTCTGTCTATATTATCAGGGAGCTCAGTAATCATCATATTAACAGCACTGGCTGCTTTGTGCTGCTCCTGTGTATTCCATTTACTGTTTCCATAGACTTACATTGTTTGCCTTCTATCTTTGTTTAGGTTACCTGGTTCTTTCAACCATTCTTGTGTCTTATCCCTTATAATTATCTTTACGCATTGTAACTGAAAAGTTTTCTTTTTACAAAGTTGTAAGGTCTTCACCGAAACTTAAGACTACTCATGGCAAAACTGACCCCCAGATTATTCTCCTGCATCTTTGTTTTTCTTTATTTTTAATTTTTAATATATTCTTCCTGATAAAGACAGTACATTGAAATAAATACTGTAAATAGAAAATGTGGGACTTCCTCATCTGAACTGTTCCAGATGGTGAGTTTGTGAATCCATTTTCATTTCAAATTTTTGTTTAGGTAACATGCAGTTAGTCTACTGTGTAATTAGAAATCATCTTGGTATTTACCCGATGGTAAAAGCAGTGCAGCTACAAAAAAGTTAACATATTTCTAGGTCTTTAATACTAGTCTCTTCAGAAAATGCGTAGTTTGCAAACCAGAATTCATCCGGGACAATGTGTGGCTTTGGTGCTGACATTATTGAACTGTCCTGTGATTCTATGATTATAATTTTCCTTGCATTGAAACTAAAATCCTTTTAGATCTGGGCAATTTTGATCCGCTTCTCTGTACTCATAATTTCCTGATTGCCCTAAATAAGCTACTCCTTTAAGTCTGTAAAATCTTTTCAGCAGGTATATAATTTCTGGTAAGCCAGCTTCTGGCCCCACACTCTGCAGCATTTCCTGAGCATTCTTCTCTCTGTATTATTCTCTGTGTAAGCATAGAGAGAACCACCATTGGCTTGTGATAACTTAACGAGTAGTGGACACCCATGAAGAATTAAAACGCAAGTAATTTCAGAATGTTCTCAAGTCTGGTGTTAACAATTCTATAGTGTTAACCATACGGAGATAGATGTGAAAATTTTACTTAATTCCACAGTTTAATTGCTTTTATGTTGCTTTTGCTTTTGCATAAAAGATAAATAAAACACTGACTTGGTTGATAGTTGCATGTGTCTTGATACCAGTTGCACAGAGCAGTTTTCTTTCTTGAAAAGTATTCATACTTCAGGTGAGCTCCAGTTACTGCATTTATAGTTTATTTAATTTTCTTCTCTAAATTCACATTCTCTCATATTTCCCATTATCAAGTGGGAGGCATTCTTAAGCAGAAAAACTGTTCATCCAGACAGAAAACCAGTAATTTTGCCTGTGTTTTTCATTATTTCCTCTGATGTTATTTTCTTGTTTACACTTGATCCTGCTTTGTCTGGTTCTGTGGGAGGTAGTTCATGCAGGGGGCTTGCAAGGGGAGCCTGCAACAACCTCCTCTACAGTGACAGTAAACTAAGCTCATAAAAAATGAAATATAACTTGAGACAGATCTTTTTCAGATTGTTCCATTTATATTTTCTTTTTTTCCCAGATTTTTCTTGTAGTTAACGACATGTAATCATTACAGAAGCCTATGGAAAGAAGTGTCGTAACATGCACACATTATTCACAAGTCGTCATTATTGTGTGTAAAAGAGAAAAATATCTCCTAGTGACTTCTGTCACCTCACAGTCTGCTCAAGCCATTGCTGTATCGATGTTAGGATGAGACTGGTAGAACAGAAAGCAATCAGAAAAAATCATAATGTGAGCTTTGGTGCAATCTTGGATTAATTCACCAACCTCAGCTGATTAGCTGCTGCTGTTAAAATTTTGGGGGTTAGATTTATGTGGGGTTTTTGGGAGGTGGTTTTGTCTTTGCATGCCAAGATTTCCCAAATGTCATTAGTTCATTTCACATCATGGCCGATCTCTCTTACTCAACCAGCTTGCATGTCAGTGTATACTGGAATGCAGGCAGTTCCCTCTGAACATCAGGAAACACTTTTTTACTGTGAGGGTGATTGAGCATTGGTACAGGTTTCTCAGGGAAGTTTTGGGGTGTCCTACTTTGGAGATACTCAAAAGGTAGCTGGATATGGTCCTGGGCAAACAGCTTTGGGTGGCCCTGCTTGGACAGTGGGGTTGGACCAGATGACCTCCGGAGGTCCCTGCCATCCTCAGCCAACATGTGACTGATTAAACAATGCAGAAGTGATGGTGTTACAGGTTAATGTACAGTATTCATGTAACCCACTTGTAAAGGTCTGATGCTTTTGCATAATCATTACATACTTGAGTGGAGAAGCAAGGAGAGAAAAGGAAAAGAGAGAATATTACTTTGCAGAGTGTAGTGAATGACTTAATTTAATTAGATAATAGTCGCAACCTTTCATTTACATCAGCAACCACGCTTCCCAGTGTGATCTCCTAACATTCCAAATTGTGACATGTTGTGAAGGGTACCTAATGTCTGTTCCACAGCAGTTACGGAGTTTAATCTTTTGCTTGTTTGGAGGATGAACATTGAATTTAAATGAGAAGAAAATACCCTAAACCAGACAATAAATGCAATGCAGGCTTCCTAATAGTAAGCATCTTTTAGTACAAGGAAGAGATCTCTGTCATTGGAGATCTTAATAAAGAAATAAATAAAAATGGTCCAGCTCTATCAAGGGCAGCAGAAATAGAATTTGAATGGAGTAGTGAAATCTCAAGGTGCCACCTGCCCTTACTTAAACACTTCTTTAAAGAAAGGTTTGTCAGCTGAATGCATTGAATAGATAACATCCTCATGCAGAAGTGAGTGGGATCCAAACTATTTTAAAGCCCAATACTGTTATCTAAAAAAAAAACCAAAACAACAAACAAACCCCACAACACAAATAAAAGTTTGAGTGCTGTAGTCTAGTGTAGCCAAACTGATTAGTTCTTTGCCTTTCTTTCTACCTACACTCCTTGCAAGCAACACTTATCCAAAAAAGAATTTTCACTCTGCTGCTTCCCTTGCTGTGCTAATCACCTGTATCTGAAAATACATCTTCAGAATTGTTTTATTGTGACAAGTCAGCAGATAAAAGCTGGATACCAGGGGGTAAATGGCACTGACTAATAGACTTGCTTTCCGTAACCGAAGCAATATTCCAAAAAAACCCCTTGGTTCATCACTGGTGTTAGGTTTGAAAATATTACTGGAAAATGAAGTCCTATACTCTGTTGCTGGAGGTGAGATTTTGTCTTACATTCTGGTTTTCCTGTCTCTCAGTTAATTTATGTGATAATTACCACCACAGTTGACTGACCAAAATCTTTAATGATAAAACTATAGGAACCTTGGCACCATGGTGAGATTGAGCTATTAGTGCCTTTATGTGAGAGACACAGAGAGTGCTTTGCTTTCCAATTTTTTTTTTCCTTTGTCACATAGCACAGATATACACAATGGAAATGGAAATATCACAAAATGTCTTGATTCTAGTGTGTGTGGCATTTCTATACTGCCAATTTCACCAGTTTCTCATAGCCACTCTTGCCGTACCATATGCTCTAAATGGGAGGTCAAAGCCTTGCAAATAGACGCTCTTCTGGTATAAGAATGTATCGAAACTTCATGGGCAGTCTGAGGTCTGAAATACTCTGAGGTACGGTCATATGCACAAAAGACATCGGCCATATTTCGATCATTTTCACGCTTGATGGCTTATGATCTAACAGTGCTGTGCTATATATTATCTGTACAAGGTGATTTCTCAGGTTGAACTTAAAAATGACTGAATTATTGATGCATTTTAAGTATGCATTAATGGCTTGGATGTCAATGTCTATATTTAACATAACCACTAATAATCTGGGCCTGCATAGGAAGAATATGGTCAACTATTTTCCCCATTGTCTCACATTTATTTCAGTACAAATGTGATTTATAGTAGTAATCTGCTTTTATGACTGGGGGGGTGGGGGGAATTCATATCATAGAAGAGAATGTGTATATTAGTTTCCATGACCTAGGGATGACTTGAATCAAAATGTTGTTCTTGCTAATGGTTGAATGCTTGCTCATCCAAAAAGAAAAGAAGGGAAAAAACAGTATCTTTGAAAGCACTGAGCTGTTAGTTGATTTGGAACAGTAATATCGCAGCTTCAACAAAAACGTGCTACGCTGTGGAGTATGCATATCTAAAGCACCCAGAATTTCCTAGTATTTTCTCCTGGAGCTTAAATAATACTCTTGGTAGTAAAATCCTGGAATACATATGAGTATGAAGATAATATCCTTTTCACTGTTGGCTGGATCAGGCAGCTTATCTAACTGAAAATTAATCCTTTTTTGTATAGTTAGATTTTTGTTTGCATCAACTTGCTCTGATGTGACTGACTGCAACTGTGGGACCACTAACACCAAAAGCTAGGAATCCAAACCCAGTGCTAAGGAGGGCACTGGGAAGGGCAGCCCTGCTGTTGGGGGAGCTGTCTCTATCCAAGACACAGTGTTTCAATCTCAGCATAGTGTTACGAAAGTCAGAAAAGAGCTGGTACATCATCCTTTCCCATTCCTAGAGCCTCTCTTGTTTAAAAAAAAAAAGCCGCCACCAACAAAGACAACCTTGAAATCATGATTTTACACAGCCAGTCAGGGGCTTGGAAATTGATGGTCAAAGCTGATATCAACTTAAGTTTTCTTTTAAAATCAGCAATACATTTACAGCAGCTAGTCCATGTTAGGCAAGGTTTGAAAAGCACAGTGCCAGAAGGAATCCCATGCCCAGACCAATGACAAGAAAAGCTTTCTTTAAGAGACTTCAGGAGAATAGTCATTTATCTGGCATAATTTTTTGTTACAGATGCCAGAAGCCTTTCTGTGACAACAAGGCATGAAATTTACCTCCAGCTTGGCATCCTTTCTCTGTTTACTTGGTTTGGTAGGGAGGCAGCCAGTTAAATAATGCAAAGCGATTTTCAACAAAATTAACATGCCTTACCTGGTTTATACCTTCTAGGAGTTCACTGATAGTCTTACCTCTCCTTTTTTATATGTGTGATTTTTATTTTTTTTCCTGTGTAAATAATAGCACCTTTATCTTAGTGAAGCAGTCCTCTATCAATGAATATGAGATGTTGACCTGTGCTACCAGGCTCCACTGTGTAAAGCTGAGGGACTAGCAAGCTACTGTAACATTCCCTGGAGAACTACTTCTTTCTGAATGCAGGTTGCAGGTAATAAAAGTTGGCGTGTGTTATTTTGGGGAAATTAAAACGGGAAAAACCCTTCAATTTCTGTCACTCATGGAGCTACCAGCAACAGCTGTAAGTGTGCTCAGTCTGTTCTTTGGGGATGCTCCAAATAGTGTCTGCATTTCCTAGCTAATTCCTGGTTTTAAGACCAAAACAAATACACAACAAAAGCCCACAACCTCACCACACCCTAACAAGCTAATCCCCTGCAACTACTAGCACCTCTGTCCTTGTACATAAAATCCTTAATACGTTTCTCAACTATAAAATAAATTGTACATTTGCAGCATTTTTATTAAATTTGAAAATGGGATACCTACTTCCCATTGTCCTCCTTCTACCACCAAGAAAACAAGCAAAGGAGAATTTGAAAGAAGGTATGTACATTTGGTACCTTAGGAAAATGTTGTAGTTGGGAGCTGTTTCTGATACATTCTTCATGTTCTCACTGGGGTTGGCTACTTTTAATACTTCTTCTGAAGCATCAAAGCCTGAAGCATGAAACAGAGAGAGAGAGAGAGGGAGAGAATAAGCTCAGTCTTGTTAGAGCTGACTTTCTTGAGGCTGTTTTCACACTTCCTCAGGCAATAAGATTTAAAGAAAAAAAAAAAGCAGTCTCTAACATGAAACTCACTCCTTCAGTCTGGTAAGATAAATCTAGACAGGCTAAGAAATCTTTATTTCCCCTTAAAGTTACTGATTCACATCTCATGCTCATAGATTAAAGTAGAAATTGATCTTTGCTTTCAGAGGAAGAATTTTTACAATTCTGATTGTCAGGTGTGGGTTAATTTACATAGTTCTTTTTCCTGCTCAATGAGTGGTGTGTTCCTTTTTCAGGCTTATACTAAAATGTCCCTTAACTCTGATTCCCCACACTCTCCCTCCCCCCCAGCAGTACTCTACATGAGTATGAAAACATATATAACAAGTACTTTTCAGCTATGTAGGCGCTAATCTAATCTTACTACTTTCATTTGCAAGATAATGTATTTCCTTTCTCAGTACTGGATTTAGATTTATTTTTTTAATGTATAAAGGAGATAGGAGAGAGGACTTTGCTAAGTTAGAGCTGAAAGAACATGAAAAATTTTTCCTCCTCTTTGTCTTCACAGTCATGCATAAGTAATCCTCTGATGGGAGGGGTGCCAAGAAAAAGTGCAGAAATACGCATGTAATGACCTTTGCTACTAAAATTAACATGTGCCTCCTGCACCTGTTCAGAAATGGTTTAGCATTCTTATGCCTGACTTCAGAAAAACTGGCTAATTAAACAGTACTTTCAGTGAAGGTCAACTCTGCATTAGTAGTTCATTAAATTATTTGTCATGCTGAATGTTACTCCTGGTCACCAGAAATACTGAATTCAGACACAAAACAGAGGAGTCAAGTCTAGACTTTGTGCTCTCATTGCTGGAGAAATTTGTATCCCGAGCTGTTAGGTCACACTGCAGGGAAGAGCCCTGTGCCCAGCACAGAAATTACTTGCTTAAACAGGGATTGGTCAGACGGGGTATGCCCAGAAATGTCTTAGGAGCATGCTGCCTGCTCTTATTGCAAAATATGCAGGTAACAGCATAATTGTCTTCTTCAGGCCTTGGAAAATCAGTTTGTGTTGAAAAGGATTTCTCGTGTACTGTTGTACCATTTACACCAGCTACAAAGAAGGACCTGTCTCTTTTTGTTGTAACTTTATGTGATGGTAGAAGTTTGAGACAGAACAAATTATAACTTACCCATCCCCAAATTTAAAGCACTTGCTGAAACAAATCTGATTATGAAATGTATAATTAAAAATGACTGTAAATACTGCAGTGTGTTGAGATGTGAACCACTTTGCATCAGATTTTCTTGCAGGTGAGAGGTGGCAGCATATTTCTGTAAAGTCTGATTTGGGTGTTCTGTCTTAGGTTTCCAACACTGGTCTTTACCCTTGCTGTTCTGTAAGATGTGGTATCCAGAACTTACTGTTTCTCTTGTATCTGAGAACGCTACTGGATCAAACAAAGCTTTAGGTGTGGACACAAAGTACAGTCTTTTTTCTACCCAAATTAAGTATGTGGATCTCTGTGCTTATAGTCTTTCAGTACTCGAGAGGGGCTTCAATTTTAGAATCAGGCTTTATGATTTCAAAGCAGTCAGCAGTGTGGATTTAGTATGTACCCTGCAGGTATACACCATCAGTGTGATCAGCGACTCCAGCAGCTGCAAGGATGGCTGGTGGCTTTGTCTCCAGCCGCATCAGCTCAGCAGTGTGACTGTCTGTCTGTCTGTCCCTCCAGGCTTGTGCTGTGCTTCTGAGTTGCACTTGCAGAGAGAAGGATGTTGGCCATGAGGGCATCGTCCTGCCGTTGTGCATGCCTAGATTAAACCTGATCGGAACAGCTGGGAGACCTCTTCAATATTTTATCATACCGTGCATGTAATGAAACTCTCGTATTGGTAATTGCTAGGAGATTAAACCTTTTCAAAGACACAGTTAGTGAATACTAATTCCCTGCTCTCTAAAGGAGGAGACAGTAGGAAAACTGGGGAGGGAAAAAGGAAGAAAGAAAATCTTGCTGTGTTCAGGAACTGTGATACCAGGGAAAAACCTTATTTGTTGAAGGCTCCCAGCACAGGAGTTTTGTAGGTCAGATTCCTCCATGAAAAAATAATTGTTATTATCTGACAGTTTCAGTTCTGGACCTTGACCTGTTCTTGAGGGGCCTGGATTCATATTGTGAGTCAAACACTTTTTGCCATTGTGTTGATAGAAGGAGGCACTTCATGGAAGAGCACCTCTGGGCTAAGAGTTACTGGAATCATTGCATTTTCACTTTATGTCTTACAAATGATCTCAGCCTTTGTGGTTCTACATAGATTTTCCTGCTACCCGGTTCAGTGTGTGCGTGTGTACTCCTCAGTGGAGTATGCACCGTAAGTGAACAGCACCAGCCTGGCTGCCCTGGCAGCACATGGGCAGGTGGACCTGGCAACCAGGAAGGACAGAAGTGCAGCAAGATCTCGGCTCTGAGCTCTGTTCCTCTGGCTGGGGAGTTATCTGCCCCCTGTCCACTTCCCTGTTGTCGCTGTGTGGGTAACACGCACGATGGAAATGCTGGTGGTAACACAGGAGCTTCACTAGAGGTTTGTGTGCTTCCGCGCATGTGACATGACCGCCATCTAGCCTGTGGCAATGAGTCCACGTTATACTTCCTTCAGATGCCTAGGCAGAAAAAAATTCCTTAAAAAGAAGAGAACAAGCAAAATGCGAATTGTATATGAAATGTGATTCTCTTTCAAAAAAGAAAATTTTGGAAAGAGGTTTTGTTTTTAACAACTCTTTTCCAGTGAGCTCAATATGGGAAGAAGGAAAATGTTTTTATCCTGACTCAAACACAACGAGGGCTTCCAAACCTATGGGCATATAGGTGAGTAAACTGTCACAGCCATTATATTTATCTGGATAGCCTAGTAATACTATATGTTTCAGGGCAGATTATGATTTTCCTGACAAAACTGCAGTGGAATAGCAAAATCAATGCCCATATCAGTGTTATGCGATACCATATGGGAGTATTCAGCAGCACCAGTGGCAGCTGCTGTGCAGTTTGGTCTGCTTTTCTGACCATCATGCGCTGTAGACAGTAACGTGTTGCAGATGGTGTTGTGGCATCTCACTGCGGGCAGTACTGTAACTGTAATTTGTTGTTCAGTACACAAAAAATATAAGGTACAGATCAAGTGATAGACTTTTTCTAGTGCCTTATGCTGCAGTGTAAATGTTGACGTAGTCCAAACCCCATGTTACTAAATACTTGCTCCATCACAAAAGAAAATGTGTAGTATAGACAAGAGAATAAGCAGAGGATCACAGTTGAATGGTGAGATTAATAAGGTAGACCATACAAATAAACAACTTCTTTCTGTCTGGTTTCTTGAATAAGGGTAGTTACATTAATATATTTTCAGACAAAGATATATCCACACACCAAATCAATTGCTTTTGAAAACAGTATTAAAACCAAGTAGAAAAGTATATTTTAGCAGGTCAAGAAAATGGAAATTTCAGAAAACCTTTGGAAGGCTCACTGAAGAGAAATTTAATTTTCTGGGGACTTTACTTGTAAGTTAATGTCCATTAGAAACTCCTAAGCTCTAAATGACTTCTAAATTAACTATATCCTGTGAGGGTAAAATAAAAGTCTGAGCATTTATATATATTAAAATTATAGCTAAAATATATGGTTTTATTGAAGTGCCTCAATCCCATTAAAATTGACAGAAATTAGGTATTTAGATACCTGTGTGAAAAAATCTTGCAAAATGAGGTTTATAATGTACAATTTAATAAAAGCACTGCTCTGTGTGCAACAACTGACAAAAAAAACCCTAAGATCAAACCACTGGGAAAATGGAATAAGACAGGATAGGAAGCAGTTCTGAAGATTTAATGTTATGAAATCAATTTAGAAAGTATTCCTATTTTGCCATAGAATGCTAAGAAAATGTCACTCAAACTGGATGAAAGTGGATGTAAAACTGAGGAAAGATACAGTTTGGGATATAGAATGGAATTATACCACAGTACTCAGCACAACAAGAGGTCATTGCTGTTGCATTTTTTGAGCTGCCTCACTGCTTGTCAGCAGCACAGGAAAATCTGTGGGAACAGCAAACATATCAAACAAGGCAGAGGTGTAGAAGATACGGGCTGTGTGTGTAGCCTTGTAAGTTCTGTCTCTCGCTGCTGGGAGCTAGTACTGCTCTGGTGTGGTGTCCTGCACATCTGGTGAGTCTGGGATATGGGCTGGGATTCGACCTAACCTGTGATTTTGTGTGAGCCACTCGCATCCACTGGGTTGGTGGTTTTACTTAAAGAAAACTGAAAGGTGGTCCATGAGTGTCTTGTAACAGTCTGTTACCTTAAAAAAATCGCCTACTTGGTCTATGCATAGTCTTAGTCATAGCAGCCTTCCAGTATCTGAAGGGGGCCTATAGGGATGCTGGGGAGGGACTCTTCCTCAGGGACTGTAGTGACAGGACAAGGGGTAACGGGTTAAAACTTAAACAGGGCAAGTTTAGATTGGATATAAGGAGGAAATTCTTTCCTGTTAGGGTGGTGAGGCACAGGAATGGGTTGCCCAGGGGGGTTGTGAGTGCTCCATCCCTGGAGGTGTTCAAGGCCAGGTTGGATGTAGCCTTGTGTGGGATGGTTTAGTGTGAGGTATCCCTGCCCATGGCGGGGGGGTTGGAACTAGATGATCTTGAGGTCCTTTCCAACCCTAACTATTCTGTGATTCTATGATCTTCCTGGAAAGAAACAGCACGTTTATGAAGGCAGTAGTTTATAACATATTTTTAAATGACTATAGTTAAATGTAACTCTTGTAATTTAACAACAGTGTAGCTCACATTGTATTATCATTGTGATTGGAATGCCCACCTGTCGAGAAAGACCAAAAAAAAACACCCCAAAACCAACCCAGCAGCATTCACATATATGGTTTATATATGGAGAACATGGGTTGGTGATCCCAGCTGGACTGTAAAGGGCATGAGCATTCCATATTGCTAGTGAAGAGCTATGGACCTGACCTAGCATAATGGCTTGGCAAGGCTTAGTTGTCTTTTGAAAGTATAGAATCAGATTTTAAACCAAGGTTTAAAGTTAACAGGACAATATATAGAAAATAAAAGGTAGGTAGTGAGAAGATAGAAAAATACAGGAGAGAGGTCAGACAACAAATTTCTTTAACTTTAGAAATTCTTTATAGATTAAAAAGGTGCAAAATAGAATATGGTCAAGTCCAAGGAGGTAGTTGATGACAGGCATTTATGTGGAAGAATTTCTTGTGACTTTTTTCAAGTTACGCATTGACAATTCATCTCTCTCAAAAAAACAGGCTCTGCTGTCTGGGGAGAAATATAATGGCTGAAGCCTATGGTGACTGATGCAAACAAAAATGAGCAAACAACTTGAGAGCAAATGTAGTTTAATATGACTTGGCTGCAAACTGATGAAAACTGTGGGCTTGGGCTGTGGATAAAAAAAATACGTTAGAAAGAGTGAGACCCTTCCCAATGGAAAGATGAAAGGAGAAGTAGTTTCTGCAGCTTAGCCTGAGATGAGTCCAGGGGTGCAGGTTACTGCAGTTCAAATTTTGACTTTGAATGGGACCCAAGAACAGTAATAAAACTAAAATTGCTCAAATCATTTGAGAAGAAAAATCCCTTCTGTGCTTGCGCTCCCTATTTAAATGTTCCTTGAAACAGCATTTCCCTCTTCTACCTGTGCTGCTGAGGTTTTAATACATCTATTTAAATGCAAATTTTGACTTTTGGTCCATAATCATAAAAATGTTTGATGCTAAATTTTTTATCAGAAATGTAATTTTATATAGAAGCAGTAATGGAGTGGTTTGGCCACAGATACCAGAATGATGCATTGCTTACCCATTTTCACAGTGTGGGGAAGCATTCTCTCTAATATCATCTGATAAGCTGGTTGTTTCCTGAATGTTACAACTTCTGTCAATATGTGTGATGCTGATGTCCTTTTAAACTATATTTCAAGTATTGGTTTGCGTACCAAATCCTACTGAGGATCTGTATTCCTTTCTGTCCTCTGAATTACCAGGGCAGCAATCCCGATGAAGTGTCTAACTGTATTTTCAGGAAAGGTTTTCTTCCAGCCAAACATTTTTCTTCTCTTCACAAGTAGGCTCAGTGAGAGAGACTTGACTGTGTATCAGGACATTTTGCCAGTGCGATGTTGAATCAAATGCAGATTACTCTATAGTTGCTGCTGAGTGTGTCATTTGTATTTCCCCACTCAGTTTTAGACGCTGCTGGCCCTCATTAGTCCCACTGTCTGGGGTTACTGTGGCCAGCAGCCATGGTGTATTTGCCAGGACCATAGCTGCTGAGAAGGGCTGCAGCTGCTCATGGTGACTGAGCTCCAGCTGCAGCTGATGAGGTCACGTTTGCCAGCATTGTTTTCCTGTCTGTCTTGATATGATTGATACAGCAGTGTTTAGTGATGAGCAGATTAGTCACAACAGCATCAGACCACTAGTACGCTGGCTCACAATTTGGTACAGCTGGGCGGTGGCACTACAACTGCATGTACTGCTACAGCCATGTTAGTCACAGGTTCTTTAGGAAGTGTTATGAAGCATTCTTTTACCATGTGAGTGGTAGGAAGAAGTTATCCAGTTTGCATTAGCTGTCAGCCCTAGGGGGGACATGGTGCCAGACATGAAAGGAGCCTTAATCCCAATCTTAATTTTTGAGGGATCTAGAGTTTAGAATGTCTAAACATACATCCGTTTTAAAGAAGCACTGTGTACATACAGTGAGCAAACTTGTGTGCCTTATTGTGTCTCTTCATTACAGACTGTAGTGATAGGACAAGAGGTAATGGGTTAAAACTTAAACAGGGGAAGTCTAGATTGGATATAAGGAGAAAGTTCTTTACTGTAAGGGTGGTGAGGCACTGGAACGGGTTGGGCAAGGAAGTTGTGAATGCTACATCTCTGGAGGTGTTCAAGGCCAGATTGGACAAAGCCTTGGGTGACATGGTTTAGTGTGAGGTGTCCCTGCCTATGGCAGGGGGGTTGGAACTTGATGATCTTAAGGTCCTCTCCAACCCTAACTATTCTGTGATTCCATGATTGTAATAGCAAAGTAATATTTCCTTAATCCTAGTATTAAGTGTATGTAGGTGGCTGCTTTTGTTTTGCTATTGTTTATAATATATTTTTTTATGTTATTATGGCAAGGATAAATACGAAATGTCTCCTATTTTATTGTACTGGCAGTTAAAGAACAGAATATACCTTAGGTTCAGCACATTCTGCGTTTTATGTTCCCTTGATGCCCTTGTCATTAGTTATGTACTTTAGATTCCAAATGACAGAGGATCTGAAGAGCACTGTGCTACATTTTCATCATCTCGATTTCCTGAATTTGGATGGGCTGCAAAGTATTACAGAAGTCTTGAGCAGCACTGAAGTAATTTGAAAAATAGTGGTAACACATCAAGTATATCAAATAGTCAGATTCCTAGTTGTTTGTCAAAGAACAAGTGGTTTGTAAAGGAGGGAAATCTTAGCATTTGAACCAAAAACTAGACTGCATTGAGACTCTGGAGAAATTACTTTTTGTACATTCTATTCAGTAAGTTCATTGCTCTTTTACCTGCTCAGTGCAGTGATCGTGGGGACTGTTTCATTGCAGTTCATTTCTTCTGACTGATTTTGCTCTTCTCTGGCAAGATTTGTTTATTCACTGATGCTAAGGATGGAGTGTGCTGGAACATTAATCTAACTATTCAAGGTCAACCAATGTTTTATGCTGAAATGGCTTTTTATGGAACACATTTAAAGGTTTTGAAAATGCTGGGCATTACCTTACTTCAAAAAATAAGATGTGAGTCCAGTCATCATAAGGCTTTTGGGAGATGAAGTTTTTACTCTCCTGTCACCTCTCTCTCTGTGTAGAAGCCAAGTCATCTTTTTTTATAGAAGTCTGCATAGGCCATTTCTGCTTTATTCCTATGCAAGGCCAAGAAATACCCTGATTATATATTTGGGCTGTTTTATTTTTAAAGTGCTTATGAAATTTGCCTGATAATTATGTTTAAATGTTTTTATATTGAAAAATAAATACTTCTGTTTTAGAAATACCACACTAGTGTTTTTCCCCCCAAATTTTAGTCAAACATTTTGCCTGAAGTACTAAGCAAGTTTCATAGTGTAGTCACACTTTTTTTTTTCTAATAAATTTAGTACTGGAAATTAATCCTAAATTTTATTAATGTCACATATGCATGGACCAGAGTTCCTATAGGAAGTTATGGTCAGAGTCAGACAGCCCTGAGAAAGTTTAAAGTTTTTGATCCCGCTAGCCTTTTCTTTTTTTTCATCAATTTTATGGCCTTGGTTTCTAGATGCTGTCTTCACATGTCTGGACGTTGGGAGTTTGAATGTTCCCAAAGTGATCAAAGCATGTGAATACTATCTAGTAGTTCAGGTCAGAGTCCTGAAACTACAGGTCCGTGTAGCACCAGGATCATACCTTGCATCTCCTAAAGTCCAGGAGGTTTTCAGACTGGGCATTGCTCACATGAGCCACTCCGGGATTCCAGATTTAATACAATTAGCCTTCTTCACCCTCATTGTTAAGTTTGGCCTTGTAAATTACCTAAATTCTCAGTTTAACTTTTAATAAATTCTCATTAGTCATTTTGGTCATGGTGTATCCGTAGAGAGGATGGAAGGGGGAAAACAGGTTCACAGTAGCTAAAGCCAAACCAGGGGGACAGTCCAAATGTAATCCAGAAAAACAGAAATCCTAAGGGGAAGACAGAACTATTTTTATTAGTAGTTTATTGTGTTCTATATACCTGTTCTGGTTTTGGGGGAAAGGGAAGCGTATTGTTACCAAGCAGGGAGAGAAGCTATTTGTGCTGATCCTAGGTTGCACACGAAGCAGAGGCAAAAATGAAATGCCACTTAAATTGACAGTGTGAAAAGGGAGCTTGCACATAGCAGCTTCAAGCTGCAATGCAGTGTTTCAGACCTGTATATATTTGATCTGCATTTTTTTAAAGACTTGTCAATATTTTGTTTTAAAGGGTAAAAGTATAGGCAAATAGATTGCTAATGGCAAAACCTCTATCACCTACTATATGAAAGGAGATTCCATATTAAATGTTAATTATTGTTCAAGTTTAATTGCTTGCAGGCATGTGCATGTAAAGAAACCCACTCACTATTTGATGCAACTCACAGATGGAATTACTTACAGTAGTTCACATGCTAGCCAGAATGATGGGTCAGAGCCAGAGCACTCTTAATGACTACATAGTGTTGAAAGTTAGGCCTAATGGTTGTCAGGGTTGAAAACAGCTTGTGGATACCACAGCATCATGTGAATGTCACACAGTATGTGACTGAAGAATGATGGGTGGGTGTTTCTTGTTTCTTTAGATTGAGACAATATGTATTCATGAAGATGTTAGTCACACCAGTTCCTGAATGGAAAGACTTCTGTAGTGTCTGTATCCTTAACTGAAAATAAGGAGGCAGGAGGATAGAAGTAACAGAAATAGGTATATTTCTTTCTTCTTTAAAGCCTTCACAAAGCATCGCTGGTGTTATGCCATGCTGGCAAAGCTGAGTCATTTTTATTACTATTACACTTTTCCTACTATCAACTAGACTTAGTAGAAGTCCACTTAGTAGAAGTGAAGTTTTGCTTCCTAGAAAAAGAGCCATCCTAAATACCAGGAGGTCTGAAAAAAGGAGCAATTTTGTAAAGAGAAAATCAAAGAAATAAAGCAGCTACTTCCATTGTTAGAACTAATATAGCTATAAATCTGAATTCAGTGCCATAACTCATCTCTCTAAGATGTTGATTTTATAAAACTGATGGTAGGAAAAAAAAAAGCCAAAGGTGAATTAAAATCTAAATCTTAAGTTATCTCACCAATGCTTGCTATTTATACTGTCCACGTGTCTCTGGTGCCTTACAGATAATCAATGTATGCTTGCTAAAAGATCCTTTTGCTCCAGAGAAATACAGCATTTAGTACAGCTAGAAATTTCTGTAATACCCTAGTGATGACAGCTCACTGTGCATGAGCATTTATTTGGTCATCAAAGGAGGACATTAATATTTTCTAGCAACTGAACAGTCAAGAGACTTTGATTGAAAGCGGGAGCAAAACTTTTCTGTCCAAACCTTTGTGTTCTTGGACAGGGTGCCGCTCGAGACTGCAAGGAGTGGGCAGGGCTGCCCACTGGCACTTGCACTGGTTCAGATTTTTTTGGCCGGGGAAATGTTTGCATTTTGCTGTTGAGGTTTGGAAGACATTCAGTTTTACTGGCTGGATGCTGTTGAGGTTCGGAGGAATTTCAGTTTTACTTGCTTGGTGATCAGCAAGCTGTTGTGTGGAGCTCTTAGTATTGCAGTTCAAGCTTTTCCTCCTCTTTGGCCTTTTCTGTTGTCATTTTGGGCTTTTCAAAGGGTTGGTTTCATTGGGAGGTTGATACTGTCTTTTGGTGGAAAGAATACATAAACTAGAGATTGTACAGATGATTAATGTAGTATGACAGCTAATCAGAGCTACAGTAGTACTTCATGCATCTGATTATTGGTTTGTAGTAAGGTTATTTTCATTAGGAAAGCAAGCCCTAAAGGTATAATAACTGAGTAGATTATTACGTACAACTGTACAGTTGTGGGTTGATCTTTTTTCTCAGTACTGAGGTGGCATAGTTACTGAAATGAAAAAAACCCTCTTCTTTTATTAGGGCAGATCTATGAATCCTTAAATGCATAGAACTATTGAAACATTCTTTCTCATTTGCTTTTCAAGTCTTGCAGAATGCTATACTCTGTTTTACAGCTCATGATGAACTTGAATGGTGGAATCTGCCAGCTGAGTCTGTCTTTGCAAGTTTTTCAAGAACAAGGTTATATCTATGTGTGGCTACTTCTAGGAAGAGAATAGGTTCTACCTCCTGAGACCTTACAATACTAAAGAAATGCATTATTATTATTATTATTATTATTATTATTATTATTATTACTATGTGAAATCTCTGAAAAAACACTTGGCCATTTTGAAATAAAGTTTTTCTTACTGAGTGACTTCTCAGGGTTACTAGGGTTTAGCCTGAACAAAATTGAAATAAATATAATGAAAAAAAGGGCAGCACACAAGTTCTGTTTAACTTGGTCTATTGGCTTTGGTGTTCCTCATAACTGAGAGTGAAATATTTACTTGGCCTTTGGTCAGATTTTGGAGGATTTTTATGATTACAGTTTAGGAACTTGAATGTCTTTATATCCACAAGTATGTAAAGGACATATATTGTGAAATCACTGTAAAATGGAATTCTGTGAACTCTCCAGTGTACCAAGATATTCTGAAGGGCTCCAAATAACACATCTGCATTGTAGTAATTTTTGAGATGAAAATGATACCATTTATTTCTGTGTTCAATAATTTGGCTTTAATTTAGTATTTAAAAAATACCTATGCACTAATATTATTTTAAACTAATTTTTATTAGCTAATTTTTAAAATTTATTTCTTAATTTATTTTTATTAACTATTTTATTAACTTTTTTTCCCAACTAATTTTATGGGACTTCGTATTTGATACTGAGCTTCCACATATGAATTCATCTGAATATTCAGATTTTTCCCTATGGTTGCTTGCTGTGCCTTTCACTTCCTCATGATTGTTTTGGATGGAGAATTTTGGGGAACTTTGTTAAACTATCTGTTTACCCTGTTGAAGTCTAGACCAGTGATAAATGGATGAGATAAATATAATAAACTATAAAGCCTTGAATCAGTGGAGTATCTTTAACCTTTTTTAAGGTAAGTTTACAAGTTAATTTTTGGATCCCACAGATTTTATAAGTACACCAGTATGAATTTTTTACATTCTGAGAGAGTATTAAACAAATTCAGTTTTGAATTTTAGCAAATGTCGTACCTCTTTATTTGTCTGCTTTCAAATTATTAGGTCTAGAGCTAACTGCGAAGTTATCCACACTCATGAGTGTGCTATTATCTGCATAAATACCAATTCTGTGACTTATTAGCTCAATTTTAAATTAGATAAATGATGCATAAAAGTGCTGTTTCTCATTAAATTTGGAAGTAAAAGCAGAGGGAAAGGAGATGTTTTTGCTGTCACAGAGTATGTTCCATTGATTTTTGGTTGGTTGTTTTAGCTGTAAATCTTGTGATGGTATCACTGAGTGTTATCAGCAGATTACAGGAGAAATCCTGGGTGTATTCCAGAAGCTAAGTAAAACTATTTTGGTCTGTATAGACAGGCACTTTCAGTCTGACACTTGCTCCTGGTTTGCCTAGATCTCAGTGTTAGCTCTTCACTACTGTGCTGTTCCAGAGATAGGGTGTACATGCATTTTGGGGACATGCGTTCCTAGATCTGTCACACTACGCATCCTACTTCCAGAACAGAATGCAAAGGTTAGCCATGTTCAGCTTTTATTCATATAATCTTGTCACACAGAAAATGGCCAAAATACTTTATATAAAAAACTGCCAAGAGTATTTAGTAAATTTTAACTTAACATTTAGAAACTGTTGATCACCGTCTGGCCCTAGTATAGATTTCAGACTAGTGACTGAAGCCAGAATGGAAGAGATGTTGGCTTCTAAAGCCATTTTGTCATAGCCAAATTAGTAGTATAAAGTGCAGTTCATACAATTTCATAAAATACTCTTTGCATCTTTATTCACTGTTCCTAGATTTCAAAAAATTGCTGCTTATACCTTAATGAAAGAATTAAAAGCACTGTGAGAGCACAAGTAACTCTCTGCACAAATCCACAGCACTGGTTCTGCATGAGAACTAGTGCTGAGGTTTGTAGGAAGAGTGCTTTGAACACGTCCAGTTGATAAGCACTCCAGAATCAATACTTCATGTTATTTACTATACAAATATAACACTGATAGCAGCTGCACTACAAGAGGCTTAAAACAAGTTAATGTCACAGGCATTCAGTCTGCACATCCAGGAGGCAGTCACTGGATCTCTTGCTGTTACTTGGTCAGGGCAGCGTATGATTGAACAGTAACACCAGGCGTGCTTATAGTGTCTCTCCATAGGTCTTTCTAACCTTCACTCTTGGCTAGAGCCACAGTGTGAAATTACCTTAGACTGTTGATGGGTTTTTCTTTTTTCCTTAAGTTGAAGCACAGTGTTTACAGGATGGATTTCAATTCCTTTAAATCAAACTTTGATGCTGATGTTGAAATAATAGACCAACTGAAAATATTATGCTTAGGGAATTAACTCCGGTTTTGAATCAGATAATTCTCACAATAAAGACTCTGGAAGTGCCCTGTAAGGAAGGTAATATTCTTTGGCATTGATATTTGTGAGTTAGACAATGGAGCAATGGAAAGATGGAATAATGAATTAGCAGAAAGTCAAAGAAGTTAGAGGAACATGACTGGTGCTTAGGCCCATTATTGTTGCAGTTTTTTGACATTTAGAGTGGTTTGCAACTCTTCTCTTACAGAGCTAACGCCAGGCAATCAGTCACCCTAGCACAGCAGCCCTATGCCTAACTGTTAGTAATGCTGCTAACGATTGATGTGCAGCAGCAGAATTTATGAATTAAATTAGCTCCCCAAAGTTTAAATATGCCTGTGATTGAAGTAGTAATGATAGAGTTCATGCAAGTACATTTGCCATTTATCTAAATGTATCATTACTGACAGGGCTTTTTCAGTAACATTTTGTTATCTGTATTCATGTTGTTGTTACAATGTCCTCTTAGATACCTGCAAATGATACTGGCTTGTACTTGCCTCTGATCTTCCCACCCCTACGCGTCCTTCTTTGGAAATAATTTGTGCAACATTTGGTTTCTAAGATCTGTGGGAGCATCTCCAAGATGCTCAGAGGAAAGCAGTGTTCACATACTCGGGGAATAGCTTTGGTTTTCTCATAAGTAAAGGCTTTTCTGTGCTTCACCAGAAAGGCACAATATGAGTATTTTAATTCAAAATTAAAAAAAACAGGCTTTGCCTACAAATAGAAGTAGAATTTCTAGCAATCCAGCAATGTATAATATTTTTAATTCAAAATCAAGAAACCCACCCCCTACCCCCCCCCCCCCCCCGGATTTGATAATATCTTCAGCTAAACTTGGGAGAGTCTTTTTTAAAACTTTTGTGTAAAAATACTGAAGGAGAATAATTTGGGTGAAAATTCCATTATAATCTGGAAAAAAAAAAATCAAACATAAGCTTGGGCAAATAGATTCTAAATCTTCAAAAATGCAGCATGATTATCTCATTTTATGATGATTTTCTCTTGTTCCACTTCTGCATGTAGAGATTTTAAAGGGCTGAGGGCAGGATGATTATATGATCAGTGAATCTCAAAGAATTCGTTACATAGTCAGCCCCATTCCACATACCGAAGCCCCCCAAGAATATCTTGCAGTGAAGCAGGGTTAAAACTGTTCAAATGATCTTGATATACTTTAAGAATAGGCAGGTGCATACAGTTTATTGCTTTGTGTTTTAAAATAAACTAATTGGCCTGAATATTGAGATCTGAAAAGGAGAAGCTTATATCTGTATGTTTCCCATCACCAGAGTAATTTTTCCCAAAACATTAGTAAAGATGGGAAAAACATCCAGCCAGTTAAATGAGATAATATGTATAAATTGCTAGAAACGCTTGTTTCTAGAAACCCATCCAACTCTCAGCAAGGGCTTAATTTCAGAGCTCAGAACTGAAACAACATACAGAATTGTTTAGGATTTAATCGTGTTCCAGTCACAAATTAAAATAGCAAAAGTATTTACAGTGCATCTGCTCTATACCGAGTGGATGATACACACTCCCTAGCCTGACTGGAGACTTCTGGGTCTTTTCCTCATGAGGAAGCTGAAATGCGGAAATACAAATGTGATTTTAGAAGGATATGCCTGATTTCAATGGTACTTATTTCAATCTGCAGCAAAAGAACTGGAGAGCTTCCAGTTTATTCTTTTTTTTAGTATAATAGCCCTTATCTTCAAGCATATGCAGCAAGACATGCTTCTGAGGTGGGCTGATGCCAACCTTATGAAGTTCAACCATGACAAGTGCAAGGTCCTACACCTGGGTCGGAGCAATCCCAGGCACAGCTACAGACCGGGCAAAGAAGAGATTCAGAGCGGCCCTGCAGAGAAGGACTTGGGGGTGCTGGTCGATGAGAAAATGAACATGAGCCGGCAGTGTGTTCTCACAGCCCAGAAAGCCAACCGTATCCTGGGCTGCATCGAAAGGAGCATGACCAACAGGTCGAAGGAGGTGATCCTGCCCCTCTACTCTGCTCTTGTGAGACCTCACCTAGAGTATTGTGTGCAGTTCTGGTGTCCTCAACATAAAAAGGACATGGAACTGCTGGAACAAGTCCAGAGGAGGGCCACGAGGATGATGAGGGGACTGGAGCACCTCCCATATGAAGACAGGCTGAGGAAGTTGGGGCTGTTCAGCCTGGAGAAGAGAAGGCTGCGTGGAGACCTCATAGCAGCCTTCCAGTATCTGAAGGGGGCCTATAGGGATGCTGGGGAGGGACTCTTCATCAGGGACTGTAGTGACAGGACAAGGAGTAATGGGTTAAAACTTAAACAGGGGAAGTTTAAATTGGATATAAGGAGGAAATTCTTTCCTGTTAGGGTGGTGAGACACTGGAATGGGTTGCCCAGGGAGGTTGTGAGTGCTCCATCCCTGGCGGTGTTCAAGGCCAGGCTGGATGTAGCCTTGTGTTGGATGGTTTAGTGAGAGGTGTCCCTGTCCATGGCAGGGGGGTTGGAACTAGATGATCTTGAGGTCCTTTCCAACCCTAACTATTCTATGATTCTATGATTCTAAGTTCAGTATCACTAGACAAGAACAGATTTCAAACAGGATTTCTGTTGCTTAAAATATTGCAGATATCATATACACGTTCATGGTCTTGGCCTTTTGGCAGCAATTGAATATTGAGGCCCAAAGGAGTTAAAAAAGCTGTAGCTGTGGCTCAGTTTTTAAATGTTTGCATGTTTAGTATTTTAATACTAAAACAGTGTGAATGGAGGAATTTTATTTGGGGTTTCTTGTAGGAAGATAGTACCATGTGATTTCCTGTGCATCTTTATTTTGAAGTGTTGTCTTTAACAATCTTACTCTTCTACTGTTTTGTGTTTAATTTGTGATGTACAAATAACCAGACAAGTTGAGTAAAGTCAAGGATACAACCTCTCTTAGATTTTGCCAGGCATCTAATTTATATTAATTTCCTATAAATTGTAATAGTGATGATTTAATCGACTAAAATCCACATGGAAATTTAGTGACAAAAGGCCATGTTTCTTAATTTTGACGCAGTGAAGTGTATAACTTTCAAATGACAGTATTTTAATTATGTGATAGTCCATTGCATCTGCCATGGAGGCAGCGAGTGGGGATGGTGAGTGTGGGACCAGGCTGGCTCTTTACAGTGTCAGTGGCAAAATGCGCAAGGGAGGTGTAGGAGACTCAGCTCTCTGGTTTGCATAGGTAAGCATGTACCCTCTGTTGAAAGTTCTTGAAAAGAATAAATCAGTAATTAGATGTTGAACACTTAGAGGGGTTAAGCCATTAGCCATTTCCATGTCTGCCTATGACTCCCTCCCGAGAGATATGCTCTATTTAAAGTAAGGGAAGTAGGATTTTTGGAGAGTAACTTACAGCATTCTAATACCAGAACTCCAAAGTTGGATGAAGGTTTTTAAAGAGCCCTGTCTATGTTTCCCCTTTACAGTGATGTAGCCACTATCTTACTGTCTCAGATATCTTACTGTGAACTTTTCAGAATGCCAGGTCTTGCCCTCCTCTTTCATTTTTTGGCAGAATCTTTGACTTCTTTTAATAAATTCATAGCAGTCAGGGTGTTAAGCTGAAGCACAACATTTAAAGCAATGTTCAAGAAAAGGCAGTTAGGGAAGTCCATCTACAGTGGCCTCCAAGTAAGATGCTGAAAAGAAAGGGCACGTTTACTGAAATCTCAGAAAGACCACAACTTGGCTTTTCTCTTTTGTTTGTGTGTTGGTTAAGGACCCTGTGACCAGCCCATAAGCTAGTTAACAAAAAGGTAACAGCAGTAGTTTCTCGGCCTGTAACAGTAAGGACAGCCTTTTCATAAAAATTAACCTTCCTAAGCAAACAAATTTTAAGCTGTGGGTTCCATCTCCTTCTGCTTTTTAATAGTGTTGCTCTTTTAATATCACCTCTTCTCTAACAAGATCATACCCTGCTCCCTCAGGCCATGTTAAAAAGGTCAGTCACTGAGTGGTATTTTAATTTAAATGAAGAGTGAAAGACAGACTGGTTTTGCTAGAATACTAAAAGATCACCTATTTAAATCTTCCTTTAATGTCTGCTTAACTATCTTTCTTTGAGGCTTTTTCAATGACCTTCAACATAATATAAACATAATTTTTAATTCATTATTCATGCTATTAAATACTGAAACCTGTTTCTTTCTGCAGTTTATTTCTCTATTATATGCATGTGTTGTACTTTTTTGTTTGGTTCTGTGATGATTTCTGATGAGCTGACAGTTTAAAAAACAGTATAGAAGAGTGCTTATTTAAAGAGGGGAAAACCCCAGTGTGTACACATTTGACCTACATCAACATTATTTAAGATAAAAAATAAGGTGGCAGGGGAAAGGCACCTTAAACCTGTGGCCTTTTACCTTGCTAAAGACTGTGAAGTGACTGGTCCTGTGCTGCTGTGCATGGACTGGTAGCGGGTGCTTTGAATGTTGTGAACTTCTGAAGTGCTTCAGCTTCACACAGCAATAACTGTGGTGGCTCCACTGACACCAGCCCTACAGCAGTATTTGCGTTTCTCAGGTTTTTTTTCCATTAGTAACTGAGTTTCATGTCTTAATGAAAAGGTGGAATGAACTTCAGATATTCTGTTATTATAGATTAGCCATAGTGATACTGTGGTTTGTAGAGACTTGATATGTTGCACCAAAAACTAACACCACTGAATAAAGAAAATTAAGTCCTTAAAAAAATACGTATTTTCATGGCCAAGGACCAGTTCTTCAGCCTTTCCTAAAACTGATGACTGGCATCTCATTTGTTGTAGCCAAGTAAGAATTGCACCCTTCTGAAGCAGTTAGAAGCTATTCTCACGGCTACAAAACACATGCATAGTTGTTTTTTTATTGTCTGACAACATTGTTACTTTAGTAATATAAACTACTTGAGTATATTGCCCAACGTAATTCAGTGGCACATTCACAAAGAGTACTGCTGGGCAAACAAATTAAAAATACAGTATTCTGCTACTTTTTTTTTTCAAGATTTTTGTCTGACAGTCATTAGCAGTACAAATTAATTGATGAACCTTTTAAGAAGAGTACAAAGCAATATTGAGAAAAAAAGGGTACAGAAGAAAACAAGATTAGGTCACAAGGATGAAGTGACATAAGTATAATATTTTACAATGTTCCTTTGGATTTTTAAGCAGGGGAAGAAATGACGCTGACAAAAGCACAAAGCTTGACAGTGATCTGGGGCTAGTTCCATAGGTGCCAGGAGCACAGATGCCACATGACTGTCATGCATTTTTCAACCCTGTCACAGTGGCCTGCAGATCGGCTGGTTTCCCTTGCAGCTCAGTGAGCCAGAGGCCAACATGTGCCTGTGGCTTTGTGTCTGGCTCCGTAGGGCCACTGGGGTGACTGCTGAGCAGGCAGGTGTGCAACATCGTTGCCTTCTTTCTGCTCCCGTTTCTGGACCGCAGCTAAGACAATGTAATGTATGACAAAGACAGCTTCAGGTGATAAACTCAACATACCAGAGGTCCCCTGTCCTATTTGTGGCATTTGGTAATAGGCTTTCAACTCAAAATGACAATAATGATATTTTCCTGTCCCTAAGAACACTTCAGGTAACTTTGCATACATCACTAACTAGCCCAATAAACATTACCAGCATTTCCATTACCTTCTTGTAATAGTCTCAGAAAACTAATACTCCCCAGTGAGCTGTTCAGTTGATGGCCCGTTTGCTTAAGAAATACCAGCATCACCCCTGCCAAACACTGGATTGCCAGTGCAAATTAATGGACTCTGCAGCTATGTGTTCAATTAATGGAATCCATATATTCAGTCACCTAGTAAGAGCTAGCTATGAAATTACTTCCCCTTATGTTGCTCTTTGAGAAGAGTTATTGTACCAGAGCTAACCTGGGATTAGGTGCTTTTATCCACAAGATACATGTCTTATGTCTTTCCTTTCTCCTTCCACCCCCTTCTTTCCCACCTCCCCTTTGAAAGAAGGCAGCAATTTGTGACAGGGTTAGATTTTCTGTAAGAATTGTTCAGACACTGCATTAGGCCATAATTTAACCAGCAGCTGAAAAGTAAGTTTTATAGTGTATCATTGTCAATTCTGTTTTTCAAAATACTGTCTTACTACTATAATAAATGGCCTACACTTCTTGGGCTATATGCCTGTTTGCATAGGCTGGCTAGGTTATCCTCTTGCTTTTACACTGTTTTTTGTTGCTTTGAAAATTGCTGATATGATGATGAAGCATATACAGTTTAAATCTTCACAAGTTCTTCATTACAAACATTTAAACTGTGAAATATAGGTAGATCTAGGATTGCCTGAATTTTGTGTCAAGCTGTGTATGAAGTATGTGTGAAGAGCCACTTTTATTGGGTGCCTAGACAGAAAAAAAAAAAGAAAAAAGCCTTAGTGCTTTGTAATTTGAATTTTGTGTCATCAGTAAAAATGATTCTGTTAAGGTTGCTCAATTATCTTGTACATAGGCCTTTCTCAATTTATACAGAAGTAGTATTTGTGGAAAGCTTAAGATAAAAAATATCTCTAGATTCTTCAGAGAAATGAGATGCCTGTTTCCATTCCAAAAAAAACTACAATGGATAATCTGGAGCTTGCAGAGGGACTCATTAAAATGAATTATTCAGAAAATTTTTGTGTATTGATGAGCTGAGCTTTCTTAGTAAAAAATGTGATTATGTTAAGATAGCTTCTTTGTTTTTCTGGGAGTCAAAAGTTTTTGTTTTATGAATTATAGCTCTTGGGATTCTCAGCACAGAATTTGAGCACTAGAGTCATTCTATATCCTATTGATAGTGCACCGATTTGTTTTATTGTGGTTGACAACTGAAGCTCACTCTCCCTCACAGACCAGCCATCTGGCACAGAGCCATGAACCTTATGTAGAACAGTATTTGTCAACTGTTCAGATTTTGTGTCAGAAATGGGCTTCCATTCTACTACTGATCCTTATTATACAGAGTTGTTAAATAATAAATAACATTTTTTACTTCAGAGCTGTATATCCTAAAATGTTTTTATGTAACTGCAGCTCCGTGGTGTGCTTAGCCTCCATCCATCAACTTCTATAGGGTGATCTCAAGCTTCACTATATACATAGGCTTTGGTTTTGTATTTTGAAGAGACCTGGATGTGTAACCTTTTTTCAGCACTGCTAGCCTCAAATGTAGAAAAGTCATTTGGCAAGCCATAAAAAAGTAAAGTTTAAGAGGGTGATAGTTGTATCTTTTTAACCATATTCTGGTTTTCAAGCCCACTCTGGTTAGCTCAAAATACCACCTCTCCATGGTATTAGAAACTGTTATTTGCTTAATTAATTCTGTGCCAGATGCAGTGTGGTCCTGACGGTGCTGAAGAGTCAGCCCCATCGTGCTGTTGTGCATATGCAGCCTCTTTAATTCTCAGCCCTCCATCAATATCCCTGAGTGTGCTGTGCTTGCCCTGGGACAGCATCTCACAGCACTGCGGAGGCATGTGCTGAAACAGCAACCCACCCAAATAAAGAGGGCTTGGCTTGCTTTCTAACCAGTCATGTAGCGTCTTCTTGTGATAATTACCAGAGATGGAGTTTCTTCTCATTCTTGTGTGAGGTGTTGTTTTGATATGATATAGTTGAATCACTCCTCATTATGATCCAGCAGTGCAGAATTTTGCGAAGTAGTAAAATGCCTGGTTTAGTCTACATTAACTTTTGTTGTAGTAAGTTTGTCCAAAAATTAAGGTCTCTGGAGTGTCTTCTGGCCAATTTAAGATCAGTGATTTAAAAATAAAATATTTTTGAAAAGGATAAAGACACTTTTGTATTTTCTTTTCCAATCGAATAATATGTGATTCCTTAACAACTAGTTAGTTATGCTGTCTGCTTGCTAGGACTGAACTTCAGCTTGCAGTGAACTATCTTGTCTCTGTAGACTTCGGGTAGAAAAAAGTAGATAAAGTCTAAGCAAGTTGCAATTGAAAATACAGAACTTCATTACATTAAATTGCCAGTGATGGGGACATTGAACTTTGCCTTGTTTCAAGAATAATCAAAGATAATCCTCTACTTGAAAAAAAAAACCAAACTCAAAACCTTGCTAGCTGGCACATCCCATAACTCATTTGCTGATGGCATTGGATCATTAAGCCGATGTTTAAAAAACAGTAATTAAAATTTTCACGACTAAGCAGAAGAATATTTTACAGTTTTGTGCTTGTATTCTATGTATATGAGACAGAAGTAAAGACAGTAATGCTAACTGAATACATATTTTATGTTTTTAATAGCTTGTTTTAGAGGAAGGAGCTCATTCTTCAACAACATCTTATGGATTTTTTTTCACACCCTAATTTTGTATGTGTATATATACACATATACATTTGCATATAAAAATATATATAAATATATACGTATAGATATAAAAAGATATATATGCATATATATTTATATAGCTAAAAAAATTAGACGTGTTCAGTACATCATACACAAAGCCTTAAGCCCATCAGCCTCAGCTTCTTTCCCATAAGACCATTTTTTCCCCAGCATAAGCTGAGATGGAAAGTCAGTGTCATTCTTTTTGCCTCAAAATGCTTTATGCAAAAGAATAATGATTTTAATTCACTTTTGCTCCAAAATGCTTGCATGAAATATATAGTTTTAGTGTACTCTTTTAGTACATGTTTTGTGCAAGCCTTTGCACCAACAGAGGGTTTTCTTCCCTGGATGAATTCAAACAATCCACACATGGATATAGAACCTATTATTTTTCCCAGCAGGATGTTAAACTGGTCATCAACTCTTGCAGAGCCAAAACACTTATGAAAACCATGCAGGTGAATGTGCTGCAGCTCAGTGACCATAGGTCAGCACTTGATCTCCAACCAGTAAATTTTTCCCCTCCTGAAAGAGGCTTTGCTCCTGAGACTTGGACACTTTGTGCTGCAAATAGCTGTTTTACCTAGTGATAGAAATCAGCAGAAAGCTCAACTGTGATGAAACAGACAAGATTATGCCTGTATAGCAGACGTACTCTCAGAGCTGGGACTGGCTGCTGCTTCCGTTTTCTAGACTTACTTTACAGTGTGTACTAAGCAAGCCATTTTAGGTACCGCCCCTACACCCTCCTTCTCTGACTAAGGAGATTCCATTAGTGTGTTTTGAAAGGCAGAAAAAGAAAGTCAAGTCTATCGATATTAAAAGATATTTTTCAGTGCAAAGGATGGTTTGGTAAATTGGTTAACATACTTGGGTAATGAGTTATTCATAATGGTAGATTGTACTGAGAAAACCTCATAATTCATATTTTTCTACTTCTCTGTGTTTTGTTTTTTTTTCTCCAACTGTGTAAGCATATACTAATACTTAAAATGTAATCTGCAGTGATGATGATTTGCAACTAAGAAGGCTTCAGAAAATGAAAACTAGACTATAGTATATGTGAGTGTATGAATAAATTAGCAGAGACTGATCATTTTTACCAGAGTAGTTTACTTCTGAAATGTGATGCCATCTCTATAAATAAACTTTTTCATTTAAGGGTTTGATTTGGTATAGTGCAAGGGCATAATTCTAATTTTACATGAATGTTGTCATTAAAACTGCTTAAAATCAGACCTCTGTTTAAATTATAATATCTATTGAAAGGTAAACCACAAAGAAATGGCATTGAGTGTCCATATTGCATTTGGCACTTTAATCTGTATTATACAATATTTTAATACCTTGTTAATTTGAGATTTGGAAATCCATGTTAGCTTTTATACTCACAGTTTGTCATGCTGTGTATTTATTCCTTTTTGCTGAATGTGGATTTTCTCCACCTTGCTATTCTTTCCTCTTTGTTTGCAGTTGTGTTTGTCAAGTGATTAGCCATCCTCACAGCTGACTGTGCTGCTTCCCATGGATAGTAAGTGTTTTCCTAGCACTTGCTCTTTTTATTCTGTAGGAGGTGTTAGCATTCTAATTTTCTTTTCATTGTGATGGTATGATAAATGAGAAATGTCTATAGCCTTCCTTTTTTCCAGTTTATAAAATAATAACTGATAATGTTTAGAACAAGACTTCTCTTACATGTGGCTTATTTCAGAGTCAAAAGAATTTCACTGACTTCATTCAGTGTCTGAAGCTAGCCGCTTGTGAATTGGGCATAGCACAGCCTGGACTGGATATTCAGAGTTCTGTGTTTTTTTTTCTGATCATGCAAGACACCCTATGCTGCTAAACTTTTGCAGCAATGATTAACATGAATGGTTTATGAGAAAAAGAAGGAAAACTTATTTAGCAGGTAGAGTTAATTGCTTTACTAGTGGCACTGGGGTGTGCTATTCAGTTTTGTGGACACTGTGGACACCTTTATCAGTGTATTGGTGGGAAGAATATAACTGTTTTAAACAAGTACTCTAAAGGGGAGATTCCAGAGTACTTGGTATGTATTATACCCTACTTGTTCCGAGTAACTGAAAAATAAAAGAATTCTCTTGATTATATTTTTAAATGAAAGATCTTTTTTTTTTTTTTTCAGGATGCCTATTACAATGTGAAATAATAAATAATAAAAGGTTTTCTATAATGGGAAGTAAAAATGTCATGACATCACCAGAATATGTTGCAGAACAGGAAGAAATTGGCTCTTGTCCAGCATACCGATAAGCAGTGCTTCTATGGTTTTCTCCTGTAGGAATGAAGAATGTATTTTCTCTTTCTGTCATATTTTGTTACATACAGACACACACACACACACACACAGAGGTATATAATGCAAAGGAAGTTTTTTCATCAAAGATGTCTGAGAACTGTATACCAGGCTGTGATTTGTTGAAGTTTGTTCATTAAAAGTTCATGGTCCGTTGACTCTTCTTCTTTAAAGCATTGTATTAAGTGCATTACTTATCTCTTTTGCATGACAGATTGTTTAGCATATTTCTGGTATAAAAGAGTGGCATTGATTGCCACAACAACCTCGTTTAGCACTTGCAGACATAAGCAGAATGTGTTTGAAAATGTTGCTGTGCTCTCTAGTGGATAATTTAGTTATAAGTGTTGAAGAAATTAGTATCAACAACAGTTAGAAATTTATATGTCACTTAACTTAAAGAACTACAGTAAGGAAAGTAAGACTTTCACCAGTAGAAGTACTCTGCTGAAGTGTAGGGCTGTATCTGTATGGAACAGCTCCCAGATTTTGGAACACATACTTCATTTTTTCATATTTAGGGAGAGTCCACATTCTGCTGCAGCCTTTTTTAAAGACTGAAATTTTCAATGGCAGGCAGTAAGAGGGTTTTGTCATCAGCCTGTTTCAGATAATGAGAGTTGTCTGCTATTAGATGCTTCCTCCCTCCCTGTTTCTACAGTGGTATCTTTTTCTCTAAGCTCTTAAAAAGTAGACTTTAAAATTATGATATGATCTTGGCCAACATAACCCAAAAGTTTGCTTTTATTTTCTTTTTGGTGAAAACCTGTGTTGAATTCAGTAAGATGCTGTAGAATTACTGTATTTGCTTCTGTTGTCCAAAGAAAGTCATGCTAAGTGCAATATACTGTACTCAAGGTGAGTGAAATATAAAATATATGTCTTGCCATCTTTAAATATTCATGATTTAAACAGTTTCTTTTCCAAAATCAGTTTGTTGTGATAGCAGTTTTACTTCTGCCGGTCTCTGTCTGGGATTCTCTTACTGGGATTGATCTTGCCTCTGTTCTCTGATTTCTGCTGTCCTGTGGTGTGAACAGTTCTGATATGCTGTGGAAACTGGCACAATAATCACTTCACTGGCATTTCTCTCCTTACTCTCTGTGAAAACCCAGCCACAATGGTGATTATTTTTTCACTCTATTGAATAGTAGAGGTAGTCTGTGAGGTAGTCTGAATGTTCTAATTGTACATTTTGTGCTGCTGTTCTCTTCCAAGTTAGGAAGTTAATCTCTGTCTGGCCCTTGTGTCTTCATTTTTATTTCTGTGTTCTCCAGTCTTTAAGCAATTATTTTCTAACTCTTTTCTTGCCAGCTCAGCAACTGCCACTGATGGTATTATGCAGGCTTCCCATGTAGTTCAGTGGCAACTTTACAGTGTGACTTACACTGTAATTCCAATTGTTCTCTACTTTTCTTGACCTGACAGTCATTCTGGATTGAAGGCATGTCATTTTTGCTCATTTGAGTCAATTCCAGCTGCATTATTTAGCTTTTTTATTACTTGAAGATTTATATACTATAATTGGCATAAGTGAAAACATCTTTCCCGTGAAAACTTCATTTCCAGTGTTCTGGTATGGCTACCTAGTAGATTAGCTGCTTTGTTGTAGATTCAGAACAGCTGTATAGAAAGATGCCCAGAGTGGTGAATCATCTTTTTAATGACCAGATAATTAGAGAAGCAGATTTCAACAAAACAACATTCTGTCCCATTTTGCAAGACAAGTCAGTTGGGTTTGTTTTGTATTGTAGCTGCTCTCCCACCTTCTGTTGTCAGGTTCTCAACTGGAAAGCTGTGAAAACCTTTCTTGTTTCAGTGAACGCTTTCACAGAATTCCTAAATTGCTTTCAGCTGATGCTGGAGGAATTTAGCCATATACAATTCTGGCTGTCTTTGGTCACAGATGGGTGCATTTCACTTGTCATTGGGCTGTGCCCATGCAAATGATTTCGTATCTCTTTGGATATGGTAAAAAATATTCCATTGCATTGGTCTTGATCAGGATATGGTACATGATTCATCCAGAGAAGCAGGTCTTGCTGTACTCTCACAGCTCTCGAGAGTCTCATTGCTTGTTCATTAACAAATTCACACCTCAAAATATTAGGAATTCCCCCCACTCGCCACCATTTTCACTACTGAAATCAAGTTGCCTCTAAATTAACCTTATTTGCCCAAGTCCTAACACTCTATCTATGCCATCTTTTTTTTTTTTTTTATTTCCTTGACTAATTGATATTGCCTCAGGTAAAGAAAAATCCTAGTTCTTAGGCACTGCAGGGAATTACTTTTTTAAATTCAGTAGGAACTTCTGGTTTCTTCTGCTATTGGTTCTAGATCAGTTAGATTTCACAAATAATACATCGATGGTAGTACCACATCATAATGTTTGAATTTGTGGCGAGAAATACAGTACTTCCGTATTTGCAATCTGGCATGAATTGTTAGCAGTGACAGAATTCAGGCTTTTCAATGCTGTGCTAAACAAGCTGTCCCATATCCACTTGTTCTCACGGATACAGCCCTCCATGCTGGAGATCTGGCATGTTGGGGCAGGTAAAGAAAGTGAGCACCCTGCATCTGGTCACGAGCTTCCCAGGGCAGCAGCAGGCAGGTATATGAAACTGATGGAATAATGGCACAGCCTATTTCTTTAAAAAGCCCCAGCAAATTTATTAGTTGGGAACCCTTATATGATTTCATATAAAAAGTATAATTATCACATGCATATGTGATATATATATATATGGATAATATCCTAAATCTCATTAGTTTTTTTGTCTAATTTCCCACTACAGTAATACACAACATACTTAACCTTTGAGTAAAATGTTATTACAGCATGATACAAAGTTGACTTGCAGTTTTATTATTACTATAATTTTCACTCAAAATTTTATATCCACAAATTAACTTTATTCCACTGAAGTCGATGTGGACGATGTTGTTCAGACTCATCTGAATTTTCACTATTCTGCTTCTCCTTGGTTGAAAGTGTGAATGCTGTTTTGTTTTCCAGGTGAAATTAGCACTTAAAGTGCTGTAAAAACAGTATTTTCTTCTGAGTAAGGGGGTTGAGGGCTTTCTTGAAGAGACGTGAGGGTAGCAAACACCATGGAATTATCTGAACCTCAGAGCATACTAGAAGTTGGTGGCATTTGGTAGGAATAATAATTGTAAAATCAGGAGGGGGAAAATAATGGTAGTAGAATGAAATCACAGTGCTGACTTTTCATGTGGTTTCAAAAAGAAGTCTGATCTCTCTGGAAGAGCACTTTTGGTAGAAGCTAGTGTGTGAAAGAGGGACATGAGCATAATACTGTGGTGAAAGTGTAATTCAGTGTTTCGTCATTTGGAAGCATGTCTTTCCTTTAGTCCCATCTTTAGCTACCATGTGCTAGATTGAGTAGAAACAGTCAGGCTCTTGGAAGCACTGTTCCATATGCTGGGTGGTTCAGAGCTCTCCTTATTCTCTGTATTTCCACAAACTTTACTGTTCTGTATTGAACAGTACTGATTAGGTGAGACAAAGGAAAGTAGAACACATGGCTCTATTTGACACAGGCTCCTCTTTATTAGCTCTGTAAATAATGCACAGAACCCATATATACTTCTTCACTTGTGGACTGGTATCTTTATTCCACTACTAGCTTAAAGAGCTCTCTCTGTGTAAATCATGAGTTCTTTCATTTTTTGCCATTCAGAGTGGGGGGAAGGATTCATAGCCTTGATGTCCAAAATTATCTCCAAGAAATCAGACTTAACATTTCTCTCACACAGATAGACCTCTGTGTGCACTGAGTGTTAGTCAGAAAGGGGTCCTGGCAGGTGACTGCACGGAGCACCCTGCTCAAAATGTATCTGCCCAGCCTCATTCTTTGTGTGCCAGCTTTGTATCTGGGAGATTATAATCCTCAAAATATTTGGTCTGTTTTCCAATATGGTCAGTGTTTTGAGAAATTCATAGTGGTTCAGATTCCTTGAGACCACATTTCTGGCACCCAATTTCAAAGTTTTGTCTAGGGATGCTTTCTTCAATGCTTCAGACATAGTTGCACAGACACAAGGGATGAGTCCCAGACAAATCATTGTTTAGCCACAGAAATGTGTTTCATCCATACTGCAGTTATTACTGAGTTACTGTATGCGAGGGTGTGAAGAGTGGGCAGTCTGTCCCCTTGACACAGCAAACATGTCCAGTATATAGAGGCACAGGGCATGATGAAGCACCAGGGTACACAGCGTCCTTTTCCTGGTTCTGTATTTTGAAGTGCGTTTTTCACCCAGCTGGCAGCCTGCCACACTGACCTGGTGCAAGGCAGAAAAGGGCTGTTCATGTAAGCTTTGCATCACTTTCTTTCAAGGTTGCATTCATATGTTTTGATCTAAGGCTCATGCCTTAGAGAGAGAGAGAAATGATAAGTGAAATGTGATGAATTTAATTGCCTGTAATGAACAAGACATGACAGCTTTGAGAAATCACATGTTCAGAAGAGTCACTGTTGTGCCATCTGAATTAGTGAAATACAAGTAAAGATTTTTTATTTTCTAACAGACTGGGCAGTAGCTGTCCAAGAATAACCATCAGTCTCAAGGTCAGTAAGCTCACATGTGACTACATTAAGATGCTTAGTACACTGTGCAAGCCTGTAATGTGGTTTTCATTAATATTTTTCTTATGCTACAGTTTTGAGTGGAACATTTGCAATCTTGCAACCAGAAAACACCAAAGTGATTTGCTGTCATTAACAGACCACTTCTGAATTCTTCAAGGAGAATTGCTTGGGGAATGGCATTAGAGTAGCTAATGTTGTAGCTATTGTGAATATTAACATTTCCTCAAGCATATTGGGTTTTTTTGGTTGGTTGGTTGGTTTTGTTTGTGTTTTTTTTATGTGGGTACAAGTAATATTATGATGGGTAAGATATACATAAAGTCTGAGAATTTTTTCCAAGTTTTTACGTGCAAGATCTACTGTTGCTTTGTGTTCACTTCTGCTTTGGAAGTGTTAAAGCATTGGAATGAGAATGCTGCTTACTAAACAAAACAAAAGAAAGTTTTATTTCCACTTAAAGAGAAAGAAAAATCAAGCTTTTTTTGGGGGGGTGGTATTTTTCTGTTCGTTGTTTTTTGGGGTTGTTTTTTGTTTGGTTGTTGTTTTTTGGTTTTGTTTGCTTGTTTTTAAATGAAATCCCAAATAAAAAGTGTTCAGAGTAAAAACTTCAAAAATTATGAGTGTGTACACTTCATGTGACCTCAGCACAATTTAGAGATGTTCAGCAGGAAAACCCAAATTCACAAAATTCCAATGTTCTAATTTATCTTTAAAAAGAATCCACAAAACAAACAGAACCCTTCAATGCATTTTCTTCCTGGCATACTTCCACTGCTCAGTAATTAACGAGACATAAAGATGATCTGAGCCTGAGAGTTTAACCAGAAGTAAAAATACAGCAATACATCCTGGCCCTCATTCAGGTTGTATTTTTGTTTAGAAGATTCTTTCACGTGCTAGTGGGGTATCAGAGAGGGATAATGATCTGTATGAGTAGGAACAATGGAGTAAGACTCACAGTCAATAAATTTGCTCAGAATGAAAGCAAGTGAAATAATATGTTGTCTGGTACAGCTGTTCAATTACATATATACTGTTTAAATAATTTCAAAGCTTATCCTACACACAAGTGTTTGGGTTTGAGTATAGCATAGCAGAAATGAATTGTCATTTACATGTATTTACAGGAATTTATGATGGGGAAAAGAATTTTGCTTAAAATCTTAATTCTGGATCTCGTACTAAATCTACTCAAATGTGTCCTTTTAATGCTGAGCTCAACATAACAATTTTTCTTGTAGAGGAATTCAATTTTAAAAATAAAGCTCACCAAAAAGCATTTTTTTCAGCAGAATATTAAGCTTCAACGAGAATTTAAAAGATCTTGTGATTTATTTTTTTAGTTCAAAAGATGAAATTGTTGCTATTTTTTCCATTGTGAACTTTGTTACAAATTGCATTGTTTGCTTTAGTGGCATATGTTGATGTAGTCAGTGTAGTCAAAGAGGTACAATGTAGTTCATCTAAAAATATTAGTAAAGATTCTCAAATAATATATAAATGACCCAGATTTAACTTTTTTTAATTATTATTTCTTGCTACATTGTATGCTATTGGCATAGCAAGAAATGACTCCCTTGATAGTGGCATAATTTAGTTCGAAAGTTTTGTGTTTGTCAGAACCAGAAATTTTGCAGCCATCATGGATTATCCATTTTCCAGAGTCTTCTGATGATCTTTCACATGCCATGACTATTCTGTAGGTAAGCTGTGCCACGGAGGGTTCTTCCACATAGAGTGTGAAAAATCTGGAATGTCTGAAAATCTCCAGGTTTGTTAGGTGACTTGGAATGCCATTGTATCCAGTTAGTATTTATCTCCCTTACAGAGTAATTTCTTGGGAAATACTAGCAATTTGCAGAATTATATGTAGTTATATAAGCTTTGGGGTAATTATATGTATATTTTCTTATTCAGTACATTTAGTTATGCTTTGTTATGAACTGTTTACAGCAGTGCTCACTGGGGTGGCAGAGGAGAGAGGGAGGGCAAATGAGGCTGAATGGGGAGTAAAACCAAGGGAAATCTCATATTAAAGATTTGCCAATGAATCTTTGCAGACTTTATGCAAATCCAGGCAGTACTTTGTGAAAGTGTTGATGAGTGTCACATCCTGATAACTGCAGATTTCCCCTTACATTTCCAACCGTACCAAATCCAATTGAAACTGCTAAAATTAACACCAGAAGTCCATAACAGTTTGTCAGAAAAAATGTGTGAAGTTTGTTTTTAAAATATCATGCCCTAATTATTCTTGGAAACATTATATATAGATGATGATATAAAATATCCTGTATACATTCCCTGATGGCTGACAGACTTAACACTGGTCCCCGTAAGTCCTAAAAGACCATCTATTTCTGAGGGTTTTTTTGCATCTAACTGCAGATGAAACCATGTAATTTAACTGCCCTGGCACCGAGGCTCCTGTTAAGAATCTACTTGTTTTCCAAGGGCTACCAGGAGCATTGCTTTTTGCCACAGCACATGCTGGTCCTTTTTACTTTGCTTGAGGTGTGGCCTGTGACCTATGAAGTGACTCCAGACATACAGATTTAGTTAATCTCGAAAATTGTGAATACAGATTTAAAAAAGAAATTAATCCTTAAAAAAAAAAAAAAAAAAAAAAAGGCAAGTAAGTACTGTGTTCCCTCTACTTAGCAGTTATTTTCAGAGTTTTGAAGATTCCAGCCAGCTCACTTGCCTGTCTGCCTGTTGTCTTGGCTTTTCATTGTGTGGGCAGTTTCTCCTCTGAACCTACCTCCCAGCTTCTGCTGGTACTGAATTTTTGAGAAGATTTCATGTTCCCTTTGCTTTCTTTTTACTTGGTCTGGCAAACCCATTCTGTCTTTAGAACTGGGCCAAGAAAGCCCTTGTAACTTGTACGACACCAATGTACAAACATTCAAGAGGAGGAAGATTTTAACCCAACCACTTTGAGAAGCAACTGATATGAAATGCATCTGGATAAGACAGCAGGCAGTTGGTTATGTATCTTCTATTTAGCCTGTCTTTATTTGCCAGCTTACTGTATGCTGTTAATATAATTTTGAATGCCTGCATATATGACAGGCCATGACCATAATGAGCCTGTTTATTTCAAGGTATGTAGTGGCATTGTTCATTTGCACATTAAAGGAAACTTTGCTGGAAGAAGACAAATTTGAGGCTACAAAAGCTTTGTGATTACTATAATGCTAATCTGTATTCAATTCCATATATAAAGTGTCACATCTTGAATACTTTAAAAAATTAATTAGTCAACTGTATTGTGCCACAGATGAGTAGAAGCAAGTGGTTGCTTGCATCCACAAGCTGTGACATTCTCTGTGCCAACATGACTTTAAAGGAGTGGAGGTAACTGAGCTGGAGGTGGTCCCATCCTCTTCCTTCCACCTGATAACGTACAAGGTTGTGATGTTTGCGTGATTGTGTGCTATTAAAGGATGAAGGTATGTTTAGAGTATGTCAAGGAATGATCCCTGCAGTGCATTTCATCCTATATTTATAAAGATATTTAAATCTTTGTGTGTGTTTTAGTAGGAAGTATATATCACTGCATCTAATGTTAGTGGTAAGTCTCATTGGGATGTTTTGCAATCTGGAGAGCAACTATAAATGTAAATAGGTTGACTAAAAATAAATACAGCTGCAAACTAAAGATTTGTTATTAATAAGAATAAAAGATAATGTATTTACCCAATTTCTCCACAGACTAATGTACCTCCATAAGCCTCACAGATTTGCGCAGGAGTGTTTCTTTGCCCACTTCCTGGGACAACTTTTTATAGAAGTCTCTAAGTAACTTGCCCATCGTTCTTTTTAATGTCCTCAGATGGCTGCCTGTCTGTATGGGCAACATGTCAGATTCGCTCCTGTCTCATGAGGGGTCATGCTCACCATATTTTACTTAGGAAATAAAGGTAGAGTGAAAGGTGCAAATGCAGACTCCTCTGAGGGTGTGTGCCTCAGAGGATGACAGGCAGAAGCCTTGGTGGCCCCTCTGTGACTTCCAGTTTTGGGACTGGAAAATGTTTTCTGTTGACTGCAGTCGATGTTATGAGTAGCACTCAGAGGTCCTGTTCGTGGAGTAGGCTGTGCTTTATTATTTAGAAGGTATATTTTACACAAAATGATCTACAGTGGCAAGCAATAGCACTTCCAGGCTTTTTAGGTATTTTCCTTTGCATTTTTACATTTCTTGCACTGGTGTGGTGAGCACTGTTGTAACTGTGTTTCCCACTCCTGTAGCTCTTTAGACAAATTAACCTTTTGCAGTTTTACTAAGGAAATGATTTGCAGTAATACTTTGTGAAGTAAAATAGATTGCAGAATAGGAAGACATTTTGAGTTCACAATACAGAAAACAATTGTGTTTTCTAAATGTTACTAAATACAGAATTGGAAATTGTGAGTAACGTCTAAAAGCAGATCTAAATTACCTTTGAAGGGAATGTATATTGAAGCATTGAAAGTCCATGTTGCAGCCTTAACTGGTAATCCTTGCTTATGCCGAAATATTTTTTGCCTTAGTAATGTGATTTTTTGTGAATAGTTTAGCATTTCATCAGGGTTGTAAATACATATAAGCACATAAGGAATTACTTTGCTTCAAGACTTTTCAAAGTTGGTAGATGTATTATTGTACATTTCATATTAAGCATTGCAACAATCTGAAAAAAAATAAATAGTTGATAGCCTTAAAATGAATGCTTCTGATAAATGGGGGTTTTTGTGCTTTCCTTGTACTTGAGAAAAATGAGATACATATTTTTTTTCCTAGATTTAATGCATCTTCAGAAACCTTGCTTTATTTTAGGTCTTTGGATAAGTAATTATTTTGGGAACTTGACCTGCTAAGCAGCAGTGGCTGTGCAAAAAATCACTATTCTGTGGAATATGCATCTTGGGCTCTTTTTAGGGGGTGAATACAGGGCTGACTTGTTATTTTTGTGACAGCTTTCATAGCATTTATGCAAGAAACTTTTATTATTTTTTGCAGCAAGGTTTGAAGTAATATTTATTAGGTCAGTACTAATTTAGTTGCGTCAAAGCTGCATAGAACTAATATTCCTCTTACTATTTTACTGATGGTGCTTGACTTTTTACACTTGTTTCCAAGTAGAACTAGGCCTGAATTGGTTGTATAAGGATAGTAAATAAAATACTGAATTTAATTTGCATTTAGCATTGCCTCAGAAGTATGAAAGTGCATGGGTTTGGACACTCATGTGAGTTACCTCATTTGTGAACTACTGTAACTGTATATAGAGCTGAAACCATACTAGAACATACAAGAGAGATTAGCAACATCAATTTCATATACCTTCTTGAAAAAGACACCCCCAATATGTAAAATGAAGCATTTCAGATTGACACAATCACATTTACAAATTCTTTGTAGATACTATTTGTGAGCAAGGGGCTAAATAAAAAATACTGGTATTTTTAATATGTAGAAAAAAATAGCCTGTGAAAACACCTTGATATTTATATTAGTATGAGTATTTTATATCTCAAGTTCTTTTGAACATCCCTTACACAGGTCTAATGCTAGACCCATTTATTTTGGGGTACTTTTGTAGTTAGTGTCATTGTGAGGTAGGAATATTGTTGATGCTTTCAGGATCCAGCCCCTGGAGAACATTTTAAATCCTGCTTGGTAGAGGAAAACTTGTGTTTTCTGGTTGTATCTGTTTAGATCAGGGTTTAATATCCTTGTAATTTAGATTTTCGCCAAAGGATTATATTTAGCATCATTATAACATTATGAATTTTTGGATTTAGGTTTCCTTGAGCTTTGATTGCCTTTTAAAGATTGTGATATATGATTGATGTTTGTGTCTTAACATGTCGGTCATCTCCCGTATACTCCGCACTGTAACCATAAATCCTTTTGGAATAAAACTGCAGCATGTTTATCATAAATTGCATGCTACTTTTCCATCTGAGTATGCTTCATTAGGCTTACCTTCTGTAATATTCCTGCATCATTAGATTGCATGTAGAAAGAAATCATTTCAGCAGTAATCCATCAGGCATGGAGAGCCCCCATGTGTTTGACATATAAATGCATTGAAGATTAAACCACATT
Source organism: Lathamus discolor (assembly GCF_037157495.1). Taxonomy (NCBI): domain Eukaryota; kingdom Metazoa; phylum Chordata; class Aves; order Psittaciformes; family Psittacidae; genus Lathamus; species Lathamus discolor. Next base: position 79,447,705 of record NC_088889.1, on the reverse strand, counting down.
TCACTGTCCTGTATAAAAGGTATTTTTAAAACTGTACAAGTGCAGAATTACCTTCTGCTCAAAATACTGCTTTTAGATTTTACCAGTCTTCATTTTCCTTCAAATATTGTGTTGTTTTTTAATAGTTCCTATAGCACAGAAACTTAATTCAGGATATTAAGACTAAATCAGTAATTCACTATAAAGATTTTCAGCTGCAAGCTTTCTTGTATCACACAATTGCCTTTGGATCAGTTCTAAAAAAACTCAGTAAACCACACCATTCACTAAAAGGCACCAACTTTACTTCATAGAGTCATAGAATCGACTAGGTTGGAAAAGACCTTTAAGATCACCAAGTCCAACCATCACCCAGGACTACCAAGACCCCAACTAGAGCATATTTTGGTCTACTTCTCTGTGAAGTAATTTTCTTTGTAAAGTGAAAAATTCAGAGGAAAGATGCTTCCTTTTTTTTAAGGAGAAATGGATATAAGGGCTTGGATAATAAACAACTGTATTTACAACTTCTAATTAGTAGGAGACATAACGTGATGACAAGCAGTGGCATCATTTGAGTGTTAGAGCATTGAAAGAATTGTATCTCTTGTTCATATGTGAGGTGGAAGGAACAATCAGAAAACCAAAATTATCCACCATTTTGAGAAAGTGGTGAAAAATGAATGTATAAATGTGTCAATTTTTTTTATCAAATTAATTTATTCTATAGGTCAAAATGGGACTTTACTATTCTCTCCCTTTCCTTTTTTAAGTTGGATATAGAAATTTGTACTGTTAGGTTGATTGATCACCTGATTATTGTTACAAGTTCGTGAATGATGCAGCTTGTTCTGCAGCAGTATGTTCTTTGACAGTGCTTCCCCCCCATATTTCTTGCTAATGAGATAATTAATTTAGTTTAAACTCTTTTTCATTACTTGATTTAAGAACTGCAATCTCTGAAGAAAAGCACTGAGTACCACACATAGCCTCTGCCAGAATTGCTGATCCTCTGACCAAATGGCCATATGTGCTCCAAAGGCTGCACACACCAGGCCAGAGGCAATGGTCGTGTTCCTGACTGCTTGAGCTCTAAGCAAACCTGCCATGGTGTATAATAGCAGTGGCAATTGCTGCTGGTGCCTCTGTAATGTAATTCTGAGCTTAGTACTAAGAATGGGCAGAGATCAAAATCACATTTAAATAACAGAACTCAACGCCAACCATAGTATTTTGTTGTTTGTAAATAGTGGGGGATGGTATTTTAGTAACCCCTGTGTTTTAGTTCATCCATGTTTGTATATTCAAGGTGGTTTAATTGGAATTTCATGTATTTCAGTGCTTTAATGCTCTGAAACATATTAACTCTGGCTTAGCAGTTAAGTGTTTATTCATTTTCAGAGCAGTGTAGGGTCATTCATCCTCAGAGCCCTCCTGAGAAGTAAGAGATAGGAGATGGGCACTGTGTAAGTATTATTATTCTAATTTTACAAGGGGGAAAACTGAGGAGATGAATAATTTGGTCAAGGCCACACAATAAGCTGATGTGAGCTCTGAGATTTGTTTTGGCTGTTAGCCCAGTGGTCAGGCCAGCCTGTGCAACATTCTGCTTTTTAAATTATACCCTGATGCCTTAGTATTATTGTGATGCCTTAATTGTCCCACAGTCTGTCTAGGCAGATAGTTTTCCTTTCAGGTAATAAGAGCATGACAACAACAAAGTCTTCAAAAGAAGGAAAACCTTATCAAATCAGAATCTGAAGCTACCATTATTTTGTAGATTTTAAATCTTCATAGAACACATTTAACCCTGTCTCTCCTGTTCTGCCAAAAGTGAGTGAAAATTCTCTTGAGTTACACAAGCAAAAAGGGAGTGATTAACAGAAATAATTTTCTTAGAGATCAGCTGTTAGTCTCCCTTTCAATTGCAGAATAGTGACACATGCGGAAGGATGTGTTATTGAACTTTTCATTATTTTGAGAATTAGTACCTCTGTGGTATGACATGGCATAGAATTTGAGAATTCCTCTGAGCAGTATCCTTAGAATGTCTCACTCAAGAAGAAGTGGTTCTTTGCAGTTTGGAACTCCAGTTGGTAAGTAGATGTACGTTGAAGTAACAACTTACCCACAGTGATTTTGTGTGGTGAAAGACATCAGGTTTTAACGTCTATCTGAAACAGTTGTGTGTTTTTTTTTCTCTGCTCCACAAATGGGTTAGCTGCTACCATCTGGTGTGGAAGGGGGTTAGGTTTTGCCTCAGATCCAGCCAGTCTTTGTCGTAAAATAACTTGGTCTGTAATGCTGTTATTATTAAACAAATTCAGAATTTCACAAGGAATGAATCAACATTTAATGAAAACGTTAACTGTTCTGGTTAAATAGTTTAACAAAAGGTTAACCATTTTGTTTGCATAGACTGATCAAACTCGTGAAGCCTTGCAAACTTTGGCACCATGTCTAGTATTTTAGTAAGTATCTAGTTTTTAATACATGCATGAAGACGTTCCATAAATGGGTTATCGGCTGTAATCAGTTCTCCCCCTGCCCACCTCCCTTTCGGCAAGGCTGTGGGGTTGAGCTGAGCTGCGCCTCAACCCAAGCGGTTCCACTGGACGGGAGCGCTGCAGGGGCCGCGCGAGGGGCAGCAGCAGGAGGTACGGAGAGTCACGCCGCGGGACCCGAGCGCTGTCCCGCACCGGGAGGGGCTAGTCCCCGCTCGGCCACGTGCCGTCCGTGGGGCCGGGGGGGCACGCAGGTGCTCGTGCCCCGGGGCGGCCGCGGAGGGGGGGTGACGGGGCGGGGGTCGCCGCCGCTCTGCCCGGCTTCGCCCGGCGCGGCAGCGGGGGCTGCTCGGCAGCCGGCCATGAGAGCGCGGCGGCTGGCGCGGGCGGGGGAGGCGCCCGTCAGGTGAGGAGGGAGCGGGGCCGGCGGCGTGCGAGCGGGCAGCCAGCCCTTGCTGGCGGCGGAGAGCGGCCCCGGGCGGGGGCCGGGGGCATGTTTGGCTGCTGCTGGGGCTCAGCTGCCGCCAGCGGCGCCCCGACGCGAAGGCTGCGGGGCTGGTGTGTGCGCGGGGCCTCGGGCCGAGCCGCGGCGAGATGAAAACGGGAGCAGGTCGGGAGGCACGCCGCTGGGCTGCCGGCTTCTCCGGGCTGCGTCCGCTCTGAACTCAGGTTGGCTGCGAGGCTGCGCTTCCACTGCACGGTACGTCCGTCCGTGTGTTCTCTCTCGGTTGTGCTTATGTGTGTGCGCGGCGTGGGCTTGTCGGTGTGAGTGAGCACCGGAGTGTGTGCGTGTTGCAGAAGACAACGGGTGCGGGCATTGTTTGTCCATAACCTGTGCCTGCATGAAGTTTATGTGAAGTTCACCTTTAAAGCGCTGTCTCACTTCCTTCTGGTAGGATGTATGTAAGCATTGATATGAATAGTGGTAGGGATCTCATTAGAAATGGTTTTGTCAGGTGAGGTATTGCCTCTTAGTTGGCGGTTTGCAGGGTTCTTGACCAACCCGGTTGCGTATTTAACTTTAGGATACCTGTGTATTATTGGCATAGAACCATGATGTTGGAAAACACAATTTATATGAGGAATTTAAAGTTCTATTTCTGTACTTGTTAAAACACATGGGATAAACCAACAGGGACATTTTCTCAATAAATGCATTTTAAACATGCAGATAAATTTAGCTAACAACCCATTTTTATATATAAGCATATAAAAAAAAAAAGGCAGAAATAGAGTATAGAAGACTGGGATTTAAAAGTGCATACCAGTTGTGGAGTAATTTAAAATACTTTTAATGACTTTAGCAGTGTGAAAAAATGTTCAGAGGAGCAGGGAAAGTTAGTTTTGCTAGCTTTTGAACAAGGAATCTCTTCCCCACTTAGGAATATTGTGTATTTGAAAAGGCTGGCTGTCACATGTTGGAGCCTATGGCACAATCCAGTAGTGGCATGCTGCATTTCAGAAGGTAAGGGTTGGGTTAGCAGCTTAGGCACCATAAAATCACATTGCTGTCAGGACCCTAAATTAAATTCTGGGTCATGTATTTTATTTAGCTGCGTATTCAGGAATTTAGTGAGATCGAAACCAGTCCTTTATATGTCAGTTCTGTAATGATAGGTATTTGTTCTTGATGCAGATGTAATTAGGATTTATGCAGGTCTTAAACAGAAAGTTTACAATTACATTTGCTTATGAAATATGTTCAAAAAAATGGTTTATGTACAGTACATTGGTTTCATACATAGTTCTACAATGAAGCAATAGATGTATAAAGATTGTGTGTCTTGATATTCTGTACATAAATTACAGCTTTATTTCTTCTATATTTGGTATTCGTGTTGATCTGTTTTTTAATGAGGTTGACTTGTGAAAAGTGAGCAAAACTGTTAAGTGAAGAGCATTCCCTTGTCTACAGCACAAGAAGTAGTGGTGTATGTATCGCTGGTTTCATATATGATTCATTTAATGGAAACTGGGGGCTTCTGGGTCTGATTCTCTGTAGGTGCTTCTCTTGAGTGCATGTGTAGTGTCTGTCAGCCATCCGTTTTACTTCCTTTAAACCCATGTATCTATTAGATAAGATTTGATTATCTGTTTCAGAGTTTTCTTTCCTAAAGCAGTACCATATTTCTTGGTATTTTAGATGTAAATACAGTATCTCACATTCCCATTGCCTTCCCTTTAGTACGTGGGCAAGAAGTTATATTTAGTCAGTGCCATCTCAATATCCAGTACACTGATACCTCGGCAAGTGAAAGTAGAATTAATTATACTCCTTTCCAAACACAGTTTTAGAAAGATTGAGCTTTACGTTTGTACCTACTCTTACATGAATGAATATTTGTAATCAGAATGACAACAATAGATGGATGAGACAATTTTTTTAGTATTATCTAGCAAGGTGTTCTATTCAGTCATTATAACTTCAAACTAGTTACTTCAGTAGCATCTTTATCATGGAATTGTTATTTTTTTTTTTTTTTAATAAAATTTTCATTTAGGGTCTCAGTTTTGCTTATGAACCACAAAACTTTTCCAGGAACAAGTAATACATTGATTCACAAAGTGATAGCGTTATAGTATTCTAAATGCTATAAAAGGTCTAGAAAAATTAAGTCTAATGTTGGAAGTTTGGACTTTTTATATTGTCATTAAAAATATAACTTAAATATTAATAAATTTTATTAAGATAAATACGTTAGAAATGGCAAATAAAGCATCAAATGGAAAACAGAAGCAAGAGAAAATGTGAGCTATTGTGGCAGTAACTGTGAACAAGTAAAACCATGAAAAGTAAACTGGGGCAAAATGTGTAAAAAATTTTAACGACAGAAAATATCTTGTCTAAATTTTACTTCCTATTTTTCTTTAAGTAATATGATAAGAAGGAGTTATTTTTAAGATAGCTCAACCCTATTTAAGTCAAGTGCTTGATTGGCTTCAGTGATACAGAGTTTGGTGTTTTTCTTAGAATGATGATGTCACAAGATAGTATATTTCTACAATTCCGAGAGGGGACAAAAACTACAGAGGGCCTTGATTGCCTCAGATGATTTTTCAATGTTTTGGAGTTTCAATATGTAAGACTGGGATGAAATTTACAGCATCTTCTAGGAACTAAGCATGACTTTTGAAACTTGTTAACTTCTTGTGAGAATAAGGTTCACTTTTCAAAACTATTATTCTTCCATAAATAGTAATATTTCCAATCCATCTCAAGATAAATTTGGAAAAGTTACCTGCTTTTAATTTTGTTTTGGAATATGTTACAAAGGAACAGCTCTCATAAATTGAGTTACTAGGAAATAACAAATGCAGTGGAATACACTGATGGATGATTGATCTTCACAGGTATGACTTTTTGGATACAAGACTTGAAGTACATAGTCACCAGATGGAAGTGCACGCTTTTCATTTAAGAAGGTGCATCATTAATACGTTTTCTCTAAAATTCAAGAGCTCTGAGATTGTGAGATGCCAGACAATTAGGTTAGCAAAGAAAAATAGATATTTGAGAGACTTCTCTGTTAGCATTTCTTTGTAAATTTTTCGTCAGTAAAGTTTTAAGTTTATAGCCTGGGATCTTTTGTCAGTCATGGAGTTCTGTAACTGCAGGAGTAAGTATTTTCATTTTCATTTTCATTTTTATTTATTTTATTTTTTATTTTTAAGACATCAAATGGAGATGTTAATGTAGTAAAGAATGTAGTAAAGTTGCTGTCTTCAGTGATACTGTACACTCACTGCTTTTATTTTACTTGATCTTCAGTCTGTACAGTGTGAGAATGTGTTTGCTTTGGGAGATTGGAATGGAGAGTAATCATTTCTGCTTTATATTTCTCTTCGTCATGCCCAATCAGCATTTGATTTCATTTAACCATGTTCAGTTGCATAGACTGCTCTTTCCCTTCTTGTCTTTGACAATAAAGCCCAGTACAGCAGTTTCCACCTGGTGGTAGTCAAAGACTACTTTTGTTCTGCTGCTAATTGCAAATTTCATGCTCAGCAATAAGGCTTCTGAAGAGTGAGAATTTTCTGATGGTCAGGGATATTAGAAAAACCCATACCACAGTATCACAGGGGCTTAGTAGATGCCTTTCACAGAGGCACACACAAACTTTTTTTGAAGTACTAAACCGGAGAAGCTGGTTGAGTCAGAACAACTAGTTAATGAGTTCAAGCAATCAAACATGACAAAAAGGCCAGTTTTACTGCCTCAACTTAATATGCTTCCACTATTTATTTATTTATTTTATGCATAAAAACTTCATAATGTTCTTTTCTCTCAGGTGTTAAAAAAAAAGTACAACTCCAGACCCAGGAACTCTTGAAAATCCTCTTGCTTTGCATTTGCACCTTCGGTTTGTATGTAAATATGTTTATTCTCAGGAGAAGCAAACACTGATACTTTATTCAGTGTAGTATACCTGGAGTTCATATATCATTCAGCTCACTTTCATGTGCCTGCAGTTTGGTAGAGATCATTAAAAATAGACCGGTTCAATATTTAGGAATTAATAAAAGAATTTCAATCAATATTTAATATGTATTCGAAATAAGATTTTTCTAAAGATTATTAGAAATCCAACCAATTTTTTCATGTGGAAAGCAAGAGGATCTATTTTGTGTGTGCCTTTTTTTTTATGGATTTGATTTTTCAGTAATTTTAAGCAGGTTTCCTATCTGGTAGTTACTGCAAATTGAACCGGGTAGGAAAGGGGAGTGAAGTAACCAGATAGAAGTCTTGGTACTAAAACCTAACAGACCAACCTGAACTTGAATAGAGCTTGAGCAAAGATTGTTGATTCACTGCTTGTATCTTGGAGTGTGATGTAAAAAGCTAAGAACTTACCACGCTTTACTAATGGGAGTTGTTCTGTGTACTTGTGCTGAGATGCTTTCTGGACAGGTGCTTACAGGTTTTTAACATGGATGTTTTCCTTGTTAAAGTTGAATTTTCTGATTACATGAATATTAGGAATCCAGGAATGATGAGAATGTTTCTGACTGATAATTAACCTGAATTTAACTGCTCTCTACTTTAAAACCTGTTACAGTAATGTGAAGCGAGAGGCACATGTGGCACACCACTGCTGCTTATTTGGGGAGTTAGTAGGCTGCTGCTGAGAACTTGCACTATTATGATGCTCTAACAAAAATAGCATGGTTTCAGTGGTTAAGGTTATTTAAGATGAGACTCAGTATCTTTGAAGAACTGCTGCTACACTGGATTAAGTCTTCTAAGAACATGACATTTAGATCAAGCCCTAATGCAGGATCATGGCTCTCTCATTTTGTACTGTTTTAAATGACTTACGGTTCTGTGTTACCATCAAGTGTTCACCTCTTTAAAATGACCTTTCTGACACAATGTGTCCTGTGGTATTGTAATCCTGGGGACCACAGTTCAGCTCTGGCTTCTGATTTGTCATGACCCAACCTTTTCATGTGTGATGTCAACAAGTGGTGTGTGTAAAAGGACAGATTCATCTTTCAGAAGAATATATCTGCTGTCAGCTGTGTGTGTGCAGGGAAAGTTTGATATTTGGTTTTGATACAGAGGAATCTCAAACCATTGATTTTTGTTATTTTGAAAGACTAGATTAAAAATGAATTATCATCTGATGTTTTAATTTGAAGACTTTTGATATTTTTAAAACATGTATTAATCAGGTCTGTTTGCTGAACAGTGGCACAATGTCCTGTTTTTCCAAGTTGCCAGTTAAGCCAGCACCACATGAGACTGTAATTCTGCACTAATGTTGGTAGTTACCAGGTGAATCAGGATACTGCTGCTTGTGTGGGGGAGCAAAATTGTCAAAGAAACAGATCTTATTTCAAATAGGATTTCAGTCCAGTCAAGAGGCTTTCCCAGCGTCAGCAGAGTCAAAAATCCAGTCATGGCAGACTGAACTTTCTACCAAGAGAGAATCCATGGGAATCAGTTTTGATTTTCATATCTGGAATTACGAGCCTTTTTTGTTCATGATAGTGCTTTCTTTGAGCCACAGCAGGAGGTATTATTTACTAAGAGATGTTAAGAATGGCATTGGGTATTTTAATGTATTTATTTCAAATAGTATTTTCAGGACATCTCCATCTTTCTGAACAGTATCTATAAATCTGAGGAGAGGTAAATCAAATTTAACACAGTCATACAGTAGCTTAGCAGAACTTTTGTTTGCCTGGATTTTAGACTTATGAGAACAGAGTGGTTTGCCAACTTGGTGTGGAAGCTGTGGTTCTCTGATTGCACCCCTAATTAGTGCAGTGACTTGAGGCTGGTTTTTAAGGCTGGAAAACTGGAGTCAGAGAAGAGCTCAGTCTTGAGATGTGTTACAGTCTGTGAATTGTCAATGAAATGAAACTCTACAGAGTGTATGCAGGGATGCTGGTATTCTTTTGGCTAGGCCATAGGTGAAGGAGACTGAGCTTCTACACAATCTTTGCATGTCCTATTGGAGGAAAAAAATCTGTTCATCAAGTCATGCCATAACTAAAAAGAAGCAATCTTAAATGAGTAAATGCAAGTAATAAAAATCAACCATGTTATACAGCTGTTATCTCACATGCTATTCCTGTAGCAACCATTAACTACCAAACAATTAAAAACAGAGTAAAGCTCAAGCTTGTTTGTATGCTAGTATTTCCTGTAATTAAAAGAAGCAACATGTTTGTATGTTAGCATTTTTTCTAATTAATTATTATGATTCAGACCCTGGGCAAGGCATTCTGAAAAGGGGAGGCAGTATGGTAATTCTGCTTTTGTTTGTTTTCACCTGCACATAACTGAGCAAGCACTGAACAAAATTCCATCCTGATGTTAACATGACATATTCAGTGATCATAGAAAAGCAGTGATGGAGAGGACCACTCTTCCATACCATTGAGTCCTGCCTTACTCCCTGAAAGAATTGTCTTTAAAAGTGTCATTTGTGACAGGCATACAGCTAATCTTTAAAAGCTGTCAATAAGGGAGGTTATCATCTTCTAGACTGGCTGTTCCCAGCGCTCAACTATCCTTACTGTCTCAGAAAGTTGGGTATTTTTTCTAGACAAATGAAAATCTCCCATGCTGCAGGTGATCTTCATGTTTCATCTTCTCAGTGGACTCAAAGGAAAAAAAGGTTCCCCTTCCCCCTGTGTCAGTTTTCTGTGACAGAGATTCCAATTTGCACTTCAATTTGGGAATATTTACTTAATCTAAGATATGCTTTTTGAACATTTCATGTTTAAATAAAAGCATTGAATTCAAATAGTTTAAGGATTGGGAACCAAATATTGTCCATGATTTATAATATAATCAATATTATGTATTGATTATCTTATGACATTGTTAGATCTTTGTGGTTCTCACAGCTGACTTGAGATCACAAAGCTGTGTATTGGACTTTTTTGAGACAGAGGTTATGAGGTTTGTTATTTTGCTGATGTCTACTAGAAACTTTTCAGAACCTATTATGCTCCTGAATTTATAGAAGTGTGTGTTTGTAGATGGGTGTGTATGAGCACCTGTCTCATAAAACCATAAACATTAAATGCTTTTGCTGATACATTCAGGAGTTGCTTAGCTCGGCCTGCTCCGGTTTCACAGCATTTCTCAGAATACTTTTTACTAGGTGCACTTATCCTGTCAATATAACCTCACATGGCAAGTGTGGGGAGAGAAGAAAGGCAAGACAAGGGTTCGGAAGAAGAGGTCTTCTGGAAGAAGAGCTGTGAGGTGGTGCTAGCATCATACTCTACTCGACCAGTCAGCATCTCTGCATTTAGAGGAGGTATATCCAAGAAGATCTGAAGGACTGTTCTTGGATAACCTTCTTCCAGCCTGTATTATTCCATCATCTGGTGTTATCAGTTGGGTGGACTTGGCAAGCAGTGGGTTATGTGAGTGATTCAGAGCTGAGGATAAAGAACAACAGTGGAAAAATGGAAAATGCTTCTGCAGTGTTGGAAGATAGTACGTACCTACAGAAAATGCTGGAAATCTAGTCCAGAGATTTGTAATAACCCTTGTTTAGGTAATGAAAATAACTTTGTTTTAAAATAATTGTGTGCGAGTCGTTGGCTGGTATGTGGCTTGACTTTGGCTGTGTAGTAGAACAAGAAAAGTACGGGATGTAAACTTCAGCTGATCACATACCATGAATATATGACTCAGGTAGACTGTCTTGTGCATTGACAGAAGTGAGGTGGATTGCATTGTTCTTAAACTACAGAGGAGCCAAGGACGTTGTGGCCATTAAGATAACAGAAAACAAAGATGGATGAAGAGCTGAGATTCTTATGAAGGATTATATTAAAAAATGGCACACAGAATGTATATTTTAGTTTGTTCCCCCAATCTTTATGTCTGTGAAGCATAAAGATTGTGAAATTCTAACTGGATCGAAGCAAATTTTTTTTTAGGCAGTTATTTCCCAAGGGGTGGGGAGAAGGGTTAGGTAACTAAAAATCCTTTTCAGTTATTTTAATAGCATAATAAATGTTATTCATATTTAAAGAAAACTGGAAACATGGAAGAAGAGAAAGCAAGCATTACTACTTTGACATGTTTGGCTTTTTAAAAGGAAACGTCCCTTATTGCCCCACTGAGAAATTTTCATTTTGTTTTTCTGCATAATGTAGAGCTGCAAAACTACTTGGGTTTAACTTGAGTTAGTAGCAAATGTTTCATTTGATCTTTCAGCATTGCAGACAGTAGTCTGCATTTTTTCTTAAAGGAACAAATTCTAACATGCCCTTGGACATAACAGCATTGATGCGTTGTTCTTCTCCGTGTCCATAGTGAGTAGGATGTGAAGCTGTAGGCTTAAATTAACACAAAGGAAGATTTAGGTTAGGTATTAGAAATGATTCCTGATATTAAGAATACTTTAATTGGATGGGCTGGGAAGATTATGGGGTTTCTGTCATTGGAAGCTCTTAGGAAAGGTTTGAAAAGCAAATGTCGGAAAAATGCAGCTGTATGCCTTTGTATGTAAAGACATACTAGAGAATTTATAACAGACAAAACTAGTTCTCATTTCTGTGTATTCCTGTTACTAAAACAGAAAGTCTTCCTCAAAAACTGAACTTATGTCTTGTTCAGAATGTGGATCTCTTTTATGTCTCTACCTCTGAATTTGGTAGAAATTCTTGCTGTTTTTACACATCTGTGAATGAATCAGTATTATAAAGGTTTTCCCAAGAAACAGAGTTTGGAAAATAATGGACTTTTGTAAGGTTCCTGATAAAATTTGGTCATCCTTTGGGGCTTTTCTTTTTTTTTTTTTTTTTTTTTCATTCTTTCTGTTATTTCAGTGCAGTAACCAGTGTGCATCTCTTCAATACCTGCTCCCAGCTGCCCTCTCAAGTGTTTCATCTAAGAACAGTGAGTTTGCTGGTGAAACTTGTGTGTAGTTCATCACTCATTTCTGGGAAAAACTCTTGGACTATATATTTATGGAAGCACTGAATAATCCTCTCAATAAGGGTCTAGGCAGGTACAATAGAATTGGATGCATTTAAAGAATTGCTTCTATATAAACTCTTATAATGCCTATATTACATAAGAGGGCTTCCCTTATGCCTTTAGCTTCACCTTTAGGATTTAAAATACAAACACGTAATCTAAACTAAGCTATTTCAATATATTTTTGCTTTATTTATAGATAATAAATTTTCTGTTTTTATGACAACTGCACAGACTTTTCCATCTTCTATTAATGATATAATATTATGGTTTATGAATAAAAGGCTGATTAGACAGAACATATTAGAGCAGTTGAGACTTGTGTTTGCACAAGAAGTGTAAGAGCGCCTTGATGCCAGAGAGGCTCTGTTGTGTGATTTTCTATAGTATTCTACACATTCTGTATAGGAACTGACAGCCTCTGTCCACAAAAGCTTTGAATGAGGAAATAATATTAAAAGGATATGTTCCTAACCAGTCAGTGCACATGACTGGTTCTTGGCTCAGGCATTTTAGTTTACAAACTGCAACTAAAATTCTTGGTTCAGTGTAAGTGTTGTGAGAAGGATAAGCCTGTTGGGCTGCTTTTCTCAATATTTAACTTTATATTTTACTCTAATGAAGCCAACAAATGGTTTGGCATAGGACAGAAGAATGGGTTAGAGGGAACTGGAATCAGGTCTGTGAAGACAGTCCTCTAACAAATGCTGTGGAAAACACAGATTTCTTAGAGAAAGAGCAGTAGTGAAAAAGTCCCAGTGTGCTCTGGACTCCTTTGTGGTATGGCACAAGCCCCTGTTGTGTCTAACCATTATTTTTCTAATCACCTTTTACCTTTCTTTGGACAGACAAATAGCAAAACCTACTATTCAGCTTAGAAATTACACCATTTTGAATGAAGCAATGCTACTATTAAGTAAGTTCAAAGAAAACTGTAAAATAGACTGTAGCAAATGGTGAACTGATGTGGAAACAATAGCATTCTGTCATATCTGTATTAAAGAAATAGCTGCCAAGATACTTATTATGTGCAGACATTTCAAACTTCAACGGGTTTATAAAGAACTTAATATTTTCATATGCTTCAGTGTAAAGCCATCTGTCGCAGTGACAGGAAAGTGTTGAGAACAAGAACAAACGTATGTTTATGGAAGTACTCCATTAAATGTTAACATGAAAGACATGAGATACACAGCAGTATCTTGTAACAAATGGGTAAGGGATTGGTAAAAAAACATGGCAACCATCTTCAATATTTACAATTACGATTTCTTTTCTAATTTTTGTGTAGAAGTGTTAAAAAATAAAAGTCTGTCAATACAGATGGTGAAGGAAAGAAGAATACTGAGTCAAATACATCCACCTTTTGTAGTTTTTCATGTTTCTGCTCTATTTTCTTACAGTTTTAAGCTTATATCTGGATATATCAGTGTATATGTTATACCGTATGTAGTGTCTTATACATCTTCTGGACTTTTTAATGCAAGATAAATAGCCTCAAACAGTCACAGAAGCTGACATTTAGTAGTATCTTCTTCCCATCCCCCATTTGGGACAGATTTTTATTCGTGACTGCACAAAAGAATGAATCACATTACAGTGTTTGAAGTTAGAAGTTGATATAGTGTGACTTTTAACCTGTCATACCCTAAATATGGGATGCAGTGTGGACTAGTAAGAGATACAAAGAGATTATAGGGGGAAAAATGGTACTGAGACATCAAAAAGAAAGCAAGTGTTCAAGAAAAGTTACTTTGAATCTTTTGTCAATGGTATTCAAACAAGAAAAATCTAGTTCTAAAGAATCTATACAGTTGGATTTGTAGTTCTAAGGTATAAAGGATATGTTTTACAGTGGTTCTGTTATCTTTAGGTCTTCATTCTCTCTATAGTTTTGGGTGAGGGGAGAAAGGCTTGAATTACATGGTGCCTTAGCAACGCTGTGAATTTTGTAGTAAGTGTATTTTATGTTTTAAAATGTTAGGTCCAAAAAAGATGTGTGCTGAAGGGTTGCGGAGCAGGTTATGGTATAATTCCTTTCCCCATTAAAGTGGGAAAGCAGGACACAGCTTGGTGAGCCAGCTACTCAGTTTGAATCAGTGGCATTCCACACTGATGTGGGAAAGGGCAGACCTGATGATTTTCTGGTGAGAGGTTTAGGTTATGTTCTACTAATGTATTTTCTTAATGAGATTTGTAACCATAGTGTGGATTAATTTTCATCAGCCTTCCAATACTCCAAGCCAGTGAAATGCGGAGATGGGAATACACGAACATACTAGTGACATTATGGTGAGATAACAAACAACAAAAGTATTCTAGCATTGCCAGTGTTGTCATAATGTTCATATAATTTCATTTTTACTCAGACACTCGTAGAAGTTCTCAGTGTATTCATTGTGGCATCTTTCAGCTCTATTAACTTGTTCTGTGATATCCTTTAAGGAGCAAGGAAACTGAAAGTAACAATGCCTGAGCTGTTATTTGAGTTCCGACAAATACGCAAGTTTTTAAATTTTTGCTTACCAACAGTGACATCGTGTGGCTGATGCGAACATTCCCGCTCGGTTTCAATACTGAGAAGTAAACTGTTTAACCCCCTGCAATTCTATCAAAGCAGTCAAATCACATAAAGGTAAACACGTGTTCCCAAGGCCGTCAGTCTTTCGCTCTAAATAAAGACTAAGAACCAGGCAGAGAGAAATACCGTTCCTTGGTCAGACTTGTGTCTATTTAATCCCTGTTCTGGCTTTGGCAGAGCAGGGCACTGAGCACCAGATACCTCAGGTGAAGGGGTGTGGAACTGTTCCAGAAGCAAATCATTATTGCCCCATAAAGGCTTTTCTTGATGTTTAATGTTGAAGGGATGACTTCGATCCTTAATGCAGCAGGTTTTAGACAACAGGGTATGAAGATTTGGTTTCTCTTTGAACATTTCTTAAACTTTCTTCAGTATTTGACAGCATGTGCTCTGACACTAAGTCTTACCATTATGTACATCTGGTATGCTTAAAAGAATTCTAACAGGCTGAATTAGTGTCTTTCCACTTTTCTGTTATTTTTCATTACACGTTTTTGTGGGTTTTTTTTCTGAGAACTGAACCTTCTAGTTCTGTGCACCATTGATATTATATTGACTCTCCTTTTTATTTCCTTGAAAAATAATAGTAAGCAACTATAATGTTTTTCTCTGGTTTTCACATGAGAATGTTGGGGTCTTTTAACCCATTCAGTCTTCTGTCATTACCATTGATGTTCTCATGGACCCTCTTACAGTGTTCTTCTCATACAGTCTAGCTAGCCTTCCTGCAGCACGAACAGGTGTGTCTATTGCAAATTACAGGAAAGGTTCCTAGTAGGATATCACATGCCAGAAATTATTTTACTCTGCCAAGGAGTCTCAACCTGTGTAAATAGGGTTTACAAAATATCTGTGATGCTCCCGAGACTTTATCAACACAGAAAGTGGCAGTAAGCATTTTAGTGCTGACATGTTTTCTTCAACAAATTACAGTCTCTTTCCCATTGTATTGCTAAAATACAGCTGTTACTAATGCATTTATAACCATTTTTATTGTCGAAATATTTGTTGCGTGATAATTTATTTAAAAGCTATTTTGTTGGTATTAATGAGTTGGTTTTTCTTACACAATAGACTGTCCTCTCAATTTATGTGACTTTTATTTTTATGAGAAATTGTTATATGGTTATTTTTTAATGCTGTCTGGTGTCAAATGACTGTGAAAATTATTGTCTAATGAATTTTATCATGATATTAATGACAATTGGTATTAGCAAAATGAAGATTGGTATTAGCAAAATGAGCTTAAGGATTTGTTACATTTACTGGTATGTTTTCTGTAGAAGCTGCAGAACTACAAGGATAATGTTGGATAAAATGTTTCACCTAACAGAACTGATTCTGAGAACTTAAAACAATCAATCAAAAATGAGAAGCATTCCCAGTCCTAATAGATTGTGTTAATAATCTGGGTATGTTTGGTTCTCTTTGCTGTGGAAGTTCACAGTGTCCTTTATGGAAGGGATGAACCCAAAGCAAGCCAGCATCCTGGAGGACATTGTGATCCCGTTGGCCATTCACAGGCTGCAGGTAGGACCGTCAGGCACACTGGTCATTCACGTGGGGCTGCTCCTGTCTGCATGGGTGTGCACTCTTTCCTCAGAACCTTAAAAGACCTGCCACTTCCAACCGGTAATGTTTGTTATTTTACTGCCACTTGTTCTTTCTGAGTAACATTGAGCATTTTCTTTATTTGATTTTCTATTAATAGTATTTCCAAAATGTCAAAGAATTATTAATTTGTTAGAGAGAGATTAAATTTTCCTGCTAGAAAAGACTGGCTTTAGGTAGCTGGTGGTATACTACAGTTACTGTGTTGCCTGTCGGTAACTGAAATTGCCAGTAGGCCCCCAACTATTCCAAAGGAGATACTACTGTGGAGTGTTTTCTCCCTTGTTAATAATGATTATAGCTGGTGGTTTTGCAGCACTTAGCGCAGTTGAGGTGTGCTAATTTGTTTGAGCGTGCCTCTCAGGGAGGATCAGGGAGAGGGTCATCTAGTTTAAGTGTACTTACCAGGCTTATGTATGAGATAAAGTAGCAGCAATTTGGGTGTGGGCAGGAAGAAAAATAGAGGTACCTTAAGCTACTCTTCTGGGAAGAGGGAAAGAACAAATAAATAACTGCAGGTGCTCTCGTGGTGTCAGAGAGATTGGGAGAAATAGGTGTATTCAGAACTGCATCCTAGCGCATCTGCATTATCCCTGGATCACACACAAATGCCTGTGTTCCTTTACAAACGTTGGGGTGGATGCTACTTCCCTTTTGTCTTAATTTCACATTGTAAATGAGGTTATTAATCATGCCTGCATCTCAGAGAGGTGGGTTAAGGATAAGCACCTTAAAAATTTAGAGGATATGTACAAATATGTAAGGCTCTGCCTCTCAGATAAATTGTGATTCATTGTCCCTCTGTTCCCTCTTTTGTTGGAGTCTCGCTGATGACACTGAATTTCAGATGGAAGAAAGAAATTACTTGAAAAATTCTGCCTTCCCCCCCCCCCCCCCAAAGAGATCAATGCCAAGTGCAGAGCTACTGATTAAAAATGTATCTCTGAGGAGCCTAACAGGAGCTAATCCTTAGGATATATTTAACTGACTTCTAATCCCTTTCACTGGTATGTGCACCAGAAGGTGAAGTGCCTTTGATTTGCCATAAGTTACCTAGTTCTTCATCCTTTCACTTCCTCCAAGCCAGCCTTTTCTTTCTTCTGTCTTGAAAATCAACAAGCAATTATGCTTTATTTTGGAAATCATTTTAGTACTTTAAAAGTATTGCCAATGGAAGCACAAAATTTCAAGCTTTGCTGTGGAGCTCATTAGTTAAATAGTTCCTGTCTTTTGTTTCCACCTCTACGGCATAGCTTGAGATCTGTTGGCTGGTAGTGATAACGGAGGTTGTATTTTCTCCCCTTAAGCAAAACGGTGTGCTCCTAAAGTGATTTGCTGCAGTGCAAATTATAACTGCTCTTTTTGTCATGACAGTACTGTAATCATCTGGTGTCAGTGGTCACTTCTGTAACAGCTTACTGGTTCTCAATGCTGTCAAGTGAAGTAAAAGAAGAAAAAGAGGAGGTTTTTTTTTCCTTTAGCTGATGGCAAGGCTTTTGATGTTTACATACTGTATTCTCTATTGTTTGTAGAAAATAAGTTGGTGATTATTGGAATTATTTTTATATCATAGAATAATTTGCTATTGAGTGAACCATGAAAGCTACTGGAACATTAAAAAGCATTTCAATTAGGCTATTTTATCTATTATGCAGTTTCTGTAAGATGTTTTAAAGTGTCGCTTCAAGTCCATGTTATGTAGCTATATAATGTAGCTAAAGAAGGAAATGGAAAGAGGGAGTAGTTTTAAGTGAGACAGTTAAGGAGTTAAATGTTGATTGAACTGCAGTCTGAGACCTTGGGGAGAGCAAAGGAAGGGTGTTAATTTATAATAGATACAGGTAAAGAACTATTTTGGTGCAATTGTTTGTATTTTTCATCAGCCTCTCCCACGTGGGTCATGATTCCAGTGCACAGTCTTGTAATCTCCTGCAGTGGCAATGATTCAGCTTAAAAATCAATAGGGCGTGAGGTGTTTCAAGTTCTCATTATTGTAATGTGTCAACATCACTTCAGTGACCCCAGAGCCCTGTGTTGGCTGATTTCTTCTCTGATTTATCGTGCTATCTTCTAGGGCAAACTATAATTTCACTTGCAACCAGGAACTCTACTTTTATGGTTTGTGTCCCAGTTTCCAGTCATTAGGATGTTCAGAGATAATCAATACCCGTGTTTGCTTCTGAAGGTTGAATGAAGTTGTCAAGCAGCTAAATTACAGAGAATGCAAACAAAAGAACATTGTTGTGGCTGAACAGACCAGGAAATGTTTTTATTTAAATTTTTATTCCACATCAGCTAGACACATGTTTTTATTGCTTAGTACTGTCATAATTTATATTCCCCTATATACCTAACAGGTTTCAGATCTTAAATTCTGTAGCTGTAATTACTTACCATACCACTTTGTGTTTAGGTTATTTGTGTTCATTTATGATTATATTATCTTCTCTATATCTGTCTAAATTTAATAACATTATGAACAGGAAACCGATTATTTAAATTGCTCAAACTTAAGGGACTTATTCTGGCTTTAGTGCATAACAAGTAAAGCTGTGTTGTTACTTTAGCAGTCCTCATCTTCCACCCCTCCTAATTTTGATGTTTTTTTACATGATCAAAGTGCTGCAAGTGATAACAACATGGCCTATATATCAATTTATCCTGGGCAATATCATACCGATCTCACATAAAGCTTAGCACAACCAACAGTTGTTAGGATTGCATTGGCATGTACACCTCCCATGCTCAACCTGCTAATCAGAACTTAGTGCAACAGTCTTGGAGCCAAATATCTCAAATTTCATGAAGTGATGATACCCATTAAATTTTAATTCTTATTTTTTTATCAAGCAGATTTTAATCTCCAGGAAGTATTGATATGTTGTGTGGGACTTTACCGTGTTCTTAACTATTAGTTTAATAAACAAACAAACAAGCCAAAACATCCCAGTACAGAGAGTATAAACAGTAATTACTACAGAGCAAGAATGTAATGTTCTGGAAAATAGACTGGATAGAAAATGTTAAATAAGTATGTGTTAGTAGTTCCTTGACCATTACAAAGCTGCATGACAAAGTACATTTGGCAGTGATTTCCTACATTTAACTTAAAGGAATGTAAAAGCCTGTAAGATAAATGAATGCGCTGCTGAATAGAAGTGCAGAGTTTCTGAGGTAGAGTTACTATTTGGTATATTTTGAAGGGGAGCTAAAGGCCACTACTTTTGTGTCTCCTTCAAGGATGTCAGTTCTATCTCAGATGCTTGAGCTACTCATTGTTGTAGATGTTCACTGTATGGTTGCTCTGTAGTTACACCCTGCCCAACGTAGACACTGTTGGTTCCACCTGGAGAAAGAAGAGATGTGTGTGTGATCCACTCCAGAGTGTTAGCTCTTTTCTTTTGTGGGGTATTATTTAATGGAACCTCACTGATGCTTTGTCTCTATAAAATTGTAAAACCCTGAAGGCCTGCAAGCAGAAATACGTGCATTTCTGCATCTAGACATCACTTTTTGGATTCAGATTGAATGCTAAAGCATGTTAGCAGATTGTCAGTTAAGTGAAAAATACCCCGGGTCTGGAAATGCACAAAGTAGGAAGAAGCAAACCATCTGTATATTTTATGTTTCTTAAAAAACTGATGACTGGGCAATATTTTTCCCATATACATCATAGATTTTCTATTTTCCTCTTGAAATGCTTATTTCAGTAGAACATTTCACCTTTACAATTGAGCGCTCACAGCTTACCTAATGAGAAAATATCAGGCAGCATATGAATATACATGAGCCTTAAGTAAGTAAATATGAAATTAGGCAGTTCTTAAGTCACGTGAAACAATAAGAACCATATTCACCCAACCTAGTACAGATAAAATAATATTTAGAATTAGAAATTAAATTGGGAAAACTAAGGTATTGTGTTCAAGGTCAGAAATTTTCTAAGCAATTTTTCTAGTTGTTTAATAGCAATTTTGCAATTAGGTTGATGAATGTTTATTATTTTATGGGGTGGATATGAAAGTTAGTTCTCAAGAATCTGCTTGGTCCTGTTTTTTCACCCAAGCCATCAGTTTCAATTATTGTTTCTCAAACCTGATTTTAATTAAGCTGTGTCCGTGTAATCTGGGTACACATTACAAGAAATTGTTAAGACTCTTTTAAATCTCACTTGCAGAATTATTAATTTAAATGTATTTATTGTTGTTCTTATTATTACTTAGTAGGCTGTTATCGTTCAAGCTGTAAGGAAAGGCTGATGGCACTAGTGAAATGGTGCATATATAAATCATGCATTTGCTTCTTGAACACTGGAAAGTAGGCATATCCGGCTGCGGTAGGAAATTGTTCACAGGTTGCAGATGCTTCCTGAAAACTGGTATTAGTAGTCCTAATTCACTGTTGAAGGAGGTTTTTAAATATGAAAATGTCTCATAATCATTTACTAAGCTGATCTATTTAAATACTTTTGAATGAAATTAAAATAATTGTCATGGGGTTGGTACAGCTTTAAAAAATTCACAACTGTGGCCTGATATATCACAAAAAGGTACTGGTCTTTTCTGCATGAGAATCTGACCTATATAGAGAATAGTTGGGCATAATGCAGGGAAAAGAGACGAGGAAGAAGGTGGGCTGTAGCAAACCTTTCAAGTGTTGCAGAGGCCATGAAAATCTGTGGAACCGCTGGAAGGTAGATAACCTGTGCAAATTAAGTTGTCTGGTGTACATCCTATAATATATGTATAATTCATTTTACATTGTAAGTGCCCCACATTCCGGAGGCCAGGACATTTTTAAGGTATCTCATCTAAGCTGCTTATGTATCCCTTTAAATGCTTATTTTAAAAGGTCATAAATACATGGAAAACTTGGAAGAAAGTTCTCCTTATTGTTACTTTTTGGAAAAACTTCCTCATCCTCAGTATACTTTTTAATGTTTAAAGAAAAATCCTTTGTAGTTTAGATTTGATTTTTTTTCCCTCTTTTGCTGAATACACATTGCACTGTCACTCAGAGATTTCTAGAGTATACAAAATATTAGAGAGCTGGTTATTTTGGCCCCCTCTGAATACTTTTGGTAAGTAAAGACAAATGTTGCATTGCTACAGAGATCCCCCTCTGCTTTTTCCCACCTGTTAGTCAAATACCAATGAGTATACCCCATGTATAACTAGCAGTGCATCGACCCTGTGGAGGTGTATACAGTGTTGGCTGCCTTAAGTCATGAGGGGAAGCTGCTGGCAGCGGTGGTCACAGCAAGACTGTTTGAGGAGCAGTGCTTTTCAATGCAACATGAAGTTTTCAAAATTAATAAGGTCTAATTGAGTAATTTGAAGCTTAACCCTTAATCAGACACTGTACTTGTCTGAAACAGGCTAGATAGGAAGTTAAAACCCTGAATAACGGATGGAAATGACAATTGCTGCAGAAAGACAATTGTCTGGCATAGTTGTGTTTACCCCTGTTGCACCTGATGCTCTCCATCCAAGAGCACAGGCAGCTGATAGATTGCCAGCCATGGTGGTAATGTAAATGCAAGTGAGGTTACTGAACACAGACCTAAGCAGCCACTGCTTCTGTTCTGTAGTTTGGGGTGTTTTGATGGTTGTTTTTGGGGGTTGCTTGGTTTTGGTTTTGGGTTTTTTTTTTGTTGTTGCTGTTGTTTGTTTGATGTTTGAGGTTTTATTAATTTTTTTTCTGTGGTTTATGTATTTCTTAATTATAACCACTGCATATCAGAAAGCAGAAAAAATAAGTAATATTTTGTCACTATTTGCTCAGTCATTTCGGTTAGATGTACAGTGCGATTATACTTGGTATGCTGTTGACTGTTTTGGGTACAAGAAGTGTGGTTATTTCATGTTCCATCACAAAGCAGATTTCACCTTAATTTGATTTGTATATTAAAGGTACAGCACAATTCAGCAAAATCCTGGACAGTTTCATTAATATATTTTATTAGGAAATATTGCTGGGGTAAGATTTTGAGTTGTATGTGTTTCCACTGAGTTCCGGAAGGCAACTAGTCAGACTGCCTTCTGCTAGGATTTTGTCATACTCTGGTGTAATGATGTGAAGAAAATAGAGACTCTTGTATTGGACCTATGTGTATTGGTAGTGTGGCTAATGAAATGTCCAAGAGTAGTGTTATGGAGCTCTGTACGAATAAAAACAAAACAAAACCAGAAATCTTTTTAAATGTTAAGACTCATTGGAATTCAACCTGTTTATATTGTTTTATTGTTTTCACTGTGCACTATTAAATACCTGCTGGTTTTGCCGCTATAGGTAGCTGCAGCAAAATACCTATATCCTTCTTAGTTACCTTTTGGGGGGTTGTGAAGCTCAGTGTTGTTTTCAAAGGACTTTGAAAAGTGCTTTTTGAAAAGGATATTATGTGTGTGTAAAATACTGCTGTTTCTGCTGGAGCTTGGACAAACTCTAAACCTCTATGGCTGTAGAAAATTACTAAGTTCTGTATAAGCTGTTCAAGTGCTGCTTTATCAAATCAAAGATACTGTGCTCAAGCACTAAGAAAAAGAGAACTCCCATGGCGAGAGACAGCTTGCTACAATGGCATTCAATTCAAGGTCATACATAATGTCAGTCACGGTAGGGAAAAAAGCCAAATTAAGCATTTTTAGCACTGAAAATACGTTGAGAAATAACATTAAGGGTGTGAAGATACTGGAAAGGAAAACAGTAAAATCCATGTAGCAGAAAAATTGTGTAAGTGATGTTACAGAAATGTGCATCAATATACATTTACATTTTGTGTATCACTAGCAGCAGACACTTTCCTTATGTGATCTTGCCTTTGCATGGCTTTGTGGCATCTCACCTTTGTTTATTACAGCTCTTATCTAGACAGAAATGTTTTTTATAAATGGTTGTGACATAAATGGGAAGGTCATCAGCAGTCACAGCACTGATCTGATGATGGGAGGGTTTGCTTTTTTCAGGGCAACCACCATTTAGAATTTGACAGACAAAGCTTACATGTATGAGATTTCTTAAATGTCACCAGCCTTTATACCAACACACTCTTTTTACATGCCAATTATAGTTATCCTGTATTGATTCTTTAATAGTACACTTAATAAAATTTGAAATTGTAATGGTAGCTCCTTTGCCTATTACCAAGGAAACACTTGTGTCTGGAAAAAAAAAAAAATGGATTGAGATAATTTTGCCATTGTGTACCAAAGCCTGAAGAAAATATTGAAGGTTTTAAACTTTAATATTTCTTCTTTTTAATCATACTATTATATCATATTATTATGTAATACTAAGTAGTAAATATCATTGAATTACTTTCATCACAAAGTAATGTTAATCAAGGGATATGCATGGTAAGATAGCTATTTCTTACTGTATATAATCTTGACAGATTAGGGAGCTATGTTCCAGTGAAGAAACATATACCATTTTGAGATCCTGCAGTTAAGCAGAGGTTAGAAAGATGTCTGATTGTGACATGCCTGTAAATCAACATAGATCTGTGTATTCAGGTCTGATTCTGTGATGATTTTAATTTCACACTGAACTGTACTGCTTGTTACTCCAGTAGCCTGAAGCCCACCAAGCCACCATGCAGCAGAGGAGAGTAGGAACCCTTCTCTCCAGATGGACTTCAGATCATGATGAGAGTTGACACTTGTTAATATATTCTCTCAGTGACTTCTATCCAGGTTCAGTTCCTTCATCTATAAATGGCATTGTGATATTCCAAACTACTTTCTTTCTGTTGGTTCATTTTGGAGTTTTAAGTCAAACCGTACTGTCTCCTAGTGAAACAGATGGAGATGTACAGATAGTGGTACCACAGGCTCATGTAAGTAATAGTACAAGGTATTCAGAAAGGTACTTAGAAGGGCATCTCCTGTTGAGAATATTGGTCCTGGGGTACTGCTTGTTGGGATGCTTTTTCTGCCTGCTCTCAAACTCTTCAACTCTTCTAGTTTATAAGTATGTTAAACTAAATTAATGAAATGAAATTTAGGTGGGTTTTGTTACTCTTCTCTTTCTCTGGGTTGTGATGTTATAAATAATGAAATACATTATGAAGTACAGTAACTGTGTTTAATAAAAATGGAATCCGGAAGCATTGCAAAGTTTAGCAGAGGGGCATATGTTTCAGGGTGGGAATTGAAATTTTCCTTTTGACAGGTTTCCTTGAAACTAGATTCACACTGACATCCAGATTTTCCTAGAAAAGAGAGTGCCAGAATGCTGCAGTCAGGGCTTGCGCTCACGTTGAGCACTTCAGTGAATTGGTAGAGCAAGGAAAGGCAGGTAGCCTGGAGATGCACGTCTCTTGCCAGGCACTGAACTACATAGTAGTGCTGCAGGATCAGACTGAGAATGGATGGGGCTTCTAATCTAGACAATCCCACATACTCCATGTAAGTACTATTCTAAACTTGAGGTTCACCTTTGTATATTACAGTTGTTTTGGTGTAATATGCTCTGTTGTAATCTCTCTTCTTTGCTCCTGGTTATCTACAGCAAATGCAGAGCTTTCTCTGAGATGTGAAAGAAGAATTTTAAATTCTTCTAAATACACCCTAATTCCTGTCGTTAGTTACTCTGAAACTTCTTTTAGTCACATTGTATTGCCTTCTCATTGACAGAACTCTGGATTAACTTTTCCTGCTCCTGCACACCTTAATTCTCTCTGATGCACTTAACATCAGAAGATACACCTCTTTCTTTCTGTTGTGCTCAATGTTCCCATCACCTCCTGGAGTTAATGTTCAATTTGCAATTTTAGAGACTTGAAACATCACCTGCTCTGCATGAAGAAATAGTTTTTATGGTGAGGTTTCAGTGTGGTGTGTTTTCAACAGAATTCATAGGGTTTGAAATATATTGCAGTTTGAAGAGGGATTTTACATCTCCAGGAGTGTTTTCATTTGAAGGGTTTCACCCTGGGATGTCCATGTGCTCTTTTTTCCATAGTGCTTACAGTGTCAATTGTACATCTCAGTATAAAATAAATTGGGCAACAATTTAAAGAAAATAAAAAAAAAAGCCTGACTTGGAAAACAGGCACAAATACAATAAATTACACAGTTACACAGCGAAGGCATTTGTAACACTGTTGAACAAACACATCAGTTACTTGTTTGAATCACTTGGAGGAAGTATTCTTGTAGAACTGAAATGCTGGTTGGAAACAATGGTCTGATACAAAAGGATTCAGGGGTGCAATCTGGGAAAAACAAGAACCAATGCAACTTAAGGGGGATGGCTTTGTAGTTTATACCTTTTCCTTTCTAGCATGGGGAATGTGAGTTGTCCTTTCTCTTAAAATTTCCAGGCAATTATATTTCATAAGAAAGTGAACATAATGTGCAGGTACTTAAGTACTTGACATAGCACTTCCTATTCTGCCTCAGCAGGTACTTACTGTTCTTTTGGCACTGTTCTAATGAGCATCTGATGCCTTTAAAATACTGTGGTAATCAGGAATCTTGGATATAAAATACTACTGTTGTTGAATTATCATTTCTGATTTGTTTGTTGGATGTGCAGAAGCATATGGCTAGCTACAAGAATGAACTAAATAGACAGAAATGACAATGTGTCATTTTGGCCAGAATTCACATTACAAAAAAGAGGAAGGCAAAAGCTATATTCATGGTAGTATATGTATTGATAAGAGTTCACATGTAAAATCATTATGGAAAAAATAATTTTATTTTGGGGATGCATATCCTAACAACTCTGATATTAACTCTGTGAAACACATGAATCTCACCGACCAGGTCCCTTCTGCATTGTCCTTTTTAAAACATGCAAAACTTCCCATCTCAGTTTCTATATGACAGATAAATTGAACAGATTAAACTCAGGAATAAATAGTTAACAACATTCACCACAAGCCTACAGTATTTGGACAGCCACTAGAAGTAGAATTGAGATGCCTTAGATTATTTTGTCACTTTAAATTCAGATTATAAGTACTGAATATCTTTCAAAAATTGTGTCTTTAATTTCTGATGGAAGCTAGGGGATCGATATACAGGTGACTGGGTGAGACTGCATTGTCCAAGAAATGAGGTTTCTAGCATTATACTCAAATTTCTGAGTTCTTTCCCAATGTGGATGGCTTTGCCTGGGTACTTTCCAGTATTACAATTGGTTGTATCAGTATATAATCCGTTATAAATTGTGTCATATGAGAAGATCACCATGCCTTCTTATTTTTCGGATAATTTCAAATCTTTCAGGATTGAACAAGCACTGACACTGTAAGTCAGTAAGTCCTTTCCAAATAAGTCTGAAGAGTCATTTGCAATATTGAACACTTCTCATTTTTTTCAGGGCTACTAAAAGAAAATCTGGGAAAATTATTTCTGAGTAAAGGAGTGAATTGTCTTTACTAGTAGTGTAGGGTGGGTTTTTTTCTTTCCTAAATCAATAGGAATTTCACATTTCATGAAGGTGAATTATATAGCAAAGGTGAATTATATAGCATAGAGGTCTGTGATCACTTTAATTTTGGCTTAGCAGGTCTTTAGGGGGAAACATATAATCTACATCTACATTCCTATTATCTCTTTTCCCCCTGTCCCCCTAAAAAATATAAAGGTCTATTTTCTCAGACTCTAGAAATGTGAAGACATTGTTATTATGCTTCTCTGTTCTACTCTGTTGCTCTCAACTTCCTATTTAACAAGATACAGGACATCCCTCATATATTCTATATCATCAGTGTAATGTTCCTTTGATGATGTATTGCATGTTAAGATGGCATTGGTTTGAAAGGACAGTGTGGGGCTCAGGAGATTTTTTTCTTTTAATATATTTCATTTTTGCTTAAGTGTTTTAAATTTAATTGTATTTAGCATTGAGAAAGACCGTTGGTAATCTAAAAACTTTCCATTCGTTCAGGATCTCTGGGATGCTTGATAATTTTTTATGTTGATAAATCGACGAAAGATTATATCTTGGAATCATCTGTAAAATAAATGAATGATACCACTGTATTGTTAGGGTTTGGGTGTGGAAAACTAAAGATACTGTCTAAATGGTTTAGTTGAATGGCTCTCGGCTACTTTCCAGATAGGGTCTCACCACTATCCCTTTAGATGATGGCTAAGTGATTGAAGAAATAAGGTTTGCTTCCCATCCAGTCATTAAATGCCCAGCTGTGTTCTCCATTTGCTTAAGGTGAGTAGTTCTGTTACACTCACTTGAGGTTTATCAGGGTTCCTTATAGACACAGTGCCTGCACTAGTCCTTATAGACACAGTGCCTCATTTGCACAGTGAGACAGTAACAGTTCACTTGGCTAGGATGGGTTGTTTTTTTTCTTCCCATCCTCCCTCCACTACTTTTCTAGAGGGCAAAAAGTCACTCTCTGATAGTGTTTGTCATCATCTCTGTATAGCTCTGAATAAAATGTGGTATTTCAATGAGTAATTGCTAATGCTTTGTGGTTTAAATGATTCAGATATAGTGGGAGAGAATGGGATTTACACTTCCTATATAAATCTCCACAGAAACTGAGTATTTGATCAAAAGAACAACAGTGACCAAAGGAGTCAAAGCATCAGCTTCTCTTATTGTCCTCCTTGACCCATGTTTTTGGAACCAGGTTATGTCACAGTTCTGCATCTTTTGATGTTAATATCTACAAAGAGCTCTTGTTCTGATAGTTTGAACCTGAGGTGTTCTGCCCTTTGTCCTCTCTGCAGTTGACGAGCCAAATATTTTGACAACACCCCTCTCTGTGATCAGACTGGGCCTCTGCAGGGCAGGAGTGAACTGCTGAGGAAAATAAAAGATCCACTTATGGTGGTAGTCAGTTATTGTGACTCTTTTCATGTAATATTGAATGAAAGTAAGATTTTAACCATATAGGCTCACAGCTGACAGTGGGTATAATGAATTTGGAATGTCATTTCAAACCTATGAAATTATTTTAAGTAGCTTTCACTTAGTTTACCTCCAGGTATTTATATACACACTGTCATTCTGATGGCTTGCAAGCAGCATACTTACGCTGCTATTCCTTTCTCTTCCACGAAATAATGGGGATCTCAATAGCAATAATGACCTAGGGCACAAAATGTAATGTAGACTGCTCTAGCCTCCTTTTTGTTGCAACATCAGCTTCCATGGATTTTTTTTTTTTTCTGAATGTATATAAAATACCCTCTATTATCCTATGTTTTATATAGGATCTTGGATTATATGATATATTTATTACCCTCTAAAAGCTTTCTCACAATTGTATTATTCATCTCTAATAGAACTCTTGCTGTCTCTTCTTGCCCATCTTGATATTTCTATGCTATTCATCCTTTTCCTTGGTAGTCTTTATATTTGTTGCATACAAGCAAATTCCATCTCTTTTTCTTCCATTCTTATATGCTAGTTCTTTCTTTAAGTTGCTATCTTTTTGCAGTGTAGTACAGAACAATTGAACCACCAAACGTTGTACTTTTTGAAGCAGGGCTGTTTGAACATTTGAAAAACCACAAAAGAAAATCAGATCAGTAGTTCTGGCATTCTTCAAAATTGCTCTTTCATTTGAAAGGAATAGAGAAACTATGGGTGGGCAAACTGAAAGTTGTAGTATCTGTTTAAGAATAATGAGGCTGTGAATGGAGGCAAGAAGTGTGTCGGTAATGATGAGATGTAGTGAAAGCAGATGTGTCCACTTAAATGAGAAAAATGTGCTTTAAGTATAGTCATATATTTAATAATCAGGCTACAATTCATATGCATCTGGAGGGGGAGAGGGGGATTATCAAGAACCTCAGAGGTTCAAGGATCTTCTCTGGGTGTGAGTTCCGGTAGGTACCAGCCTTCAGTGGGTGAGTTACACTATAAACCTCAGTGTGCCAGCTAAAGTTTGGAATTCAAGCATTTGTCTTACAGTCCACTTACAGCTTCCTGCTCGGTGCTTGTGATCAGCATGTAAAGTACTTCTGCTACTTTTCTACTAGAAGCAAGTGATGTTAATAGAGTGCAAGTAGCCTGCCGGTATCCCTGGAAGAGTTTTTAGTAGATGGTAAGCTCATATCCATGCATGGAATGCTGGCTATGCAGTCCATTGAAATGGGCTTTATTTGAAGATCACAGAAGATTTTAAGTGAATATATTAATCGGTTATACGTTGCAGGTTTTGCTTAAGTCTTGTTCTTTTCTCCAGGCTCTATAGTGTGTATAATGTGATTGTTTTTCCTGGAGTCTTAGGAAAGCTATCACATACACTTAATACTATAAACATAATGGACAGCATTCTTCGCTCTTAATTGGTGAAGCATGTGCATTCTTAGTGGTAGATAATTGTTTTCAACACAGAGCATTCTTACCTCAGAAAGCCACTTTTGCCCAGCCACAGTGCCTTTCTTCTTCAAGAATCATTAGTAGTAGTAATCTGAGGGATTTATGATACCAGTAGCACCTCCCAAAACAAACCTTATGGCTGTTACTAGCTATTAGTTTTCCATGCAAAGTGTTTGACTCCCCAGGCACCCTTTTGCCCCAGGACAATTTGTTAACAAAGTAGTCGTTAACTATTGATAATGATCAATTTGTCAGGGATTATTGTGCAATGATGCCATATCCTCTATTAATTAAGTAAACCCACATTAATTGTAGATAGTGTTAAAGGCCTTTTCTTGGAGGATGAAGCAGACTCTCTGTAAACCGAGCTGAGCCGTAGCTTTGCAAAAGCAGAGTGAATGATGGAATAAGAAATATTTTTACTGTAATGATATTTTCAGAAATATCCAAGTTTTTACAGGTTTAGAATTGCCCATAAGGAAAAGAATCTAGTTGCAGTTTTTCAAGAAAGCAAGGGTCCTTACTAGTCCTTTCTGATACCTTTTCCTAGAAATGCAGGAAAGAAGGAACATGTGCACGCACAGAGACATATAAATATGTATACCTCAAAACTGTGCCCATATTTGGGTCAAAAGATGTCATTGTACATACTCATGAAAAATCTCCAATTTTTTTTTTGTTGGCAGTTTATGATGCCTCTCAGAATAGATGCATAACCTCTTCAGAGATGTGTAGAGTTGTTGATGCTTAAGAACTAAATTTGTTATATCCATATCAATTTTACTTTCACAGACAGAAAGCTACTTCACACTAATTTAGCTAGAATAATTCCCAGTCACAGCAAAATGGATTGCATCAGGTCAAGTACTGCATTCATGTAACAATCTGGGCAGTTAGAATCCACAAAGAGGTTCAGGTCTGCTTGCACCTGCTTTTGAAACATGCTTTGTGCTATGAGCAGTTTATTCTCCTTCTGTAGAACTGTTCACTTTAAAGCAAAAAGGGTCACGTATGTCACTGTGGCATGTGTTATGTGGTCTAGGTGAAACTTCAATTGAGGGCAGTGCTGGAGGAAACCGCAGAGGCTGTTGGGAATCCAGCAGAGGCTTCAGTACCATTTTGTGTTTTATGTGAATATTCTTTGACTACAAGGATGATAGCTATTAATGAAAAAATAATACCAAATATGGGTAAACAAAAATAGGAAAGAAGTATGACTTTCAGGGGAAACCCTTACGTAGTTGCTCAGTATTTGTTCTCACCAGAAAGTTATTAAGAAGTTAAATCATCTCATACTAAGTCGTGACAATTTTCACTAATGTTTTGTGATTTAGATCTGTGTGCACAGCCAGCTGGCGTTTACTGTACAGGCGTACAAAATTAATATAAAACTCATTCCGCCTGCTATGCATGATGTATTCCTTTGAATCTTGTGCATCTTCTATGGGCATATTACAGTACCTCTGTGGCTTGTTATGAGTAGTCAAAAAACATATTTATTATTAACCATTTATCATGGGAGCCAAAGGTTTCAAGTTGATTTGGATAATAGCAGCAAGGAATCTTAAGCGTGCGTATGCCAGTGCATGCAGCCTGGGGAGCAAACAGGAGGAACTGGAGCTCCACTGCAAGTCAGAAAGTTGTGGTATCATAGGTATAACTGAAACATGGTGGGACAACTCACATGACTGGAGGATCGCAGGGATGGTTATAGGCTGTTCCATAAAGACAAGCAGGGCAGAAGAGAAGTCATCACATTCTATGTTAAGGAGAACCTTGAATATACAGAAGTCAGCTATAGGAATTGCAGAAGCCCTACTGAATGCTTCTGGGTGAAGATCAGAGGGGTCATCTCTAAGGGGGATCACACAACAGGCATTTGCTACTTAGTCCACTGTATCTTAGTATTTAATTAGCAATAATTTAAGTTTCTGAGCTTTGTAATATGTAACAGATTTCATACTACTTGTAGGTATTTAAGTGGTTCTGAAACGAATTTATTTAAACATCTGAGCTTCACACATACTAAAAAAAAACCCCACCCAAACCCACAGTACATGGAAATGGAATGTATTTTCTGCAAAGTCTAACAGTTCATAAGTAAGTGACATATTGCTGAGAATTAAAATATATTGTTAGGGAAATTGTCACTTAAATCTCTTATTTTACTTAATTCAGAGCAGTTACAGTATTATATTTAATACAAGACTAGTGTTAAATGCTACTTTAATAATTTAGGGTAATTATTTCCTTTGTACTGCTGCACTGTTTTTATCATCATTTCTTCAGGTAGTTATCACAGTTTCTGTATGGATACAAAAAGATGAAAAAAATATTTTTGTCATTCAAAGTAGAAAGGTTTAAAATAAGGTCTATTTGTGGTCCAAGTGATGGTATCTTTTCAGAATGAGCAGATGATTTTTGAACTGTGTGGTCTGCCTCGTTCTATGATGATGATGGCAAGAGGTGTAAAGTGCTGAATAAAAAAATCAAACTTTTCAATCAATTTAAATGACTGCAAGAAAATGAAAATGCATTACACCAGAGTTCTACTTCGTTAAAAGAAATTCAGCAAAATATTAAAGGACCTTGGGCTGTAAAAAGAAAGTGTGCGTGTCATTCACTGAAGTCACGATTTCAGATTGATTAGTCATTGAAAAGATTCTCTTTTAACTGATGCCCAGAGAGCAGGTTAATGTGCATATTAGAAAATCAATTTTTTATAATTTAGAATTACCAAATTGGGTTAGTTTCTGTTTTGCATGTATTAAGCTGTTCCGAGCACACAGTAGAGATTTCTGTCTTCTGAAGAAGTGACTCTGCAGTAACTCAGCATGTGGCACTCCATCACAACCCATTGAAATATGTTCATGGAAACCATGTCCTTAGAAATATGCAAAATGAATAGACAAACAGGAGAATGACTGCACCCTCAATAGGCAGGGAGGGCTGTGATTTAATGTGCTTGCATGAAATTCTGCTTGGGTACCATTCAGTTTTAATACCAATCTGTCATAAACTCTGAAGAGTTTTGTGTTGGTTGTAGCACTATTTGCCATCAAGTAAAGTACAAGGTTGAGTGGGTATCTTGTTATAAATGAAAAAATATTTAATGTAACATTGCAGTTGAGTTGGTGTCACTTGATAAATTTATGCAAGAATTCTTGCAGGGCATTTTAGAGTGGAATTCATCCTTTCAACAGCAAACTGCTGAAAGAGATACAGGGTTACTTGCATTACCTTGTGAACCATAAGCTGTGAGAAAGCTATCACATTAACATTTTAACAAGGTAAACCCCACTAATTTGTTAGGAACCTTCTGCATTTTAATGCTCCTGTGGGAACCCAGTCAGCATGGTGAGTGTCTGTCCAGCAGGTCTCTTTGAAAGTGACCTGGTGAAAGCATCTTCAGCTGGATCTGGTGAGACTTGCTCCTGGATTTTTGTGTAGAGTTCTTATCCTGGTGGCTGGGGGAGAGGGAAGGACTGTGCATGGGCACAGCTCTGACGCCTGCCTAAATCACAGTTATAAGGCAAACCTGAACTTCAGCCTCATCACAAAACTGTAACTTTAATTCAATGGATCTTGCCATTTATTCCCTGCTTAAAACGCTGCTTTTAAAGTTTAAGGTCCAAAACTGAGAAAAAAAGTGTAACGTGTACGGAGTGCTGCTGTGGAGAAAACCTTAAGGCATGCTAACTTAGGTATACAGCATAAATTCTTTATAGATCTCTGTCAGAATGTTTTCCATTGTAGAGTATCGTGTTTGTGCATTGTCAATTTGGTATTGATTTCTTGGCAGTGTGAACTGGATTCTCAGGGAGCCTTTTTGTCCTTGGCTTCAGCACCCTTTGGTAAGGTCACTCAGGATTGTTTGTTTTAAAAGCCATGAAATACCATTCTACATGTCAGCTTCCTTGTAAA